>NC_090437.1:714286690-714953499 GCF_031143425.1 Pleurodeles waltl | reverse complement strand
TGCAACAGCAACCCAAACATTTGGAATAAGAATTGGTATTCCCTGGTTTGAGCAGGTGGTGCATCAATAGTGGATAGCAAGACTACGCAACTTAATACATTCACTTATGGCCTGTGTGTATATATCTGTGAATTGGCTATTTCAATTGTTGTTGTGCCTCTGTGTGAACGTCCCAAGACGTGTTTTGCATAATGTGCTTGTATGCATGTGTTGTAAATGTGGATAACCATCAGATGCCATTCATTGTGGTACATCAGTCAGGATATGTGTTTGTCATACCTGTAGTGTCTAATGCTGTGTGAACTTCCCTGACTTTGGGGACAAAACATCTCCCATGACAAACTATGCACAGGATAGATAGAGGACGGTTGATAATGGCAATGTTACAAGGGTAAGCCATCACATGTACTGAAATGTTTGATACCACTTCCTGGTCACTTGTTTGTATACTAGCCATGAGTCAGGCATTTGAACATGCTAGGTAGGCACAGTGTTTGTGACACAGAGTCCCAAAACCAATCCAAAAAAGTAATGTTACACCACAGTTTGAGTCATATAAATGACCTATGATTCTCCTGTGGCAGTGGAGGACCAGCAGACCATGCTGCATGTGTTCACATATTTCCAGTGGTTCATTGCACAAAGGTGTCCAGTTCAAGTGTGTGGCCATGTGTACCCTGTGTCAGTATTGGCCTCCATGTTGTCACAGTTACGTGCAGGTCTAGTCATGAGTCTGTGGAGCCATTCCCTGCATTAACAGAGTATCCTTCAAAGCAGAATTGACGACACACATGGGGATAGTCCAGCTATGGCACTGCAGAACTTTTATAAAGCTGACAACAGAGCAATCTTGGTGTGCTCAAAAACTTTATGGATCAGTAAGAGGAAACAGGCATGTTTCTTCACAACATTTGTACACAGGGTTGGCTCTAAAATTCCTACTGCAACAGAGAACATCAGTGCCTCTGTGCTGATTAATCTCTCAGCTAGTCACCACGCAAGCCCCATCAATAGGTTTCGGTCGTTGTGAATCTGTGGGTGGACCGTCAGGGCACAAACATGTTTTGTCCTTTCATACACATAAGCAAACGTTGTTTGTTGTGCTGGACGCACCATACCAATCCATGCATACAGCCATAGTACACTGTCACTGTTTGTCACTCATGATACATGAAACCCAGACAAGGGATAAAGGGGGCTGGATTAGGCAATTTGGATACATGTCCCAGACCATAATACGATAAGTAAACTGATTAAACTTTACTGTACATACTATACATTTGAGGATTCATTGTAGACCTACCAGACACAATACCCCATGAGGTAAGAGAGGGCATGGAAAGCAACTATGAGACAAATGTAGCCACAGGGAACCTCTATGGTTAACACAAAGACAGGAACCAGTCAGGCTAACAGGATGCTGGCTCTGTCAGGAACAAACATGAACAAGGCAAATACACAGTGAGCAGACTCTGACTGGGAAAAGCTGGTACAACACTGTGGTAACTAAAAACAGTATTTGTGCTGTGGGCTGCAAACGTTACACATTCCCCAAGGGCTCTGTTACACAAGTGATTTATACGTCAATGCACAACAAGGATATTCAGAAAATGGCAGCTTCTAAGCAGTTCCAGGCAGCATCAATGGCAGTGCAGGTACAAATAGCTGGTCTGCATGAAAGTGCTCACAGGTGTGTGTAGCTTCAGTCTCTCACAAGTCCTGTAGTTGAGAATCAAGTTCAAAGGGCCAAGTGGACCTTTCACATGGGAAGAAATGGACAGCTGATTACAGATCCTCACGACTACCAGGCAGTGCATTATGAGACCTGAAGTCCATGCAGACTGATGAACTATGACTATGGCATGAAGAGGGAAGCACACAGGAGTCAGAATGGGAGTCTGGGTGTGTGTATATGAGGGCTATCAGGGTACAGATAGTCCATTTACACGGCCCCCTAGAAAAGGGTGGGCAGAGACCGAAACTTGGCAGTGGACTGCGGAGGGATTGTCTTGTGAGCAATGCTTGTCATACCTGGGGCACTCATGTTATCAAATTTCAGTGTAGTTGGACTCCTTGTCACACATGCTCCTTACAAAGATAGCTGATGTCACACTTACTGCTGTCAAGGGTCTGGTCATAAATTCCTGTTACCAATGCAATAGCACATCCACTGCCTTATGTATGAAACATTTGTTTACCTTATGATTGATGGTGTCTTAGTTGTGTGTCATGTGCTTCAATGAACCATGTTGGCAACATGGATGTGTGTCATAGCTGTGGTCCTCTGATTTTGCCCTTCACTTGTGAAATAGACAGGACATATGTCATTTCCACTGTGTGTGATGTTGGGTGTACATTCATACCCATCAAATGTGATGTGGCTTTTTCAGTATCCTAATCTGTATTACTGCAATGCTCCATGAGGCTAAACTCTGATTATGATTCCTAGGGATCATGTGATGCATAGAAAATTACCCAGAGCATGACTGAGTGATGAAGTGAGGTTTTTAATGACGTGGTTAGAAAGTGGTGATGGTGACTATAGTTCGAAGACGTTTTGTACAATGTGTTGACTCCGACGCAATCCTGCAGCAGTGTTTGGATGGTCCCCCTCATGTTGACGAACAGCAAGCTCCTCTTCCTCCTCTTCAGGCATTTGGGGGGTCTGGTTCATAGAGGGGAATGTTCCTCCTTACACAAATGTTGTGCAGGATGGCACAGGTCAAAATGATCTTGCAGACCATTTCAGGTGAACATAAGAGTCTGCCTCCGGTGATGTTGAGGCACCTGAATCTTGACTTCAGGATGCCAAAGGTCCTCTCTGCTATGGTACGTGTCCTCCGATATGCCTCATTATAGGCACGCTCTGATGCTGTGCTTGGGTTGGCAAATGGGGTCATGATGCATGGCTGGATCCCATAATCCTGATCAGCTGAAAGAGAAAATGAGTGTAAATATTTGGATGTTGGTTGCACCTTGATTATCACTTTGCATGTCAGTTGTCATCTTGTGTTGTCTGTGACTCATCTGTGTTTGTGTTATTGTGTGTGATCCTAGGCTTCTAGGATGTTCTTTCAGCATTGGGTTGTTTATTTATTTAAACTGGTGTTTGGCTGATTGACTGGATATCAGCAATATATTTGTAAACTTGCAGTTCATTGTGTGTCTCCCATGCATTATGTCGTGTGAAAGAAGTGTCCATGTGCCTTCACCGGAGGTGGCGATACTTCCACACACAGAATCGATTCCACTGTGGTGGTAACACGGTTGCACTATATGGCCTGAACATCCCATCCAATTCAAAATATGTAATAGCATGTGAAAAAAAACAGTGAGGCCCTTTGATCTGACTAGGTGACAATGTACAACACATCTCCATAAGTTGGCAGCACTGAAGTGTTCACAATTGACAATGCACAAATATCCCATGTGTGACAAGTTCTATGCAAACCTATTGTTGTGCCCTCACTGAGTTGGCTCATGTGCAAACGTGTACCTACACTACTGAACTTGCTCCAGGCAAGCTGGCTAACTTGGTTGTGGGGGTGAAGGTTTAAGAGTCAGAAGGTCCATGTGCCTGTACATCTGTTATGTATATGTGTAATTGTCTCAATCCGTATGTGTAGCAGTGTGCACTTTGCATGGGTGTCACATCAATATGTGTTCATATCACAGTCCACTTCCTTATTGCTAGCGGGCAATGTTACCCCAGGAGTGATGTGAGATGTTGGTAGTGCCTCAATGATTCCATGTCACCTTCATTAGAGTCAGCATCATCATGCTATGTGTCTCATGGTGTTTGACCTGCAGCAAAACACATTACACACCCCTTACACAGTACGTATTGCTTGGAAGGGTGTGTGATTGAGTGTTATTGATGTGATATTGTAATATTCATCTTCCAAGTTGTACTGGCAGTTAAGGCCATGTCATTGTCACTGTGTGGTTTTAAATTGGTCCCTTGTGGCTCTGGAGTGGCATCTGTTGTTATTTGCATCTGTCATTTGTCCATAGGTGTGTATCCCATTGGGTCAGGATATCAAACATGACTAGCAGTGTCACAACCTCAGTGTCTTCCTGGCCACGTGTCCATGTAGTGGTGTATGTGTTGTATGTCCTATAGGGTTGCTGTGCTGTGTGTATATAACTAGGTTTCTGTACTTACCAACAAGTAGGCCATTTCCATATCCATCATCTTCCATCATGGAAGTGTTGATTGATGGTGCAGTGGCGGAAAATGAATGAATCATGTACCCTCCCAGGATACTTTGCCACGATGTTGGTGATCATTCCCCGGTGATCCACAATGGCCTGCACATTGATGTAGTGTGTGTTCTTTCTGTTGCGGTATAGATCCTTGGTTGCAGCAGGTGGCACAATCCGTACATGTGTGAAGTCAATGGCACCAAGCACGTGTGGGAAGCCGTTGATTTGGTAGAAGGACTGATGAGGCGGCACACGCCTTTCAACTCCTAAAACAAAAGTTCACTTCGGCCCCAATTCTGAAACATCCTGATCCTGACTTGCCCTTTTTTGTTGAAGCGGATGCTTCACAAGTAGCTTTAGGAGGAGTTCTCTCTCAACGAGATGCAGTAGATGGCCAGTTACATCCTATAGCCTTCTATTCCAAAAAGTTATTACCAGCTGAACAAAATTACACTGTGGCTGAAAGGGAACTACTAGCTATCAAAGTAGCCTTTTCAGAATGGAGGCACCATTTAATGGGAGCCAAGTACCCAGTTACAATCTTTTCTGACCATAAGAACCTACAGTTTTTTGGATCACTTAAAGCACTAACACCACGTCAGATGCGCTGGTTAAATTTTTTTAGCACATTTGACTTTGTTATAACCTATAGACCAGGTGCACAACAAATTCAATCTGATGTGTTATCTAGATACGGACATACCTCAGACATGAAACAAGATAAAATAGGAGAACCCATTATTCCTCCCCAAAAGTTGTTGGCACCAGTACAACAGAAGGATTTCATCACAGATCTATATAATGCACACATGCAAATAGCACCTCAGGATTGGTTAAAGGATTCCCATAACACAATACAACGAGGTTTATTGTATCACGACAACATGTTGTTAGTGCCCACCTCTGAATTACAAACACAGGTGATAATTTGGCATCACGCCTCACCGTTGGCAGGTCATCCTGGTTGGGTAAAAACCCTGGAAAATGTGCAAAAACACTTTTGGTGGGACACTATAAGAAAGGACATTAAGCAATTTGTCACTACCTGTCCAATTTGTGCAAGACATAAATCTTCTCATAAGGCTCCTGACGGCTTGTTAATACCAATGCCAACACCCAAACAACCTTGGCACACTGTGAGCGTAGACTTTATTGTAGGTTTACCACCTGTAAAATCCTTCACAACAGTGTTGGTTATAGTGGATTTTTTATCTAAAATGGCACATTTTGTACCATTACGGAAATTACCCACGGCGGCAGAATTTGCCGATATTTTTATAAGGGAAATTGTGCGTTTACATGGTTTGCCAAGCAAAGTGGTGTCAGACCGAGGGAGCCAGTTCAACTCCAGATTTTGTAAAAAATTATGTGAAAAACTGAAAATAGATGTGGCCTTATCCACTGCTTTCCACCCAGAGACTGATGGACAGACTGAACGACTGAACCAAACCTTACTTCAAACGCTACGTTGTTTATTGGCTGATTATTCTAGTGAATGGTTGGAAGCTCTTCCTGTAGCAGAGTTTGTTTATAATAATACTGAGCATTCAGCTCTACTTTGCTCACCATTCTATTTCTTGCAGGGGTATCATCCAAGAGCTATACCCATTTTGTTAGAAGATTCCCTGTTGCCTACAGTAACGGATAGACTAACGAGGTTAGGTGACATACAAGACAAAGCCAGGAAACATTTATTAAAGTACAAGGAAAGCATGAAAAGACAAGCAGACAAACACAGGTCTGAGGACCCAATGTATAAAATTGGTGACAAGGTATGGCTCTCCACAAAAAAACCTAAACATAGAGGGATCCCGAAAGCTGCAACCACGTTTCATTGGACCCTTTAGTATAACTGCCATAGTAAACCCGGTAACAGTAAAATTAGATTTACCAAAAGAATATCCAGTACATACTACATTCCATGTGTCCTTGCTTAAGCCGTACAACTCAAAAACCCGACCTGAACCACCACCTCCACCCATACCAATTAAAGGAAATCTGGAATATGAAGTGAAAAGCATAAAAGACTCAAAAAGAATTAGTGGACGTCTGTTTTATTTAGTAGAATGGAAAGGATATGATGAATCTGAGAATTCATGGGAACCAGCATCATATGTACATGCCCCACAGCTGATTAGACGGTTTTATTTAAAAAATCCAGGAAAACCCCGTCCTGTAGGAGGGCCTTTGAGGGGGGCAACTGTTAGGGTTTGTACACAGCAAAGAGCATGTCCCCTCTCACTGCACTAGTGGGATCTGTAATAGCTCCCTTTTAAACTTACTATTCAAAGCCTTTCTTGTTATCTCACCTTCCCCCCCCATAGGCTTCTGTGTATGTTGTTTAATGTGCTGTTTTGTTTACACATTGGGCCTTGCTTTTACCAAGGCTTCTTTAAAACACTCCTCCCTAGGCCATGTGTTAATCCAACTCATTTGCATAATAACTGAAACTCTGCACACCTTTCAAGAACATGTGCAGCATGTGAGGACCACACCCAGCTCTTCAAACCACACCCAGCTCTGCACACCTTCCAAGAACATGTGCAGCATGTGAGGACCACACCCAGCCCTTCAAACCACACCCAGCTCTTCGAACCACACCCAGCCCTGTCTATAAAAGGCATCCCCCGAGCCTCACCCAGTGCTTGTGCTCGTCTACCTCCCGCTTACCTGAGAACAGATCCCTCGGCGCTGGCACTCCTGCTCTTTACAGACTTTCTTTGACTTCAATTGGCGCAGCTGCTGGCTCTTCCTTCTTCCGGTTTCCGGTTCCTCCTTGCCTCAGCCTCTCTCCTACGAGTAACCTGCAAAAGAGAAAGAAGACAAGGTTAGACTGATCAGTATCTCTTGCCAGCAACAAGTAAGTGCAAAACTTTTTATTACCTGAGGGAGCTTTGACGGCAATTTCTGGATTCGTGTATAGACAGTTTGAGACGAAGTGCCTTTCACGAGCATTGTGATTAAGGCTCTTTGTTGCAGGATTATTTTGCAGGACTTTGTGAAACGGACATTGTTTTTTTTCATGGAACTTTTGGGAATCGAACAGTGGAAACCATTGACAGCAAGGAAAACAGTAAATCAAGGACTTGCACAAATTACATGCTGTATTTTGATGTAAAAGTACAGTATTTGTTTTATAAAAGATTCTGGAAATATGCGAAAAGTGAGTCTGCTATTGGGAATTTAGGCTTTAGTTATATTATGATGAATGTTTGATATTGGTAATTCTGATAACGGTAATTGTTTAATTTTTTAGAAGCTTAACAGTAATAGAAAACACATCCCAGAGCAGTAACACATTCCAAACCTGGAAACTAGAGACCAGGATCCAAGAGGTACTTTTAGAAGAGAATTTCCAATAAATAAAGGGATAGTCAGGAACCCATTTAGGAATAGGTTGCACTTATCTGTTCTTTGTTTATGTTTCATTAGGCACCAGTTTCTACAGAAGTCAGAAAGGGCCGCAGATTTGTGCAGCACTTCAACAGTGGAAACGCAAGAACGGTGTTGTCTCTCTTTTTTTTATTTTATCCACTTCCCCCTTCCCTTGAGCTTCTGTTCTTAGTGCACTTTTTTAAAAACTAGTGTGCTGGAACAAGCAGTTTCAGGGTGGGGTCGGATTGTCTTCAACCTCCATCAGAACTGAAGAAGAACTCAGGTGAGCTGGGCTTTGACAGGGGCACACTAGCCTAATGAAAGCCCCCAGCTCCTCCTCACCCATTCTTCCCAGACATGGCCTTCCCAACATGACAAAAATAATAGGGATAGGAAAGGGTAAATAGGAAAATACAGGGAAAGGAGGTAGGAAAATGAAACTTAAAGAACCCACAAACAGCCCAACAATACCCCAACTAACAATACCCACTACACACTCCCAACAGTACAAAGACAAAATTACACACCAAAAATGACAAAAACACACTTACACTGATTTCCTGAGACAATTTCAAAAACAACAGATGACAACTGGAATGGCACACAGGAGACAAAAGCACAATTTGGACAGACACAACTCTCAACACAGCCACACAGTCTAGAAGAATCACAGACTGCAAAGTGAAAGTGAAAGTATACCCACTGTACCATTCCTGTAAACAGGATTTCCTAATACATCACTTCCTGTCTCAAATGCGGTGCATTTATATTATGATGCGTGAAAAGTTTATGACGCTTAAGGGCTTTGCATCAAAATGTTTTGACGCAAATGCTTAAAAATTCCCCTGCATTGAAAGATCAATATATTTTTCATGGATAACCAATTTCATGGGGTGCAGTGTTGGAATTACCTCTAGGGACCAATGTATGTATAATGGCTGTGAGCGTCATTTTTCATAGCATATGTGTCAAAATTTGACGTCTATGCATCTTTTTTTACGCATTTGCGTCAAAATTTCTGTCTTTAACTGTGCTTGTGTCATTTTTCTCATTTTTAACGTACATGAAAGCTGGAACTATACAGAGATAGGCTGTTAAGGCCTGCTGAGTGTGTTCCAGTGTTTGGGCACATGTGGCAGACCACACTACTGTGGACCGTAATACTCATGTTGTTGTGCCGAATTAGCACTCTTAACTGATGCAACAGCAACCCAAACATTTGGAATAAGAATTGGTATTCCCTGGTTTGAGCAGGTGGTGCATCAATAGTGGATAGCAAGACTACGCAACTTAATACATTCACTTATGGCCTGTGTGTATATATCTGTGAATTGGCTATTTCAATTGTTGTTGTGCCTCTGTGTGAACGTCCCAAGACGTGTTTTGCATAATGTGCTTGTATGCATGTGTTGTAAATGTGGATAACCATCAGATGCCATTCATTGTGGTACATCAGTCAGGATATGTGTTTGTCATACCTGTAGTGTCTAATGCTGTGTGAACTTCCCTGACTTTGGGGACAAAACATCTCCCATGACAAACTATGCACAGGATAGATAGAGCACGGTTGATAATGGCAATGTTACAAGGGTAAGCCATCACATGTACTGAAATGTTTGATACCACTTCCTGGTCACTTGTTTGTATACTAGCCATGAGTCAGGCATTTGAACATGCTAGGTAGGCACAGTGTTTGTGACACAGAGTCCCAAAACCAATCCAAAAAAGTAATGTTACACCACAGTTTGAGTCATATAAATGACCTATGATTCTCCTGTGGCAGTGGAGGACCAGCAGACCATGCTGCATGTGTTCACATATTTCCAGTGGTTCATTGCACAAAGGTGTCCAGTTCAAGTGTGTGGCCATGTGTACCCTGTGTCAGTATTGGCCTCCATGTTGTCACAGTTACGTGCAGGTCTAGTCATGAGTCTGTGGAGCCATTCCCTGCATTAACAGAGTATCCTTCAAAGCAGAATTGACGACACACATGGGGATAGTCCAGCTATGGCACTGCAGAACTTTTATAAAGCTGACAACAGAGCAATCTTGGTGTGCTCAAAAACTTTATGGATCAGTAAGAGGAAACAGGCATGTTTCTTCACAACATTTGTACACAGGGTTGGCTCTAAAATTCCTACTGCAACAGAGAACATCAGTGCCTCTGTGCTGATTAATCTCTCAGCTAGTCACCACGCAAGCCCCATCAATAGGTTTCGGTCGTTGTGAATCTGTGGGTGGACCGTCAGGGCACAAACATGTTTTGTCCTTTCATACACATAAGCAAACGTTGTTTGTTGTGCTGGACGCACCATACCAAATCCATGCATACAGCCATAGTACACTGTCACTGTTTGTCACTCATGAATACATGAAACCCAGACAAGGGATAAAGGGGGCTGGATTAGGCAATTTGGATACATGTCCCAGACCATAATACGATAAGTAAACTGATTAAACTTTACTGTACATACTATACATTTGAGGATTCATTGTAGACCTACCAGACACAATACCCCATGAGGTAAGAGAGGGCATGGAAAGCAACTATGAGACAAATGTAGCCACAGGGAACCTCTATGGTTAACACAAAGACAGGAACCAGTCAGGCTAACAGGATGCTGGCTCTGTCAGGAACAAACATGAACAAGGCAAATACACAGTGAGCAGACTCTGACTGGGAAAAGCTGGTACAACACTGTGGTAACTAAAAACAGTATTTGTGCTGTGGGCTGCAACGTTACACATTCCCCCAAGGGCTCTGTTACACAAGTGATTTATACGTCAATGCACAACAAGGATATTCAGAAAATGGCAGCTTCTAAGCAGTTCCAGGCAGCATCAATGGCAGTGCAGGTACAAATAGCTGGTCTGCATGAAAGTGCTCACAGGTGTGTGTAGCTTCAGTCTCTCACAAGTCCTGTAGTTGAGAATCAAGTTCAAAGGGCCAAGTGGACCTTTCACATGGGAAGAAATGGACAGCTGATTACAGATCCTCACGACTACCAGGCAGTGCATTATGAGACCTGAAGTCCATGCAGACTGATGAACTATGACTATGGCATGAAGAGGGAAGCACACAGGAGTCAGAATGGGAGTCTGGGTGTGTGTATATGAGGGCTATCAGGGTACAGATAGTCCATTTACACGGCCCCCTAGAAAAGGGTGGGCAGAGACTGAAACTTGGCAGTGGACTGCGGAGGGATTGTCTTGTGAGCAATGCTTGTCATACCTGGGGCACTCATGTTATCAAATTTCAGTGTAGTTGGACTCCTTGTCACACATGCTCCTTACAAAGATAGCTGATGTCACACTTACTGCTGTCAAGGGTCTGGTCATAAATTCCTGTTACCAATGCAATAGCACATCCACTGCCTTATGTATGAAACATTTGTTTACCTTATGATTGATGGTGTCTTAGTTGTGTGTCATGTGCTTCAATGAACCATGTTGGCAACATGGATGTGTGTCATAGCTGTGGTCCTCTGATTTTGCCCTTCACTTGTGAAATAGACAGGACATATGTCATTTCCACTGTGTGTGATGTTGGGTGTACATTCATACCCATCAAATGTGATGTGGCTTTTTCAGTATCCTAATCTGTATTACTGCAATGCTCCATGAGGCTAAACTCTGATTATGATTCCTAGGGATCATGTGATGCATAGAAAATTACCCAGAGCATGACTGAGTGATGAAGTGAGGTTTTTAATGACGTGGTTAGAAAGTGGTGATGGTGACTATAGTTCGAAGACGTTTTGTACAATGTGTTGACTCCGACGCAATCCTGCAGCAGTGTTTGGATGGTCCCCCTCATGTTGACGAACAGCAAGCTCCTCTTCCTCCTCTTCAGGCATTTGGGGGGTCTGGTTCATAGAGGGGAATGTTCCTCCTTACACAAATGTTGTGCAGGATGGCACAGGTCAAAATGATCTTGCAGACCATTTCAGGTGAACATAAGAGTCTGCCTCCGGTGATGTTGAGGCACCTGAATCTTGACTTCAGGATGCCAAAGGTCCTCTCTGCTATGGTACGTGTCCTCCGATATGCCTCATTATAGGCACGCTCTGATGCTGTGCTTGGGTTGGCAAATGGGGTCATGATGCATGGCTGGATCCCATAATCCTGATCAGCTGAAAGAGAAAATGAGTGTAAATATTTGGATGTTGGTTGCACCTTGATTATCACTTTGCATGTCAGTTGTCATCTTGTGTTGTCTGTGACTCATCTGTGTTTGTGTTATTGTGTGTGATCCTAGGCTTCTAGGATGTTCTTTCAGCATTGGGTTGTTTATTTATTTAAACTGGTGTTTGGCTGATTGACTGGATATCAGCAATATATTTGTAAACTTGCAGTTCATTGTGTGTCTCCCATGCA
The DNA here is from genome assembly GCF_031143425.1 of Pleurodeles waltl. NCBI lineage: Eukaryota > Metazoa > Chordata > Amphibia > Caudata > Salamandridae > Pleurodeles > Pleurodeles waltl. The sequence continues at coordinate 714,941,541 of NC_090437.1, read as the reverse complement.
TTATGTCGTGTGAAAGAAGTGTCCATGTGCCTTCACCGGAGGTGGCGATACTTCCACACACAGAATCGATTCCACTGTGGTGGTAACACGGTTGCACTATATGGCCTGAACATCCCATCCAATTCAAAATATGTAATAGCATGTGAAAAAAAACAGTGAGGCCCTTTGATCTGACTAGGTGACAATGTACAACACATCTCCATAAGTTGGCAGCACTGAAGTGTTCACAATTGACAATGCACAAATATCCCATGTGTGACAAGTTCTATGCAAACCTATTGTTGTGCCCTCACTGAGTTGGCTCATGTGCAAACGTGTACCTACACTACTGAACTTGCTCCAGGCAAGCTGGCTAACTTGGTTGTGGGGGTGAAGGTTTAAGAGTCAGAAGGTCCATGTGCCTGTACATCTGTTATGTATATGTGTAATTGTCTCAATCCGTATGTGTAGCAGTGTGCACTTTGCATGGGTGTCACATCAATATGTGTTCATATCACAGTCCACTTCCTTATTGCTAGCGGGCAATGTTACCCCAGGAGTGATGTGAGATGTTGGTAGTGCCTCAATGATTCCATGTCACCTTCATTAGAGTCAGCATCATCATGCTATGTGTCTCATGGTGTTTGACCTGCAGCAAAACACATTACACACCCCTTACACAGTACGTATTGCTTGGAAGGGTGTGTGATTGAGTGTTATTGATGTGATATTGTAATATTCATCTTCCAAGTTGTACTGGCAGTTAAGGCCATGTCATTGTCACTGTGTGGTTTTAAATTGGTCCCTTGTGGCTCTGGAGTGGCATCTGTTGTTATTTGCATCTGTCATTTGTCCATAGGTGTGTATCCCATTGGGTCAGGATATCAAACATGACTAGCAGTGTCACAACCTCAGTGTCTTCCTGGCCACGTGTCCATGTAGTGGTGTATGTGTTGTATGTCCTATAGGGTTGCTGTGCTGTGTGTATATAACTAGGTTTCTGTACTTACCAACAAGTAGGCCATTTCCATATCCATCATCTTCCATCATGGAAGTGTTGATTGATGGTGCAGTGGCGGAAAATGAATGAATCATGTACCCTCCCAGGATACTTTGCCACGATGTTGGTGATCATTCCCCGGTGATCCACAATGGCCTGCACATTGATGTAGTGTGTGTTCTTTCTGTTGCGGTATAGATCCTTGGTTGCAGCAGGTGGCACAATCCGTACATGTGTGAAGTCAATGGCACCAAGCACGTGTGGGAAGCCGTTGATTTGGTAGAAGGACTGATGAGGCGGCACACGCCTTTCAACTCCTAAAACAAAAGTTCACTTCGGCCCCAATTCTGAAACATCCTGATCCTGACTTGCCCTTTTTTGTTGAAGCGGATGCTTCACAAGTAGCTTTAGGAGGAGTTCTCTCTCAACGAGATGCAGTAGATGGCCAGTTACATCCTATAGCCTTCTATTCCAAAAAGTTATTACCAGCTGAACAAAATTACACTGTGGCTGAAAGGGAACTACTAGCTATCAAAGTAGCCTTTTCAGAATGGAGGCACCATTTAATGGGAGCCAAGTACCCAGTTACAATCTTTTCTGACCATAAGAACCTACAGTTTTTTGGATCACTTAAAGCACTAACACCACGTCAGATGCGCTGGTTAAATTTTTTTAGCACATTTGACTTTGTTATAACCTATAGACCAGGTGCACAACAAATTCAATCTGATGTGTTATCTAGATACGGACATACCTCAGACATGAAACAAGATAAAATAGGAGAACCCATTATTCCTCCCCAAAAGTTGTTGGCACCAGTACAACAGAAGGATTTCATCACAGATCTATATAATGCACACATGCAAATAGCACCTCAGGATTGGTTAAAGGATTCCCATAACACAATACAACGAGGTTTATTGTATCACGACAACATGTTGTTAGTGCCCACCTCTGAATTACAAACACAGGTGATAATTTGGCATCACGCCTCACCGTTGGCAGGTCATCCTGGTTGGGTAAAAACCCTGGAAAATGTGCAAAAACACTTTTGGTGGGACACTATAAGAAAGGACATTAAGCAATTTGTCACTACCTGTCCAATTTGTGCAAGACATAAATCTTCTCATAAGGCTCCTGACGGCTTGTTAATACCAATGCCAACACCCAAACAACCTTGGCACACTGTGAGCGTAGACTTTATTGTAGGTTTACCACCTGTAAAATCCTTCACAACAGTGTTGGTTATAGTGGATTTTTTATCTAAAATGGCACATTTTGTACCATTACGGAAATTACCCACGGCCGCAGAATTTGCCGATATTTTTATAAGGGAAATTGTGCGTTTACATGGTTTGCCAAGCAAAGTGGTGTCAGACCGAGGGAGCCAGTTCAACTCCAGATTTTGGAAAAAATTATGTGAAAAACTGAAAATAGATGTGGCCTTATCCACTGCTTTCCACCCAGAGACTGATGGACAGACTGAACGACTGAACCAAACCTTACTTCAAACGCTACGTTGTTTATTGGCTGATTATTCTAGTGAATGGTTGGAAGCTCTTCCTGTAGCAGAGTTTGTTTATAATAATACTGAGCATTCAGCTCTACTTTGCTCACCATTCTATTTCTTGCAGGGGTATCATCCAAGAGCTATACCCATTTTGTTAGAAGATTCCCTGTTGCCTACAGTAACGGATAGACTAACGAGGTTAGGTGACATACAAGACAAAGCCAGGAAACATTTATTAAAGTACAAGGAAAGCATGAAAAGACAAGCAGACAAACACAGGTCTGAGGACCCAATGTATAAAATTGGTGACAAGGTATGGCTCTCCACAAAAAAACCTAAACATAGAGGGATCCCGAAAGCTGCAACCACGTTTCATTGGACCCTTTAGTATAACTGCCATAGTAAACCCGGTAACAGTAAAATTAGATTTACCAAAAGAATATCCAGTACATACTACATTCCATGTGTCCTTGCTTAAGCCGTACAACTCAAAAACCCGACCTGAACCACCACCTCCACCCATACCAATTAAAGGAAATCTGGAATATGAAGTGAAAAGCATAAAAGACTCAAAAAGAATTAGTGGACGTCTGTTTTATTTAGTAGAATGGAAAGGATATGATGAATCTGAGAATTCATGGGAACCAGCATCATATGTACATGCCCCACAGCTGATTAGACGGTTTTATTTAAAAAATCCAGGAAAACCCCGTCCTGTAGGAGGGCCTTTGAGGGGGGCAACTGTTAGGGTTTGTACACAGCAAAGAGCATGTCCCCTCTCACTGCACTAGTGGGATCTGTAATAGCTCCCTTTTAAACTTACTATTCAAAGCCTTTCTTGTTATCTCACCTTCCCCCCCCATAGGCTTCTGTGTATGTTGTTTAATGTGCTGTTTTGTTTACACATTGGGCCTTGCTTTTACCAAGGCTTCTTTAAAACACTCCTCCCTAGGCCATGTGTTAATCCAACTCATTTGCATAATAACTGAAACTCTGCACACCTTTCAAGAACATGTGCAGCATGTGAGGACCACACCCAGCTCTTCAAACCACACCCAGCTCTGCACACCTTCCAAGAACATGTGCAGCATGTGAGGACCACACCCAGCCCTTCAAACCACACCCAGCTCTTCGAACCACACCCAGCCCTGTCTATAAAAGGCATCCCCCGAGCCTCACCCAGTGCTTGTGCTCGTCTACCTCCCGCTTACCTGAGAACAGATCCCTCGGCGCTGGCACTCCTGCTCTTTACAGACTTTCTTTGACTTCAATTGGCGCAGCTGCTGGCTCTTCCTTCTTCCGGTTTCCGGTTCCTCCTTGCCTCAGCCTCTCTCCTACGAGTAACCTGCAAAAGAGAAAGAAGACAAGGTTAGACTGATCAGTATCTCTTGCCAGCAACAAGTAAGTGCAAAACTTTTTATTACCTGAGGGAGCTTTGACGGCAATTTCTGGATTCGTGTATAGACAGTTTGAGACGAAGTGCCTTTCACGAGCATTGTGATTAAGGCTCTTTGTTGCAGGATTATTTTGCAGGACTTTGTGAAACGGACATTGTTTTTTTTCATGGAACTTTTGGGAATCGAACAGTGGAAACCATTGACAGCAAGGAAAACAGTAAATCAAGGACTTGCACAAATTACATGCTGTATTTTGATGTAAAAGTACAGTATTTGTTTTATAAAAGATTCTGGAAATATGCGAAAAGTGAGTCTGCTATTGGGAATTTAGGCTTTAGTTATATTATGATGAATGTTTGATATTGGTAATTCTGATAACGGTAATTGTTTAATTTTTTAGAAGCTTAACAGTAATAGAAAACACATCCCAGAGCAGTAACACATTCCAAACCTGGAAACTAGAGACCAGGATCCAAGAGGTACTTTTAGAAGAGAATTTCCAATAAATAAAGGGATAGTCAGGAACCCATTTAGGAATAGGTTGCACTTATCTGTTCTTTGTTTATGTTTCATTAGGCACCAGTTTCTACAGAAGTCAGAAAGGGCCGCAGATTTGTGCAGCACTTCAACAGTGGAAACGCAAGAACGGTGTTGTCTCTCTTTTTTTTATTTTATCCACTTCCCCCTTCCCTTGAGCTTCTGTTCTTAGTGCACTTTTTTAAAAACTAGTGTGCTGGAACAAGCAGTTTCAGGGTGGGGTCGGATTGTCTTCAACCTCCATCAGAACTGAAGAAGAACTCAGGTGAGCTGGGCTTTGACAGGGGCACACTAGCCTAATGAAAGCCCCCAGCTCCTCCTCACCCATTCTTCCCAGACATGGCCTTCCCAACATGACAAAAATAATAGGGATAGGAAAGGGTAAATAGGAAAATACAGGGAAAGGAGGTAGGAAAATGAAACTTAAAGAACCCACAAACAGCCCAACAATACCCCAACTAACAATACCCACTACACACTCCCAACAGTACAAAGACAAAATTACACACCAAAAATGACAAAAACACACTTACACTGATTTCCTGAGACAATTTCAAAAACAACAGATGACAACTGGAATGGCACACAGGAGACAAAAGCACAATTTGGACAGACACAACTCTCAACACAGCCACACAGTCTAGAAGAATCACAGACTGCAAAGTGAAAGTGAAAGTATACCCACTGTACCATTCCTGTAAACAGGATTTCCTAATACATCACTTCCTGTCTCAAATGCGGTGCATTTATATTATGATGCGTGAAAAGTTTATGACGCTTAAGGGCTTTGCATCAAAATGTTTTGACGCAAATGCTTAAAAATTCCCCTGCATTGAAAGATCAATATATTTTTCATGGATAACCAATTTCATGGGGTGCAGTGTTGGAATTACCTCTAGGGACCAATGTATGTATAATGGCTGTGAGCGTCATTTTTCATAGCATATGTGTCAAAATTTGACGTCTATGCATCTTTTTTTACGCATTTGCGTCAAAATTTCTGTCTTTAACTGTGCTTGTGTCATTTTTCTCATTTTTAACGTACATGAAAGCTGGAACTATACAGAGATAGGCTGTTAAGGCCTGCTGAGTGTGTTCCAGTGTTTGGGCACATGTGGCAGACCACACTACTGTGGACCGTAATACTCATGTTGTTGTGCCGAATTAGCACTCTTAACTGATGCAACAGCAACCCAAACATTTGGAATAAGAATTGGTATTCCCTGGTTTGAGCAGGTGGTGCATCAATAGTGGATAGCAAGACTACGCAACTTAATACATTCACTTATGGCCTGTGTGTATATATCTGTGAATTGGCTATTTCAATTGTTGTTGTGCCTCTGTGTGAACGTCCCAAGACGTGTTTTGCATAATGTGCTTGTATGCATGTGTTGTAAATGTGGATAACCATCAGATGCCATTCATTGTGGTACATCAGTCAGGATATGTGTTTGTCATACCTGTAGTGTCTAATGCTGTGTGAACTTCCCTGACTTTGGGGACAAAACATCTCCCATGACAAACTATGCACAGGATAGATAGAGGACGGTTGATAATGGCAATGTTACAAGAGTAAGTCATCACATGTACTGAAATGTTTGATACCACTTCCTGGTCACTTGTTTGTATACTAGCCATGAGTCAGGCATTTGAACATGCTAGGTAGGCACAGTGTTTGTGACACAGAGTCCCAAAACCAATCCAAAAAAGTAATGTTACACCACAGTTTGAGTCATATAAATGACCTATGATTCTCCTGTGGCAGTGGAGGACCAGCAGACCATGCTGCATGTGTTCACATATTTCCAGTGGTTCATTGCACAAAGGTGTCCAGTTCAAGTGTGTGGCCATGTGTACCCTGTGTCAGTATTGGCCTCCATGTTGTCACAGTTACGTGCAGGTCTAGTCATGAGTCTGTGGAGCCATTCCCTGCATTAACAGAGTATCCTTCAAAGCAGAATTGACGACACACATGGGGATAGTCCAGCTATGGCACTGCAGAACTTTTATAAAGCTGACAACAGAGCAATCTTGGTGTGCTCAAAAACTTTATGGATCAGTAAGAGGAAACAGGCATGTTTCTTCACAACATTTGTACACAGGGTTGGCTCTAAAATTCCTACTGCAACAGAGAACATCAGTGCCTCTGTGCTGATTAATCTCTCAGCTAGTCACCACGCAAGCCCCATCAATAGGTTTCGGTCGTTGTGAATCTGTGGGTGGACCGTCAGGGCACAAACATGTTTTGTCCTTTCATACACATAAGCAAACGTTGTTTGTTGTGCTGGACGCACCATACCAAATCCATGCATACAGCCATAGTACACTGTCACTGTTTGTCACTCATGAATACATGAAACCCAGACAAGGGATAAAGGGGGCTGGATTAGGCAATTTGGATACATGTCCCAGACCATAATACGATAAGTAAACTGATTAAACTTTACTGTACATACTATACATTTGAGGATTCATTGTAGACCTACCAGACACAATACCCCATGAGGTAAGAGAGGGCATGGAAAGCAACTATGAGACAAATGTAGCCACAGGGAACCTCTATGGTTAACACAAAGACAGGAACCAGTCAGGCTAACAGGATGCTGGCTCTGTCAGGAACAAACATGAACAAGGCAAATACACAGTGAGCAGACTCTGACTGGGAAAAGCTGGTACAACACTGTGGTAACTAAAAACAGTATTTGTGCTGTGGGCTGCAACGTTACACATTCCCCCAAGGGCTCTGTTACACAAGTGATTTATACGTCAATGCACAACAAGGATATTCAGAAAATGGCAGCTTCTAAGCAGTTCCAGGCAGCATCAATGGCAGTGCAGGTACAAATAGCTGGTCTGCATGAAAGTGCTCACAGGTGTGTGTAGCTTCAGTCTCTCAAAAGTCCTGTAGTTGAGAATCAAGTTCAAAGGGCCAAGTGGACCTTTCACATGGGAAGAAATGGACAGCTGATTACAGATCCTCACGACTACCAGGCAGTGCATTATGAGACCTGAAGTCCATGCAGACTGATGAACTATGACTATGGCATGAAGAGGGAAGCACACAGGAGTCAGAATGGGAGTCTGGGTGTGTGTATATGAGGGCTATCAGGGTACAGATAGTCCATTTACACGGCCCCCTAGAAAAGGGTGGGCAGAGACTGAAACTTGGCAGTGGACTGCGGAGGGATTGTCTTGTGAGCAATGCTTGTCATACCTGGGGCACTCATGTTATCAAATTTCAGTGTAGTTGGACTCCTTGTCACACATGCTCCTTACAAAGATAGCTGATGTCACACTTACTGCTGTCAAGGGTCTGGTCATAAATTCCTGTTACCAATGCAATAGCACATCCACTGCCTTATGTATGAAACATTTGTTTACCTTATGATTGATGGTGTCTTAGTTGTGTGTCATGTGCTTCAATGAACCATGTTGGCAACATGGATGTGTGTCATAGCTGTGGTCCTCTGATTTTGCCCTTCACTTGTGAAATAGACAGGACATATGTCATTTCCACTGTGTGTGATGTTGGGTGTACATTCATACCCATCAAATGTGATGTGGCTTTTTCAGTATCCTAATCTGTATTACTGCAATGCTCCATGAGGCTAAACTCTGATTATGATTCCTAGGGATCATGTGATGCATAGAAAATTACCCAGAGCATGACTGAGTGATGAAGTGAGGTTTTTAATGACGTGGTTAGAAAGTGGTGATGGTGACTATAGTTCGAAGACGTTTTGTACAATGTGTTGACTCCGACGCAATCCTGCAGCAGTGTTTGGATGGTCCCCCTCATGTTGACGAACAGCAAGCTCCTCTTCCTCCTCTTCAGGCATTTGGGGGGTCTGGTTCATAGAGGGGAATGTTCCTCCTTACACAAATGTTGTGCAGGATGGCACAGGTCAAAATGATCTTGCAGACCATTTCAGGTGAACATAAGAGTCTGCCTCCGGTGATGTTGAGGCACCTGAATCTTGACTTCAGGATGCCAAAGGTCCTCTCTGCTATGGTACGTGTCCTCCGATATGCCTCATTATAGGCACGCTCTGATGCTGTGCTTGGGTTGGCAAATGGGGTCATGATGCATGGCTGGATCCCATAATCCTGATCAGCTGAAAGAGAAAATGAGTGTAAATATTTGGATGTTGGTTGCACCTTGATTATCACTTTGCATGTCAGTTGTCATCTTGTGTTGTCTGTGACTCATCTGTGTTTGTGTTATTGTGTGTGATCCTAGGCTTCTAGGATGTTCTTTCAGCATTGGGTTGTTTATTTATTTAAACTGGTGTTTGGCTGATTGACTGGATATCAGCAATATATTTGTAAACTTGCAGTTCATTGTGTGTCTCCCATGCATTATGTCGTGTGAAAGAAGTGTCCATGTGCCTTCACCGGAGGTGGCGATACTTCCACACACAGAATCGATTCCACTGTGGTGGTAACACGGTTGCACTATATGGCCTGAACATCCCATCCAATTCAAAATATGTAATAGCATGTGAAAAAAAACAGTGAGGCCCTTTGATCTGACTAGGTGACAATGTACAACACATCTCCATAAGTTGGCAGCACTGAAGTGTTCACAATTGACAATGCACAAATATCCCATGTGTGACAAGTTCTATGCAAACCTATTGTTGTGCCCTCACTGAGTTGGCTCATGTGCAAACGTGTACCTACACTACTGAACTTGCTCCAGGCAAGCTGGCTAACTTGGTTGTGGGGGTGAAGGTTTAAGAGTCAGAAGGTCCATGTGCCTGTACATCTGTTATGTATATGTGTAATTGTCTCAATCCGTATGTGTAGCAGTGTGCACTTTGCATGGGTGTCACATCAATATGTGTTCATATCACAGTCCACTTCCTTATTGCTAGCGGGCAATGTTACCCCAGGAGTGATGTGAGATGTTGGTAGTGCCTCAATGATTCCATGTCACCTTCATTAGAGTCAGCATCATCATGCTATGTGTCTCATGGTGTTTGACCTGCAGCAAAACACATTACACACCCCTTACACAGTACGTATTGCTTGGAAGGGTGTGTGATTGAGTGTTATTGATGTGATATTGTAATATTCATCTTCCAAGTTGTACTGGCAGTTAAGGCCATGTCATTGTCACTGTGTGGTTTTAAATTGGTCCCTTGTGGCTCTGGAGTGGCATCTGTTGTTATTTGCATCTGTCATTTGTCCATAGGTGTGTATCCCATTGGGTCAGGATATCAAACATGACTAGCAGTGTCACAACCTCAGTGTCTTCCTGGCCACGTGTCCATGTAGTGGTGTATGTGTTGTATGTCCTATAGGGTTGCTGTGCTGTGTGTATATAACTAGGTTTCTGTACTTACCAACAAGTAGGCCATTTCCATATCCATCATCTTCCATCATGGAAGTGTTGATTGATGGTGCAGTGGCGGAAAATGAATGAATCATGTACCCTCCCAGGATACTTTGCCACGATGTTGGTGATCATTCCCCGGTGATCCACAATGGCCTGCACATTGATGTAGTGTGTGTTCTTTCTGTTGCGGTATAGATCCTTGGTTGCAGCAGGTGGCACAATCCGTACATGTGTGAAGTCAATGGCACCAAGCACGTGTGGGAAGCCGTTGATTTGGTAGAAGCCCTGTTTGGTCTCCTCCTGCTTCTGCTGTGTGTTGGGGAAGCTGATGCGGTGGGGTGTGAGGGAGATGATGGCATCCAATACCTTAGGTAGGAAGGCAGAGAATGAGGGCTGTGAGATCCCGGCAACCAGGGCACCAGTTGTTTGAAAAGAGCCACTTGCCAACATGTGGAGGACAGCTAGCAGCTTGGTCTCTGGTGGAATGATGTGGGGTGTCTGCAAGCTGGGTGCCAACTCTGGCTTAATGTGGCGCATCAGCTGCTGTATGGCTTGCCAGTTTAGTCTGTACCTCTGGATGATGTCATGTTCCCTGAGGCCCTGAGAGGGTTGTCCTGGTCCGGAATATCCTCTCCTGCCTTCTCGTTGCCTTTGGGGTCCCTGCTGGTGTGGTGGAAGCTGCTGCTATTGGTCCTGTGCTCTGCGTCTTCATGCATGCTGGGTGAATAGCACCTCCATGTCTTCCTTTTGCAGCTCTGATGTTGCTTCTGTGTGTTTTCCTTAAGTACTGGTGTGTTTGCCCCGTTTTAACACCTGCCCTGACCCAGGCGTTAATTTTTGACGCAAATGGGGCTGTGCGTCATTTTTCGACTCCGCCTCCCAGCCGTGCGGGATTTTTGAGAGGTTGGATAAATATGGCGCACGGGTGTTTAAGTCATTTTTGGGACGGGAACGCCTACCTTGCATGTCATTAACGCAAGGCCGTTTCACGCATTCAAAAAATGACGCACACTGAGATATTTTGACGTTAGCGGAGTCTAGCGTCAAAATATAAATGTGGTGTTAGATTTGCACCAATTTTGCGTTAAAAAAAGTGACGCAAATCCGGCGCAAGCAGAGTATAAATATGCCCCCAAGTTCTCATCTTTCTCTGTCAATTTGCACCATTGCTTTAGCCAAAGACATGGCACAACACCCTTCTCTTCCATCACAATGTAAGCTGGTGTACCTTCTGGCGGTGTAGCCTCGTATCTCCCCTTAGGGCACTTTTTAATGCTTTGAAAAACTTCATCTTTTCTACCTTTTTGTTATTCAAAATCAAATCAGGAAGTGACTTTTAATCCCAAGATTCCCTTCACCTACTTTCTCAACCAACTGTCTCTCACGGACGGCTGCCAATCCGTGCGCGACCCTTCTCACTAACCAACCTATCCCAGCACGGCTCCAATGATGTCACATTCACACGTACTGCAGCTGACAAAGTCTTGCGCCTTGTCCTCCTTCACTCCAATTCACATAAAATTAATGCAAAAATTGCAAGCACTAATCAAAAAACAAAAAACAAAACAAATCTGCTGGTTTACTACAGGAACGATAACACAATCGCTTCAGAAACCTTACTGATTTTTCACTGACGGCTCTTCCCGCACTTACAGCTGCTCCTTCTTTCACAGTCTCCCAGATTCGCAAGCAAAATTTGACCCACAAATTTTACTCTCAACCGATCAATGGGTCTGTCCTGGTGCACATAGGACTCGCCAAATCTCAGTCGAAATTTTCTTTCACTCGTTTGAACTCACACTCTGACTTGTTGACCACGCCCGATCAGCCTACTAAACCAGACAAGTTACAATATAAAACCAAGTGTCTCATACACTTTTCAGTATACTCTTATACCACGCATGGTCTGTAGATCCACCACGTGGACAATTTTTTAGCACAAAGCACAACACACATGTGAAGTTCGATGACTTTCCTACTCTCACACTGCGGAGTACGCACACTCCTACTACAACTTCATTTGGAGTACGCAAACTCTCTTAAATCCTCACAAACCTCATAATTCACCTGCAATTTGCATAAGCTGTGCAACCTATTTCACTCACACTGTCACTAGAACGCCGGGAATATCCTCAAACAACCATTAGCAAGATCCAGGATCTGGGAAAGTCCTTTCTGGACTTAAGGGAACATCATTTTCTCTACAATTATCATCATTGAGAAACAAAATCCAAATCTCAATAATAATGAAATCTCAAAAGGACCAACTCATCAAACTGCTACCACGTCTGTCCGTCTATTATTCTATACCGGACGTCTATGGTAAGCTCTTAAGGAGACTAACCATCAGTCTGCAACCATGTCTGTTAGCACATCTGACCTTAATAAGTAAACTTACAAGGGAACGCAAATAGGTCGATGAACCTTTTGACTCGCAATTAAGATGTTCTTACCATAGCTCCAGTACATAATCAATAATCAATACACAATAATCAATAATCATAGGCAATCAATAAAATCACTAATCAATGGAGTCAGTAATTGTCACGCACCATGACTTTTCAGTCATGAATAACCACACCTTTTAGTAAAAGTTTAGAATATTTATTTCCCTATATTAACAGTGCTAGTATAGAAACAACACTAGCTGTCCAAATCGGTGGGAGAAACGTAATCTAATTAAAGCTTGAACAACAACACATTCTAAGGTTATGGTGCAAATCAGTAACAAAATCAATTGTGTCAATGTGATAACATACATGAAGGTTAGCAGAGAATTTCATCAAGCATTAGTCCCTGGTATTGTAATTTCATTAGTGAGAATCCTTAACTAACATCAAATTAGCATCAGCATGTTGGGCTTCATGCAAAACAATTTAGTAACACAAATTTGGAAAAACATCTAACTATGGCTCTATCAAAACAGCATAGTTGGTACCTAGAAAGAAAAAGCAAACATGCATGATAATCACAATTTATGTTATTGTACCTATCCTCAATATGGATCAGCAAAGCAGAATCGTCCTTCGTCCTCAGGACATCAGTCGATCAGCAAGGCATCAGGCTTCAGCATCAGAGCTCAGAAAAGGCAAAGTCTCTAAGCATTTAAAGTTAAGCACGTCTCTTGTCAAGACACATAAGAAAGTAGTAAACTCTTGGTCAGGAAAAATGGGCAATGGCTGAAAGTCTCAGAATGTCTGTCTTCTCTCTGTGTACTCTTGTTAAGTCAAACCTGTTAAAACCACCCCCTAAATTCCTATTGCTCAGTTAATCGTATGTTCACACTTTGTACAATAGAACTAAAATCCCAAACCTATGAATTCTAATATTATTCAGTTCACATGTCGTTGATTGGTTTGTCTTGCGATGTCCTCATCATCCGGTTTGTCAGGTAACAATATTGTTGCAGCTTCTACTCAATCAGTATCTTCATTGTTCTTGTCCTGGGAAACTTAGGCCCATATTTATACATTTTGACGCAAAACTGCGCCGGCGCAGTTTTGCGTCAAAAATATTACCGCTGGCTAACGCCATTTTGGTGCGCCGTGCGGGCGTCATATTTATACTTTGACGCACGGCGGTGCAAACAACAGGTGGGAGTCATTATTTTTGACACATACCGCGGCGTCAAATCGTAAAGGAAAACGACGTTAACGCGGCGGAAATGACTGTGGGTCGATTTACGACACCGCAAACCGGATATGCGCTGTTTTTTGAAGCAATAGCGTCAAAAAAAACCGCAAACACTGCCAGTTCACCAGAGGAGAGCCAAAATGGATCCCAGATGCCACTACAGACCCCAGGAAGATGACAGCAGACCAGGAACCAGCCAGGAGGATCCACACAAGAACCAGGACACTTTTAAGAACAAAAGAAAGTGTTGCTTCAGTGCAGAGGAGCAGGAAATCCTGGTTAAAGAGGTGACGGAACACCAGCACCAACTGTTTGTCACCTCAAAGTTGCCAATCAGTAGGAGAGAGGCTATATGGCAACAAATTGTCGACAAGATTAACAGTGTGGCTGAAGTACGCAGAACAGTCATCGAGTGCAAGAAACGCTGGCATGACTGCAAGCGCAGGACCAAGGAAAAGATGGCCAGGAACAGGAAGGCAGCACTGAAGACTGGAGAGGGGAGTCCAGCACACCAGGAGGCCCTGGACCACATGGAGGAGATGGTTGCAGCCGTCATCCCTGAGGAGATCGTCACAGGGATTCAAGGACAGGACAGCGCAGACTACCACGAGACAACGCACATGCAGGGTAAGTCGCATGGGGAATTGAAATGCACTAATGTCAACTGCAACCGGGGGGGGGAAATACCAACTACACATTGCATGTAAGTCATCATATACATGGAGTGGCATGGGTAAAGGGGATGGCCTGCACAAACATAAGCTGGGGCACACCATTACACTACACCAACAACAGTCCCATGGGGGCATGCTGTCATGCCAACGATGGAGCAAAGGTAAAGCCACGACAGGAGGGAAGGCCACTACGGCAAACTGACATCCTGGCACTCGTCAGCCAACATACCTCCTACATTAACTAGGGCCCTATTAGCAATCCTCTAGCCAAACCGACAACTGCAATGTAACTGCAACAACAGTTGCCACTACCACCTCTGATCTGTGTGCAGCTGAAGTAGCCAATGGCAGTAACCTCCCCATGGAACATACATACCTAAATTAGGGGGTGAGGATGACATCTGCAACAATCTCCTGAAACAAGACAAAGGCCCCAGTACACTCAAATGTCAATGCCCATAGTTGTCACAAACATCAGCCAATGTAAACAACAATAGGAGCGACACAGCACTAAGGACACACCCATGCTGCATATGTCAGGGTCCATCCTGTGCCTGGGTAACAAGGCAACATCACAAATGTCATACTGCTTAGACAACAGCATTGAGGAGGGGACACATGTAACTGGTCACTGAAATACACCTGCACAGTCAGAGGAGGAAATAGGACACTGATACGACTATCAGGGCAATCCAATGTAACACACGTTACCCAACATCAGCAGGACCCATTAACAATGTCCACATCCATATCACATCATAACATTGCCATGCATAGGATATGCAACATGTCAATTACAATTAAGTTGATGTGAACGATCAGGGATTAGGGCAGGTCCTGATAGTTAAGTGTGCTGCCAGGGCCATCAGAACACCCACAGCCAGTGAAAGGTCTCACCATCAGAATGGATATACACGGAGGGTCGAGTAGGACAAAAAGGTGGCAATTCTCTATTTGGCATAAAGCAACACCTAGAGGCAATGAGGCTGACAAGTCTGATAACTCAATAACATGCATGTAACACACAGGTGGGCCATAGACCCGAAAAAATGCCCATCTGAAGGACTGCAGATATTAATACAAAACAAGATCACAAAGTGAATTCATCAAAAGGCAGGCACGTCACGTCAAAATTGTCACAACACAGACACACAAATTGTACCCTGTTTCATTGCAGAGGAAGATGGATCTCCTGCCGATATGCCTGTCCCAGATTTCCCTGATGATATGAATGACGAGCTGATAAACATTCCGAAGGAGACCATCCAAAAGGTCCTTGAAACCCTCCAGACCCCACCTTCAGTCACAAGGAGGAGCACAGAACAAGCAGCCATCGCAGAGGAACCACCCACCACCCCAATTGTAAGACCTGCCAGCTCCAATACAGCTGAGGACTCAGACAACACTGGCACCAGCTTTGAGAGAACTGTAGTTGGAGTACAGCGGGAGCTGGCCAAGGAGGTGCGGGTGGGGATGCAAAATATGGCAGCCAACCTTGAGGGGGTGCGTTCGTGCATGATGTCATCTGCAGATCAGGCAGCAGCTATGCAAGCCCTAACATCTATCTTGCAGGAACTGCAGAAAACCCAGAAGGAAATCAGCACAGCTGTAATACAGTTGACCCAACACCTACAACAGCAATCCTGTCAACGCGTGCACGAATGCAACATTGAACCCCTCAGGGCCGACCTGGCTGTCTACCATCGTGATGTGGCTGCTATTCTCAAGAACCAGCAGGCCCTTCTTGCAGCAGTACTGCCCTTAAGACCTTCACAGGGAGCAGCGACCGGGATGTCTGACTCCATGTCTTCTAACACTGAGGTGTGTGTTGCCCCTTCACAACCAACAACAACAAGGACAAAGCAGGCAACACACACATCAGAAGAAGAAGACATGGAACAGATCACATTCACAAGGAAAAGTACCCGGAAGCACTAGTCCCTGCCACATGGCCGACATTTACCAAGGTCCAGCGCTTTGTAACTTGCCAGTATTGCAACAACTGTACTCAAGCACTGTTCTGCAAACCACTGTATATCTTGTCACCCAGCCCATTGATTGTCTCTCTCCTACTCATTGCCAAATCCTGTCCCTCTGCACTGTCTGAAACAGCAATCCCAGCATGACAAAAGCATTTTGGTAAACCCTTGTGTTGGATCCCAATTTAAAATGTCACTATAATGGACAATGTACATATAGCACTACAGCACTTTTCAATAAATAGCACTTACACCACAAATCTGTCTCTGGGTAATGTGACATATCAACTGCGCAGTAGATAATTGGAATGTCCCTACTGTCAAATAACGTAGCTTGTCAATACAACTGTCCAGACATTATGTAGTTAGAGAAATCTGCACAGTGACCATGATTGCATCATACTCTGCCCATCCTGAGGGAATAATCTGATGAAGTGAGAAACCATAGACCCCCATGCTGTGTTGGACAGAAGAATGCTTCCTCAGGGGATAACTAAGTCATCAAATAGTGCCCGCTAAATGTTGTCAACATGCAAAAATAACACAATGAACATGCCACAGTAATCTAAGTAAACACTAAAAAAACTGCACAAATGAAGGTGTCTGAGTTAACGTACAAATAGGTAATCATGCTGAACTGTGTCACAAATGATGTATGAGGGTCATGAAGACAAGATTACAAGAATGCCAATGAGAACTCATCTTATAAGGGTGTGCATGATCATCACACTGCAGTCAGACCTAAAACTGTTTCCCCAATATCAAGTCTGGAAGCACTGTTAGTGACTTTGAAAACACACTTATCAACAGAAACACATTGTCATCCATATTAACTGTGATTGGTGGTTGCAACAAAGGGTAGACACTTTGCAAGGTAGCTCTGGGTTAGCTGCCAATCGTACAGCTCAGTTCGGATTTGTTTGTAGCATAGGACACAGATGTTATAGTACAAAAGAGATGTACACGGAATCCAAACCCACGATCAAGTACCATTCAACACATACTATTAAGGGGTAACCAAATATTTATTAAAAGCTAACCATAGATGAGGAAACTGAGGGAAAAATCTTACCTACCCTAATCTACCCTGACTACTCATTACCCACAACTGTCCCTAACTAACCTAAGCTACACTTACTTATCACATGTAACGAAACGTTCTAAACATCTACCCCCCCAACCCCCTTATGAGACGGGACACATTGAGGACAACACATACTAACCTAAACACATACTATACTATCCTATACAAATATATATTTTTTTGGTAAATAGTTATTTTATGTTTTTTTTTTTGTTTTTTTTCACACAAGAACCCCAACATAGATCCCCCACCCACCCACCCACACATGTAATAAGTCAAAAAAGAAACAAGCAGGACCCCCTACCCCCCACCCACTAACACTAACTAAACTAACAGCCTATACTAACCTAACACTAAGCCCCCTAAGCCCACTAAGTATAAGAACAAGGAAAGAGGAGGGATGGGAGGGTATCATGTCCATCTAATCAACTGTCTAGAGGTTGGCCCTCGGAGGGTCCTCTTGATATCCTTCACCCGCCGTTTAATGTGCCGCACGTCCCGGCTCAGGTGGCTCACCTTGCGCAGCACTTTGTCCATCTTGTTTTCAAGTCTATTGAAGGCGGCAGGGTCAACAGCTGGAGCAGTGGCAGTCTGGGTACCGGTGGAGGAGGTCTGTGTGGGCTGTCCTGCACCGGTGGCAATGCTGGGGCCAGGAAGTCCAGCAGATGTAGATGCAACAGAGGCAGCTGTGGGTGGGGCCACCTGGCTCTCATTGGTGGTTGTTTATGTGTTGGCTGTGGTGGGCACAGTAGGCCCACCCTGTGGGAAGGCTCTCCATGCCCCGGAGGCGCGTTCATGGCGATGTCGCCGGGCCATCCTCCGGAACCCCGACTCCACCAGCAGGATGTGCTGGTATTGCATGGCCCGGCGCTGAAATTCACAGACCTGGTCTGGAGTCATGTTAGCTGCTGTGAAGACAAATGCAGATATGCCACATTAGTAACTGCATTGTGTGAAACAGCACAGCAAGTTAATCAGACAATACATCTACTGTACTTCTAACAGCTC
This sequence comes from Pleurodeles waltl, assembly GCF_031143425.1. Classification (NCBI taxonomy): domain Eukaryota; kingdom Metazoa; phylum Chordata; class Amphibia; order Caudata; family Salamandridae; genus Pleurodeles; species Pleurodeles waltl. The sequence continues at coordinate 714,923,399 of NC_090437.1, read as the reverse complement.
ATATCACGATACAGAGCATCGAATGTCCCTGAGGAAGTACATGGCAGGCCAGACAACAAAGGTCACATCACACAAAGCACATTCATAACCCACAAGATGGGTAACAACTGGCCTTGACTTGCAATCTGAGTTCTGACAGTTATCAGCTAAGAATCATGCTGCATATCCTCCACCAAGAGCTACAAATGTCAGTGTACGGAAAGCAAAACTAAAGCCACATGGTCTGCAAGTTGTAACTGGAATTTCCAGTATGGTACCAAGTGCCAAACCTGAGTGTGTATACTAGTATGCAACCAAAACTTCACTTCTTCACAGGTATGTGTAACATACTGGTAGCATCAATACTAGGTACCCCATTCACAAACCCATGGCCGTGTTTGAGGGGGGGCGGTGGATATACAACTATAAGTTGCCAACAACATGTACACCGAGGAGTGTATAGGCTAATCCACACATGTTTGTCTCTACAGACACACCACAGGTAAGGTCTATCTACATTTTGGAGTCAGCAAACCCTAGAGCACTCATAGGGTCAGACATGTCAGGAAAATCAGAACTTAGTACACAACATATACTTCCAGTGAGACCTGACTTACATCAGACACAGAGTTGCTAGAACACCCATGAGCATGAATTGCATGCACACCTAGGCCATTACACTCAGGTTCCACAGACTTGATGCACTACATGTGGAAGTACATGATGCTAGGAGGTTCTACCTACTGTTTCAAAATTACGTAGGTAAATAGTGAAGCAGATGTCTATTGGGGAGCTATTAGCTCCACCAATCTTAGAGAATGTGGGTCTCACAGGCTGACTAAATAGGGGCTGACTTCCATTGCGACTATTGGTGATACAAGTGTCAGACACATGACTATCCCCTGTACTCACAGTGGGGCCTACAGGGATGTCCTACAATCCCTACATGATACCATTAGATACGCATTGGCTAACTCCAAACATGTGAAAACTGCATTCCCACTCATGGAACAAGTGAAAAACTTGACCCCAGCATCACACCTTGGTATGCGCCCAACTCACACGAGTCCATAACCAGCAAACACAACACATAACAGACATATCAACACTTACTGTAGTGGTCGGGGTCCTCAAATGTCGCCACCTCTCCCACAGTGTAGGGCGCTGGTCCACCTGTAAGGTATGGAAGGAAGAAATGTGCTCAAAATCTGTGCACAGTGCAACATTTTCAGTATCATTTACAATGTGTAGGCTGAATAAGTAAATGGCAGCCATTCAGACATGATGGTACTGCATCTGATATTTCACGGCCAACTTGTACATAGCATTGGTCTCCTGTGACAGTTACACACATATCTGCACACATACATTGGCTCTAACTATCATGTGGTTGCAAACTTGCCCCATAATTGGTGAGCACGAAAAAATATGGAGTGTAATCGTCTCATCATGTGCATCCAAGAGAAACTTCCAACGCCTGGTTACTTGAGGACTGCATTACCAGTCAAACATGCCTTGTGGTCATGACACATTTATTGCACATAGGCCCAATGTACAGAGGGAGGGGCAGGGACTCATGTAAGCCATCCTGTTGTTACAGTATAGTCAATTGATGTGGCCCAGCTATGGTGATTTGCACCAACCATGGAGATGTAAAGCCATGTGCATACACTTGGTCTGCCATCCATATTTGGATTGTGGCTCAACCAATTCCAACAAACATCTTACGATGTTAGCTGAGGGCACCTTACACCTTAACACGATGTATTCAAATCATGAGCTGACATTTATCCTAAAAGATTAAGAAACACAATAATCCCACACATTCATAGTACTTCTGTGAATGCTTTCCTTCCACACTCACCAGACTCACATGAGACCAATGTTTGAGCCACTTTGCTATTATAAATTGTTGTGAAGGCAGCACTAATTTTCAGCATCATGTAGTGATTCTAAAGTCAGTCTAGCAATTGCGTCAACATAGTTGGCCTAAATGTTGGTACATTTGTACTTCTCTGTCAATAGTACCCTATATAGACATGATTGGCTCCTATTTTGTTAGCTGTGCTGACAGAAAGGCCGCACCAATTTCCTTCATGGTAAAGTTACCTCTAAGTTTGCTGTGCACGTGCTACCTGACACCTAGCAATTGTGATCCTTGCATCAATGATCCCCTCATATGTCCCCAAAATTACACACAGTCATCAAGTTAGGTGGCAGACATTGCACTAATCCACTGATGTCACAACAGAGCATTCATTTTTGCACAATAACAATAGTCGTACTCAACAACAGTGCCACCAATCATGATTCCTAGGTGGTCCAAGAGATCCTGCTCCCTGGTGATGAGGTCAGCCCACCAGTGCTTCAGCTGGTGGTCACTCCTCTGGCTGGCATACACACGCTGCAGGTGATGCAGCACCTTTCCCCACCGGATTCTGCGCGCCTCTGTCGGGTAGCCCTGCATGACCCTGCCCCCTGCCTGGATCATGAGCGGCAAGAAATGTGTAACCAGCCAGATGAAGCCCCCCAACTCCTCTTCCCCCATCCTGCCAAGACGTGGCCTACCAGACATACTTATAGAAGAAGATAAGGAATAGGGGTAGAAGAAAAAGAAAGGGGAAATGGGTGAAAGTAGGGGTAAAAAGACAGAAAAAAAGTAAACCTAAACACTAAAAGAGCCCAACTATCCCCAAATTAACACTACCCACAACAGACTCCCACAAACAAGAAATACACAAGATAAATGGACAAATGTAGACAAAAAACAGTACTACAGTATACACAAACAAAATTTATTTCACAAAAGGACTTTACAGATAGCACACAGGACAAATACAGCACAAAATCTCTGGACAACACTCTCTACACAGCCACACAGTCTAGAAGGATCATAGACTGCAAAGTGAAAGTGAAAGTACACCCACTGTACATGATCTGTAAACAGGATATCCTATTACATCACTTCCTGAATTTTTTCGCGTTATGCGTCATTTTTTGTTGCACAAAACTGTATTTGCGTCATTTGTTTTGATGCACAGACATGAATATTAACCCGCATCCATATAATGATACATGGACTGTACAAATATCTGGATGCGGGCTATATTTCACTCCTGTGCGTCAAAAAAAACGACGCAAAAACAGTTTTGTGCAACAAAAAATGACGCACACCGCTAGGGATGTCAAAATCACAGTGCATTAACTGGTTTGGGGCATTTTTACATTTTTTGGGGTTATTTTACTTTTGGAACACATCAGAGATTGGCTGATTGAAGACAGTATGGTGTTGATGGTGTATGTTCACATGTGTGACATCATACTGCAGCGGAACATCATCCACTACACCCTTCACAGTATGTTTACAGTTGGCTGACGTCATAGATGGTCATATGTGTGGCCCACATATATGTATGGCACAAATTGTGCATGTTTGCCATAAGGAGAGGATAGCAATGTGACGCACATATGTACAATACCTAATTGCCTTTGGCTCAAAGTGTGTGCTTTGACAACTAATTTGTTGGTTGACCAGGTGTGTGTGTACATCACATGAAGCATTATTGTACATTTGGTTGTATGAACGTGACGTCCATGTGTCCAACCCTAAGATGCAAGTAAATATTAGACTGAGCAAGGGCATGTGTTAGTCATACATGTAACAAAACCCGCAAAGTATGCTTCCAAGTTTTAGGGTCACGTAGACACCACATGTGACATAGCATGCACCAAATGGATGGCAGACACATGTTCATGTCAAAGGTCCACAATTTCTACATCCTATGTCCTAGAGTATTGGTAAGAGCTTCCTAGGCACTAGTTGATGAATCCCACAGTGAGTCATACACATGCATTGGTGAAGTGGGTACCATGTTGTTTGCACAGACAGACAAGGGTCAATCTCATATGTATGATGACACCACAGTTGAGGCCATAGAAGTAAGCCCCAACTATCAAGTGGCTGTGGTGGACCAGCATACAAGACAGCACTTGTCCACATATTTCCAGTGATCAATTGCACATAGGTGTCTTGTTCATGTGTGTGGTCCAATGATGATCCTGTAGATTTTTTGGGATGTAATTTGTCACAGTTCGGAACAGGACTCATCATGTGTCAGTGGCAGCTATTCCTGTAACTACTGAGTATCCTTTGTTGATCAATGTGAGTAGAGTAGATGTGGACATGTGAACCAACATGTGGATGGTCCCACCCTGTCACTAAAGACGTGTAATGAGACAGTCAACAGGGCAACCTTGGTGTGCTGAGTGAGATAATGTCTCAATTGTCATGTTCCGGCAGGTGTCAATACAAAATTTGTACACAGGTTGGCCTCTGCACTTCCCACTGCATCTGGGAACATCATAGCCTCTGTGCTGTTTATTCTCGCAGCTATTCAGCACACACGGCCCATCACTATGTTGTGCGCACTGTGAGGCTGTGTATGAACTGTCATGGTCCTGACATTTGTGTATTAGTCATGTACATTATCAGAGGTTGCTGGTTGTGCTGAAAGCCCCGTACCCAAGCCCTGCCTATGACCCTGGGACTCTGTCACACTTTGTCATTCATGCATAAATGCAACCCAGAAAAGGGATGGGCCATGAATTTTGCATTTCCAAGAGGATTGAACTCAAATGGTACAGTTAAAAGGCAGATGATGCTATACAATGTATTTGTGTATGCATGGTAGAAGCCCATGCCCAATGCCCCCTGATGAATGGTAGGTTTGACAATGCAAGTGTGGTACATATGTAGACACAGGGATACTTTAGTGTAACGCACAGACAGTTGCCAGTCAGGCTGACAGAATGCAAGATGATTCAGGAGCCAGCTACTGGACAAGTTACATAATCAGTGGTCTGACTGAGACTGTTTGGAGGACAAACTAGACAGTTGACATGTCCATCTGTGTATGTCCTGTGTTTTTGAAGGTGACAAATGAACCCAGTTGCTGTGTTACACGGCTTAATTACTATAAATGGTTGACGATGTATTCGACATCATGGCTACTACTATGCTGTTCCAGGCGTCATCAGGGACAGTGCTTTTTGTAATGGGTGGTGTGCATGGAGGTATTCACAGGTGTGGGCTGCATCTATTTCTCACCAGTCCTGTAGGTGAGACTTGCATTCTAAGGGCCAACAGACATTTTCACAAGGGGAAGCAATCTACATGTGCTAACAGGGCTATGAAACTAGGAGACAGTGTATAAATTGACCTGACGTCCATGCAGTCAGATGTTCTTTGACAATGGCATACCTTAGGAAAGGGTGTAGCACACTGGTTTGCTAATGTTGGTCTGTGTTTGTAGAGGAGGTATTATCAGGGTATACATCTTAGTATTCCAGGGACCTCTTCCGACAGGTGGGTTGTGACCAGGTGCATGGGTGTGTGATGAGTTAGGAAATGGGCTGACATCTACATGGAATGTCATGTGCGCAATGCATGTCATATGTGTGGCACTTGTGCTGTCTATGTTCTGCTTCTATGGAACTCTAGTCACAGATATTCCTTGCTAATATTGGATGCAGTTGGACTAACTGCTGTCAAGTGTCTTGTCAGACATTCCTGTTAGTGATGCCAAAGCACATTGACTGCCTCATGTATGAGGCTTGTATTCCCCTTATTGAGTGATGGTGTCATAGTTGTGTGCCATATGCTGCGTTGGACCTTGCTTTCAACATGTATGTGTGAAATAGTTGTGGTCCTCTGCTATAGGCCTTCAAAGGAGATATGTACATGATATATGTCATTAAGAGTGTGTGTGTATGTGACCATTGTATGTTAGGCATCACATAAGCTCTGGGATGTTCCGTGTCCTACTCAGTATCTCAGCAATGCTCCATGAGGCAACACTCTTATTCTGATAACACTCTTATTCTGATAAGTAGAGATGAAGCTGTGTAAAAAGGAATAGCCAGACCATCATATGGTGATTATAATAGGTGTTTATTTAAAATAGTTAACTAAAGTGGTGAAGGTGATCATATTCAGAAGAAATTATTTACAATCTGTTGCCGCCTGCGTATACCAGCAGCTGTGTTCTGTAGTTCCCCCTCCTGTTGCAGGCCATCATGCTCCTCTTCCTCCTCTTCAGGTATGTGTGGCTCTGGTTCCAGGAGGGGAATGTTGCTTCTGACACAAATGTTGTGCAATATTGCACATGTGAGGATGATCCTACAGACCATCTCGGGGGAATATAGGAGGCTACCACCAGTGATGTCGAGGCAGCGGAACCTTGACTTGAGGATGCCGAAGGTCCGCTCGACAATGCTGCGTGTCCTCCTGTGGGCCTCGTTGTATGCACGCTCTGCAGCTGTACTTGGGTTGCCAAATGGTGTCATAATCCATGGCTGGATGCCATACCCCTGATCAGCTGCAATAGAAAATGAATGGGATCATGTTGATGTAGCTGGCACTATTGAAAAGACCTTTAATGGCAGTAGTTGTCTTGTGTTGTCTGTGTCTCTTTTGTGTACTGATGTGACATCCTATGCTTGTAGGCTATACCATCTGCATTGTGTTGTTTCTTTGGCTGAACAAGTGTTTGTCTGCTAACCGTTTGTCAGCAATATGTTTTGGAATTTTCAGTACAGTGTGCCCTCCCTAGCATTGTGACTTGTGATACAGGTGTCCGTGTGTCTTCACTGGGGGTGAGATGATAGTTCCATGCACAGTTAAAATTGAAAGTGTTGTTAGCACGTTCATATGAAAGTACCCTGGACATCCCATACCTTTAGACTTAGGCAATGTATTAATGTAAAGGTCATTGGGACACTTACAATTTGCAAGGTGACATTTAGGCAACCACACTCATTGACGTATTCACATTAGGCTGTACAGTAATTTCCAATGTGTGACAGGTTCAATGGTGAGTTAAGAAACATGGCTAGCGATGTCACGACCTCAGTGTGTTCCTTTGACATGTTGCTGTTGTGGTGTATGTGTTGTGTGTCCTAGTGGGTTGCTGTGCAGTGTATATATATGTAGGTTTTTGTACTTACCAACAAGTAGTCCATTGCCATACCGTTCATCCTGGAAGTGTTGATTGATGGTGCAGTGACGGAAGATGTATGAGTCATGTACACTCCCAGGATATTTAGCCAAGATGTTGGTGATCAATCCCTGGTGATCGACAATGGCCTGCACGTTGATGGAATGTGTGTGCTTCCTGTTGTGGTAGAGGTGTTCAGTTGCAGCAGGTGGCACAAGGCATACATGTGTGCAGTCGATTGCACCAAGGACGTGTGGGAAGCCACTGATTGCGTAGACCCCTGTTTTGTTTCCTGCTGCTTCTGCAGTGTGTTAGGGAAGCAGATGTGGCGGGTGTCAGTCGAATGATGGCATCCAGTACTTTAGGAAAAAAGGCGGAGAATGATGGTTGTGATATTCCGCCAACCAGGGCACCAGTTGTTTGAAAAGAGCCACTTGCCAGCATATGAAGTACGGCAAGCAGCTTTGTTTCTGTTGGGATGGTGTGGGGTGTCACCAAAGTGGGGGCCAACTGCTGTTCAATGTTTCACAGCAGCTGCTGAATGGCCTGCACTGTACTCAGATGTTAGATTCTGTTATTGTAAGATTCCTTGGGCCATATGTACAGACACATTTTCCCATAGACACAGAATGGGTAAAACCCTTTGGTACATCTGGACCCTTGTCTTGGCCATTTCCCTTCCTTGTGTGTTAAACTTGTTAAGAAAGGTAAGTATGTGCCCCAAATCATAGTCTTTCCTATCTTTTTCAAATATACTTTGTTTTCTCTGTTTTATGCCCTCTTTGTGTGTCATCAATCTGGATTTCATCATTTGGCACAAATTATCAGATTTAATTGTTTTTAGGTGTTTATTTATTTTCTTCTTCTTGCTGCTGAATTTCTTTGAGGAGCTTCTCCCCGTCATTCAATGCAAAATTAACAAGGATTTCTAACATTTACTCTAAAGACGTGGTTGTATGTTCTGCCCACTCTTTCAATAACAGTGGGTCTGGATTCTCTTACAAGTGTATGCTTTTAATTTCCAAACCTTGTGGCACCCACTCCACATCTAAATATCCCTGTAGTGAGGTAGCCTCCCACGACTTTCGTATTTCTCTTCCATACGGTTTCTCCAAATTTCTGAATTTCTCAGTTAAACTGTCTCTGGTAGTATTCAAACTCGCATGAGCATCAGCCGGTTGTGCTCTCTGTGTCGTGGAGCTGAACAATAATTAATCATCCCCCTCATCACAGTCACAGTGATAATACTTTGGCAGAGAAAATGCATGCATTTACCAATGGGAGTTAGTACAGTTATCATGCGTCCTCCGACCCAGCGATCATCAACACTCAACCAAAGGGTCTTGTCTCCAATCCTGCATGTCTCAGTATTGCTTCACTTGTCGTACACTGCACGGCTTCCTTTCGATACAGTGGTGGTTTTGCCATTATATGTGGCTTCAATTGTTACACTCCTTTCACCTCTTTAATCCCAATACTCTCAGACAGGTGTCTCCGTTCATGAGGGTGGTCTCACGCGACCTGATTTTACTAGGAATTTTGTTTGATTTGATTATGATATATAGAGCACTGACTTAACCTATTCAAGGTGAAATTATGACTCTGTTTACAGTATACTGTTTTACTTTGATTATAACATATGTTTATCATGGAGGTAGACGAAAAACAGTCGCTATGCACAGAGATGAGACATCTGTAGGAAGGTATTGGTACACACAATATGGCTGCCATGTATCTGATTGAAATGGTATAGTCCTCTCTTTTTGATTATGATCATGGGTGTGTGATCCTCCAATGAGAGTGTGAGTAATGTATTGAAATCATGTCCGTTTATATATACGCTCCCTGTGTCATCTTACACTCAGGTGGGAATAGAGTCACTTGTGGAACTGCACTACACCACATAGGTGGCACTGAAAGCTATTGCAAATGCTTCAGTACCCAGTCTGATGCCTAGTGGACAGTTAAGATATGAGGATTCTGTAAGTGAAATCAGAAGAGTACCTTTGGACTCAAGTCATCAAACGATGTTCAACGGTTGTTCTGTTTTGATTTTAACATGCTATTCATATTTTTACAATTGCCTTAGTCCCTCACCTATATCATTTCCAAGAGTACCAGCTACTGTCTGTTCTGGTATTCCTCTAGTAATGACAACCTGCTTTAACACATAGATTCAATTAGTGTAAAGTATTGTTTTGCAATTTAAGTAGAATTGTGAGCAAAATCTTTTGACACTACATTAAAATGTTTGTTACTAGGTGCAATGACACCGTTGCAGTGGTCATTTCATTTTGAAGGCTCATGAAGGCTGGACAAGGTGTGCGCATGCATGCATTATTACACATAGATGCCCACAAATGACACAGGCTACATTTTGTTTATTTATTGATCAGAGATGGATTGGTACATCAAAAAAATGAAAACAAAGTAGCACAAAAGTGTTTTGTATTTAGAGGTAGAGGGCCCAGCATCAAATTGCTGCTTGCCCCTCCCGAAAAAAATAGGTAATTAAAAAACTGGGTGCAGGGCCAATGGAGGAGCGGGTGGGGAAAGCAATGGGCAGTGGGGGAGGAGGAGCTGAAAAGCAACACATGAGGAAAAGCGTCATAGGGGATTTGAAGAACACAAGAACAAGAGCTTGCAGCACAAGGGAGACAGCAAAATGTAGCATAGGGGGTCAGGTATTTGGCAGGAGAGGGGGAGATCTGGAAAGCACATGCATTCTCATGGAGTGCATACGCAAAAAGAAAAAAAACAGTTCTCTAAAACTGTGCTCTGGAAGAATTAAAGCATTCTATCTATCACCTTGTTGTTTTTGCATTCGCCACCCTAAGGCCCAGATTTAAACTTTTTTGTGCAAAACTGCACTAACGCAGTTTTGCACCAAAACATTTTAGCGTCGGCTTGCGCCATTCCTGAGCGACAGCTGGGTGCCATAATAATGAAATGGCGTAAGCGGTGCTAAGCTTGGGCTAGCGTCAACTAAAATGGCGCTAGCCGGGTGGGGGTGGCGGGAGAGGAGATGGAGGCTGAGCATCCAAAAATGGCGCTAGGATGGTTAGAGGCAAAAAAAATGCCTCAAACCAGCCTAACTTCATTTCCTGGTGCACAACCATCCATAACACACCACCCCAATGGCCAGCACAGGGGATCAGTGTCCCCTGGGCATGGCCATTGCACCCAGTGCCATGCAGGGGCCCTTGTTAGGGCCCCAATGGCACTTTAAAATAAAAACAAAAAATACTGACCTATACTTACCCTACTTACCTGTGATGGGGTCCCCATCCTCTGGTGTCCCTCTGGTGTGGGTGTTCCTGGGGTTTGGGGTGGGCACCTGTGGACCCATTCCATGGAAACGGATCCACAGGTCCCCTAACACCTGGTCTGACCCAGGCGTTAAATAATGGTGCTAAGCAAACTTAGCACCATTATTTAGACCTGCCTCCCACCCATGCGTCATTTTAGCACGGGGTGAATATGGGGTTAGCACCATTTATTGGATGGGAACGCCTACCTTGCATCTCATTGACTCAAGGTAGGTTCACGCATCCAAAAAATGGTGCAAACTCCAATATTTTGACACTAGACATGTCTAACGTCAAAATATAAATATGGAGTTCAGTTTGCGCCGAATTTGCGGAAAACAAAATGACGCAAATTTGGTGCAAAGGGAGTATACATATGTCCCTAGGTGCGCCAGGTATGGCCAGATGCGGGTCCCAGGCCCACCATACCACTAAAACCAAGTTATACCGGGCTGAAGAATTCATACCAAGGTTGAAAGCAGTCCAGAGTTGCTTGTGTTGCAGTTCAGGGAGGACCTAGCCTGGCAGTTCGGGCTGGACTGTTCCCATGAGGAACAAGGTCAAGACACATTTGCATATGGCTGGGTCCAAACTGAGGTGGCATAGTGAGCAAAAAATGATGGATTGTGATGGGGGCCTGAGTGATTGTCATTGGCTGAGATTAATTCAAACATATTTCATCCATCACCTTGTTGTTTTTGCATGTGGAAGAATAGAAGCCAGCCAATCAGAGAGATGATAGTGAGGTTATGCTCCAATGGAGGGACAAACACAAAGATGGGTAACTTGGGACAAGGAAAGATGTAAGCCCCTGAAAGCTCTTGGTAAGCCCAAAATAGGATTTTTGCAACCAGACAGCTTGCAACGTTTTTGTAGGCTTGACCTAAAAAGAAGGAAGGAATGTTTCTCTCTGGGCTGTCAAACATTCATCGGTTCGAAATCAAACAATATTTTGAGACTACCAATCATTTGGAAATATCCCTCTGCGTATGTCCATTTTTAGATCCCTAGTGTCTCCTTCCAACAGTATTCTCCCTTAGCAAAATGAGCTACTGTCTTTTCCAGCTCCGTCATCAAACCACCCTCTCGTATGCTTGTGGCATGTAGGAATCTCCCCTAGAGTAAATCAGCATCTCATCCAATTTGCAGTCAAGATCACTGTGAATGAGAATCTCTACTCTGCTAATATCAGCCATACTGCACCATATTATTAGGCTGTAAATTTCTGCCTCAGGAGCATGTCTTGTATCAGAACAATATGAATCTAGGCATCCCACAGCAAGACATGCATTTTCTTTTAAAAAATTATTTATTGATTTTAACAAAAGAACACAATAAACAACAACAAAACATATCAATCCAATTAAATCAAATCCAGCAGCCATCAATAGAGCGACTCCCACCCAGTCTCTGCCCCCCCTTCCTCTCCCTACCATTCAGAAAAGAAGGACCTTGTTTTACGTCACTTACCCCCTCTTAACCCAAGGCTCCCAAACTACTCAGCTCTCCTATCCTCTCCCTCCCCAGGATCAAAGTCTGTCATATTCTCCAATAGTTACGCATGCATCTCTGACCCTCATACTCCATTTTTTCCTTCACACTAGGCAGTTTCATCCCTTACCACCACTTGGGTATAGTATGTTCTGTGTAGAATTTTAAGTTGAATGAGACAGAATCTGGCCCAGATGGCCACCACTCAGGAGAATTGTAGCCCTTCCCCCCCACACCTCATTCTCAAGGTCTCTCACCTAGGCCTGCCATTGTTCCTTAGTCGTGTTCAGTCCCGTGCGTACTTCTCATCAATGTTGTATACTTAATGGAGATGACCTTGCTGTCCAAGTGGCCATCCAATAGCTTTAGCTCTAGTGGGGAGTCCTCCTTGTTTTCTTCACCCCTAGGAATCTTGTCCTGTAATGCATGCCTTAATGGAAGGTATTGAAATATCTGTGAGGCAGCCATGTCACATTCCGCCAGCAAACGGTACCATTCCATTTGCATCCCACATTTGAATGTTTGGGACGAGACAAAACAAAGCCATGTGCTCACCCACAATGGGGTATGTGGTGTCAACCGCCTGTCACATCCCATCGCCCTCGTCAACTTACGCCAGACAGTGATAACCGCAGCAGTAGCCTGGGGCACATCCTGGGACATCCAGGCCTGTACAGCAGGTGCATGTAACCCTTCTCTCCCAAACTCTCTCGGTCCATCCAGAACGCTGGGTCCACCAGTGGGGCATATGCCCATTCATTGACAACCTGCACCGGTGGACACAATAACTCCCTCAGAGAAACAATGTCGGTATTTTTAAATCTCTTTGTGGGGGTGTTGAAGACTTTCACATTATGTGATTGTCTTGAGAATTTGTGTATAAACAGTAACATGTCAACTGTATGTAATTTCCCTTTCTTGACATATACATCAGACCCTTTTCCATTTCCATCTATTCTGCTTATCATCTCTTATTTCTAATTTCCCACCCAGTCTCAGAAGCAAACAGCCCTCCTATACACTGCTTGAGCTCACCCAGGCATTTGTCTGTAAACATTATAGGCCTTATTCATAAAGCGCGATTTGTAGTACATAAGTAGTACTACAGTGGTACTACTTACTTCCTACAAAATGCAGTTCACAAACCTATGGGTGGAAATCTTCATATCCACATATTTTACATTTTCTACTGGGAGATCTCTGCAAATGTAGGTTTACTAGTAAACAGTGAACGTGGGAGGAATGGGGGAGTGGTGAAAACATCTACTACTAAATGGGAGGCTTTTAGGGAGAAATGTGAAGGAGTTTAGGGAAAGGTAAAAAGGAGTTTAGGGACAGACATGTTAATACAAACACCCACTAACAAAGAGTAAGATTACATTTATTTATATATAGAGTGAGAGAGAGACAGAGAAAAAAAAAAAAAACATACATACATATATATATCCAAAACAAACTGGTCAAGAAAACAGCGCACTCTTGCTGCTGGTGCAGTCGTGGCGATATGACCAATATCCCCAAATAATTTGTAACACCAAAACCAATAACGCTGCACTCCTACCAGTACCATAATACCTAGTAGGGTATAAAGGCATGACAATGGAAATCACCTGGCTTAGACTCAGCTACCGTGAACAAGGCAGTGATGGCTGAAACGCGTTGGTGTAATGCTGTTGTTAATTAAACCACTTGGAAATTTAAAGCTCCCGGGAGTGCAGCGTTATTGGTTTTGGTGTTACATACATATATATATATAAAGTGACTTTATAGTTAGTTGTTGCAATAAGTGACGTAAGTGACGTAATAGATTAACATTTAAAAGGAAATAAAAAGAAATACACCGGTTATGGTTTTTCAGGTAATTTCCAGGGTTAATTCAACGTAAGCTAAAATCTCAGTAAGTTACCTAACTATAACATCACTTTAAACTTTGGTCTGTTCAGTGAAATTCTGAGGCTTATTTACGCAAAGTAAGCTAGTTTCAACATACTAACTCAAATGTCACTTTAATACTATTACCAAGTATGACCTCACTTTAACCATTGGATTTTCAATGAACTTTGAGGATTTTTTTTAATGTAAGATAAGCTCTTCTTGGTCTACTTAACAAAGATGTCACGTTAACCTTTGGTTTTTCAGTGAATATCTGTTTTTTTTTTAAAATATTCATCCAACTACCCCACTGAGCATAGCTTTTTACCATGCCTGGAGTGCCCAGCCCCCCATGGGAGACCAACACCTACAGACCATCCCACATTTTCTTTCTTTCTTTTTTTTTTTTCCACTACACAGCAGTAGCCAGCCAATCAGATCACTTGGTTCTGCATAAACGGTACCAGTCCTGCATGACTTTAAAAACAAACAGGAAAAAAATGCCCCTTCACCAATCAGGACCACGGGACTCTCACAGGACCCATCGCCCAGCTGGCATTATAATTTCAAACTCCTTTATGACCATTCTGAGCTCCTCATTAATCACATATAACAAAATAAATAAGTAAAGTCAGTACTTACTACCAAATTTCATTTAATTTTGTTCAGTCATTTTTTCATATCACTTCCTAATGGAATTTACATGCGAAAATGATGGTTTGTAACCCCCCTTTTCTCAGCCCTGCTTACTGGATAAGTAGGACTGAGAAAAGGTAGGACTGTGTTTCCATAAAAAAAGCATTTTTGGCTTGCCTATATCTTGCACACAGTTTGACGCTTTTTTCACCACAACTCCACCCTGAGAAGTTTCGGGTGATCCATCAAGTTGGAGCAAAGAAGAAGGGAATGTCACAAAATGCATTTTCCCCATTAATTTTTCCATAAGAACTTTAGACCCAGCTACAGCCCAAACGGCTGAACAGATTTACACAAAATGTGGCAGAAAGCTAGATCATGGTCCAGAAAAGGGTCTTTTTGTGATTTGGTGTGAATCCTTTCAAAAGTTTCTGTGTAAATATAAGGCTAGATGTATCAAAGGATTTTGCATTCGCGAATGGTGCAAATCAGTAAATTCCACTGTTTTTCACGTTGTATGAAAGGCATTCCCAGTGCAATATTAAGGAATCGCTAAAATAGCGATTCCTTAAATTTGCGACTAGATTTTGTGAATTGCAGACTGCGATTCGCAAATACGAATCACAATTCAATGTATCAAGCATTCGCAAATTGCGATTAGTCCCAAAATGAGTCTTTGCATGTGCAATTTACCACGAATTGAAATCAGATGGTAAACAGGTGTAACCTATATAAAGAGGCCCAGAATGCATCAGCGCTTTTCGACAATGGCTGCACTCTACATCATGGCGAGGAGGAGGAGGATCCTGGCAGGTTTGAGGAGAGGGAGGAGGAGACAGGAGTGCATTTTTAGAGTGTGCATTACCATATTTTAACAGACAGAGGAGGAGATTTTTGACAAGTACAGGTTGAACTCTGCCATAATACTGGACCTAATAGCTGATTTACAACCCCTACTACAGCAACACACACAGAGAACCAATACCATACCCACTCATGTGCAGGTATTATGCTTCCAGCACCTCTTAGCCTCAGGAAGCTATCAAGGAGTCCTAGCAGCAGTTGGAGGTTTATCTCAAAATACACTTTTACCTTTCTTTAATGCATTCCTAAATACAATGTTAACCAAAATCCATCTGCACATTAAATTTCCCAACACCCCACATGATTTGCAAAAAATCAAATTTGATTTCTACCAGGAAGCCTAACTTCCACATGTCATTGGCTGCATTGATGGGACACATGTAGCAATCTGTCTACCATCTGCCACAGAGTATAAATATATCAGAATAGGAAGAGTACGCATTCTATGAACATCCAAGTCATATGCAATGTCTCCAACATAATAACTGATCTTGTGGCCAGATACCCAGGTAGCACATATGATTCATACCTTTTCAGGCACAGTGAAAAACACACAAGACTTCTTGCTGGGGAGTTTGGCGAAGGATACTTACTTGGTAATGTAACAGTGAACAATGTTGCATAACGTCTATGTGATGTCACAGATAACAAAACTCATTTTACTCTCCTGTCATTCTAGGAGACAGTGCATATGCAGCGTGGTCCTTCATCTTAACACCCTATCTCAATCCTGCCATGCCAAGTGAAAGGAGATACAACGCAGCACACAGGAGGACACGTAGCGCGATTGAGAGGACCTTTGCCCTGCTGAAGAGTCATTTCCGATGCCTGCACAAGAGTGGGGGCACACTGCAATACAGTCTGGAAACTACCGGCAAAATCGTGGCCACATGTGCAATGTTGCACAACATTGCAACGACAAGAGGCATACCAGTGGAACCCACAGAGCCAGACTCCCATGAGGATGATAACCCCTTACCACCCCTTCACCCAGCAGACAGAACCAGTGCAGCAGAGGGCAGGCAAAGATGTGCAGAGACTACGTGCAACTATTTCTGATGTAAGTAATGACAACATCACGTCTACTTTAATTTATTTCTGTAGGTATCACATTTATGGCCTTGACTTCAGTTAATAAATGTGTGAATAGGACAAAGGAATACAAAATACTCAATCAGGTCCCAATTACAGTGTGACACTATTGACATTATAGCATCAATGCATTGCTACATGATATGCAAGTCACCTGTACTTCTCCACATCACTTTTTACGTCCACACACTGCACTTGAACGCTCAGTGGCACCTCTTGTTGCGGGTTCAGAGACACTACTGTGTCTGGAACTGCGACGCATAGGAACCATCACAGGGGCTGTGATACTGCTGAGGCTACAGAGCTCCTCACTATCCCCACCACCCAGTTCGACGTTTGCAGCACTTTGGGCTGTCTGCATTGTCTCCAATACATTGGTGACTTGCACCAATCCTCATGCAACACCCTGACTGCAATTTGCCATTTCCACTTGCATGCCCACAGCACGTCGTGACACCAAAGCAGTTATGGTAGTAAGCTGATTGACAGATCTGCTGAATCCATCCAACCTGTCCATCAATTGGTGATGGTGCCTACGATGGGTGACATGCTCCTGCTGCATTACAGTGCAGAGTTCCCTATTGGCATTTGTCTTCTCCCTTACCTGTTCTGCTGTAGCTTGCTGTCCCTCATTCAGCTTGCACATGTTGTTGTTGACCAAATGCCTGTGCATTGATCTCATGTGTTTACATTGCAGGTGCTGCACTTTCAACATGGATGCCTCAAGGCCACCAAACAGTGATGGGCCCTCACCTTCCTCTGTGCACTGTCTGCCTTCTTCACAACGCCTCCTGAGGGGAGTAGACTGATGCTAGAACAGGGACTGATGCCTGTCGGTGCTTCTAACCTCTGAAGGTGGTGTGGGTACTTCTTCCTACAATTCATCGGAGTCCAGGGTAAACACAAGGAGGGATAGGACTCTTGCCCTGCGTCTAGTTGGTGCTTGTACGATGGACTCATTGGTGTTTGAATCTGACTGTGGCTGACTTTCGTCATTGCCCCACTTTTCTACTTTCTGCTGCATTAGGGCCCAGAACATCTGCAACAACTGCTGCAACAACAATGCCCAGCATGTCATTCATGATGTTCACCTTGGATCTGTATCTCACAGTTACCTTCACGATAAACATTTCCCTGGCATAGTGTTTCAATTGTTGTGTCATTTCTCTGTTTGGTTTTACACTATATTGCTATTTATAAGTAGTAGATGCACTTTTGGGGTATGAACTACCACTCCCATAAGGCATTGTTGTGTTGAATGGAATATGTGGCATGGACTACTTATCACTGTCCATAGTGCCATTGCAATTTTCCAAGGGGAATTTGTACATGCACATATGGTGATTCAAATCATTACTGCCCTTACCTGTGCTGGTGCAGGGGGTGCTTAATTTGACAATGTCAGTGATACCACTAACAGCTTCAGGCAGCAGTGTTGACTCCACCATGTCTTCCATGGGGGTGGAGGGTGTCTGGGGTGGTGGTTCTCCTCCAGTGCTCCTTGCCTCCTTCAGCCTGCTTGCTACAATTTCTTTGGCACGTGATCGCAAGTCGTACCAGCGCTTGTGTATCTCCTCGATGGAACGCTGCACAACACCCACTGTGCATATTTTAGTCAGTTCATGTTTTCCTCTTCTCTCTTTCTGGGACCTGTAGTGAGTGTTTGCCAAATAAGTGGTCAAATAACTGGAGTGCAGTGAATTTCTTAATTTCTTGAATATTTCGAGGGTGGTCTCTTCCATCACCTGCACCAGCAACAAGAGTGCGCCGTCAAGAACTGTTTCTGACCCTTTGTGTCGATATATATGTATATAGGGGGCATCCTTTGCTCCCACCTATGCCAATCTATACATGGGCTGGTGGGAGAAGGAGGTGGCATGGTCAGAAAGTAATAACATCTATATGGATAGAGTGATACTGTGGGTGCGTTATATCGATGATTTGTTTATTATCTGGGATGGCACAGAACAACTGTTGTTGGAATACATAAATGTTTTGAATAACAATCAATTTAACATTTATCTAGATGCTATCTATAGTAGAGATACTATCTCATTTTTGGATGTCCAACTAAAAATAGAAAACAATCATCTAAAGACATCTATATATCGAAAGCCCACGGCCTGTAATTCTATATTACATGCCAATAGTGGGCATCCTCATGCACAAAAATGGAGCATACCGTATAGCCAGCTACTGCGGGCTCGCAGAATATGCTCTGATGAGAACCAATATGATTTGGAATCTAAGGCAATGGTGGACAGGTTTTTAAGTAGAGGTTATCCTCCAAAAATCTTAAATGATGCATTACACAGAGTACGGAATAAAAGCAGAGAAGAGTTACTTTTTAATAACACAGTGACCAGCAATGATTTCCAACATTCAGCACCTAGAATATTCCTGCAGTATAATCAACAACATGATTCACTAAGAACTATACTCCAAAAAAATTGGCATGTTTTACAGAACGATCCCATTATTAATGATCATATAGAGACCCATCCGTCCATAACATTTCGTAAAGCACGTTCTTTGGGAGACTATCTAACCAGAAGCTATTTTTCAGTAAAAACTAATACATCTTGGTTGAGCCAAAAAAGTTTGGGATTTTGGAAATGTGGCCATTGTAAGGCCTGTAAGTATGCTCAAAATACACATAAATACCAAACTTTTGATGGCCGTCACTGTGAGATCAAAGACCGGATCACATGTGACACTGAATTTGTGATTTATGTCATTGAATGTGGATGCCATAAAAAATATATTGGAAGTACCATTCATAAGTTAAAAGTTAGGTTCCTACAACACTTTAGAGCCATAAAAAATCAAGATAAAACCTATCCTCTGGCCAAACATTTTTGGGAAGTACACAAAGGAGAATGTGGTACTCTAGCTTTTTATGGTATCAAACATATTAAAAACAATCCCAGAGGCGGCAATAGAACGCTTGAGCTCAGACAAATGGAATCCAAGATGATTTTACTATTGGGCTCTGAGTCCCCATTGGGGCACAATCTTGATGCTGAGCTCCATGTTCATCTTAGATGAGAATACTTTGTTTATTGCTTTTAGTTATACCTTAAAAAGAGACTCCCTATGTTTTCTAACTTTAAAAACAGTAGTGCTATTTTAGCAGTATGTTACTTACATTGGGTGAAGATGGATGAGAAGATCATAACTAACTTAGATGAACATGCCATGATGGAATTTGTAAAGTGATTATAACTGATTAACTTTCCTTATTTTGAGTTCATACTACAGTCTGATGAAATTTAGATGGAATAAGTTCGTATACAGATCTGCTCTGTGCCATTGATGATGGCTGTTTGATTTTATTTCCCTGTAACTTGGCGAATGTAGAATATTAAATATCATCCATAGAGATATATAAATATATATAGATTATAATATGGACCAAGAGATTACTAGAACTAGTTGCTTTAATTGGAGTTTTTGCAACACTTTAATGCACTTTACATGCCCTTTTGCACTTATTATTAGCTTACATTTTCAGCACTTTGCATTTTTGCTAAGGCCTTCTTTTTAAATACAACCTATCCACATGAGTGTCTATGGAATCACCTATTATACAGATAAGGACAGTGAGGAATCCGAGTTGATTATATAGGCATTAGATGTACACTATAGCATCACAATACACTCATTGTTACTATCAAACATAATTTTAATACAGGATATGAATTAGTTATTAATAACTATTTATACATATAACGAATGAGAATGTAAATATTAAAAAATTGAAAAATATGATATTATAGTTCCTTTGTTTATATTTATACGGGCATTTTTCCTGTTATTTGAGTATTGTTCTTATATGATCAAACATTATGAATTATTGGAAGCTATTATCTCTCTGCCTATTATATTTATCATTTAATAATTATTACTTAGGACTTTCTAATTTTAATTCTGATCTTATCTGTGATAATTGGTATTAATGTAGGTTTATCCTTTGATTAAGCATTGTATTTAAATAATCATTATTACATACTTCAAGATGGCCGCCGCTTTTTTAGTACACTATAGTGTTATGGAAACAAATGAAGGACTTAAAAGTTGTATGAAATTGATGTCGGCTGAGTAGCCAAACTGTCCAGTAGAAGGCGTTTTGCCGAAACGCGTTGACAGACATTTTACTTGGGACTCTGGATTACCTGCACAAGAAAATAAACTCATGAACTAAATACGAGCGTTCTGGATTTAACTGATTTCGAGATTTGGGAGATACGTGATGGGATCGGTGCAGCCGTCAGATGGCTAACAGTCCATCTGTTGAAGAAATAATATATATATATATATATATATGACAGTTGAAATCATGAATGATCAAAAGAGCTTTAGATGCCTCTAGGAACTTTATGGACCTTTTGATCATTAATTTTGGATTAAGTTTATTTTGATAACTGTGGTGTTTATGTTTCTCATAAAAGATAAGGTATTGGATCTTTTTATGATCTTCTGATGAATCAATTGTGGCCACCAATATAGGGAATTTTGAAGATTGTTGGAAAGTGGATTATTGGTAAGGCCAGGTAAGTACCTACACATAGCAATCGGCCAGTAACCTCCACTTAAGTTCAGTTAGGTCTCAATAAATTAAACCCAGCTCAACCCTTGGTAGCTTGGCAACGAGCTAGAAAGCTTAACTTAGAAGACCAGTGTGTAAAGCATTTAAAAATCCCAAACCAGTAAATAAGTAAAACACAATAAATATTCAACACCAATTTATAACAATAGATTATATTTTTATATTTAAAATGACACCAAAACTAATAAAATCAGATAAGGGGAACCGGAGATATGAATTTTTTACAATTACTGTTTTCTAGCGCATAGAAATGAAATGCGCCAATCTAGTCATCTGGTCGCACCTCGACCGGTGCGAAGTCAGAGTTTAAGGCCAACTGCGATAGAGCCCTGCTTGGCTACAGTAAGCGGGAGGCCTCGGTCAAAAGTTTACCTTCAGACTTAGTCATTTTCTTGAAGATTTTCTTCAGCGGGACGAAGTCGCCAGTCCGATCTGACCTCCCTGGAGTCCTTAATGTGATACACGTCGCTGGGAGCCCTCGATGAAGATTTCTACATTCGTACTTAGATGATTTTTCGAGATGAAAATCCTTTGACATGGCCTGAACCTCCATCTTGATCCGACGTCCCTGAAGCCCTTTTCGGATACACTGCTCGGGAGGTCCCAGTCAACTTTCTACTTTTAGACTTAGTCACTTTTTTGGAGATTTCCTTCAGCAGGACGACCCTGAAAGTCAGGCCGGGTCACAGTTGAGTTGTCGGGCGGGTCAGTCCCTCTATGGAGCTTTTTCCAAAAAGTTCTCCAATCTTCTCCAAATTTCAGTATCTTCTTCCAGAAGGTATTTTAAGGTCTTTTGGGAGTCCACAGCTCACCCCAAGGTTCAAGAAGCTCTGAGTTGCTCCTTGAGGGTGCAGAATACAACTCCCAGAATGCACCTGGCTCAAACTCCAAATTGGCCACTGGACAGTGGGCAGCTAGTTAGCTTTTCCAGGATCTGAGACAGGGGACTCTGGTTAGCAATTGTTCACCTGTAGCAAACAGGGAGTCCTTCCTTGAACCAGTTGAAGCCAGCAAAGTCCTTCTTGTGGTAAAGCCAAAGTGTGCAGCTGGTGCATTCCTTCAGAGTGCTGTGTCCCGGTGCAGGTCAGGGGTCCAGCAGGGCCGTCCTTCTTCGCCTGATGGTCTTCCTGGTAAGGATCTGAGGTGTGGGTGCAGCGCTGCCATATTTATCCTTGATCCTGGGTGAAAACCAGGGGGTCCTGGTTCTCCAATTAGATGCATTGTCCTTCCCCCCTGTGATGAACACTTCCTGGGAAGTGTGGCAAAAATCAATCCCAGGGAGCAATATTCTTAAATTCCATTGTGGCTGAAACTGATTTTTGGAGGGTACATCTGGCTGAGCCCACCCACTCATGTGGCGCCTGCCCTCTCCTAATCTAATCAAGAGGACACCTAATTATCTGGGGTTGCAGGATGTGAGGGAGGTGCTGGGTTGCTCCTAATGCCCTTCCCTGCCTTTGAAGACCAGTTTGGCAGCCCTCCCCCTTCCTGCTTCCCCACCTGCCGAGGCAGTTATCCTCCCCCAGGCACATCTTTTGTGTTCAGCCCAGGACACTTCACACCTCATAAAGGCAGCCTGGCCAGGCTGCCAGAGGCTGGCCAATCAGAGAAGGGCACTACAGACCTGAAGTTGGCATCTTTTTCGGTAGAGTTTAAAACTCTGTACCTGAACTAGTTATTTTAAATCCAACAATTGTAAGTTGTGGGATTTATTATAACAATTAATTTGATACCAAACTTGAGTTATCTGACACTTAAGGGGACTTTGTTAATTAAAATAAAGTCTTCCCATTTTAGCCTATGGAGGCCATTCACTACAGTGAGGGAAAAATGAATTTGGCTGTTTTACCTCACCAGGGCTTATAAAACTATTTATAAAAGGTCCCTGCTTATAGTTATATGGCACTCAACCCTAGGGGCAGATAGGGCACACCTTAGGGGTGACTTATATGTAAAAATAAGGTAGTTTAAGACTTTGGAAGTCGAATTTGCATTTAACTTTAATTTAAAAGCAGCCAGCAAGGCAGACCTGCCTTTAAAATGACCCTGGGCACCTCAGCAGTGCACCTATGGGTGAACTACCTATGCTGGGGTCCCTAAACCTACCTGCCCTCCCATATACTAGGGACTTATAGGTAGGTTGACATAGCCAATTTTAATTAGCCTAATTTGCATAATTATTTTATACAGAGCACAGGCCCTGGGACAGGTTAGCAGTATCCCGGGCACCATCAGAGTCAGGAAAACACCAGCAAAAAGTGAAAAATGGGGGCACAAAGTTAGGGGGCCTCTGCAATCAGCCCTGTTTTCTCACAAAGATAATATCTTTTGAGTATATATTGATGGAATTCCATATAATTTATCATGATCCCACTGGGGCAAGATACTCGTTGGAATGTTTATACATGTGCATAGCCCATTTGGGTGTAATTTACTGTTGGTACAACTGACCACAAAACAAGGGAGCATATGCTGTATTATTCACTGTGAAATGGAATTAAAATGAAAACGCCAAAGAGGTTTGACATTTATTATAAAATGGTTTATGGTACATACACTAATGTTGAGGCAGGGTGAAACACTGTGCCTTAAATGCAATGATGATGTTACATGTTACAACATTTTATATATAAGGTTTAGGGTAAAATTAATTTACTCATTTATTGTACATTTATATTTTGTATCAACACACATGAGATATTTCAATTTTGTAAAACTTATTAAACTTTAATAATTTTCCTCATTCTTATATATGAACATCTCCATTACAGTGACGGAGATCTCCATCACAGTGGTGGAAATCTCAGCCTATGCATGAAAAGCTACAAGTAGTAACTTTTCACTTGTAAATTTGACTGCACCACCTGGTTTTAGGGAGTGGAGACATGTAAAGTTTCACTTGGAAATGGTGTACAGCCAAAAGTAGTAAATTTACTCCTAAGTGTAAGGGTAAATTTACACATGTAGATTTACTTGTTTAAATTTACCTTTGTAACTAGACCCCAATGTATCCCCTACACTCTTGCCCAAAGGCCCTTCTTGATGAGTGGAAGACTCTATAATTGACTAAGGGGGTCATTCCAACCTTGGCGGTCGGTGTTAAAGCGGCGGCTAAACCGCCAACAGTCTGGCAGTAAAAAAAATGGAATTCCGACCCTGGCGGAAACCGCCAACAGAGACCGCCACTTCAACACACCGCCCGCCACGGCGGGACAAACAAACAGCGCGGCGGTCACCGCCAACAGACAGGCGAGAGTCAATGTACCGCCCACCCCATCACAACCTACCAATCCGCCACCTTTTCCGGGGCGGTAGCTTCGCCGATAAAAACACGGCAGAAACAGCCATTTCTAACGGAAAACGCTCACCTCCATACACCCCACGAGGAATCTGGACAGCATGGAACCCGAACTCCACATCCTCCCAGCGATTGTCTTCCTGCTCCTCTACCAGGAGCACGAACGCCGGCGCAGAAGAAGTACTGCACCTACGACACAGGGGAGGGGGGATGGAAAAAATTACAGGGACACACATACGCGACACACCCACCCCCACCCTCACCCACTACAACACACACATCAATGCATAGCAACAACTCAGAGTTATACCCCCCAAACCCTCCAGAAGAATGCAAAGACAAAAGGAAATGATTCTAAACATTGGAATATATTGTATCACTGGCTTAAAAATATATCACACATCTAAAACCTTTATATACATAAATTTTAAAGTCCGATCATTGTAGCAGGCATTGTCCGTGGACCACTGGGCCCAAATCACAGGGGCAAAGCCCACACAGGATACCTGACTCCAACGGAGAGAACACTGCAGGGGCATCAGAGAGCAAAACTACAGGCACCTGAGGGGGAAGGGAAGGGGGGGCACCTCAGCCAGATAAGTCCACGACGCCAGATCCACGAGGGGCTTCCATGGCCACTGTTCCATCCTGGGTAGTGCAAAGCCACAGTCTCTCAAGTCTCTACATTGGGTGGTTTGCCCACTGTTACATCCTGGGGAGTGCAAAGCCACAGTCTCTCAAGTCTCTCCAGTGGGTGGGTTGCCCACTGTTACATCCTGGGGAGTGCAAAGCCACAGTCTCACAAGTGGATAACAGTCTCCACTGGTTCTGGAGGGGGACTGGTGCCCAGAGTGCTTCGTGCAGCCCTGCCTGACACAGAGGCAGGCCTGCCCCTTCCGCCAATGGGCCAGCGGTGCTTGAGACGGCGGTGCCCTGTTCAGCGGTGCTTGAGACGGCGGTGCCCAGTTCAGCGGTGCTTGAGATGAAGGGCCCAGTCCAGCGGTGCTTGAGACGGCGGTGCTCTGTTCAGCGGTGCTTGAGTTGAAGGGCCCAGTTCAGCGGTGCTTGAGACGGCGGTGCCCTGTTCAGCGGTGCTTGAGACGGCGGTGCCCAGTTCAGCGGTGCTTGAGACGGCGGTGCCCAGTTCAGCGGTGCTTGAGACGGCGGTGCCCAGTTCAGTGGTGCTTGAGACGGCGGTGCCCAGTTCAG
The DNA here is from genome assembly GCF_031143425.1 of Pleurodeles waltl. Lineage (NCBI taxonomy): Eukaryota > Metazoa > Chordata > Amphibia > Caudata > Salamandridae > Pleurodeles > Pleurodeles waltl. The sequence continues at coordinate 714,898,046 of NC_090437.1, read as the reverse complement.
CGGTGCTTGAGACGGCGGTGCCCAGTTCAGCGGTGCTTGAGATAAAGGGCCCAGTTCAACGGTGCTTGAGACGGCGGTGCCCTGTTCAGCGGTGCTTGAGATGAAGGGCCCAGTTCAGCGGTGCTTGAGATGAAGGGCCCAGTTCAGCGGTGCTTGAGATGAAGGGCCCAGTTCAGCGGTGCTTGAGACGGCGGTGCCCAGTTCAGCGGTGCTTGAGATAAAGGGCCCAGTTCAGCGGTGCTTGAGACGGCGGTGCCCTGTTCAGCGGTGCTTGAGATGAAGGGCCCAGTTCAGCGGTGCTTGAGATGAAGGGCCCAGTTCAGCGGTGCTTGAGATGAAGGGCCCAGTTCAGCGGTGCTTGAGACGGCGGTGCCCTGTTCAGCGGTGCTTGAGATGAAGGGCCCAGTTCAGCGGTGCTTGAGACGGCGGTGCCCAGTTCAGCAGTGCTTGAGACGGAGGTGCCCTGTTCAGCGGTGCTTGAGATGAAGGGCCCAGTTCAGCGGTGCTTGAGACGGCGGTGCCCAGTTCAGCGGTGCTTGAGATGAAGGGCCCAGTTCAGCGGTGCTTGAGACGGCGGTGCCCAGTTCAGCGGTGCTTGAGACGGCGGTGCCCTGTTCAGCGGTGCTTGAGACGGCGGTGCCCAGTTCAGCGGTGCTTGAGATGAAGGGCCCAGTTCAGCGGTGCTTGAGATAAAGGGCCCAGTTCAGCGGTGCTTGAGACGGCGGTGCCCTGTTCAGCGGTGCTTGAGATGAAGGGCCCAGTTCAGCGGTGCTTGAGATGAAGGGCCCAGTTCAGCGGTGCTTGAGACGGCGGTGCCCAGTTCAGCGGTGCTTGAGATAAAGGGCCCAGTTCAGCGGTGCTTGAGACGGCGGTGCCCTGTTCAGCGGTGCTTGAGATGAAGGGCCCAGTTCAGCGGTGCTTGAGATGAAGGGCCCAGTTCAGCGGTGCTTGAGATGAAGGGCCCAGTTCAGCGGTGCTTGAGACGGCGGTGCCCTGTTCAGCGGTGCTTGAGATGAAGGGCCCAGTTCAGCGGTGCTTGAGACGGCGGTGCCCAGTTCAGCAGTGCTTGAGACGGAGGTGCCCTGTTCAGCGGTGCTTGAGATGAAGGGCCCAGTTCAGCGGTGCTTGAGACGGCGGTGCCCAGTTCAGCGGTGCTTGAGATGAAGGGCCCAGTTCAGCGGTGCTTGAGACGGCGGTGCCCAGTTCAGCGGTGCTTGAGACGGCGGTGCCCTGTTCAGCGGTGCTTGAGATGAAGGGCCCAGTTCAGCGGTGCTTGAGACGGCGGTGCCCAGTTCAGCAGTGCTTGAGACGGAGGTGCCCTGTTCAGCGGTGCTTGAGATGAAGGGCCCAGTTCAGCGGTGCTTGAGACGGCGGTGCCCAGTTCAGCGGTGCTTGAGACGGCGGTGCCCAGTTCAGCGGTGCTTGAGATAAAGGGCCCAGTTCAGCGGTGCTTGAGACGGCGGTGCCCAGTTCAGCGGTGCTTGAGACGGTGGTGCCCTGTTCAGCGGTGCTTGAGACGGCGGTGCCCAGTTCAGCGGTGCTTGAGACGGTGGTGCCCTGTTCAGCGGTGCTTGAGATGAAGGGCCCAGTTCAGCGGTGCTTGAGACGGCGGTGCCCAGTTCAGCGGTGCTTGAGACGGCGGTGCCCTGTTCAGCGGTGCTTGAGACGGCAGTGCCCAGTTCAGCAGTGCTTGAGACGGCGGTGCCCTGTTCAGCGGTGCTTGAGATGAAGGGCCCAGTTCAGCGGTGTTTGAGATGAAGGGCCCAGTTCAGCGGTGCTTGAGACGGCGGTGCCCTGTTCAGCGGTGCTTGAGACGGCGGTGCCCTGTTCAGCGGTGCTTGAGATGAAGGGCCCAGTTCAGCGGTGCTTGAGACGGCGGTGCCCAGTGCAGCGGTGCATCGGATGAGTGTCCAGCTCAGCGGATCCGGCCATGGCATGGAGGTCATTTGCCACCTGACCTGTGGCTGGCGGTGCCTTCCTGCCCATCTGTCGTGTGGCTGGCGGGGCCCTCCTGGGCTGCAGTACCGTGCCTGTGGGTGTCCTCCTGCCCACCTGGGATGGGGCTTGCGGGGCCCTCCTGGGCTGCAGTACCGGGCCTGTGGGTGTCCTCCTGCCCACCTGGGATGGGGCTTGCGGGGCCCTCCTGGGCTGCAGTACCGGGCCTGTGGGTGTCCTCCTGCCCACCTGGGATGGGGCTGGCGGGGCCCTCCTGGCCAGCTGGGCTGCTGGCGGACTTGTCGGGCATGGTGCCCTTCCCAGCCTTCCCTGTTCGCCTGTGGCCCTTCCCCACCTTTGGCGGTGTGCCAGGTGGCACCACACTTCCTGCCGGAGCCATGGTAGGGATTTTGGTCCTTGGTGTCTTCGGCCTCTCACGCCGGCCACTGACAATCTTCGGATGTTTTACCGGGGGTGGGCTGGCCGTGCCTTGGCTCCTTACTGAACTGGCTGCCCTTGAGGGTGGGGGACTCCACAGCCCATGGCACACTGTCATTACAGGTCCCGCTTTTGTGGTGGCTGAAGTGCTGACTGGAGTCCTATGAGATGGACGGGGTGGGGGAGTTGTTGGAAAGAGGTCAAGTTTGGAAAGGAAAAGCAATTTAGGAACAGAGGGACGGGTAGGTGTAGTGGGTATGGGAGTGGAGGAAGAGGTTGTGGTTGTAGGAGTCTTCAGTCTGGTGTCTTTGGGTGCAGGTGCTTGGGCTGGATGCTGTCGTGAGGTGGATGGCTGTTGGGTGGGTGTCTGCCTGCGTTTGTGTAGCTTGGAAGAGGGGGTCACAGACACAGTAGGAGAGGACACAGGGGATGTGTAAATGGTAGTGGGGGTGGTGACTGCACGTGTGCGGGGGGTTCTGGTGGGTGAGCTGGTGATGGACGTAGTGGCTGAAGATGTTGTGCATGCAGGTGTGAGTGGAGACGTGACAGGGAGGGAGGAGGGAGACGAGGAGGAGGGGGACACAGTGGAGGCAGTGGGTGTTGGTATGTCTGTATGTGGATGTTGCTTGTGTGAATGCTTGTGTGATGTGTGGTGCTTATGTCTGGATGAGCTTCCCTTGGGTGTTGAGGTGTGTGTAGGCTGGTCTGATGGTGTGTCTGGGATAGGCAGAGGTACAGGTGATAGGGTATGGGTGGAGGAAGTTGGAGGGGGGAGGCTAGAGACAGGGACAATTGCTGCCATCAGTGCTGAGGCCAGAGTGTTGAACGATTGCTGATGGGCAGCCTGACCAGAATGAATGCCCTCCAGGTATGCATTACTCTGGTGCACCTCCCTTTCTACACCCTGGATGGCATTCAAAAGGGTAGACTGCCCAACAATGAGCGTCCTCAGGAGGTCAATGACCTCCTCACTGAGGGCAGCAGGGGTGACAGGGGCAGGGCCTGAGGTGCCTGGGGCGAAGGAGATGCCCACCTTCCTGGGTGAGCGGGCACGGGCCAAACGCTGAGGGGCTGCTGGGAGGGCGGTGCTGGTGCGCTGGGTGGCGGCTGTACCTGTTGGTGCGGGGGGCACAGATGTTGCCACCACCACAAGGGAGCTCCCTTCAGAAGACGAGTCCGTGTCACTAATGTCTGCACGAGTCCCCGCTGTGGAGCTCCCCTCGCCCTCCGTCCCACTGGTGTATTCGGAATCCGTTGCATGGCCCTCCAGGGCCATGTGGGATGCAGCTCCCTCGTGCTCCGATGCCACTTCTCCTCCGCCTGATGATGCTAATGCACACATGAACAGGAAGACCACAAAAAAGAGGGGGGGGAAATAAAGACATGTTGAGTGCATGCATTGGTGACACCGTTGGCGGAGAGGACAGACACAGAAGCCCCCTGCACTACGCCGCGCACTTTGGGTCCACTACTCAATCCGTGGGACATGGACAACAAGCCTATGGATGACAAATGCACACATAGATGACACAGGGCCATAGATAACTGTACTTGGCACCCTACAGAGGTAGGGGCGGGGGCACAGGGCCATGCCTTACGGAGGGGCCTAGCCTACAGAAATTGCCCTGGCCTAGGGATACCCACAGCCCTCCTCCCCCACCCAGACACCTCCACTGCGCGCAAAGTCAGCAGAATGAGGTTGTACTCACCCCCTTGTGTCTGCTGTGATGTCCTCACGCGCCCATCCAAATCGGGGTAGGCCACCGCCAGGATCTGGGACATCAGGGGGGTCAAAGTACGACTGGCACCCCTCCCACGTTGGGAGGCCATCCCCAGCTGAGCCTCCACCGTCTTCCTGCTCCAGCGTCGGATGTCCTCCCATCTCTTCCGGCAGTGGGTGCCCCGTCTGTGGTGGACCCCCAGGGCCCGGACGTCCTTGGCGATGGCACGCCAAATGTCTATCTTCTGGTGGGCGCTGACCTATGTGAAATGTACAGGGGGAGAAAAAGAGTCATCACCTTCTGCACCCTCAATGTGAGTGGCCCCCCATCCCTACCCTTGCCATGTGGCACATCCTGTCATCCGTCGTCTGATGCATGCCTCATTCGCTCCCCTCCCCACCATCTTTCATCCACCCGACTCAACACAGGCATTGGCCACAAAGCATGGTCCCAGTGTACTTACCTGTTGGTCTGGAGGACCGTAGAGTAGTGCATACTGGGGAAGGACCCCATCCACGAGTTTCTCCAATTCCTGAGCAGTGAAGGCAGGGGCCCTTTCCCCAGTCGCATGAGCCATTGTCTCTTCCAGACTGAGGTCACAGCAGCACTTGCAGTGTAGGTCCTCTCCTGTCGAAGATCAGGTATCGAGTGATTAAGCAGATAGAAAATGGCAGTCACGCCCGCGGCGGTGCGTACCGCGGCGGTGCGTACCGCGACCGCCGGCGAACATCGTCATTGGCTCCTGAGACCCATAGGGTTCAATGTTAACCAATGCTGCTTTGCGCCGCGGTCTTCAACCGCCTACTGCCACAGTGTGCCATGCCAGCGCATTGACCTCACATCCCATTGTCACACTTCACAGGTCAGTCAGCCGCCATTTCAAGGGCCCACATGGCTTGCTTTTAACTGCGTCACACATACCTAGGCCTTGCATCAACACTCCTACAAACCATTCAATGCATTGGGAATTGTGTTTTGTGCAAACTGTGGTTACGTACCTGTGGGCTGATTGACTCTGTGCTCGCTGTTGTCCTACATAGGCACTGTCCGCTGGGACATGCGAGGAGATGGAGGAATCTTCCCGTGTACAGACCGCTGGTAGACCTGTCGACAATGGAGGAAAGACATGTCATACTGACATACAGGCTTGACCGAGCCACTATTCAGGAACTATGGGGGTTATTCCAACTTTGGAGGAAGTGGTAATCCGTCCCAAAAGTGACGGTAAAGTGACGGATATACCACCAGCCGTATTACAAGTCCATTATATCCTATGGAACTCGTAATACGGCTGGTGGTAAATCCGTCACATTTGGGACGGATTACCACCTCCTCCAAAGTTGGAATAACCCCCTTTGTGCCCAGCTGGAGCCAGACCTGATGTCACCCATCCGCCAACCCACAGGGATCCCACCTCTAGTGTAGGTGCTGTCAGTACTCCATTTCTTTGCAAGTGGGTCATTTCAAACAACAGTGGCCATATCATCAGGGATGTCCCAGCCTATGTTTTCCAAGGTGTTGTCCAGAGTGTTGTCTGCCCTTCTGAAATACATGTGGAGCTACATTGTTTTCCCTGAGGTGGAGGATTTGCCTACAGTGAAAGGTGATTTCTATGCCCTTGGACATATCCCCAACATCATAGGTGCCATTGATGGGACACATGTGGCTTTAGTACCCCCCAGCAGGAGTGAACAAGTGTACAGAAACAGAAAGAGTTATCATTCGATGAATGTACAGATGGTGTGTTTGGCAGACCAGTACATCTCCCATGTTAATGCCAAGTTCCCTGGCTCTGTGCATGACGCCTACATCATGCGGAATAGCAGCATCCCTTACGTGATGGGTCAACTCCAGAGGCACCGTGTGTGGCTAATTGGTGACTCTGGTTACCCCAACCTGTCCTGGCTACTGACCCAAGTGAGGAATCCCCGGACAAGGGTAGAGGAACGGTACAATGAGGCCCATGGGAGAACTAGGAGGGTGATCGAGCGGACCTTCGGCCTTCTAAAGGCCAGGTTCCGCTGCCTCCATATGACAGGTGGATCCCTATTGTACTCACCAAAGAAGGTGTGCCAGATCATCGTGGCCTGCTGTATGCTTCACAACCTGGCTTTGCGACGCCAGGTGCCTTTTCTGCAGGAGGATGGTCCAGATGGTGGTGTTGTAGCAGCTGTGGAGCCTGTGGAGAGTGAAGAAGAGGAAGCCGAAGAGGACGACATAGACAACAGGAACACAGTAATACAGCAGTATTTTCAATGACACACAGGTAAGAGTCCAACCCGTCATATTACATATACTTAACCCCTACTACCTCTCTACTGTCTCACCTTTTCCCCCTGTGTATGGTAACTGAGTTGTGACTTTCCCTTCCAATTTCAGAGATGTGGGCCATACTGCGTGACATCTACTTTATTTCCCCATGGACTACAGCTGTGTGACAGTGGTATGTTGGCATCACAATGTAAATATGCATTTTGGGACGGTAATGTCTAATACATTAGTACAAAATCACAGCCAGACTCCTGATTGTTTTGTCGAATAACTGTTTATTTCAGTGTCCCATATTGGTGGGTGGTTGCAAGTCGGTGAGGGGTGATGGTGGAGGATTGTCCATGGCAGAGTCCAGACTATTAGTCTCACAGGTGCAATGTCCAAATGCCTGTGGAAAGTGGAGCATGGGCAGTATAAGAATGGACAGGGTGTCAAAGTGGGACAGTAGGATGACAATCAGGGAGGTATCCTTTCCTGGCGGGGGTCTTGGCATCTTACTCTGTCTTCTTCCTGGATCTCAGGGCCCGCTTGCGGGGTGGTTCTCCTTCTGCAGGGGGTGGGGTGCTGGTGGCCTGTTGGTCCTGTGGCGGGCCTCCTGTCCACTAGAGCCGGCGGAGGTGGTAGGCAGTTCTTGGTCCATGCTAGTGTCAGGGGCCCTTTGTCCTGCCACAGTGTCCCGCAATGTGGTGACTACCTGATTCAGAGCCCCTACAATGGTGGCCAGGGCGGAACTGATTTTTCGTAGTTCCTCCCTGAACCCCAAATACTGTTCCTCCTGCAGAAGCTGGATCTCCAGAAACCTGGCCAGGACCGTCGCCATCGTCTCCTGGGAGTGGTGGTAGGCTCACATGATGGAGGAGAGGGCCTCGTGGAGAGTGGGTTCCCTGGGCCTGTCCCCCCCCCCTGTCGCACAGCAGCCCTCCCAGTTCCCCTGTTTCCCTGTGCCTCTGTCCCCTGGACCGTGTGCCCACTACCACTGCCCACAGGTCCCTGTTGTTGTTGGGGTGGGGGGTTAACCTGGGTGCCCTGTAGTGGTGGACTGAGGGATGGGCCCACTGGGTGGGTGCTGCGCTGGTGTTGCCAGAGGGGGGAAGGTCTGCTATGGGCTGTGGCTGTCTGAGGGGAACCGACTGTCCCGAGGTCCCCGATGGGCCGGGCTGGTCATCTAGGTCCAGGTCGACAGAGGTGCTGTCCTCACTGTGGGCCTCTTCTGGGGGTGGAGTGGACATTTGTGGACCCTCCTGCGCGGTGACGTGGCGTTCGGGTCCTGCAGGGGTATAAAAGTATGGTTATTGCATTTGTGTGTGACATAGCGTGTAATGGGTGGGTGCCCTTGTACCCCAGTGCTGGCATTCCCGTGTGGGGGCTTTTGTGACAGTGATTTGGTGGGGGATGGGTATGTGCAGTGGGCATGCTTTGGTGATGGGTGTCCATGCTTTGTGGTCGCATGCAGGGCTTGGTGTTGGGATGGGTGGGCTGTGATGTGGAGACATTTGCAAGGAGCAGGATGTGATGGGGGTGAGGGTGAGGGTGGGGGTATGAGTTGGCATGCTGGTGGGGTGGGGGGGATGAAGTAGTGAAGATGACACTTACCAGAGTCCATTCCTCAGCCTACTCCTGCGAGGCCCTCAGGCTGCAGGATCGCCAAGACTTGCTCCTCCCATGTTGTAAATTCTGGGGGAGGAGGTGGTGGTCCGCCACCAGTTCGCTGCACCGCGATGTTGTGCCTGGATACCATTGAACGCACCTTCCCCCGTAGGTCGTTCCACCGCTTCCTGATGTCGTCCCTATTTCTTGGGTGCTGTCCCACAGCGTTGACCCTATCGACTATTCTGCTCCATAGCTCCATCTTCCTGGCAATGGTGGTGTGCTGCACCTGTGTCCCGAAGAGCTGTGGCTCTACCCGTACAATTTCCTCCACCATGACCCTGAGTTCATCCTCGGAGAACCTGGGGTGTCTTTGCGGTGCCATGGGGTGGTGTGGGTGATGTGTGGGGTTGATTGTGTGGTGATGTGTATTGGTGTGTTGTGTGAAGTGCGTGGAAATATTGCTGGGTGAAAGTAAAATGCACGTCTGGGTGCTCAGTTCTCTTTTTCTCAGTGCGTGGTCCCGATTCTGTAGAAGTGGGGGTTTGTGGGTGATGTGGGTGTGTGTTTTATATTGTGTTGGGTGTGTGGGAGTGGTGTGTGTATGTGTATCAGGTGTGTGTTTTTCGATTTGTCCAATGTTGATGTGTTTTGTAAATGTGTGTGTATTTTGAGCGCGGCGGTGTGTACCGCCAATGGATTACCGTGGTTGAAAGACCGCCGCGTGGATTCGTGGGTCGTGATAGTGTGGGCGTATTTCTGTTGGCGTGACGGTGGAGGTTTGGTCATCGCCAGTTTCTCGCTGGCCTTTGGTGTGGCGGACTTTTGTGGATGTCTGCATTTTGGCGGTTTGCCTGTTGTGGGTCAGAATGACCGTGGCAGTTTACCGCGGCCGCGGCGGTATGTTGGCGGTCTTCTGACAGCGGTAAGCGGCTTTTACCGCCAAGGTTGGAATGACCCCCGATGTCTTTCATCAATTCCCTCGTGTTGTTTCTGTAACAATTATAAAAAGCAAAGGGGTTTGACCAAATAATCTTGCATATTCTGGGCTTATATATCAGATACATAAACAAAAAGGGGAAACAGTAGGAACAAATTATCAATTGCTGTGGAGTCACGTTGGGGACATTAATTAGACACAGTGTTTACGGTGTATATACCTGTATCACTGAAACATCACATTTTATTTCGTATAAGCTCAAGTTCCTGAGCTCGTACTGTTTTTTGCTTTACAATGTACATGATCTCACAAAATAATGTACAAATTATCGACAATTGGTCTGACTACATGTATTACACATGGACAATACATAAAGGACTATACATAATAAGTGCATGAATCAGAGAATCATTTTGAAATCTAATACAATCTTTTAATACATTTCTGTGGTTTCAAAACCATGTCTAAACATAAAGTTCACAGGTCGAGGTGGTCTTATACTTCAAAGAGAGTTCAGGGGACTACTATGTCCCTTATTTCTTAAATTGTACATGGTGTAAATCTTTGAGCATGACTTCAAGATTAGTTGGGGACTCCTCCAAAAGGAATGGGGATGCATTTCGGCCCTCCTGATTTTGGGCCTCTTCAGGACATTGGAAGAAAAAGGACCTCATAGGAACACAGTTAATCAACCCATCAGCGCAACCGCAAGTCAGCCCAGCTGGAGACCTTCAAATTGCTAGGGAAATTGTACTAGGTGCAACGTGGCATGCATTATGGCGTGCTGTTCTGGGGCTTGTTAGACTTAAAATAGAGTCTTCCTACTATTGTCTCGTCGGAAAACAGGTCCGGCAGAAAGGCCGGGCATGTGAGGCGGCACCGCCGATTACCACAAGGGCCACAGCTACCCTGTGAAAGTTGCTCAAACTAAATGGGGCTTGATGCTGGGAAAGAAATACCTTGGTCACCTTGCTGCGCTGCCCTGCATCGAAGGGAAAGGGCAGGAATGTGCTGTATCTATAGCATATGGTGAATTCCTGTCCTTTCCCACGGCGCTGGCACAATTTTGGCAGCTTAGCACCAATGCATCTACCCTTGCACAATGGTGCAAGGGTGACTGAGTTGTAGGAGTTTTTGCACAGGAAGGGGCACATTTCTACACAAAAACAATCCTGGGAAACATTTTCCCCTTTCTATGTGAGTTGCAGAAAGCAGCACACATTCACAGAGGTAAAAACAAGGAGAAATATAGATATTTCTCCTCGATGCGCCTCTCCAGGGGAGGTATAAGGTTTTGGCACATCTCCGGGTTTACAAGCTCTTGTAAATCTGGGGATGCGTCAAAACCCATGGGTGTTGCATGGCAACACTCACAGCAATGCCTATGGAATACCTTCCTTGCACTGACTAAGGCAACACAGCAATTTGTGTTGTCTTGCCTTACTCCATATCTCTGAGGTCATTCAAAGCCATGCAAAGTGGCTTTGGGTGGCCTCATATATATGATTTCAAGGCTTGCACGGCTGTTGTGTGACAAAAAGTGACGCAGCACCGGCTTGTAAGTATGCCTTTTCGTTGTGGCTGTAGAATCTGCCAATTCATCCTCAGGAATTTGGTTTTGAAAGCTCTGGCTTTTCCTTAAATGCTTACAGTTCTCCCTTGTTCTCTACTTTTCTGCCCTAGATGGTTTAAGTCCTTTCTGATCCCAGAGATCATGCTAGATAGTTTGTTCTTTATCTCCAGCATTTAGTCTGTCAAACTCACTTTCTATTCAGCACTGAAATTAGCCTAGTAACCTTGCAGTTCTGCTTATGTCAGTGCAAGGAGTCATTGAGCCAGTAGTTAATTTGTAAAAAACATAAGTGCCAGTGCCCTCGTCAGGAGGCCACTGCAGCTTGCACCACACATTGTCCCTGTCAGCAGTGAAATGGAAGTACCTACACAACTCCTAACCATCACACTGCTACACATGTGACAATTCATACTGTTTGAGTCCCCCAAAGCTATGAGAATGTTTTGGGTAGCAGGTATTAGTTGTTTACAATGTATATTGTGTTAGTAAACAACTGTTGTTCTGCTCCTCTTTAAACGTCAAATAACAGTGCCACCATGTGGCAGCTGTGAAGTCCCAGTGTTGGCAACTAAGTGCTGGTGCTGAGCACCGGAAACCACTGGCTCAAATTAGGCACTCCACTGAGCCCCCTCTTATCCCAGCAGGTCTTTATTCTTCTTAGTAATGGCCATCAGTAAGTTGTGTAATTTTCTCCACTTGTTTTTATTTTCGACTGCATGTCTGCACTTTTGCACTTTTTCAGCCCAAGCTGAAATGTGCTTGCTTTGTATTTCCCTAGAGAAGAAAACTAATTTACATAAGACCACCTCCGCGAGTACTCAGGTGCCCCATGTCTGTGAGCTCTGAAAATTTTACTGATAAATATTTCATGTATTCTGTAAATTTGTATAGAAAATGAATATACACGTAAATTAACGTGCAATTTGAAAATGTGCCCACTTGAATGGCCGCCACCTATAATGAAAATGTGTACTAAACAGCGTATTAATGTTTACTCAGAACTTACAATAATGCAAAAAATGCAGTAATGGGTTATACTTATGATTAAAGGCTATGTATTTAATTAAGTTAACTGTAGGCCTCAAAGTTACCGAGGTCTGAGTCTTAATATTGCACTCTTGTTTATTAGAAAAATGAAATGTCAGAATAAAATGTGATCTCATGCTTGGCTGAATAAAAGTGTATTGTTCTAAAAATAGTTTTTCCTGTTGTTAATACAAACTGTGTATTAGGTAACATGTGTAGAAACCTGAATGTACCGAACTTGTTACAAATGTTAACATGAAGCATATGAGAAAGCAATATACCCAGGAACTAAAAATGGATGTACTGACGGAGGGACAGAAGAATATAAAAGCTGCATCTTGACGAGTCAAACGATGTGTGTAAGAAGGGAAAAACAATCATAGTGTGAAAGACTGTTAGTTATATCTTAGATTTGAAATGTCAATTTTATTGGACTAATGGTTATCGCCTGATTCCTTGACCACTTCTTCTTGAGACTTCGGTTACTTCTTCTCAGCAGAGATCTACTCCTTATTTTATGCTTGTGCTCCATGCATATGCCTGGTGCTACTTTTGACCTCGATGCTTAGAGCTTGTAGCACTCTTGCTGCCTGCCGTAGATATCTCTTTCTAATAATGGTTTGGTGAGCTTAGAGTCCAAGATTCTGCACCATTTCCCTTGCCAAGTCCCGATGCTGATTGAACTGATGTCCTCTTGACGACGACTGTTCACCGCTTGCTGATTCCTAAGGACAGGTATATCAACAGCAAATGTCTTTATTGTTGATTTGTCTTTTGTCTCTAGGTGCCAACTGCTGCATTTTGATAGAACGATAGTTAGATGCTTTTCAAATTTGTGTTGACTACATTCTTTCGCATGAAGTCCAACATGCTGATGCTAATCTGACGTTAGTGAGTCTTTCCTTCATTCAACAAATTGCTATTTGATGTTACACAGTTGCTGAAACTCAAATATATATGATTACCATTGCACAATTGTTCTTATTTTTGATTTGTACTTTGGCATTAGAAAGCTTGGTTATTAATGCATTAGTTAAGTTGAGATTCTTTAAGAGATTCGGTCAACCAGTATTATTCTTATACTTATATCATGGGTGCTGAGACTAATTTACATGATACCAGCATTGTTAATTTAGGTAAATAAATATTCTGATACTAAAGGTGTGGTCATTCATGACCTATTGGGTCATGGTGTGTGAGAATTACTATCTCTAAAGAATTTCCTATTGCTTTGTTTGATGGTATTTAAAATGTGTATTGCTTAAGGGTGTGAACATCTTAAACGAGTTAAAAGGTCCATTGGCCTAAGAACACGTCCCCTTATCAATTAACATATAAAGGGCCAATAAGGTAAGATGCACTTGCATGTCTATCGCATCACTTGAATGCAACTGAACTTTTTAATGCAATCCATTTGTGTTCTTCATTGTTCTATGCTCCTGCTTCACATGCCAGGCTGTAGCGTTGCTCTGTGTGTCATCAGTCCAGATGCCAAATTTTCCTGTTATCACTGGTGTTCTTACATCCTTTCGAATGTGTCTCATTTCTCACTCCTGTCCTTACTTCTTTTCACACTTCCTCACCTGACCTTAGTCCCCACCATCAGCACTCCTCCTGCCATGTCTCACTATTTGATGCACCCGATCCCCAGAAATGCTCCAAAGCTGACTGCCTAGGTTCCGCCGCAGCCACTTTCTTTCAATCCCAATCCCAGATATCAGTAGGGTAGTAGATGGTGTCCAGAGTTATGAGATCGAAAAACACCCATCAGCGTTTCACCTGCCCCAGGGAAGCCTTTCTTTCTGTATGAGCCCTGTACTATCACCATTAGACATCTTGCAACTAGCAGATTACAGACAATGAGGGCGGACAGTTCCAACGTTTACTGAGAAAACTCTTTGGTAGATTCTTCCTGACTCAACCACCACATATGTCCCATGCTCCAGCTGAGCAGACAGGTTGTGAGTGGGTATACGGTGTCCCAATTGGAGGGAAAAGTGTTGTAAAAGGGCATGCACAATAGTACAATGTTTGATCAATAGTCCAGAATCAGTTATCACTTACACACTTATCAAGTAACATTTTTTGCTATTCCATAATTTTTGCTGGTAAGCTCTTTGTGAAACTAGATATATTTATGCACTGTTAATGCCTCAAAAGATATTTTAAAAACTGCAGACTACGAAATTCTCCCTTCATTACCCTAATATCAGTAAGGTTTCAGAAATAATAGGTACTCCTTAACACCCGTTCGTAGGCTGTAAATGCAACTGTAGCCTGTTATTAATAGGTGGTTGAGAAACTGTTCACTGTGAAGCATTTCAAAACAGAGAGGTGGGTATGGAAGTAAAAGGCCTTTATTGTGATACAGGTCTGTTTTGGTCATATTCAAAACATTTAAAAAAAAACATCTTATTGGTTTCCATGGGTAATGGTCAACAAAATATACATCAACCACCCAGGTCAGAGAATAAGTAGTGGTGTAACGAAACTTAAGGGGGTCCCCCTACAAAGTATCTGTAGGGAACCATCCCCCTTTGACCCAGTCAGGGTCCTACTGCCCGTGCACAGTGCACTGTGCTAAGGGGGCCCCCTGGAGCTCGGGGTCCCCCTGCACCGCGGGGGATGCGGGGGCCTTTGTTACGCCACTGTGAGTAAATATAAGCATTGGGCAAGAAAATATCCAGGCAGATATAGAATTAACAACATAATATTGCTGATACAAATAATACTACTACTACTAATAATAATATAGTACACTACTAACCGCGTCCGCCAACTAGGGTGGTGGGTATGCTTGGGTATGTTAAAATAGTAACAGCTGTCTGGGAAGTGTGTGAGGAGTTGAAGAGGAGGGGTAGGGACACTAAATGTAATGTGAGGGTGGGCCCCAAGCTATTCCCCTGGGAATAAAGAAAGGGTACGTACTGGTGGGAAAATCACAGGCTGCTCCCTCGCCTTTGTTTTGGACCCTACAGGAATGGGTGGAGGGGGTAAGTTGTCGCGAAGGCTCTCATTATTCTAATGAGCCTACTGGATTTCGAGAGGCAGAATCACCTGCGGTGTGTGAGACTGAGTCTGACCCATTACAGGTGACACCTGTCGCTCCCATACGGGTTCTGCTCTGGCTAACTAGCAGTGCCACATCTCGACCCAAGAGCAGGGATGATTGGGCAGCTGAGCGCATGACATAACTGGTTTCTCAGGGAAGCCGTGGTCACTCAGGTCTTATCCGTTTCTCTCAGTTCAATTAGTCTCACATGCACATGCATTTAATAAAGCGACTGATCTTAGATAGCAAAGCGTGGACTGCAATAATCAGGACAATACAGCATGACAAGATTAAAATTGTGACAAGGAGAGTAAAACATAGAAATAATGCTACCATATTGTCACTAAAGTCAACAGACTAATTCCTACCTAGGCTATGACAGAGCACAGCGTGTTAAGCTCTAATTCTGCCCTTCAGGTTCCCCTGGGAAGACATCATCCCCCATACCTGAGCAAAGGTCTGAAGTCTGCAATACAGCTGTAGCGAATCGTTTGGCAGTCAGCATATAGTCGTGGTTCTCTGGCTGGAATCACCCTCTAACGTGTAAGGGAAGTGTTTTTATAATAAAACAGCAGGTGTTCTAAAAAAATATCCCTACGTGAGGATGTGTATTTTCTATGAATGTGAGAGACTAAATTTATACCACGTTCACTGGAAACCTATCTCACTGCAGCCTTGGAAGAAGCACAGAGTGAGTAAAAATTTCTTGTCTGAGAACAGAGTGCTGGCCTAGGCAAAAACAGTCAGATAGAGAGAAAATAAAACAAGACCGTAAAAGTGGCTACTGTAACAATTATAAAGCAAAGCCGAATAAAATATATCTAGGTTAAAGTGCACAACGGCAGGCCTAGTATGTTAAAATAATGTGCATGAAGCTATAACTAAAATGGCTACGCAACAATGTGAAGCGGTGTAATGCCCCTAATCTCGGTGGGTTATCTTCATTACATCTTTAATCATCTACCCATGTATTGCATAAAAGTTTAAAACCTCCCCATCAAACATCCCAAATAACTGTTTCTTTGCACTATATCCTTGCTGCTGTTTGTTTCCCCCAGGTACTATACTATGTAGCCTCCCCCTTCAACTTTTATTATTTGGGTGGGTGCTGAAAATGATTCCTGTTCTACTTATCTTCATTAGGATGGCCACAGTAAGTCTATGTTTTAACCATGTTAGACCTCGTGAGGGGAAATGGGGATCACAGGCCAATGAATGGCCTGTGATTTGAGTCATTTGCCTCTGGTGTCCTGGGCTCCATCCTACTACAGCTCTGCAGACTGAGCCATGTGACCCTTCTTCACTTGACCCCCATAGTAGCAAGGACGAGCAGTCAAAGGCTTTTCAGGGAAGCAGCATAGGTTGAAGAGACTCATAACTCAACACTGAACTAATATGTACTGTATTTTTAGACTGATGCTCTTGGCTTTTTGACTCTAAAGTGCACTGGGGCCAGCTTGCCAAGCCCGAGTGTCTGTGCTATAACCCCTCAAAGTGTATGTGCAATTAGTTAATTACTAATTCACATAATTAACTTACCTGTATACCGCTACTATCAACTACAAAGTGTACCTAGGGGTGGTACAAAGTGTACCTAGGGCTGGTAAGTTAAATCTCACTAGTGGACTGCCATCACTGCTGTTCAAAGTGAAAACATAGCTCTGTGTCTGCCACTACAGCCTAGTCTGGCAGTTTTTAAACTGCCAAACCGATATGCAAAATAAACCCTTTAGTCAGATCCAAACATTCCTTTTTAATATTTATGTCGCCCCCAGGTAGGGTCTTAGTAGCTCAAGAGGCGGGGTGCTAAATATTAAAAAGAAGGACAAGTTTCTTTTATGCTTTACATGTCCTGACAGTGAAAACTCGCAATTGTTGTTTTCACTTTTGAAAGGCTGGCAGTCCCATTGACCCAACTAAATGCTAACTTCCATTTGCGACCACAAAATAGAGTACTTTTGTTGTGTAGCCATTTTGGCTATTATTTTATACACGTTATTTTAGCATACTAGGGCTGTTGCTGTGCACTTTAACCTAGGTATATTTTATTCAGCTTCATTTTATTATTGTAACATTAGCCTCATTTGAGGCCTTGCTTAATTGTTTCGATCTAGGTGTTCTTCGCCTAGGTCAGCCATGCGTTCTTAAACAAGACATTTCTTTCACTCTGTGCTTTTCTCAAGGCTGCAGTAAGATAGGTTGCCGGCAAAAGTGGTACGCTTTGTCTCCAATGTTCACAGAAACATACACACTCTTACATGGGGATCCTTTCTTGGAACATCAGATGTTTTATTATAAAAACCCTACTTTGACCCATGTACGTTAGAGGGAGATTCCAGCCAAGATGAGCATGACTGTATGCTGATTACCGATTGCTTCGCTACAGCTGCTTATGTAGACTACAGGACCCTTGCTCAGGTATGAGAGATGATGTCTTCCCAGGGGGAACCTGAAAGGGAGAATTAGAGGTTAACATGCTGTGCTCTAACATAGCTTAGGTAGGAACTATCCCTACAAACCTTAGTGACAGTATGGTACCGTTATTCTTGTGTTTTACTCTCCTTGTCACAATTTTAATCTTATTGTGCTTCATCGTCCTAGTTATTGCAATACATGCTTTATTATCTAAGATGCAGCTACTTCAATAAAACCTTATTGAACTTTACTCTGCCTCTGATTGGCCTTACTTATGTGAGACTAATGTAACTGAGAGAAAAGGATGAGATCTGAGTGACCACAATTCCCCTAACGAGTCATGTATGTCAGCGCCCGGTTGCCCCAATCATCCCTGCTCTTGGGTGGAGATGAGGCACTGCTAGTTAGCCGGAACAAACCCGGATTAGGCCAACAGGTGTCACATGGTAGGGGATCAGACTCAGTCCCCCGCAGTACAAGTGATTCTGCCGCCTGAATCCAGTAGTCTTATAAGGATAATGAGAACCTACGCAACACTTTGAGGTATCAAATACATTTTTACATCAACCCCAATAAATTGCTGAAGTCGAATTTAAGGTCATTTTTAATATAAAGATGACTTTAGAATGTCACCACTTTCTAATCCCCAGTTCTGATTCCCTGCAGAAGATGTCACCCAAGGCAGCCGGCTGCCCTCTTGCTGAGACGTGTAAATAGCTCTGAGGAAAGGGGAAAAAAGGGCTTGTTAGTGGGAGGAGGTGTGACCTTCTCCTGACAGCAGATGTCCCAGTTTCAAAGCGACTGCCACCTCTGAGGGGCAAATCACACCTTAACCTGGAAGCTCCTTTATATAGATGGAAAGGCTGGCATCTCTTCCAGAGGGAGAAAACTCATTACAGAACTGGTTTTCCAGCAGGCGTGGCTCATTATACTGGACACACCTCAGGGGTGACCAAGGAAAGCTCTGACCAAGGAAAGAAGTTCTGACATATTGGATTTGCGCATACAGATGCACTGTGGGATTTTCTAAGACCAACCCCACATGAAATGATGTAAGATTGCCTCATAGAAATTGTTACACCTGTGGTTAGGGAGTACAGCCTACCCACAAACTCAATATTGGCATAAAGGGGTCACCCCTGTCTACCAGCTTCAGAACACTACTGGACTTGGAAGGAACAGAAAAAGGACTGCACCTGTTGAACCTGTGGACCTCAGAAGGAACGTCTGCACCAGGAAAGACTGTACTTGAGTAACCAAGACAGAACATCAGAAAGAGGAGGGCTGATCCTCTTGATGACTTCTTGGAGGGTGGCTTCAGGGGCTAGAGCTACTCCTACTTTGCCAAGCACCAGTGAGTGGTTTCCAAAGGCTAGTTGGTTAGCTTCCTGTTAAGCCTCAGGGACACAAAAGCTAAAGAAGAGCTGCACCTGCAAAATACCCAGCTGACAGTAGCTAATGGACTTGCCTTAGACTCCACTACTGTAATCTGTGAGATCAAGTCATACCCCCCTAATAAATGCCCCCCCCATGGCCTGGACCCTTTGCTGGTGCCAGAGTGTACTCTTTCTCCCCACAGAACTGCAACTTGTGAACCTAAAGCAAATTATAACAGTTTTTGGGCACAGAATCTGAGGCTCATAAACTGCCTCTGGTTCATACGTAGCTTCGAAAGCAGTTGAGAAACAAGAATTCAACCTGACTGCTGGACTTCACCTGTCTAACGACTTCAAACCCACGCTGGACTCAAGTTGCAGAGAACCTCGCTGACAAGATCATCGCCAAGAAAAAGAACCAGAAAAATTTCTAAATGCAAAGATAAAAATTTGACCAGGACCAATCCGGCCCTTGCATCTGGCCCGCTCTCTTCTGCAGTCAGTCTGAAAGTTTTATTTTGTTTTGAACTCAGCTAAGAGTGAAAAGTAGTGATTTACTACATATTGTGGAGTGAATTGAAGTGATTTATGAAAACTTGTAAATATCATAACTCTGGTTCCCTTAATCAGATTTTTGTCATTTTGGTATCTATTTAAAGATAAAAAATATATATTATTTTAATAAATGGGAGGTTTTTGTTTTGATGTGAGGAGTTTCTTACTTATTAGCTGTTTTGGAAATGATAAATGGTTTACACTTGATTGCCTTGGAGTTAAGCCTGAAGGCTGTGTGCCAGAGCTACCCGGGACTGAGCTAAGCTTTGATTCATAAAAGCCTAACTGTACCTGATACATAACAGTGACATTCTCTTTTGGTGTGGTCCCACAACCATCCCATTCAATGAACCATTTTCTCACAGACACAGTATCATACTGTTTAGCCAGTGTTTACCGATAAAAAATGAGGAGTATGTTGTAGCACAATTAAATGAATTACTACATAGAGCAATGGGGGATATACAACCCTATGCACCAAACTAATTCACACACTAACCACAGTGCCCTAACTCCATGGTCCCATTCCCCACCCATTACAGCTTTTTAGCACAGTGGCTTCAGTTCCTGCACTGCTGCAGTGGTCTGGCAATAAACGATACTCAAGGATGAGAATGGGGATAGAGAGCAAGTTCACTATTTAGATTATGCAAGTAATCTCTAAATAAGGGGACCCAGAGACTAGTTCAGTTTGAATCTTGCAAAAGACTTCATACTAGTGCTGATATCAGTTAAATATTGGTTTGAAGAATTTTGGCTTACTAATCCGTCAGACTAGAAATTCCCGCTGTATCACAGGTCGACAGTCCTTGGACAAAGATGAGATTAACCAGTAGCTGCACATCAGTTAAACAGTCATTATAATTTCAATTATTATTTTCGGTCAATAATGAGAGTTGGTGTGAGTTCCAAAGCTTTAATTATAAGTCTTTTAAATTGCTCAAATCTCAGCATAAATTGTCATCAGTATAAAATCAATCAGTAATAAATGAAGATGATTCCTTCATCAATACAGATTAAATGCATTAAGCATGTTCCATGAAGGAAAAGGTCCATAATGTAAGTTCAAGAATGAGTTTGGGCGGGAGGAGACCACTGTGTGGGGATAGTGGCTGCATGCAGAGATGTAAGGCATGTTACGGATAACAGAATTGACAATTGCGGTGATATACTGTGTAGACATGATTGTTCTAATGAAAAATGATACCTGTGCCAAGGTGTGTTTGTTGACCATATTAGTCAATGCAGTACTGTATTGAGCCATGATTTAATAAAAAGTTATTTAAAAAAAAAAAGAATGAGTTTGGGCAGGATGAGAAAAATGGTGTCAGTCGGAACCCATAAAGAGCTCCAAATAGAGACGTTAAATCATAAAGCTTCAGAATCAAATTGCAATAATCATTCAAATCAGAACTTCCTATTAAAAAAAAGTTAATGTAGAGTAGAGTCTCATAGCAGCAAAGATTTAAGCAAAAGACTGGGTATCAAGAAATGAGGGTGGATAAAATCCACTGCAGAGAGAATATGGCAGAGAATGTCCTAACCTACGCTAAGTAAACACACTAATTTGACAGAAATTTCAAACCTTTGTACATGTTTCTTCTTCTTCCTCTTCGATAGTCAATCAGCAATCAGTGTCTTCATGGGAAAAAGAACACTTCATTGTCACTTCACTGCAAGAACAATAGACCTCAGACAGCAATACTTTAGTGAATCATTTATCAAATACTTTATACAATTCTGTGAGGGTTCTCATTATTCACTTTGCTTGAGAAAAACTTCAGTTCCTGGCTGGACTTTTACATCATTCTATTGAATCACAAGCTACCCATTGATTTATATACTAAGCTATTATATGCTTTGAAACATTTTGCAGAGTTAAGCTAAAACATTTTAATACATTATTATGTTCTACGGAAAATATGCCTATGAAAGCTTAAAGCTAACTTCTTTTACATGAAATCATTGTTTTCGCATCATGTTACCTTATCCAAAGTTTAACATTTCACATTCCTAACGTAGGTCAGCTTTGCAAAACTACAGTGTCAAGCCTAATATGTGTAAATGTGACAGCCTACTGCTTTCCCTTGAATTAAAAGACATTGCATTTTCATCTAAGGCCTACATGTTAATTTCTACATGTTATTGCATCTATTTTCATTAATTTAAAAATGCTTCAATAGTGGCACTCATTATTCTTGTCAAAGTGCATTTCTAGAGCAAGACACAGTCTCTCAACATGGCTTTGCGCTTATCTATCTGCGATAACATGTCTCAACAGTGCGGTTGTTAAGGTGCACACTTTGCGGTCACACAGATAGCCTCTACAGGTTCAGCAGTTGCAGGGCTGGAGCAGCAGCCTTGCTTCTCAGATCTTATTGCTGAAGCAAGCAGCATATCAGGTCTTTGTCAGTGGTCATCCATCATCAGCAGTTGTGACCTCAAGACCAGCAGGACTTCCCCCACTACAATGGTGATGACTTCATAGTCCACAGCACCTCAGGTTGTGGCAGAACCGATTTGTCAAGTTGCAGCAGAGATGCCAAATGGCACACTAGTACTTGGAGGTTGTTGTTGCATTATGCAGTTCACCGCATGAACAACTTATGAAGGTCAGATGATTTCCCTCAACTTGGGATGGTGCCAATCACACTCCTAAACTCAAGACAGCTTCTTCTGGGCGCAGTTCGGACCAGGAACACATCTGAGCTTCTCCTCCTGGCCAGTCTCTCCCCCTGGAGGCGCATGCAATATCCTCCCCTCTATGAGCAAGCAGGGAAGTGTCTAGGCTTTAGGCCAACCCACAGCTTCCCCAGCAAGTTGTACACACTTTTGGTGATGTTTCCTTACCTCTGGTAGAGTAGGTAAAACGCAAACATCAGCCC
Source organism: Pleurodeles waltl (assembly GCF_031143425.1). Taxonomy (NCBI): domain Eukaryota; kingdom Metazoa; phylum Chordata; class Amphibia; order Caudata; family Salamandridae; genus Pleurodeles; species Pleurodeles waltl. Next base: position 714,876,272 of record NC_090437.1, on the reverse strand, counting down.
TGGATCACAGCTACTGTTTGACAACTCTACACAGCACTCCCTTCATTTGTCCAGAAGAATTGGAACTGCAACCATGTGAGATGGTGTGGGTCCCATATTTATAATCATTTTCCAGGCAGGAGATGTTGATCCACTGTCTAAAATCTTGGAACTGTCTTGGGGTAGTTTGCTTTCAATTATCATTTTCAGGCTGCAGTGCATGGTCTTTGTGGAAGGTGAAGGCTGTCACCGCAGGCGGTCACGATGCTGACTCCCACTAGGCATGTCCTAAAACATGGGTACGATGAAATGTGAAGATTCTGCACCTAGTTGCACCTAGTTGTTATCAGCATTCCTGAAGCAGCAATTATTACATACGAAATGGGGAACGTTCTTACTGTTAACAACAGAATCTGCTGACTCCTCCCCACTCCCCTACTCTTCACCAAATGGCAGTGATCAAGAATGATTAATCAGCAAACTCTTTCTGAAAGGTCCTCATAGAATTTCTAAAGGTAGCTCTGTCTCCATCCTCCCTCACTACAGTGTCTGGGTTTCCTTTCCGCAGGAACACAAGCAATATACTTCTACTGTCTGTGGAGCTGTATTCAATGCATCATCTTGTGCCATATCAATCTATTAGCTATCCAAAATGGTTTACAGTGGTCCTGATGATCAGAGTCCCACCACATGGAGTCATGCTAGCATTCACACATTACATACATGTACTCAATACATACATGGGATGTCCTTGCAAAGGTCTGGATGTCACATCTAAACCGAAATTTACACAAGTGTGGCTATAAGGTCATACTGTTGCGCCGCCGCACAGGGGCTGCAGTGGGCCGCGGTCGGACCGCAGGGGAAGCCGTGGCTCGGGTCAGGGGTCGCGGCACTCGGCGCGCTCCTTTTCTCCGGCCGCGGATTCCTGGATACACGCGGAAGGGCCAGAGGACCCAAATTGGGTCACGGTCCTTGCCGCGAGGGCAGCGTTTGCCGCGCTTAGGCGCACACATGAATTAAACATGGGAATTCTGGGTATCACTCTTTCCACTACTTACCGGTCACAACAGGCAAAAGCCGGATACCTGCACATGATGGTGCTTTTATGCAGGCCTTTTCCCTTTCCCAGCATGCTACCCACTTCCTCTCTTCCCAGCATGCATTGTTTCTTTTTGTTGGACGCATGTTCTTTATTCAATGTTATACTCTTTTCCCCAATCCAAGATGGTGGTGTTTCTACTTCCTGTTTCCTACTTCCTGTCTAGGGGTATATAAGGGGAATTCATCTGCTTGTTCATTGCGTTGCAACACTCCTTTGGTGGTAGTCACGCTCCGGCTGGTTTCTTCTTGTGAATCCAGTATTTCCTGACCTGTCTTCGTCTCCACTCTTCCTGTACTCTCGGATCCTCAGTTCTAACGCCCTTATGCCCTCCTTCTGTTTCAGGGCGTTCCTGTTGGAGGTTTTTTACCCTATTGTGGTTTTTCCTCTGGGACTCCTTCTGGAGGGCACGGACTGTAGTGGCTTGCTATTGTCAAACAGCACCGTGGCTACAGGAAGGGGTCGCCCCTACCTCGGCCAGAGCAGAACCTGCTGGAACCGGGGTCGTTCCGCAACTCTCATCAACTTCGACGGTAAGCCCCGTGAAAACCGTGACACATACTCCTCCTGAAACAGAAAAAAGATCTGCTCATTAATCTCAATCCACATAAATATTGGCATGATGCCACCACCGCTTCATGCCAACAACCCAGGATGTAGACAGTAGAAGTATGTCAAACAAGGGGGCCTGCTTGGTGCACTCGTCTAAGTCATATAATAGTTTCTGGACCTTGGGTTCTCCATGGATAGTCCTACCTCAACACCAGACTCAACTTCTACACTCCAACACGTCAACTCCGATCCGCCAACCTCGCCCTCGCCATCGTACCCCGAATCCAGCGCAAGACATCCGGCGGCAGATCCTTCTCCTTCCTCGCCGCCAAGACCTGGAACTCTCTCCCCACATCTCTTCGCCAGACCCAGGACCTCCTCGCATTCAGAAGGCTCCTCAAGACCTGGCTCTTCGACCGCTAAACCAGCAGCGCTCCCCCCCCCCCCCCCCCTCAGCGCCTCGAAACCCTGACGGGTACATAGCGCGCTTTATAAATACTATGATTGATTGATTGATTAGGCCTTCAGAGTAAATGCAAGATTATTGTGATAGGTGGGTCAACAAAAAGTCAGGATGCCAGTTTCACATGCAGGCAGGTCATTCGAGCAGGGATACTTGTCTATTTACCATGCAGGTAAATGGACATTAACCATTGCTCTTGGTGTGCTTTTGGCCTGAGTGTTCGATACCTGTGACATTTGCACATTTGTATTTAAACAAGTGGGCTCAGAAATCTTTGAGGATGTTCTTGCCATTATCATGTAGGATTTCTTTTGAATACTTTGTTTGTAGTAACAGTGACCTTCTCCTCTACATTTTTCTCTCTTCATTATATAAATCATTGCTTAATGGATTCTCAGCCAATATATTGCCTAATGCTGTACACATTTCTTTGGTTACTGCCATTGATGATGTACTCTAGCTCATTGAGGTATGGACGGTAGTCCTCTAGTGCATAAATGTGATTACTAATGGTCTGGGAATTGATGATGATATGGATAAAAAGATGATTACATTAGGTGACATTTAAGGTTGTATATTTGTTCTGTGAGATCGATCACATTTACATAACACACACTGCGAACTATGGCCAAACCATAGAGATATGCCTCTGCAACACATGGGGAGAAACATGGCTGATATACATTCAAAAGAACTGACTGTCTAAGAGAATCTTCTTGAATAAAGATAAGATGCCATGAGGAAACAAATGATTGCAGTGAAATATTATGTCTGACATTTGACAGTGCCCACTTCTGTTGAACTAGTGTGTTTTCTATGTTGTACACAAGATATTTATGCAGCATGGTGACATTCTGCTTTGGTGGCCATGAGTAACGCTAACAAGCCGAAATGATTCAGCAAGCAATGGTAAAGATAATATAATATTAAACTTTGGCAGTTTTCCAGCACCAGGTGTGAGCACTTTTACTGCCGGATGAGGCATAGTGAATTGGACTTTACATTACACTTCAAGTCTCTCACATTCAAATGAGCGGTCTGCTCCTGCCAGGGTCACGTGGCAAAAACATTTGCGATTTTACTAATTGTTTCTAAATGTAATAAACATATTCATTTTTCCATATACTTTACCAGAGGAACACTCTGCAGTCCGGTGGACATCTCCCTATGATAAAGTAAAGGTAAACTATCACCATACTTTACCATAGGGAGATCTCCACAGATGGGGCAGAGGTCTCTGTATTCTAACGTATATGGAAACGTTCCCAATACTTTAGCACAGGGAGATATACACCCAGTGGTGGAGATCTTTGCATGCTAAAGGAAACATTAAATTAAAAAAGTTTAAAACCAGGAAAAGTTAGTTAGATATGCTTATGTTAAATATCAATGTAAATTAATTTTATATGTTTATTTTAAATGTAGAATACGAATTTAAATAAAAACATTCCCACCTAAATAACATATTTTTTTATCATGAAAGAATAATTATCAAAAGTGAAGTATAGTATTAAAAGTAATTTAATTATATTTCAAAGAAGATTTTTTGCTACAAATTCATTTTTAAAGTAAAAATGTATTACAATGTTTTATAATTTCATAATATGCATTCTTTTTATATATTTTGAAAACGCGAAATTATATTTATTTATATTTTTTACTATTTTAAGTTAATTCTATATTATTTCCTGTGGGCTTTACATTTAAGTCCCTGCCACCATTATTTCCAGTGGAAGGGTGTGACATCTGGGAGTCCTCTTGTACTCCTGGGATCCTGGCTCCTTCTCTCCTCAACTCCAAAATGGCAACCAGCTCCGTGAGGGTCTGCAGCTGCCTTTTAAAGTGTCTCTGACAGTAGTCCACTTCAGGTTTCCATTCTCAGTTCTTTTCCATTTCCTTCATGGCTCTTCCTCCTTCAGTTTATTCCTGACTTTTCCAATCCATTATATTTTCTGTCATATGGTGGTTGATGTCATTTTCTTTTCCTGTTCTTTCACTATTTAAAGGCTTCAGTCTGGTTGGAGGGTGCATTCCAACAAACCCATTCTCCTTTGGTTGTTCCCTTGCTCCATCCACTTGCTAACCCCGGCTACTTGACCTTGACACTTCCTTGTCCGGATTCCTGACTCCTGGTTTTCTCCAACCTTGTGAAGACTTCATCAGCAAGGAGGTGTTTTACGCCCTTTGACTTTTTCTTCCTGAGAAGGTGACAGCTTCTTGCGGGCACTTTCCTACCACTATTGCTGTGTGTGGTGACATTGTGGTTTCTGGAAACAGTTGCTATTACCTCAGACATTAGAAGATCAGGATCTGGATTACTGGTAAGCATCAAGCCCTGAACATGCAGCACCTGTGGTTGGCTATGTGTGGTGCTGGACCCACTACTGTGCTTGTTTAGGTATGCAAGTTACATACACTTGTAAATGTAGCTCCGCCCCCTTTTTCAGGGGATAGAGACATGTAAGCCTGCACCTTGGTGTAACTTTACTCTTGGAATTTCTAAATAGACAAAAGCAGTAATTTGACTCAAAAGTGTAAGAGTAAAGTTACATGTGTAACTTACTTACAAGTGTGAGCTACCTTTGTGAATAGCCCCCAGTGTTTTGGGAGTATGATGGGGACTGTGGCCACAAGAAGGGAGAAAAAAGAGATCAATGTCTTACTTGTTATCTGAGAAGGTATTCATGAGACATTTTGGATGTACAGTACCTTCGAGATGAGCTATTTGGTTAACCATATCATTGCTCATGTCTAAAGTTTAACCAATCTTAATATGCAGAATTGAGGATGCACATGTCATTTTCAGAGAACGGTTACACATCAGTGGAAATTTTTTTTGATAATATTAACTCTGATAATATACAATCTGTGGGGTCCAATGACACACTGTCAGATTGTCACCTGAAAACTCCCCTGTTTATTTGATGGCTTATTGTTTGATTTCTATTGCTAATTAAATTGTGAGGATTTATCATCTATGCCCTCACTTTTGTGTAAAAGCGGTGTGAGGTATGTACATTTTTTTAATAGTAAAATGGCGAGTATTTCTGCCCTTGGTTGCTATTAGAAAGGTGGCAGTTAGGTTTGCTGCAATGTACAAAGACAAAGGACTTCAGATTTGTCCTTATAATGAAGCCCCTTGAATGAGTACAATGATCCAATTGAAGGCATCTTGCTGAAATGCACCAGTGATTTTAAAAAAATCTTTTTACTTCTTAAGTTGAAATAATCTTCTTTTTCACAAATAAAACAGTTTTTCACTAATAATTCTGCACCAGAATGTGTGTGTGTGTATATTGACTTAAAAAAACAAAGGTTACTGGGACGTTATAGCTCTAATAGTGGGGTGAAAACTTGGGGTTGTGTGGGCGCTCAGGATCATAAATGGCACAAATTTAATTTACACATTGATGAGAGCAAAAGAAAGAAAGGGTGCCAGCACAAGGGAACACCCCTATCCCTTACAGGTTCAATAACCTAACAATCAAAGGTACAGAGTGCGGCACACCTCACAGACACTTATTTATACACTTGAAAATTCAATAAGTAGTCTTGACGAAATCAAATGTCCTTTTTTAATGTGCGTCTGAAAAGTCCATTCGTATTCGACAATTTGGATAGTTTTCTCATATGTTTGAAAACACCTCCAGTGGTACAACTTAAACCGTGTTTGAAAACATCTCCATATTAGTACAACTCAAGCCAACACGTGTTTCGTCTCGGGAAATCCTTGTTAAAATCCCAAACGACTTCTTCAGGGCTGTAATTGTAAGTGTATTCATTGAGTTAGAAACCAAAATACTAGAACTTAGTCCTCGAAATTACAAGTAAAGAAAAAATTGATTGAGTGGAGAACTCAAAATTACACCCAAAGTGCAAATTTGCTGGAACATTAACAAAAAGTGTCCCTTATATCCCAGAACCACCCAACAAAAACCGTGGGAAAGGACAAAAAAAGAGAAAATAGTGTGAGAAATCGAGTTGAACTAACCACAAACACCAAAATAATCCGTTACATCACCAAATATAGAGACAAACTCCATTTTGAAAGGATAGACAACCACTTGCATGTGCTAACCAACAACTCCGAAATCCATGCACAAAATACATCCCTGTGTTAATCCACACCCTTATTAAAAATCATTAGTCATACCTCCTAATTAATAAGGTTTACCACTAGTATACGTCATCAGTAGTGTTCATCCAATTTATTTCGATGTGCAGGTTGTAGACCAAACTCCTATATACACAACGTAAAAACGTAAAATAGAAAATGTAGATAGGATATATTAATTTGTCAAGTTGAACATTGAAGCCAAATGCTCAAAGGCTGTTCAACAATAATTGGGACAATAATGCCAAACTTCAATTACCTTTGTTATAGGGTCCACAACCTAGTATGCACGGTTTTCATGTTCAGTAAGTGATCGACCTACACCTCAGCAAACGTCAGGTATGTAATCAAATAACGGCGTTCTGATCTAACGTGAAATTAAACAGTAAAAAACACGATTCTATATCAGGACCGGAGGCGAGGATTATGCAGATCTTTCTTCACTTTTTATTATTTAGCAAGTTCAAAGTTAAACACAAAATGAACAGAAAAAACTACAAGTTCCATGAAGCCGCCGCCATGGTAACCAGCATCCAATGAGGACCCTTCAATCACGTCCATATAAATATTCCCAGGTGCGTCAACCGTCCTCTTTCTTCACTGCTACGAAGTCAGATAAGTGCCGTTTTTCTGCCTCCGAGTAGAGTTTGTTTGAAGTTTAATGTTTGTTTGCTGGCGCGTTAGCCTTTTTGCTTTCAGGGCTTCGCGCGTTATTTTTTCCTTCGTTTATGGTTGTTGTAGCAACGTTGCTACGCGAACCTCTGCTTTCAGAAGCGTTCCGCTCGGACGTTTCTATTATTATTATTTATAAATACACGTCGGGCCCACTAGAGGGCGCCCGAGGTGTATTTTTGCAGCGTTTTCGGGATTCGAGTGATTCTAAGCTCGACGCTCGAAACTTCAGGGGTTTTTTGCAATATTTTTTGAAGTTGTTTATAACTAAGTTGCTATTGCTTGGTTTTCCCTGCCCTGTGACACCTCATTGGTAGGATATTACCCCGAAGGGAAGTAATTTTGTTTTTTCTTCACAAAATAATTTCTAATACGACAGAGGGGGTAGGGAATTACCCTTTATAATATCTATAGGGTGTTTTCTCTGTCATTATTTTTTGTATTCGTCTGAACCTCAGTATGCACTCCTCTCAGGAACATGAACCTTTCACCAACATGTCCCCAGGGGAGGGTCCCTCGCACAGTACCCTTTCCCCCTGGGATGGACGCTTTGTTTTCACAGGCAATTTCACACGCGTTGGCCCCCCTTAGGGACACCGTCGCTAAACTGACGGAACAAGTCTCCAAGGGGACGGGCATGTTTGGTATGACGGGAGTGGAGGGTACTACCTCTACCCTTCCGGCTCCCAAGAAACAGCGCAAGCGCGACGCGGGGCACCTGGAGGATAGTGAATTTCTATCTCACTCCAAGAGTGCGCGCGCGCATAAGCGTTTACCCTCCCGGGAGGGCCGTTTGCCCGGAGCAATGGGTGATTTCAGTCACCACCTATGGAACCCTGATAGCGGGTCACCTAGAGGCATCTTGGAAGGTTCAGACGACGGGTCCTCTGGAGACGATGACTCAGGCCGTCCTTGGCGTCCTGGCACTTCGCTACCAGATCCTTTGGGGCTGGGGGATTCGGACTCGGACATGTTTGAACCGGAGGGTATCTATCATCCGCGTTCATCAGAGTGGCGTCTTGACCACAGGGTGGCCGACTATGTGGCCAGCAAGATTAGGCAACCTTTGGACAAGGAAGTGCGTCCCCGTTTACGGGCGGAATGCCCACGCCCTTTTTCTTTCCGATAAGGTTGCTTTTACTCCAGAAATAGACCCAAAAATGTGTAACTTTTTTGCCAAGTACACTAAAGATCCCCTCGAGATTTCGGAGGGAGATTGCGTTTTTTCAAGAACAATTGGAGGCGCATTACATCAGATGCATGGATTCTACAGACAGTATCAGGGTTCCAGATAAAATTCTGGGGTTCCCCGTGTCAGGATTCTCTGCCAACACCGATAGTGTTCTCAGCAGAAAACTCCAGGCTTATAGACTTGGAAGTTCAAGATCTTCTGCACAAGGGCGCCATATCCTTAGCGTCCCTTCACCCCACAGGTTTCGTAAGCAACATCTTCTTGGTAGAAAAGAAAGACAAGGGGTTTCGGCCTGTTATCAATCTTCGGGCCTTCAACGATTGGGTCATTTACAGGCATTTCAAAATGGAGGGTATTCATATGCTCCGAGACCTCCTCCTGCAAGGGGACTGGATGGTGCATACCTCACAGTCCCTATATTTCCCCCTCATCGCAGGTTCCTGCAATTTCTCTGGAACGATCAGGTCTTCGAATTCACCACTCTCCCTTTCGGGCTATCCTCAGCACCGTGGTGCTTTACCAAACTCCTCAAACCGGTCGTGGAAACCCTGAGATCGCAAGGCATACGTCTCATCATTTACCTGGACAACATCCTCTTAATGGACCAATCCAGGTCTCAACTGCTATTCAATCTGAACACAACTATTGCTCTTTTCCAGGATCTGGGTTTCGTCATCAATCAGCAAAAGTCGGAGCTCACTCCGACCCAGTCATTGATCTTCCTCGGTTTTCGCATCGATTCTCGGTCGGCGTCCCTCAGTCTTCCGACGACCAAGATATCCAAAATAAAAAAGGAAATCAGGAAAGTCCTTCGTCGCGACAGGATCTCGCTACGGCAATTAGCCAGAGTGGTCGGTCTGCTTTCTTTCTCTATTCAGGCCATTTTTCCAGGTCCCCTTCATTACCGGGCTCTACAACGCCTGAAGGCCTTTCACCTTCGTCGAGGGGTAACGTATTCCGAGCTCATCTCCCTGTCTCAGGAGGCAAGCACGGAACTTCGTTGGTGGCTGGATCACATGGAGGCATGGAATGGCAGAGCCATTTTCGGAGCTGCCCCAGACCTGGTGATAGAGTCGGACGCCAGTCGCCAGGGATGGGGAGCTCGATGCGGGGACATCTCGTTTGGGGGACGCTGGACCCCGCAGGAACTGACCATGCATATCAATTGTCTGGAGCTCCTTGCGGGATCGTTTGCGATCAGGTCTCTGACGAGGGACAGGGTCTCATGTGTAGTGCTACTACGGATGGACATTATATCGGCGGTACAATACATAAATCGCTTAGGGGGGACACGATCGAGAGCCTTAGCGGAATTGGCAATGGATTTTTGGCATTTTTTGCCTTCAACACCAAGTCTCGGTAACAGCGGAATATCTTCCAGGAGCCCAGAATGTTCGGGCGGACTGGAATTCCCGGTTTCCTTGTTCGGTAGATCTCTTTGCATCCAGATGGAATGCTCATCTTCCCCTATACTTCGGCTGGCGCCCGGATCCAGGAGCAGCGGCAGTAGATGCGTTTCTCCAGCACTGGGGGACACTTCAGGGTTATGCTTCCCACCTTTTCTTCTTATCCCGCGGGTCGCAGCTCAGGTGCGTCGTCAGGAGGCGACGGTGATTCTAATAACCCCCTGGTGGAGATCTCAGGCGTGGTTCCTGACTCTACTGGAACTCTCTTGCGAGTGCCCTCTTCGTCTCCCGGTTTTTCCATCGATCCTCCGGGATCCGTCGGGGCTTTATCACCCCCTGGCCCTTCAGGGTCATCTTTTCCTCATGGCCTGGAAGATTTCAGGCATCGTTGGCAAGACAACCGACTTTCGCAAGAAGCTAGAAACTTCATTGCACAGGCATGGGCCCCTGGGACATGCATGCGATATAGATCTGCATGGAACAGATGAGCCCGTTGGTGTGTGGGCAAACACTGTGATCCCGTGGGGGCCAGTATTACAGATATAATGAACCCTATTGGGGAACACTCCTGGATTGGTAAACTTCTCAAGGGTATTAGACTCTCTAGGCCTCCACAACCCAGATACACAGAGCTATGGGATGTCAATCCAGTTCTTAATCTGTTAACCTCTTGGCAGGATACTCACCTTTTGTCGAGAAAGGAATTGTCCGCCAAATTAGCCATACTTTTGTGCCTCATCTCATGTAAACGGGTATCAGATATCAGAGCTCTGGATGTTTCATCTCGAATCTTTACTCCAGAGGGAGTCACTTTTACTATCTCTCGGAGACCGAAAAATCTTACCAGGTCAGTATCCTATCCAGCTTTCCCTGATTCACCAAAACTATGTGTCGTTAGATGTCTTAAAGTGTATGAAGAAGTAACCATGGGTCTTAGGCCTGCAGGCGAAAATCAATTATTGATTTCCTTAAAGAACCCATTTAAGGCGGTTTCTTCTCCTTCCATTGCCAGATGGGTCAGATGGATTCTGTCTGAGGCAGGTATTAATATTCAGGTGTTTGGCGCCCATTCGGCTCGTGGAGCCATGGCTTCAAAGGCTGTACAGGTGGGTGGTAGATTAGAAGACATTATGCATGCGGCTGATTGGTCTTCTGAATCTACTTTTAAAACGTTTTTACTTTAAACCAATTCATGAGGCAGCCTCTCTGGTGGTGAGTAAGCTTTGAACCTGCATAATCCTCGCCTCCGGTCCTGATATAGAATACGAAATTTCCTAGCTATCGTGAAGGAAAGTTTCAATTCTATTAAGGACACGGAGGCGAGGATTATCCCACCCACATACTACTCACATGTCTGTTCCCACCCGATCTGGTCTTCTTACTGAGGTGGTATATATCTTTGCAATAATTTCTCTTATATTTGCTCTTCTGTTTAGTTTCATTAAGGGGAATTGATAACTATTATGCTTGTACTTTGCATTACAGTTTCAGAAAGTGTATTGTTTCCATTCTTTTCTTAACTACACATTGTGACGTTTTTTATCAGTATAGTCCTAATATCATCATCTTTTGTAGGTTCCGGGGCTACAACCAAATTGATTCTACCAGGATTCCTTCCGCAGTGAAGTCGAGGACGGTTGACGCACCTGGGAATATTTATATGGACGTGATTGAAGGGTCCTCATTGGATGCTGGTTACCATGGCGGCGGCTTCATGGAACTTGTAGTTTTTTCTGTTCATTTTGTGTTTAACTTTGAACTTGCTAAATAATAAAAAGTGAAGAAAGATCTGCATAATCCTCGCCTCCGTGTCCTTAATAGAATTGAAACTTTCCTTCACGATAGCTAGGAAATTTCGTATTAGCATACAACCTGCCGAATGCACAGAAGACCGTGACCAAATCACCTATCAGAACCAACGTTACTGAAAGAGTAGAATATACACAAATTACAAACAAGCCGGTACTCACCACAATCAGGGTAAAATCGCACTGATCTCCAATATCAGGGAGCACAGAGACGCGAGTACGCGACTCCACTGACTCGTGTCTGCAACCCGGAAGTCAAAAGGACTGCCGGTTATGAACCAACACGCAATGCAATCAACATAGAAAACGGACTACCGATAATTTCGGAAGTCAATGTACCTCCGGACTACGGCTCGATCGAGCACAATTGTTTTTCACATGTGCTGCCTAGATCTAAAACAAAGAGGATTCGAACCATTAATGCACAATGCCAAAGTGCCACGAGACAATCAAAATCACTTTAGGCAATGCTATGAAATTAAAGGATAAGAAATAAATAAAACGATGCTTCAGAAATCAAAATAACTTCGACCAATGGTTACAAGATGAATAGCCACTATCTATTCAAACCTAGATTTGACAACAAATACATACATGCCCAGTTACTATGTGAAAGGGGGAAAAAATTAGACTAAATCTACAACAACTAGTAGTAATTGCCGCCTCACTATGTTACAATGAACCAGACTACCAAATAGTTTACACTTTTACACTGCAAAAGTGTCTTAATCTCAAAAGACAAAGATTTAAATTTTTGAAATGTTGCAAAAATTTCGTTTGAATATCAAGTGTACCCATCCCGTATAATGCAAATGACCAAAATATTATAGTAGGTATCCTGATGACATTGTTGAAGGATTTTGATTAATGACTCAATGTTAAGTCCCAATTTGATATGGGAAACATATATATATACACAAAAAGAGTGAATTTCCAGACACAACAAAGCAAATGACGCAAAGCTCACCAACTTCAATGTCATGAATACACATGATACATCTTCAGTCAACAAGGAAGAATTCCAACTCTCTATCAGAATTGAGGCCTGATTCAACGGCCCTCAATCTCATGATCCAGAGTGCCTCTCTTTGACGCAGGGCTAGTTCTCTATTACCACCCCTCGAATCTTTTGGGATATGTTCCAGCCCAAAAAATTCAAAACTCTTATGTATTGTTTGTGAGTTACAGTTGATTATGTGTGCTACTACTGGATATTTTGTATCAACATTTTTAAGCGCTCGGACATGTTCACCAATTCTAGTCTTAAGTGAATGAATTGGACTACTTACATAAATCTTCAGGCATTTGCACCGTATAATGTACACAACATAAGTAGTATTGCAGTTGATCAATGAGCAGATTTTGAATTGTCTTTTACCATCCGAGAACTCCTTGATATTATGACAGGCCCAGCGGCATACTCCACAGTCTCCGCATTTGAAAAAAACAACAATTTTTGTAGATAACCATGTTTTATCAGGAGAACTAGCAGTAAAACTGGGACTCAACATGCTTTTCAAATTTCTGCCTTTTCGATAGGCTATTGGTATCTTTTCAGGTATCATATCTTTCAGTGATTCATCTTGAGATAGTAAACCCCAATGTTTGTTCATACATTTTTTTAGAATCAACGAAGCATCATTAAAGTCTGTGATGAACCGAACTACATCAGATTGATCATTCTTTTCACTTCTATTAACCGTCTTTAACGTATCACACCTCTTTAAGCATTTAGCTTTAAGATTAGTCTTCTTCACCGTTTTCCTTGAGTAGCCTCGTGCTAAGAATCTTCTACCCATCTCATCTATCTCCTGGGAGAACTCTTCATCCAGACTGCAATTGCGTCTAGCCCTCACAAATTCTGCATAAGGGATAGATGCTACTTGATGCCTAGGGTGTGAACTATCTGCATGAAGAATAGAATTGCAGGCTGTGGCCTTACGAAACAACCTACTGTGGATTTTACCATCAGCAATAAAAATTTCCACATCCAGAAATTCAATACTCGTAGAGCTGTACTGATGTGTGAATTTCACATTCATGTTGTTGGAATTCAAGAAATTACAGAATTAAAATAATTTCTTCTCACCACCTGTCCATATCAGGAAACAGTCATCTATATACCTTCCCCAGAACAATATAAAAGTTTGCCATTCGTTTGCATCTGAGCCCCAAATCCATTTATGTTCAAACCACCCCATGAAAAGATTTGCATATGAGGGGGAGAATTTGGAACCCATCGCCACACCTTGCTTTTGTCTGAACCAGTCTCTGTTAAAAAGGAAAATATTATTGGTCAGAATGAGATTAATCATTTCGATCAGCATGGCAGTATGTTCCCAAAAACTGGCTGATCTTCTGTGTAAAAAGAACCGAATAGCTTCTTGTCCTAGTTCATGGTTAATGCATGTATATAATGAAACCACATCCAAAGTTACCAACATCATGTCATTATCCCACTCTACATCATTCAGAATACTCAGAATATGTGTGGTATCTTTGATAAAGGATGGTAAGTTACATACTAGCGGTTGCAAAAAACAATCAACAAATTCAGAAAGTTTCTCAGTAGGACCTGAAATACCTGATACAATAGGTCTACCCGGTGGAAAAGGCAAACCCTTGTGTATTTTGGGTAGTGTGTACAAGCAAGGATACCTAGGATGATCCACCTTCAAATACATATATTCATCTTTATTAAGAAGACCTTTCTCCCTCCATGCCAACAACTTTTTGTTTATTATGTGAGTAAGATTAGGGATCGGATTACCACATACCTTCTCATAACAGATTATATCATTGAGTTGTGATAGGATCTCATTGTCATAGTCAATCTTGTTCATGAGAACCACATTACCTCCCTTATCTGCTTGCCTGATGATAATATCTTTGTCTTGTTTCAGAGTTGTAAGTGCAGCTGACTCATCCAGACTCAAATTGTTGGTAAACTGCCTATGATTGATTTTGGCCAAGTGCTTATCAAAGTCCTGACACACCAAGTTGAAGAATTTATCAAAGCAATTCAAATTCCAAGACCTCGGTGTCCAGCAAGATCTCTTTTTTAGGCCACTGGAAATACTTATGTCAGATTCAACTTCCAAATCCTGCAACATTCTTGAGAGAATACCCGGATCTTCATCTCTCTCTGCTAGAGATACAATAAGTGCTGTGTCATGTACTTCTTCAATGGACAGAGTACTTAAAGCGGGTATGCGTAAATCAGAACTAGAACATATAGTCGGATGCTGATAGAAATATTTCTTAAGTTTGAGTTTACGAACAAATTTGAAAAGATCGATCTTAGATCTACAGGGGTCCCCAAATGATCTGGGGCAAAAATTGAGTCCTCTAGCCAGAAGGCTTCTTGCTCCTGTAGTTAGTTCAAATTTGGAATAGTTAATCACATTTGTAAGGGATGACCCACCACCATCTAAGTTATAGTTAGGTTCAGATTTTACATGCAAAAAAACATAGAAATTCAACAGTTATAGTTATACTAATCTCAAGAAACTATAACTCATGCCCTAAGGTAACTATAACTCGCACCCCCATGATGCACAGTTTTCTCATCAATATTTTTTTTTGCAAAGGTTGCAGTTATGTTATAAGTGATGTTATAGAAGATGTTATTACAGATGTAATTTGTGGGGCAAATAGCGCATGGAGAGGTTTTCTAACTTCAAGTAATATTAAAATAACCTTACGTTAATCCAAAACCCACCTCTGTAGCCTGAAGGTCCTGGCCTGTGGAAAACCTCCATAGGCACCCAGCCCCTCACCATGCACGGCTTTGGTGATGTGTGTCAGGGGTTGGCCGCAGGGCGTTGCCTGTGACTAGGCAACCCCCGTAAGTACCAAACCCTGTTCCTAGCATGGCCTTTGGCAGTACTCTTGCCTTGTGGGGATGGAGGGGTCGGCTGCAGGGCCTTACCTGCGACTTGGCCCTTTGGCCCACTCCCCATCTCTGGGCAACCTGGAAGAGGGGTACACAGCCCTCCTCCCTTGGCCTATTACGGCCCAAGGGACCCCATCCCAGGGGCCACCCAATTACTAAAACGGGAGGGGGGAAGGTGCTTCCCTTCCCCGGGCCAATTCAGGCCCTGGGGTTCCCATTCCCCAGGGCCTGACCAATTATTAAAATGGGATGGAGGATGCTAGGCCCCTTCCCTGGGCCGATTTTGCCCCAGAGACCACTTCCACCGGGGCCAGGCTACTTAGTAGAAGAGGAGCGGGCTGTGTGGCCCCCATCACAGGGCCGATTTCAGTCCCAGGGACCCCATCCCCCAGCCACATGATGCTGGGTGCCCTGGCCCCACCCAGGGCTCGCAGTGAGCACTTTTTGGGACCGCAGGGACAGCCTCAAGGCCCGGGCGGTCCCTGCCAGCTTTTCACCTACAGTGGGAGCCGGAATTACTCCTGCATGGGGTAGCAATTCTTACATCTGTTTTTCTGCCCAAACAGCTGAAAAATCTTCTCCCAGAGAGCGGGAGCATTTTTCTTGCTCCTGCCTTCTATAAGCGGACTTAGACCCATATTACAAGCGGTCTGTGCCACCGGTATAAGCAACCTGCGCCACCGGTGCATCACTTTTTGTGATGCGCCAGTGGCGCAGGCTCCACACCCCTATCTACAAGACCACGCAAAGCCACTTTGCGTGGCTTTACATGGTGTTGTAGATACAGAGTAAGGCAATGCAATCCTAATCGCTGCCTTGCTTTACTTTACATCAGGGACGCGTTTCCATGGGTGTTGCGTGGGTGTTCCCACGCAACATCCATGGATTTTGATGCATTTCCAGATTTAAAAGGTTTTGCAAACCTGGGAATGTGTCAAAAGCCTATGCAATCACAGGGGTGGCGTAAGAGTGACGCAACGGGGAGGAATATCTTTATTTCGCCACAATTTTTCCTCTTTCTATGTGTGCTACATTCTGCAGCACACAGAGAAGGAGGAAATCATCACCATTGATTGTTTTTGTGCAGGAAGGTGTGCCTTCCTGCACAAAAACAATAACCCCCACAATGCTGCATTGGCGCACGGCAGCAATTTGTGCACCAGCGCAGAGGGGAGGACAGAAATGCACTGCATCTTGTACATTGGGCGCATTTCTACCATTTCCTGATGTGCAGGGCAGAGCAGCAAGGCACTTGCTGCGCCGCCCTGTGGCATGGGCCTTGTAACTATGGCTCTTACTGTTTGCTCTTGCTTGGTAGGAGCTGTCAAAGCTCCTGCCAAGTGGCAGCAAACAACTATGTCCCAAGGGTGGGCACCTCAGGACATAGGGAGCCAGCCCTGGTGGGGGTTAGTGGTTCCCAGGGCCATTAATGGCTCCACATGGGGGGCTGTGCAGCCCTCCTTCTTTCTATTTGCAGGGCCTGCTCCAGAGAGGTGGAGATCCCCTGTGACAAATACAGCCTGGGAGGGGAGCTCGGCCGCCCTCCCATTCTAATTATGGCCAAGCCCTGGGGAGGTTTTGGTCCCTGGGGTCATAAATGGCCTGAGAGGGTCCCCTCCCGCTTTTTGATCAACCAACCTGGCTCCAGGGAGGTGGTGGGCCCTGGAGCTTTAAGGGGCTTTGGTGTTGGTTCTGCGCTTCTCCTCCACCCCTACCACTTAATTTATTGGCCTTGCTTTGGGGAGGTGGTGGTCACCGGGGCTGTAAACGGCCTGGGGAGGGGCACTGCACCCCCCCTTCATCTATTATATTTGAATGGCCTGGCCCCAGAGAGGTGGCGGTCCTGAGGCTGATAGCAATGGGGAGGGGGGCTACATGTGCCCCCCTGCTCCACATTATTATAAATTAGCCCCTGTAACCTGGCCCACCCGGGAGGTGTGGGAGACCGCACTTGGTTTTTAAAAAAAATATTTTTGCCAGGATCTGTGGATCCTCTGTGGTTTTGCATGGCTAAAATAAACAAAAATGTTTTTTGACCAAAGCAGGGTCACAGGGGGACTCCAACACCAGGCCTAGATGGTCAGGGCATTTCTACTCTGCCTCCTTGTCTGTTTTTTAACATTTTTTGTGGGACTCGGCTGGGTCAGAGTCCCAAAATGGCAGCCAACACTTCCTGGTTGAAGTGTTGCCAGCCAATCAGATACTGGCTCCCAAGTCCATAGATATACAATTTTGGGTTTTCTTTGATTACTCAAAAACAACTGAACAGATTTACACTAAATCAAGTGTGTACTAATTTTTCAAATTTTGTAAGTACTGTACTTAAATCACCAGCATGTTTAACTGCTAACTCGGTCAAAAAACTGCAAACAAGGTGCTAACTTCCCTCAATGTCAAACAGAGATCAGAAATTGCCTATTGTTAATCAGGAATGTTTTGTGCAGGAAGGAAGACCTTCCTGCACCAAAACAATCCTTAAAGGCATTTTTTTTTTTCTATTCTATGTGTTATGCTGAATGCATCACTCATAGAAAAAGGAAGCCTCAAGGAGATATAAATATATTTCTTCTTGTTGTGACTAGTTCTGGGAGGATAAAATGTGATTGCTTTTCCTGCTGGCCCTGCAAAATGGAATTCAAAGGGCCTGATTACAAGTATGTCCTTTTGGATTCAATAATTGTGCCAACCAATAAAAATCCGACATCAAGGTGTTAGGAATTCATCAGACACGATAATTAGAGCATATTCCAAGAGTTTTTGGAACAGTTTTCACCAAAATCTGTATATCCCAGTAAATCTCAGACCTTTTGCAGTTCTAAATTCTGGCAGGTTTGACCTGCTGAAATTTAATGAAGGATTCAATTTTTATAGTAATTGGTACCTATAAGTGATGTAAAGAACAATGAAGAAGAGGACTGTATCCCATGTGTATCAGAGCCTTCCATGTGTTTATCTAGGGAACACCAAATTGTGTGTTATATGAGGTGAGGATGGAAATTTAGATTGAAAAGAATGGGATCCTTTGAGGTATGAGACCCAGGCCCACCAGGTATGATAAGAGAGGGACTTAAATGATTTCCATTCAGAAAGTATGACTTTATTTGCCATAGAAAGTAAAAGGTCCAGTAATGCCATATGTTTGGAATTGAGATTAAAGGTGTTTCCAGCAGCCCATGGTCCCAGAGTCACTATCCCAAAAGTGAGGTTTACATGTGTATTGAAAATGTCAGGGATCTTAACTTGTATCAATCTCCAATATGACTCTGAAAGCTTGTATTCAAAGAACATATGTTCATGAGAACCAGTCTTTAGATTACAATTCCAACAGTCATCACTATCTCGTAAATATAATTTCTAAAGTCTCAGTGGAGCCTAATGTAATAGATGAACAGTAAAGAATTTGGACTGAGCTAAAGCTTGAGAAATTTTATTTGAAAGTGAACATTTACCAATATTCTGCCAATCATCATCATAAATATTGTTAATTGCTTCTATGCTCAGAGATTTGTAGAGTTTGTGATTCTGAGAGATATTTGTAACTTTTTGAAGTAGTATGACCTGAGTAATGCCATACCTGAAGTCTAATTGGTAAGGAAAGGTGAATGTGTTAATTGGTACTTTCACAGTTTAACCTTGGTTTTAAGAAAACTATACAAATCTGGATTTGATAATTCATGTGTAGCAGCTAACGTAGGAAAAGGAAGGGGATCTCCACCATTACTAAATAGGTCTTTGACTAGTTGGATACCTTTGGAAGCCCATTCCATTATAGTTTGTATGGTACAATCTTGATTTTATTATTATGCCAAAGGGATGCCCATCTAGAATTGTGTATCATCACCGGGAGCCTTTTATCTAAATTTTGAAGAGCATTATTAGTGTCAAGAAATATCCATTGAGAAGGAAAAGATGGGGTTTTTGTCATTGTGATAAGAGCTACAGGACTAAAGGGAAAACAAATCTCCTGTTCAATCTCTAACCATCTAGGAGTATTTAAACTTGGTGGTAATAGCCAAACAACCCCTTGTGCATCTAAAAAGGCCATTTGATGGAGTTCCCAATTTGGGAAGGTACAACCATCCTGTGCAAATGGTTTCCTAAGCACTGTGTATGAGGTCCTCGCTCTCCTACTGCTCCAAAGAAACTTAGACGTTATATTGTCAATTTCATTAAAAAAATATTGCGAAAGTTTTACTGGCAATTTAGAGGATATAAAGCTGATTAATGGTATAATCATAATTTTAAGAGTGGGTACTCTACCCCACCAGGATATGTATTTTGGTGACTACCCTGATAAAAACTCTTTGATTTTTTAAAGAGTCTACATTTCATTATATTGTAATGTTTACGTAATATCTTTACAGAGCCAAATACCTAGGTATTTTAGACGTGTGGGTTGCCATTTTCATCCTGAGTCCCCAAAATGTGAAGAAAAGCACAGATTATTAAGTGGAAAGACCTCAGTTTTCTCTTTTTTGAGTGTATATCCAGAGACTGTAGCAATCGATTGTATAATATTGAAAAGGCATGGACTGGCCGATTCTATGTCTTCTGAAAAGATCAAGATATCATCGGCATAAGCCGCAGTTTTATAGGTTTTTGGACCAAATTTAAGCCCTTTAATATCAGATGAGCTATTTATTAAATTCAGAAGAGGATCTATGACCAATAAAAATAATGGAGGGAGGAGCAGATAACTCTGCCTTGTGCCTTGAAAAAGATTAAAAAAAGAGGATGTACAACTATTGATCCTAATATATGCTTTGGGATTTGCAGATAGCATCATCATCGTTTTAATGAAATGATTACCAAGAACAGTGTGTAGAAAAGGCCATGTTACCTTATCATGTGCCTTTTCGGCATCAAGTTCAATCTCCACTCTCAGGAAAGGAACAAGGTGCGCTTTCTCTATTACATGACAGAATGTACAAATGTTATCTCTGGCAAAGTGACCTTTAACAAATCCTGTCTGGGAATTGTGAATAATATTGGAAATAAACTTTTCTAATCTTTTAGCAAGAGCCTTAGCGAAAACTTTTGCTTCTATATTTAGAAGTGATATAGGGCGAATACTTTTGGGATCGGTCAGATCTTTACCCATTTTACGTATTATTACAATTGTAGCCTCAGAGCAGTTACCGTCACTTTCCTATGGTGAACAAAGAACTCAATTGTTTTTTGGAGGTCTTTAATAATGGAGCCTAATAAAGGTTTTGTTAAAATTACTGGGAAAGCCATCATGGCCAGGAGCTTTCCCTGATTTAATTGAGTTTATTGCAGTTAAAACTTCATCTGTTTTCAGTGGTTGATTTAGAGTAGCTTTATCTGACTATCATATCAAAGACTTGGGAATCGATTTGGGAAATTCAAGACACACAGATTTGTCACTTACCAATTGTGGTGTAGAAAGCCCTTCGTAATTTTTTTTTAAAAAGTCAAGAATTTCTTTTGTTTTAAATTTGTGAGAGCCATCTTTGTCTTTTATGTGAGAGATTTGCATATTCTGAATGGGGGGGTAAGTAAAGTAGCTAATAATTTGCCTGCTGTATTATGAAAAAGTGGTTGTCCAGACTTTTGTATCTGCACATTAAGACATGCCCTTTTGCTCACTATTGAGTTGTAGCAATATTTTAGTTTTTTAAATCCTCAAGTAAAGATTTATTATTTGTATGTCTAAAATATTTTTCGTTTTGTTTAATTTCAGCTCCTAAAGATTGCAGGGAATTTTTAATTTCTCTATTTTTGATAGTCATGCGTTTAATAATATGACCTCTGATAGTACATTTAAAAGCATCACACAGCATCACCGGGGAACTGACCAAATTTCCATTTTCTTGAAAGAAAAGCTCTATTTCTTTCTTAAGAAAAGCAACATCCTATTCATTTTCAAACATTTCCGTATTTAGACTCCATATTTGTGTTTGTTCAACTTGAGACAACTGTCGATCGATAATGAAAAAGCTGCATGATCAGAAATGAGGACTGGATGTATCTTAGCATCCGAGGACGATTACATTAACACAGGATCTATGAGAATGTAATCTATGCGTGAAAAAGTAGAGTGTGGTCAGGAAAAGAAGGTGAAGTCACTACCTTTGGGATGCTGTAGCCTCCATACGTCTTGAAGCTGGTGGGGGGAGCAAAGGCTGATCATTTGTTTTATGAGATTTTGAAATACAGAGTTTAAATGGAGATTGCCGGTCTAAAAGGGGATCCATTGGTAAATTAAAATCTCTGCCAACCAAAATGAAGAGTCATCTTCATAACATAAAGGTCTTGAGTTCCGCAATTAAGTCTGGTAAGTAACCATCTGCCTTTGGTATCATGTTCTGCAACTATCACCGTAAGTTTTTTTTTTTTTTTTAATTAAATTAATCACCCCATTTTTTTCCATTTGTCTCTGAACAAGTTACCTCAGAGTCCCAACCTTTCCTCAAAAAAAGAGCTTCTTTGTATCCAATACCCAGAGATATCTTTAGAGCAAACTAAAATCTTAACTCTTTTAACCGGTTGATTTAGCCCCTTAGTATTAAGAAAAACAACATTTATGATGACATAGAATGTAGTCCATAGAAATGGTATTGTGCTGTAATAGATGAGGCCTGAGGAAGGCCAAAGGAAGTCCGATAGTAGATCTTTCTATACCAGACATCTCACTCGAAGGAAGGAATATGGGGAAGAAGGGATAAACAAACCTACAATCTAAGTGGCCCTTAACAATTACAATAGAACATTTATATGTACAAGGGCCCATTCCCACCAGAGGATGTCTATAAAAGACCAAGTACATAGGGGGAAGCAAGCTGACACAGGGAGGAAGCAGGTAAGCTCGGCATAGAAGAAAAAAACCCAAAAACAATCAGATAGGTGGCAACATATTTGCAGAGTTATTGTTAAGTAGAACCTAGAAGTGAAGTGCATTAACATCTTATTATTATATCATATAGATCGAATGTAAAAATACCATGTACATACCTATATACCTACAATTATCCCTAATCCAAATATACCTTTAGTATAAGTATTGCAGATTAAATTCCCCCTATTATATATAATAAAAAGCTATTCTGGAAAGATAGTGGACATGAATACACATCCATTATAAGGAGATATGTTATATAGACAAGTCTTATATGTAAATAAATGAAGATATCTTGCATATAAATATATATATTAATATATCAAAAACCATAAAAGTCTTGTGGATAATTTTTGAGAAAAGGGAACAATTAAATATGAAGAGCTGATACATGGTACACTCAAAAAAAGCGAACTTATTAAAGGCTGAAGGGTGAGCGTTTCAAAAATATGAATGAACGATTTCCTGACTGCTAAAGGGGCGTAAGGCTCAGTTGAAAGAATATAAATAAACCAAAGTATTTAGACATCGGACATGTGTACCCATTCCATCAATGAGTAAGTGATATAGAAACGTCTTATGTCTGAATTTTTTTTAAATATCCTACACATAAACAAACCATTATGTGTTAAAAAACCATAAAAATAATGCAGATCCAATGACATTTGAAATATTAATCATCATAAATACTTACAGAATTAAATTGTTTATCAACAAGGTATTAAGAGAAAAATCTTATAAATATAATTGGTTTTCAGTTATTAATCTAACATTAAGGAGTTAAAAATTAATAAATTGAATATTCTGCAAAACAGAATCTCCTTAAGGGTGAAAGTGAACTGTCAAAAAGGCTACATAATGACTATTTACAAACTATTAACAATAACCAAGTCTCAAGTACAAGAGGATCCAGATGGCAGAGAGTTTATTGACATTTTTGGAAGTTGATCTGAATCCATATGGGTCCCTGATTTATTGTCTAAATAAATAGCCAAATCAGAGGGTTCTGAAAATATCCTAGTCTGACTTTTGAAGGCAATCCGGAATTTTGATGGACCCACAAATGAAAAGGGAATCTCCGTTTCTATAAGACAGTTCCTAAGATTTAGGGAAGCTTTGCGCCGGGTCACCATGTCTCTAGTGTAATCCTGTGATATAGAAATCTTATGACCATGCCATTTATTATTCTAATCCTTCACATATGTGCTAGTATCTGTTCAGTATGTTGATGACATAACGGTTTGAATATCATGGGTCTTGGATTACTCGTGTTTTTAGATTTAAAGATTGGCACCCTATGGGCTCTTTCTATTTCAAAGTCCTTTTGGAAAGAAATTTGCAGAGTTTCCGGACTTTAAGAAATTAAGAAATCAGCTGGCGATTTTGCAGAGTTTTCTATTCCCTCAGGTAAGCTAACAATACGAAGATTTGTCCTTCAACTATGATCTTCTTGCTCTGTTAATTCTCTCCTTAGCGACGCAATGCAATGTTCGACGAATTGTAGATGTTTGGTTTGTCCATTTGTAAAATCTTCCATAACACTAATCTTGATTCTGCATTAGAAATCCGGATGGTTAAATCCTTAAGATCATTCCTAATACCAGTCACCTCCACTTTCAACAAGTCTGTATTGCTTTTGGTGCTCTGAGCTATATCATGTACAAAATTAAGTTTAATAAGTATCGCCTCAAGGGTAGAAGCCGACTCAGGGCTACCCTTCACTGGAGATTCAGGAATCGGAGGTGAGTGCTTAGACCATTTCAGGTTGGCTTCAGTTTCTCTTTCTTTTGTACTGCTATCTTTGTTATCTGCCATGCTGTGAGACTATTGTTTGATATCCTAAAGAGACTTGGTTGGTTGGACCAAATAAATTCCTTTAATTTGTATGAACCACCTATTATTCCTTTATAGCAAAAGCCTGTTATTAAGTTATGGAGATTATAAGAAGCAAAAGCTGGCTGTCTGAACTATCGTTTGATATAACTTCTACTAAGCCAGCTCAGCTAATACTAATACAAAAATTTGCAGAATTAACCTTTTTTCCAAGACACTTGTGTTGAAGTACCCTTCTCTATTGGGATCCATTAGCAAGGCAGATAGCATGACATCTTTAAAAAAAACACATATACTGCAGATAGAACCAAAGATGTGTACTTGAGAAGCTGAATCAGACATAAATATGTGTATAATAGCTTCAAAACGTGTCAATACCTCATAAAAAACATCAGGAAATATCACGTGTATTTGAAACCAAATGTAACATATGGATTCAGAGGGCTCATGAGCAGCAACACCTGCAGAGCTCAGATCAAAGAAAGTACATCTGTTAAATGGAAATGTCACTTTGAATAGAAAAAAAACACTGCTACTGCTTCCAGTCATCGAAATTAGGATGAGAAAAATTACTTTCAGGCTCCAGAAGATAAACTGATTTATGCTTCACTATAATGGGGGCTCGGGGGGAGCAGAGGGCTTGCCCGGTCTCCCCCCGGGCTTTTCGGGCCGGAGTGGTACAGGCCACTGATGAGTTGGGGATTGGTAGTCTGTGCAGGAAGGGGCGGGTTGTTGGTTTGAGGATAAAAGACAGGGGCAGGGTGTGGGCGGCCTCTTTGGCCGTCGTCACACCCAGTAGGCGTGTTTGTCTTCGTGCTGGAGTTTTTTGTAGGCTTGTGGTAGGCGTTTATACTGGTTTTGGAGGCGTTTTTTTTGGGGTGGAGCGTATAATTAATATTGATTTGTTCTAGCGTAGTGGAGTTATTTGGCTGTGGTTGTGTTTAGGATCGAAAATGGTGGCTTGAAGATATGGAATTGAGCAAAGTGGTGCAGGCCCTTAAAATATTGAGGGATGAGGGTAGGGAAGATTTAATTAAGGATGGGGTCTTGGAGGAAGTGTGGGTGGGCTTGAAAAGGCCGAGGAGGTTGTCTGCGCAAGGTGTTAGTGCGGCAGTGGCAGCTTGCTCCCCGCCGTCGGGAAAGCTTAAGAAGTTTAAAAATAAAAGCGCGGATGGTCGGAAAGTCTCACGCTCACCTGTTAGTGTGCAGGAGGATGTGGAGCCGTTTCCAAAAGTGGCGGGGGCTGTGGTTCCTCGTAGGAGAGGAAAGGGACATCTTTTGAGGAGATCCGGGGTTTCTCTCGCGCGGAGAGTGGCGGCTGGAGGGAGGGGGGTGGTCCGAGTGAGTGCGGTGACTACAAGTGAGAGGCAGGGGGCGCGGCTTAGCAGCGCGCGCGCTTCAGGCACTCTGCGTCGTGGGCGGGCGGTAAAACAAGCCCAATTGCCGCGTAACAACGCGTTTGAACGCGAGGCGGCCATTTTAGATGAAAGGACCTTGGGGGGCACTGTCAAAATGGCGGCGCCCATGGGAAAGGGCAATTCGGGTGTAATTTTATCGGAGAAAAGGCTTTTGGCAGAAAGACAGAAGGCGGAGGAGGGCAGGGAACGGGAAGAGGACGTCATTGTCATATCTGACGAGGAGCAAGAGGGACAGGAGAGTTTTGGTTTTGCTGAAAGCTTTATGGCTGAGCAGGATGTGAATTTTTTGAGTAGAGGAGCTGGGGCAGATGGTTTGAAGGAGTCCAGTTTGGTGAGGTGTTCAAGCGTAAGGAGTTTTGAAGGAAATGTTAGCGCACGGAATGCTTTGCATGTAGGTGAACAGGTGGATCTGGTGGATCAGGAAGGTGTGTTGGTAACAGGTTTGGTTTATGGTCAGGTAGGTAGGTGTGTGAATAGGGATAAGGGTAAGGTTTTGCTGGATAGGAGTAAGCCAGCTTTGCAAGAGGTTAGCGCTGGGTGTGACGCTCCTCGGTTTCCGGGCAGGCCGGGTGGATTGACGGTGCATCAGGATGCTGGGCGGCATGCTGGTGGGCAGAGTTTCCCGGTTAAGGCCAGGGCGCCTTTGATACACCGGAAAGAAGGGAGGGTAAATTCCGGAGCGGTTTACCCGACGACGAGGGAAACGGTTGTACGAGGTTCGCTGGGTCACGGTGCGGGCTCAGTTTTGGAAGATGAGCAGCCCTCCACCAGCTGGGGCGCTGGTGCAAGTTTCAAAAGGCTTGAAGAAACTATGCTCGATTATGACGACGACGAGGACGACCAGGATACAAGGGTAGCAGCACCGGTGTTGCAGTCAACGGTTCCGCAGGTGGTGCAGGGCGATCATTCTGGGATTCGTCGCAGGGCCTCAGCGGGGATTTTACCTAGAGGTGAGCTGGGGATGGGTTGAATTGTTGGTGGTAATTATGGGAGGGAAGTATATGGTTTAGGTGGGGTTGATGCTTCTGTACAGGTGGATGGCATTAAAGAGGATGGGGCAGGTAAGTCAGAGGTTACTGGGGATGTTCGTGAAGAGGATGGGTCAAAGGTTTTGCAGGAGTCAGTAAAGGCAGGGGGTGTAGTAGGTGCGGAGGTTTCGTTAAAAGGTAAAAAATTGCCGTACATGGGAGTGGCGATGCCTTTGGGGGCGCATCTCACTCAGAATTTGAAAGATAAGATTTGGAAAGGGGAATTTGTGGATGTGTTTAAACTATTGCATAGAGAGGTGCAAGCGAAGGAAGGGTCAAAGGAAGAGGAGTGGGAATTGGCCAGGAGACCTAAAGTTCCTACAAATATTGAAAATTGGACATCAGCCTTTCTGATTTATGCAAGCGTCTATTGTGAAAGGCACAAGGATTCGTGTATTGCTTTGTTTAAATATATGGATGTGGTGCGGCGGGCCCAAATGGATTATGGGGGATTTGGGTGGTTTCGGTATGACGAGGAATTTCATGCAAGGAAGGCGATGGACCCATCCAAAGCTTGGGGGGAGATAGATAATGAGTTGTGGATGCAGTGGTTAAGGACGGCCAGGTATGCTCCTACTACGCACACTGCAAGTGGTCTTCCGGTACAAT
The DNA here is from genome assembly GCF_031143425.1 of Pleurodeles waltl. NCBI lineage: Eukaryota > Metazoa > Chordata > Amphibia > Caudata > Salamandridae > Pleurodeles > Pleurodeles waltl. The sequence goes on along the minus strand of NC_090437.1, from coordinate 714,849,342 downwards.
ATAAGCCCTTTCAGGGGCGTCCCACCCAATTTGGGGTGGGTTTTGGACAGCGTGGGCAGTTGCAAGGAAATGGGTCTTGCTGGGCATTTAACAGCAGCTTCTGCAATAGGCAGTCCTGTAGATTTCGGCATGATTGCTCCCATTGTGGAGGCAGGCACCCAGCTTTTCAGTGTTTTGGAGGCATGCACTGGGGATGGCAGGGACAGCAAAATAGAGGTGGTGACAGGGGCAGAGGCCAGATTCAGCAGGTTGTTGGAAAAGGGCCCTACGCCTATTAAATGTGAAGTTATTTCTTATTGGCTACGTTGGTATCCCCGAAGGGATGAAGCGAAGGTGTTGTGGAGTGGTTTTGTTGACGGTTTTCGTTTATGCTATCAAGCTCCTAGAGTGCGAAGGTGGGCCAATAATTTGAAATCGGCAAGGACTTATCCGGAGGTGGTTCAGGCAAAATTGGACAAGGAATTGGAATTGGGAAGAATTGTAGGCCCCTTTTCGGAGTGGCCTTTGGCCAATTTGACTATTTCGCCCCTAGGAGTGGTTCCGAAAAAACAGACAGGTGAATTCAGGCTGATTCATCATTTGTCCTGGCCAGCGGGGAGTTCAGTCAATGATTTTATTGCTGTTGAGGACACTGTTGTGCACTATGCATCAGTAGATGAAGCTGTTGCTTTGGTGAGGAAGTGTGGGCAAGGGGCAGAGATGGCAAAAGCGGACATTAAATCAGCTTTTCGGTTATTGCCTGTTCATCCGGAAGATTTTTCTTTGTTGGGGATTCAGTTCGGGGGTGCGATTTATGTGGATCGCATGCTCCCAATGGGTTGTTCGGTTTCTTGTTCCCTGTTCGAAATATTCAGCGCGTTTTTGCAGTGGTGTTTCCAGTACAAGAGAGGGGACAGGTTGACGACACATTACTTAGATGATTTTTTCTTTGTGGGGGCGGCAGGAACAGGTTCATGTGGCAGGGCTTTGTTGGAGTTTGAGGACTTGATGGCTGAATTTGGGGTTCCACGGGCAAAGGAGAAGACGGAGGGCCCTGTGTCATGTATTAGCTTTCTTGGCATTGAGCTGGATTCGTTGAGGATGGAGGTGAGGTTACCTCAGGACAAAGTGAGGCAGTTGATTTTGCTTTTGGAAGACACGGTCAAAAGACATAAGTTGGAGTTGCGGCGAGCTCAGGAATTACTGGGTCATTTGAATTTCGCTTGTAAGGTGGTCAGAGTGGGCAGAGCCTTTTGTAGGAGACTTGGTTTTGCAATGAGAGGTGCAACGTTACCTCATCATCACATTAGGATCAAGGCTCAGGTGAAGGAGGATCTGAAAATGTGGATTTGTTTTTTGCAGGAGTTTAATGGAGTGACTATGTTGGTGGATGATTCGGATTGGTTTTGGCAGGTGGAGTTGTTTTCTGATGCATCTGGTGCCCACGGTTTCGGGCTGTTTTGGGATGGTCATTGGATGGCTGAGGCTTGGCCAGCGAAATGGAAAGAAGCAAGGCATAGCATTGCCTTTTTGGAATTTTTTCCTTTAGTAGTGGCGTTGGTAGTCTGGGGATCCCATTTGGCTAATCGGAATGTGGTGTTTAATGTGGACAATCAGACAGTGGTAGCCTTGGTGAATTCGCAAAAGGCGAAGGATGTTAAAGTGTTGAAATTGCTGCGTATTTTCTTGTTGCATTGCTTAAAATTCAATGTTCTGTTCAAGGCTAAGTACATCCCTGGAATCAATAATGACATTGCTGATGCCCTATCTCGTTTTCAGTGGCAGAGGTTCCGTGGTCTAGCACCGGGAGCGGATACGGAGAAGACACTGGTACCGGGGGAGTTGTGGGCTTTGGGAGATTAAGAATGTTGGAGCTGGTACAGCGGTCTATAGCCCCATCTACAAGGAAGAGTTATGGTCAGGCCTGGTTGGAATTCTTGGAAGCAGGAGCAGTGGAAGTGGTTGGGGGGGATGACGTCGTCATTAGGAGACGGGATATGGCGGTTCGCTTCATTATGCATCTGATTGATAAAGGTTTGTCTGCTGTTACAATTGCAGGTAAGTTGGCGGGAATATCATTTTATGGTAAGTATTTTTGGGGTTATGACCCAGTGGAAGGGGAGATTTGCAGGCGGATTTTAGCGGGTTGGGTCAGGTCGGGAGGTGCAAGATGGGATAGAAGGAGGCCAATCACGTCCCAATTATTGCGGGCCATTTTACGGGCCCTGGAAGTGGTTTGTTTTTCAGAATGGGAGGTGGGTTTGTTATCCTTATGCATGGCTTGGCTCTTTCATGGAGCGTTTCGTATTTCAGAGTTGTTAGGTTTAAAAGGGAGGGAAGGTTTATTAATTTCCAATGTACAGGTAAGTGGAGGGGATGTTGTTGTTTGGTTGGGTAAAACCAAAGGGGATCAGTTGGGCAGGGGTCAGGAGGTTGTTTTACGGCGTACAGGCTCTCAGGATTGTCCGGTTAGGTCGTGGTTCATATTTGCAGGTAAGTTGCCGGAGTCTGCAAGGTTTGTATTTTTACATCAGGATGGTTCTTCTTTATCGGCATCTCAGGTTTTGGCGGTTTTAAAAATGTGCTTGAGGCGGTTGGGTTTGGATCCAGGATTATACGGGACTCATTCGTTTAGGATTGGCGCGGCAACAGAAGCCAGGAGACTGGGGAGGAGTGATCAAGTAATCCAAAACTTGGGTAGGTGGAGGTCGCAGTGTTTTAAACGTTATATTAGAGCAGATAAATGATCATAGGGTGATCTTTCATGGTAAAGGGGTTCTTTTCAAATTTGTGCTTTTGCTCCTTTAACTATCTGCTCTTTTTCTTTCTGTTCTAGCTGTCCGTTTCGGGGTCCTTTCCTTTGGGGTGGGCTTACAGTGAGGGGGTGAGACATACTTTTAACATCTTTTTTGTTTCATAAGTTGTGTTGGGGGTCCAGACGGAGTATGTACAGTGTGGATCGTCGGGCACTCATTCATTCGCTGGGCTGAGAAGCAGGCTGCGACGAGGCATTTTGGTCGACAATTGGGTTTGGATGGTGTGAGGGTTAAAGTTAGTTGGGTGGGTAAGAGTGGGATGAGGTGGGGAGAGCTTTTATATGTTCTTTCACAAAGGATTCGGCAAGGTGTTTGCCCTGATTTATTGGTTATTCATCTGGGCGAAAATGATTTGGTTTCCCTTTCGGGTATAGGTTTACTGAAGGCAATGAAGTTAGATTTGCTACTCATTAAGGAGAAGTGGTCAGGGACACACATTGGGCCTGATTTTGACCCTGGCGGACGGCGGAGGCCGTCCGCCAAGGTACCGCCGCTGAATGACCGCACCGCGGTCAAAAGACCGCGGCGGCCATTTAGACATTTCCTCTGGGCCGGCGGGCGCTCTCCAAAAGAGCGCCCGCCGGCCCAGAGGAAATGCCCCTGCAACGAGGACGCCGGCTCAGAATTGAGCCGGCGTAGTTGCAGGGGTGCGACGGGTGCAGTTTGCACCCGTCGCGTATTTCAATGTCTGCTTAGCAGACACTGAAATACTTTGCGGGGCCCTCTTACGGGGGCCCCGGCGGGGGCCCCCAGGGGCCCCGCGGCACCCCCTACCACCATCCTGTTCCTGGCGGGCGAACCGCCAGGAACAGGATGGCGGTAGGGGGTGTCAGAATCCCCCATGGCGGCGCAGCAAGCTGCGCCGCCATGGGGGATTCTAAGGGCAGCGGTAAACCGGCGGGAGACCGCCGGTTTGCCTCTTCTGACCGCGGCTGAACTGCCGCGGTCAGAATGCCCTGCAGGGCACCGCCGGCCTGTCGGCGGTGCTCCCGCCGACCCTGGCCCCGGCGGTCTTAGACCGCCGGGGTCAGAATGACTCCCATTGTCTGGACGGGACTGGTACCTCGGAGGGTCTGGAGGGGGGCTCATTCTTTTCAAGGCATAGAGAAACAGCAAAAGAAGGTGAATAGGGAAATGAGGGCTTTTTGTCGAGTTCAAGGTTTTTCTGTGTTGAGTCATGACAATATTAGCGGTTCAGATGTAGGTTTTTTCCGTCAGGATGGGGTTCATTTATCCTTTTTGGGTAATGAGATTTATTTGTTTGAGTTACGAATGATGATTGCGGACCTGTTGGGGGTTAAGCTATGGGATAGATAGAAGGGGTCGGGTGGGGCAGGAAAACGCCTACCGGGTTTTCCTGTGTGGCGGGGGGTTTATGGTCAAGAAGCATTTCGGGTGGGGAAAGGGATCGATATAAAAATCAGTGGACAGGGAATTTACACAAGGCAAGGGGAATTTTAGAAGGGATGGGTAAGGGGTAGGTCAGGTCAAGGTGGTAGGCATAAGGGGTAGGTTGAATGGTTTCTTTAGAGGGAGGGGGAGGGGATAGGAGGAAGTTATGTATTAGTGAGGTTATGTAGTTTTGTAAGGCTTTATGCCAAGGTGTTTATATATTGCCAGACCAGTTCTATTAAAGCAGCCTTTTACCCCTTAACAACGAGTTTGTGGTTTGTTCACTCTTCGGGCCCGATGGGGGTTCGGGGGGAGCAGAGGGCTTGCCCGGTCTCCCCCCGGGCTTTTCGGGCCGGAGTGGTACAGGCCACTGATGAGTTGGGGATTGGTAGTCTGTGCAGGAAGGGGCGGGTTGTTGGTGTGAGGATAAAAGACAGGGGCAGGGTGTGGGCGGCCTCTTTGGCCGTCGTCACACCCAGTAGGCGTGTTTGTCTTCGTGCCCGCCCGCCCTCGCTTGCATTGATTCTTTGTTTTCGTACCCCTTTTTTGTTTGGTGTTTTGTGGCTGGAGGTGATTTGCAATTAGTGAGGCGTTGTAGGTTGGGCATTAATAAGTTTTAGCTTTGACAGGACAGGTCTGGGTTTGTTTTTGGTTAATGGTTCATTAGATGTGTTTGTATGTTAAAGGGGGATTTGGGGTGGGTTTTATTATTTTTGCTGCTGGTAGTCAGGTCTGGCTGCGGGGGGTTTATGGTCAAGAAGCATTTCGGGTGAGGAAAGGGATCGATATAAAAATCAGTGGACAGGGAATTTACACAAGGCAAGGGGAATTTTAGAAGGGATGGGTAAGGGGTAGGTCAGGTCAAGGTGGTAGGCATAAGGGGTAGGTTGAATGGGTTCTTTAGAGGGAGGGGGAGGGGATAGGAGGAAGTTATGTATTAGTGAGGTTATGTAGTTTTGTAAGGCTTTATGCCAAGGTGTTTATATATTGCCAGACCTGTTCTATTAAAGCGGCCTTTTACCCCTTAACAACGAGTTTGTGGTTTGTTCACTCTTCGGGCCCGATTCTTCCAGCGCACCGCACAGCATCGAAACGACACTAAGGAGAAACGGACCGCTGCCATCTTAGAAGACGCGAGCATGGGCCGAATATTGATTAAAAATACTTAACACCATCAGTTCATGGCCACCGGCTCACATCTCTACAGTGACCAAAGAATCCTGCTTCCTGTGCGCCAAAAAACAAGCCCGGGTCAGCCACCTGGGATCACGAAAACCAGCAAATATGCCGAAGACTCGACGGAGTTTACAGAACATCCGCCATTCCTCAGCAAAGCCATGCCCCGGCAAAATTACATTTTTATTTGTAATTACACATTTGAAGTAGCGCTCTTAGGCCACATTTTGAAATGGTAATGCCTTTCAGATTCTGCTTCAAGAGGCATCTCGTAATTTTTAAATATTTTTTTTTGTGAAGCAACGTTGTTTGCAAGTCTTTCTCACAGAAGACAGCCACAAATGTTTCTTATGAGTCTGAACACTAACTGTGTCATGTGCACCAAGGTTGGAGCATCGATCCCAACAGACCAGTTAACTGTTTTAAAAGTTTACATTTGGTGAAAGTAGTCAAAATTATGGTCTAGCCACAATGGCTTCAGATGAAAATGTTTCAAAACATGTTTCAGAAGATTGTTTTTTGAGACTCACAAGATCAGAAACTGAGATCAAGACTGTGTTCTAGCCACACATACATTTGTTTCAACATTGTGCAGCATGCAATATTTAATGAGATATTTGCACAAGGTAAATAGGCCCCTGTTGTGTAAACTGATTTGTGATAAAACACTGCTCGTAATGGACAAAGAATTACTTAGGGGCATATTTAAGAGCCCCTAACGCCACCTTAGTGCTGCCATAGTGTTATTTTGTTTTTCTCTAAGGCAGCGCTAAAGTGGCTTTCCTGCTGCGTTATATTTACAAAGTGCTGCAGCGCTTGCATTGCACCACTTTGGAAGCCCTTGCACCACATTATGGCTGCACCAGCCATCATGTATGCAAGGGGGGCATTCCAGCGCTAGGAGGCTCGCAAAAATGGTGCAGTGAAATTTAACAGATTTCACTGCACCATTTTTGGAGTCATTTTTAATGCTTGCTCAGGGCAGGCGTTAAAATGACCCTCCCATAATAACCTATGGGCCTCCATGCACTTTGCTGCACTAGCGTCAAAGTTTTTGATGCTAGTGTAGCAAAGCGCCACAATAGCGCTATTGTGCTAATGACTGCCATGCTGTGCCGTATTATAAATATGGCGCGGCCATGGTGTCATTAGGTGCTGGTAAGGGGGGGCGCAAGAAAAGTGGCGCATCATAGCTGATGCACCACTTTTTCTTTAATATGGGCCTTAGTTTAATGCATCAAACTAGTTCAGGTTTTGAGGATACATTGTGTTGTTCACAGCTTTTGGGCCTTTAATCTTCTGGTTGCTGGAGCCAAAGGACCGGGAGCTGCAGTGTAGTGGTCAAAGAAAGAGATTTGGTTCTGTACTGTGCATTCAGAGTACAAATAATCATACTATTCCCAATCATAAGAAGAGAGTAGTAAGTAAATGTGAGTTAGATAGAGGAAAGCTGGAGAACGTTGTGGTGTTTGTTGAGGTGGTGAGTACAGATCTCAAGTAAAACCACAAACCCTTGTCAGGGGGAACTACAAGATCACTAAACTAAATAAACCTGAGCTCAACTCCGGTAGCTTTGGTACATAGCAGAAAGGATTAACTTATAAGCAATGTGTAAAGTATTTTTGTAGCACCAGTAATAAAGTAAAAAAATAATACAAGAAAAATCCCAAACCAATTTAGAAAAGTCAAGTTAATTTTAATAAATAGAATTGCATTAAAACAAACACAATCCAATAAGGGAAAACAGAGTTGTGAATTTTTAAAGTTTAAAGTTCAAAATAGCTCAAAAAGAGTTGAGAAAAGCTGGTTGCTCTTGATAGGTACTTCAACACAGGTTAAGGCTGATTGCAATGGAGTGTGGGGCGGATACAGAAACCAGGTTCAACCCAGTCACAAATTTTACCTGTGAACTTACTCTCTGGAATGGAAATCAAAAATGTTCAGTGGTGCAAGGCAACAAGCTGTGGTAAAAGAGGACTCCATGTCGTTGGATCGTTGCTGGTGAGGTCTTGGTGATGCTGTTGAAAGTTAAGAGGGGGTGAAATTTGATTTTTCCATGCACAAAGGCTCCCCCACTAGCTGGATACTTTTCATCGAGTGAAGATTTCTACCTTTGTCACTTCTTAGAGATCAAATTCTTCCGGCAGGACCAGGTTGCATGATGTCGCTGAAGAAGGCTTAACGGGGCCAGATACCTTCTCTGTGGGAGCTTGCTGAATCAGATTTGGTGCTGTGGAAAAACTCAGAGCAGGAGCAGCCTTAATCTTTTGCCCAGTGGCAAAGCATTTTTATCGCATCGGTTTGGCAGGTTGGTATCAGTCCGCCAGAGTTTCTTAGAGCTCAAAAGATTCCAGGTTTCAGGAAAAGTTAGGGGTACACTCTGACACCACAAAAGAGCCCAGGGCCTAGGGGCAGCACTTGGGAGTCACAATTCCAACAGGGCTCAGTAGCAGGGCCCGGGGCAGATTCAGTTGAAACTGGTCAGCTGGCAATGGCAGGAAAGTCCTCTCATAGATATTTATGTCCCTGTAGCTTGAACAGGAGGTCAGCCTTGTGATCCTTGAAGTCCACTTCTTTGTCCTAGATACAAGAGAGAGAGCAGACCATGCGTCAAGGCCTTCTCAAGTGACTCACAACATGTCCAGTCCTCTTTTGTTCTTCCATTGGCCCAGAAAGTGGTCTGAGGATGGAACTGTGGGTGCCACATTTATAGCTGGCACAAGCCCGTGGATAAGTAAACTCCTTGCTCCTCCCTAACTAATATAATAGACGTTTCCAGGGGCAACTCTACCCACGTTTGCAAGACTTCCTGTGTGCCGAAGCACAAACAATCCCTAAATGCCCCTCTCTGCCTAAATCTAAGATGGTGAAACCCTTCTCCCCTTGTGCTGAGCATGTGGGACCACCTCAGGGATGTGGCGAGGGATATGATCAACCCTTCCTCTAAACCAGTCCTGGGGGCCACTCTCCCACCACTGGGATTGGTGCCTGTGTGACTGGGGGAACAAACAAGGGCCCTGTCTAGGTACCAGCTAACATTTGCCTGTGACAGTGTAGGCCTCTTTGAAGTTAATCAAGTTCCTGGACACAGCCCACATGATCATTATGGCAGAGGAAGAGAAACAACTCCTCACACCCTAGGCCTATGTCCATGTCTAGGAGTAGTTTTCACACCTCATTAAAGGGGGCTAGTCGGCTGCCAGTGACCGCTGGAGCTTATGCAAATTGGCCCCTGGGGGCTTTAGACAGGGAATAGGTAACTTTATAAAGATACCTTTTACAAAATAGATTTTACAAACCCAACTCCACCAGTGAATTGGGCTTGTGATAAATATTTCAAAAAGTCCAGGAATTAAATGTATAGGCATTTTCTAGTCGGAGTTTGTAGCAGACAGGCACACCTGTCTTCTAAGACTTCCCAGAGATAATTTTGTTGTTGTATCCAGAAGGGGTTCTCTCTGGCTATAGTGTACACCTCTCTCTATGAGGGTGCTGCCAGCCAGGTAAACCTTCTCTCAAAATTATCTCTGGGGAGCCTCAGGAGACAGGAATGCCAGTTTACTACAAACTCCAAAAAAAACATCAGTTCAAACAAAAAGCAAGAAGACTTTGCACGAGTAAAGTGCACAGAGTTCTACAGCCAGGAAATAGTCTATTTTGAATCCATTTTAGTTTCCCCCTGGGACACATGAGTCAGCTGAGCCTCTGGGTGCAGGTCAGTGGCTCTGTCACCTAGTGATCTTTTACAGACTCAGCATGCTCTTTTTTATTTCATTTATTCTGTTATTTCTTTTAGCTTCCGCAATTGCCGAAAAAAATCTGCCACATTATCAGTTGTTTAGGAACATACCTGCATAGAGGATCCTACATGACCTGTATAAATACACCTCACACAGACAATGTCATTAGAGGGGTTCCTTCCGGATGCTATCTATGCTGCACATCACCTTGCTGCAGAACTCAGCCGTTGTGTCACCACGGAGTGTGACCTACAGACCTCATTCCAAGGTAACGAGGGTTGGGGGTGCTTCTCATGGACATGGTACTGGCAGATTAGATTTATCATACCTAGCTCTCACTAGGATAGAGAATTAGGGGGTCATTACAACATTGGCGGTAAAAGCCGCTTACCGCCGTGCAGAAGACCGCCAATACACCGCCGCGGCCGCGGAATTCCACCACAGCTATTATGACCCACATCTCGGAATCCACCGAAATTCAGTCACCCACACAAGTCCGCCACACCAAAGGTCAGTGTTAAACTGGCGAAAACAAAACCTCCACCTCCACGCCAACAGAAACACGCCCATGCTATTACGACCCACGAATCCACGCGGCGGTCTTTCAACCGCAGTATTCCATTGGCGGTACACACCGCCGCGCTCAAAATACACACACATCTCCAAAACACCGCCACATTGGACAATTCCAAATACACACACCTGATACACATACAAACACCACTCCCACACACCCAACACAATATAAAACACACACCCACATCACCCACAAACCCCTATGACCAAAAATTAGTCACAAAGGCGACAGAGAGATAGCACAGAATAGACAATCCCACCACACAAAGGCACACAACACCATCACCCACACAACATCCACGCACAAGACACCACACACCAATACACATCACCACACACATCAACACTCACACCGCCCCAAACATCACACACACCACCCCATGTCACGCCAAAGACACCCCCGCTTTTCCGAGGAGGAGCTCCGGGTCATGGTGGAGGAAATCCTACAGGTAGAGCCACAGCTATTTGGCTCACAGGTGCAGCACACATCCATAGCCAGGAAGATGGAGCTATGGCGCAGAATAGTCGACAGGGTCAACGCTGTGGGACAGCATCCAAAAAATCGGGAGGACATCAGGAAGAGGTGGAACGACCTATGGGGGAAGGTGCATTCAGCGGTCTCAAGGCACAACATCGTGGTTCAGCGGACTGGCGGCGGACCCCCACCTCCTTCCCCACAACTAACAACATGGGAGGAGCAAGTCTTGACCATCATGCATCCTGAGGGCCTCGGAGGAGTCGGTGGAGGAATGGACACTGGTAAGTCAAATCTTAACTATCAGATCCCCCACCCTACCTGCATGCTATCACACACCCCCACCCTCACCCCCTCCCCTATCACCCAAACTCCTCACTAATGTACTAAGAACACAAACCACACATCCCAACAACAAGCCCTGCATGACACAACTAAGCATGGATACCCATCACGAAAGCATGCTCACTGCACATACCCATAACAACCCCTAACCATCATCACACAAGCCCCCACACAGGAATGCTTGCACTGGGGTACACGCACACCCACCCATTGCACACCATGACACACACATGTAATAATCATGCTCTTATGCCCCTGCAGGATTACAAAGGACCGTCACCACACCGGAGGGTCCAGACAACTCCACTCCACCCACAGAAGAGGCCCACAGTGACGATAGCAGCTCTGCCCTACTGGATCCTGATGACCAGCCCGGACCATCGTGGGCCTCAGTACAGTCGGTTCCCCTTGCACAGGCACAGCCCAACACTGACCTTCCACCCTCTGGTAACACCAGCACAGCACCCACCCAGCGAGCCCAAACCTCTGTACCCAGGACAGGTCAATCAGCTGTGTGTCCACCACTACAGGGAACCCAGGATAACCCACCACCCCAACAACAACAGGGACCTGGGGGCAGTGGTAGTGGGCACACGGTCCAGGGGACGGAGGCACAGGAACACAGGGGAACTGGGAGGGCTGCTGTGCGACAGGGGGCGGACAGGCCAAGGGAACTCACTCTCCACGAGGCCCTCTCCTCCATCATGGGAGCATACCACCACTCCCAGGAGACGATGGCGACGGTCCTGGTCAAGTTTCAGGAGACCCAGCGCCTGCAGGAGGACCAGTATTTGGGGTTCAGGGAGGAGCTCAGGACCATCAGCTCCGCCTTGGGCACCATCGTAGGGGTGCTGAAGGACATACAGCAGACCATGAGGGACACGTGGCACTCCAAGGGGCCCCTGACACTAGCATGGACGATGAACTGCCCACCACCTCCACCGGCGCTAGTGGACAGGATGCCCAGCCACCGGACCACCACACCAGCACCCCACCCCCTGCAGATGGACAACCACCACCCGAGCGGTCCCTGAGATCCAGGAACAGGACAGAGCAAGATGGCAAGACCCCCACCAGGAAATGAGACCACCCCGATTGTCACCCCACTGTCCCACTTTGTTACCCTGTCCATACTTAAACTGCCCCAGCTCCACTTCCTATGCCCATATGGGCAGTGCACCTGTGAGACTAATAGACTGGACTCTGCCATGGACATTCAACCACCATCACCAATCACCATTTTACAACCCCCCTCCATTTTTGAGCACTTAAACACCCTTCAACCACAAAACAATGTTGAGTCAGTCTATGATTTGGTAAAATGTATTATCAATGACAGTGTAAAAAATGCGTTTCTAGTTGTAAAGGCAACATACCTATGTCACACATCACAAGTCCTTGAAGGATGCATGCAGATGAAACACGTTGGTAAGCACACCTGTGAAACCGTAATGTAAAGGAACAACTCAGTTACCAAATAATCCTATGAAATTACACACAGGATAGAGGAAGACGTGTGACAGTGAATGTAATGGTAAAAATGAAAATGTTCTCACCTGTGTGTCACTGGAAATATTGCTGTATGACTGACTCCCTGTTGTCGTTGTCTTCTTCCTCAGCTTCCTCCTCATCACTGTCCACAGGCTCCACATCTGCCATAACACCGTCATCTGGACCATCCTCCTTCAGAAAAGGCACCTGGCGTTGCAAAGCAAGATTGTGAAGCATCGAGCAGGCGATGATGATCTGGCACACCTTCTTTGGTGAGTAGAATAGGGAACCACCTGTCATATGGAGGCACCTGAACCTGGCCTTCAGGAGGCCGAAGGTGCGTTCGATCACCCTCCTAGTCCGCCCATTGGCCTCATTGTAGCGTTCCTCTGCCCTGGTCCTGGGATTCCTCACTGGGGTCAACAGCCAGCAGGTTGGGGTAACCAGAGTCTCCTAATAGCCACACACGGTGCCTCTGGAGTTGACCCATCATATCAGGGATGCTGCTATTCCGCAGGATGTAGGCATCATGCACTGAGCCAGGGAACATGGCATTAACCTGGGAGATATACTGGTCTGCCAAACATACCATCTGTACATTCATGGAATGATAACTCTTCCGGTTCCTGTACACCTGTTCACTCATGTGGGGGGGGACCAGAGCTACATGGGTGCCATCAATAGCACCTATGATGTTGGGGATATGTCCAAGGGCATAGAAGTCACCTTTCACTGTAGCCAAATCTTCAACCTCAGGGAAAATGATGTATCTCCTTACGTGTTTCAGCAGGGCAGACAACACTCTGGACAGCACGTTGGAAAACATGGGCTGGGACATCCCTGATGCCATGGCTACTGTTGTCTGAAAAGACCCACTTGCAAGGAAATGGAGCACTGACAGCACCTGCGCGTCAGGGGGGATTCCAGTGGGATGGCGGATTGGTGACATCAGGTGTGGCTCCAACTGGGTACATAGTTCCTGGATAGTGGCACGGTCAAACCTGTAGGTGACGATTAAATGCCGCTCCTCCATTGTCAACAGGTCCACCAGCGGTCGGTACACTGGAGGATTCCGCCATCTTCTCAATTGTCCCAAATGACGGTGCCTAGGAAGGACAACAGCGACCACAGAGTCAACTTTTTTCCAGGTATGTACCCACAGTTACACAGAACACAACACCAAACACAAAATCCTTCCTGTATGTGTGTTGAGTGTAGGCCTAGCTATGTGTGACGCAGAAGTATATGAAGCCATGTGGGCCCCTGAAATGGCGGCTGCCTGACCTCTTAAATGGGACAATGGGATTGTGGGGTAACTGCGTTGCCGTTGCACACCGTCGCGGTAGGCGGTCGTAGCCCGCGGCGCAATGCTGCATTGGTTAACATTGGACCCTATGGGTCCCAGGAGCCAATGAACAAGTGCGCCGCCGGTGATGATACACACCACTGCGGACGTCACCGCCACGGACGTCACCGCCATTTTCTATCTGTTCAATCACTAGATACCTGATCTTCGACAGGAGAGGACCTACAATGCAAGTGCTGCTGTGAGCTCGGTCTGGAAGCAACGATGGCTGCTGCGTCTGGGGAAAGGGCCCCTGCCTTCACTGCTCAGGAGTTGGAGAAACTAGTAGACGGGGTCCTCCCCCAGTACACGCTACTCTACGGTCCTTCAGACCAACAAGTACACAGGTAGCACGTTGTATGGGCTAGGACTGGGTGGAGAGGGCTGGTTGTAAGAGGGAAGGGGGCAGAGTTCAGGGAACATTAATGCATATGAATGAATGTGCCACATGGCTAGGGTAGGGAGGGGGGACACTCACATCAACGGTGCAGTTTGTAATGACTTCTCTTCTTCCCTTGTGCATGTCATGTAGGTCAGCGCCCACTAGAAGAAGGACATTTGGCGTGCCATCGCCAAGGACGTCCGGACCCTGGGGGTCCACCAGAGACGGGGCACCCACTGCCGGAAAAGATGGGAGGACATTCCCCACTGGAGCAAGAAGACGGCGGAGGCTCAGCTGGGGATGGCCTCCCAACGTGGGAGGGGTGCCCGTCGCACCATGACCCCCCTGATGTTCCGGATCCTGGCGGTGGCCTACCCTGAGTTGGATGGGCGCTTGAGGGCATCACAGCAGACACAAGGGGGTGAGTACACTCTCATTCTGCGGACTTTGCGTGCAGTGGAGGGGTCTGGGTGGGGGAGGAGGCCTGTGGGTGTACCTAGGCCAGGCAGAAATACGTAGGCTAGGCCCCTCTGTAATGCAGGCCATGTGGCACTCTACCCCACCGCAGTAGAGTGCCAAGTACAGGTATACATGCCCCTGTGGCATCCATGTGTGCAGAAGTCCACCATAGCCATGTAGGCCACATCCCAGAAATTGCATCTGTAGAGGCCAGGAGCACGGCGTAGTGCAGGGGGCTGCTGTGTCTGTATTGTCCGCCAACGGTAGCGGTATGCCATGCACTCAACCTGTCTTTCTTCTGTCCCCCCCCCCCCCTTTTTGTGCTCACCCTGTTCTTTTGTGCATCATCAGGCGGAGGTACAGTGGCACCGGAGCAAGAGGGAGCTGCATCCCACATGGCCATGGAGGGCCACACCACGGACTCAGAATGCACCAGTGGGACGGAGGGCGAGGGGAGCTTCACGTCGGCCACCGGATCACCAACCAGCGACACGGACTCGTCCGCCGATGGGAGCTCCCTTATGGTGGCGGCACCATCTGTGCGCCCCACTTCTACAGGTACAGCTGCCACCTCCCCTACCAGCACCGCCCTCCCAGCAGCCCCTTAGCGTTCGCCCCGTGCCCGCTCACCCAGGAGGGTGGGCATCACCTTCGCCCCAGGCACCTCAGGCCCTGCCCCAGTCACCCCTGCTGCCCTCAATGAGGAGGCCATTGACCTCCTCAGGTCACTCACTGTTGGGCAGTCTACCATTGTGAATGCCATCCAGGGTGTAGAAAGGGAGTTGCAACACGGTAATGCATTCCTGGAGGGCATTCATTCTGGTCAGGCTGTCCTTCAGCGAACCCTGCAATCTCTGGCCTCAGCACTGATGGCAGACATTGTCCCTGTGTCTCGCTTCCCCCCTCCAACCTCCTCCACCCAGTCCCAATCCCCTGTACCCCAGCCTATCCCAAGCACACCATCAGACCAGCATGCACACACCTCAACACACAAAAGTAGCTCAGGCAAACATAGGCACCACACAACCCACAGGCACACACACAAGCATCACCCACATGCAGACACAGCAACATCCACTGCCTCCACTGTGTCCCCCTCCTCGTCGTCTCCCTCCTCCCTCCCAGTCTCGTCTACACTCTCACCTGCATGCACTACATCTACAGGCACCAGGACTCGCACCAGAACACCCAGCACCACAACCCGCTCACCTGCACTCACCACCTCCACTCCCATTTACACGTCCCCTGTGTCCTCTCCCAATGTGTCTGTGACGCCCCCTCCCAAAGTACACAAACGCGGGCACCCACACACCCAACATCCATCCACCTCACGACAGCCTCCAGTACCTGCACCTGCACCCAAAACACCTAAAGTGACACCTCCTACAACCACCTCCTCTTCCTCCACTCCCAGACCCCCTCCAACTACCCATCCCAGTGTTCGTCAGAAACTGTCCCTCTGCAAAGTTGACCTTTTTGCCCTCACCCCCAATTCCAGTTCATCAGTCCCGTCGTAGCGCCTCAGCCAAAAAGCCTCCAGTACCAATGGTGCGTGTTCAAGGTGTGTGGAGTGCACCGGCCACCAGGGCAGACAGTGTGACACGGAGCCAAGGCACTGCCAGTCCACCCCCTGTAAAGGCTCTGAAGTTGGAAAGTGGCCTACGGGACCGTGTGAAGACTCCTGGAGGCAAAACAACTCACAGGGGTACCAGGGGGATTGCAGAGTCAGCTGTGACTCCTCCAAAGGTGGGGAAGGGCCAGAAGAAGTCTGTACAGCCTGGTGTGAGCATCACGGCGGAGAAGGGCGGCATCCTTCCCGGCGGCCGGGACGCCACCGCCAGCACCGTCGTCACTGGTCCGGAGACCACCGCCAGAGTCATTGCCCCGGAGGGCCAAAGTATCGTCACTGGTCAGGAGACCACCGCCGGAGTCAGTCCCTAGGAGGGCCCAAGTATCGTCACTGGTCAGGAGACCACCGCCAGAGTCAGTGCCCAGGAGGGCCCAAGTATCGTCACTGGTCAGGAGACCACCGCCACCCCCGGAGTCAGTGCCCAGGAGGGCCCAAGTATCGTCACTGGTCAGGAGACCACCGCCGGAGTCAGTGCCCAGGAGGGTCCAAGTATCGTCACTGGTCAGGAGACCACCGCCACCGCCGGAGTCCATGCCCAGGAGGGCCCAAGTATCGTCACTGGTCAGGAGACCACCGCCGGAGTCAGTGCCCAGGAGGGCCCAAGTATCGTCACTGGTCAGGAGACCACTGCCACTGCTGGAATCAGTGCCCAGGAGAGCCCAAGTATCGTCACTGGTCAGGAGACCACCGCCGGAGTCAGTGCCCAGGAGGGCCCAAGTATCGTCACTGGTCAGGAGACCACCACCATAGTAATTGCCCAGGAGGGCCCCGGCAGCCACAGCCCCGCTGGGCAATGAGGGACCGTCATGCCACACACCAATGCCCAGTCCAGAGAACGTCATGCCACACACCAATGCCCAGTCCAGAGACCGCCATGGCAAAGCACCGCTGAACAGTCCAGAGACCGCCATGGCAAAGCACCGCTGAACAGTCCAGAGACCGCCATGGCTAAGCAGCGCTGAACAGTCCAGACACCGCCATGGCAAAGCACCGCTGGACAGTCCAGAACCGCCTTGGCAAAGCACCGCTGAAAGGTCCAGACACCGCCATGGCAAAGCACCGCTGAACAGTCCAGAACCGCCATGGCAAAGCACCACTGAACAGTCCAGAACCGCCATTGCTAAGCACCGCTGAACAGTCCAGACACCGCCATGGCAAAGCACCGCTGAACAGTCCAGAACCGCCATGACAAAGCACCGCTGAATAGTCCAGAACCGCCATGGCAAAGCACCGCTGAACAGTCCAGACACCGCCATGGCAAAGCACCGCTGAACAGTGCAGAACCGCCATGGCAAAGCACCGCTGAACAGTCCAGAACCGCCATGGCAAAGCACCGCTGAACAGTCCAGAGACCGCCATGGCAAAGCACCGTTGAACAGTCCAGAGACCGCCATGACTAAGCACCGCTGAACAGTCCAGAGACCGCCATGGCAAAGCACCGCTGAACAGTCCAGAACCGCCATGGCAAAGCACCGCTGAACAGTCCAGAACCGCCATGGCAAAGCACCGCTGGACAGTCCAGAACCGCCATGGCAAAGCACCGCTGAACAGTCCAGAACCGCCATGGCAAAGCACCGCTGAACAGTCCAGAGACCGCCATGGCAAAGCACCGCTGAACAGGGCATGCACCGCTGAAGAAGGAAAAGACCGCCACATTAAGCATTGTTATCCCATGTGCAGCTGGGACAGTGATGGAACAGGAACTGTCACGGGGAGACTAATTCAGTCTGGGCACCAGTCCCCCTCCAGAACCAGTGGTGGCTGTTATCTACTTGAGAAACTGTGGCTTTGCACTCCCCAGGATGGTATAGTGGGCAAACCACCCACTGTAGAGACTTGAGAGACTGTGGCTTTGCACTCCCCAGGATGGTACAGTGGGCAAACCACCCACTGTAGAGACTTGAGAGACTGTGGCTTTGCACTCCCCAGGATACATCAATGGGCATGGAGCCCCATCGTGATCTGGCTTTGCACTCATCCGGCTGAGGTGCCCCCCCTTACCTTCCCCCTGAGGTGCCTGTTGTATTTCTCTCTGATGCCCCGGCAGTGTTCTCTCCGTTTGTGGACAGGTATCTTGTGTGGGCCTCGCCCATGCATTTTTGGACTAGTGGTGCACGGACATTGATATGTGCATATCTGCACTACTTCTCATAATGTATATACTTTTGAATGATTTTATAATATATCTGTATATATTTGAGACATGTATATTGAAACATTACAATTTTGAACTGATTTTGTTTTGTCTTTGCATTCTTCCGGGGGGGGGGGTTTGTGGGTTGTTACTGTCATGTTTGTGAATGCATTGGTGTGTGTGTTGTAATATGCGAGGGTGGGGGTGGGGGTGGGGGTGCGGGGGTTGTGTGTGTGTGTCCCTGACTTTTGCCTCCCCCTTCCCCTATGTCGTAGGTGCAGTACTCACCGTTTTCTTCGCCGGCGCCGGCGTTGCTCTTCGAAGATGAGTAGGAATAAAAGGGCCGGTAGGATTTGTAATTACGGATCCATGGAGTCCTCCTTCCTCGTGGGATGTGTTCAGGTGAGCGTTTTCCCATTGCAGAAACTGTTTCCGCCGTGTTTTTATCCACGGTGAATCCGCCCCAGAAAAGGTGGCGGATTGGCGGGTTGTGATACTATGGGCGGTACATTGTCTTCCGCCTGTCTGTTGGCGGTGACCGCCGCGCTGCTTGTCTGTACCGCTGTGGCGGGCAGTGTGTTAAAGTGGCTGTCTTTGTTGACGGTTTCCACCAGGGTCATGATTCCCTTTTTTTGTCCGCCGGCCTGTTTGCGGTATTACCGCACCTTTAACACCGTCCGTCAGGGTTGTAATGACCCCCTTAGGCTTTTTTGGTTCGGAATTTCATATCTTATTGTAAGATGGTGGGGGGTTTTATATTCACAACTCTCATCTTCACAATTCAGCTTTTATTATTATTCATTATCCTAATCATTGCAGCACATGCATTTAATTGTAGATTGCAGTCTTTTCAATAAATCTATTGAAAACTCTCCTGCATCTCCTTCATTGCCTTATGTGTATGAGACTAACTGCTAACAAGAGAAAAAGGTAACTTACGTTCCACCACGACTTCCCTGAGAGGTCTTATCCACAGACCATGCATAAGGCTGCCAGAAATCACCTTCACTGTCTGCGGTTTGGTGAGCTACTGCTTGTGAGCTGGGAGGGTTGGGCCAACAGTTGCAACTTGTTGTAGGAGTGACTCAGTTGTTTACAAACAAAAGTGCTGTCATCCCTAACCCAGCGGTCTGGCATAGGAGTGAGAGTCCAACTACGACAAGTCACTGCAAAAATCTGGGGGTACACCATGCAAAAGATGGTGATTTCCAACAGTAGTGTTTCAAAATTAGGGGTTTTCAGTTATTTGATTCCCATATGGTCTGTGCCTCCTCCCAAAAAAAAACATAGCTGTATCGGTCTTCTCATAAGAGGTGACAAACACCACTGTTCAAAGCCCCTTTGTCCATAAGTTCACTCTGTGTTAGCACTGAACAAAGGCTGCAGTATTTCCCTTTCTTCTGAAGGAAAGGTATAAAATGCATGTGTGATAAAGTGGAAAGTAGCTTAATAAAACAGAGGCTGGAGAGGACAGGTGTTAAAGGGAGAGAGTGAAATGTTTATATCATTCAGCGAAGGACACTGAATTTTGATTTGTGTGGATTGGGAGAATTAAGCAGACTACGTTTAATTATTGTATTGGTTAAAATTCATTAATTCACTATAAGGGTTTCACAGTTTGAAGTTCGAGAAGTCAAATTTCCGTTTACTAAAATCAGGAGGTTTTTTAACTTGATGAAACATCCAGGAAAATAATATGAACAAGGTGTCTGCTAAGGACTGTGACAAAATTTAATGAGGTTCTTTCAAAAGAAAGTGTTTGATGTGGGATTTCTTTTGTGAATGTGAACAGTTACATTCCATGGAGTTCATGTAATTCATTGCAATGGAGAGAGCTCTGCAGTTTACCTGCAATATGCACAGAAAGCTTGCATATTGGTGATAGAGTCTATGTGGAAGTGTAAAGCTTGTTTTAGTTAGTTAATCAATTAAAAGCATGTTCATGAAGAGTTATTCAAATAAGTGTCCTTGGTTTCTTGGCTGTGTGTTCTACCTCTCAAAATGTGATGTTGTTGAATATCTCAATGTATATGAAGAAAAAAAGCGCAATGAGTCTGAAAATACCAAGTTGCGATTAGGTGTTTGAACTTGTAGAAATTCTGAAGGTAAATAATCCACTCTGGTCCCCAAGCTAGTGGTGGTGGGGCCCTGAAAGACAATAAGGGAAAAATCTTTGGGAACACACGTTAAGATGCCAACTGATTGTTTAAGACAGAAGCACCTTCTTTGAATTTTGAATACTTCAGAGTTGCTTTGGAGGTAACACTGTTCCTGATGCCAAGAACCTGCAACAGAGAGGTCCTGAAGGTTGGCATCCTAATAGATTTAGTGCACATTTGACTTGATGACAAGAACCATCATGCAAATATGACACCTCAGGATTCTATTTTGGTCAGCTGCCAACTTAACTTTTGCCACCAATCCAGGACACTTAGAATGAACCAACAAATTATTTTCCAAAAATCGAGATTCTTCCTTACATGAAGGGCCCGGTAATGCAAAGCTCCCAGGAACATAGGCTGAACGGAGGAGTAAAGAAGATTTACATAGCTGGCCAGCACCCTGATAGAGGAGTAAATTATGGCCAGAGATAGCCCCCTCTGGATACAAAAACAAATTTTCTCTGGGGAGCCTCAGGATACAGGTGTGCCTGTCCACTACAAACTCCAAGAAGTATATCAGTTCAAACAAAGAGCAAGCCGACTTCTCAAGGTTCGCTATGAAGGATGAGGATTGGAGGAAAGAAACAGTGAACACCAATTGAAGGTACCATGGAATTTAAGACACTGAACCATCAGAATGGAGTTGTTCAAGCAATTAAGGTAAATAATCAGGCAGACACCCCATGTCCTCAGGAAGGTTGCCACAGCCTGAAGACTCGAAGGATTTGAGAACAGGCAAAGGAAAGCAAAAGAACTGCAATGTCTGAACCTTTCATGGAAACTTGATAATTGTCAATGAATGATGTAAGGAAATGCATCTTTTTGCATGTTCACCCTCACTTTTTGGGACTGATGCAGCTGTTTTTTCAACTTTGAGAGTGCACTGAGGTCTGCTAACCAAACCTCACACAACACAAAAGTATGTTTAATTGGCTATCCCCAATTGGCAAGCACTGCCTCACCTATAAGTCCCTATTATATGGTACCCAGCTACCCAGAGCATGTAAGGCAGTGTTCACACAGGACAGCAGCATTGTCGGTGCCATTCTGCATGTACAACACATGAAAGCCACCTCAGCCTGCCACTGCAGACTGAAAGGGCAGTGTGCCACACTGCTAACTCAACTTTGCCATTACCCTTAATGGCAAAAGTACCACTTTCCTTAAGTGTATATGCCAGACTTCCCTAAAGCAGGCCTACCAAGTCCTATGCTAGGGAGCAATATATTCTTAAGTTAGACATATGTTTTAATATGTCTTTCCAGCACCACTTCAAATTGTCATTTTGCTGGAGAAGGTTAGGAGCCCCATTGGCTAACACAGGGTTAAACGATATACCCTTAAACACATTTAACTTTTGAATGGGACCACTTAACCAGGTTAAGTAAGGTATCAAATTAATGGGAACACTAAAGCCGGTCTGATGGTCAGATCAGAAATGATGACACTATTAACTGTAAGCAACTTTTAGAAAGTTGCTAACAAGCTAGTACAGTGGCCTCACAAAGGGCATTCACACGTAGACAGGTTTCTGACTGCCTGGGGCAACGTGTGAATGACTCCCAGGTCCTGGAACAAAAGCATTAGCCAGGAAACGAGGTGTGACCTCCTCTCCCAAGATGGCTGAAAAAGGTGTTGGCCCAAAAGGTGCCCTTCAAAGGTGAGATACCTTTGAAGGGCCGCTGACAACAACACTCCTGAGCAGGATGACTTTTGTTCCTACAGACAGCCAGGAGACAGGGCCAAGATGGGGAAACCAATGCTAGAACCGGTTTTCCAGTGAGCATGTAGCTCACTGGTAGCCACACCCCAAAAGTGGGCTACCTTGCTCCCCATGAACAAGGAAGGGGTATGCCGTTTTAGAAGGGGCATGAATGTGGCACTCAGGGATAGGCAGGGGCCGCACATCACAGGAACTTTGATCACAGGCAACTGCACCTGTAGTAGCTAGAGCCCTACTTAGTATTTTTACCAGGGTGGGGTTTCCTAAGTCGTTTATTTCAACTAGAAGCACACAAGTCCTGTCTTCCTATCTGAAAGCAATGTGGGATGAGAATGGGGTGACATATAAGTTCACCATACCATCCACAAGGTAATGGCCTTGTAGAAAGATTCAACAAGACCATGAAAGGTATTATCGTGGGTTTACCAGATAAACTCAGATGGAGTGTTCTTCTCCCATTCCTACTGTTTATCTACAGGGAGGTTCCTCAGCAAGGAGTGGGATTCAGTCCTTTTGAATTGCTCTTTGGAACCTCTGTCAGGTGTCCTTTAGGTTTGGGAGAGACCCCTCAAAGAGCGCATACATGTCATCCTAGATTATGTACTAGGACTCCGCTCTAGGATGGCAGAGTACATGAAGAAGGCAAACAAAAATGTGGAGGCTAGCCAGGAGCTTGTAAAGCACTGGTATGACCAGAAGACCACACTGGTAGAATACCAGGTTGGGCAGAAGGTTTGGGTGTTAGAGCCTGTACCCCCCAGTGCCCTCCAAGATAAATAGACTGGGTCTTATTTAGAGAAGAATGAAGTCACATAGTCGGTGAGCTTAGGTACTCTAAGATACTCCCGCAGGGTGATACATGTGAAACGGCTCAAACTCCATCATGACAGAGCTGACCTGACTATGCTCCGGGGCTAAAGGGCTTGTAAATATGCCCCTAAGTTCTTCAACTGAGCCTTAGTGCTCGCAGCCACAGCTACCCAGGGTTGAGCTAGAGGTTAAGTAAACAAGGCTTTTCTTTCCCTAAGGGTTCTCTGCGAGTGTACTCTATGAAAAGGCTACCTAGCCCTATGATATAGAACACCCAGATCGTCACAAAAGGGATGAACCACAAAAGGGTTTAGGTTCCTTTTAAGGTTCAATGGACCATCTAGTTGCCCAACTTAAAGGTTTCCTGAAGAAGATGGATGAATATCTTTCATCTTGAAGGGGCGAGGCAAGATGAAGGTACTCAGAGACTTGACATCTACCACCAGTCTGAGACCTCTGAACTTGTTGCTGACCAAGAAGATGGAATTTACAACCTATCCTTCCCCTCTCGGGTGAGACAGGACATTGGCTTTGTTTTGTAACACCTCAGAGATCTCCTGACTCATTAGGGCAAAATTCTTTAGAAAGGAGGGAGTGAGGGAGTGGCAAAATTGGTAAGCTATAGAGAATCGACAAGGTGGCCCTCAATGGTTTGGTGAACCCAGAGGTCACCTGTAATTTAATTCCATTGAGGAAGGAAAGACACTAATACAAGCCTACTGTCAGAGATGGGTAAATGAACAGTAAGAAAGAAGAACCTATACTTTCCTGAGATGGACCAGGAAGGGGCTTGAGAAGGTGCCTCTATCCGGTGCACACCTCTTTTCTCAGAGAACCTTTCAACATAGAACTGAGGCAAAAGGCAGGGAGATGTCCTGTCTTCAGTGGTCAGTGTAGCACTGTGCCTGTCACTCGACTAAACCGAAGACATACTTCCTGAAGAGCTCTATTTTAGTAACAGACTGAGTGAGATCCATAAAATAAAACACACTGACATACTTGGAAATATCCTTCAGGAAGCAATCACCATAAAGGAATCCCCGCAGAGAGTCATAGTTTGTATCCACACTCATCAGTAATTTTGCTGTCAATGCAAATAAGGAATAAGGATGGATTTGCTCCATTCCACGGAGAGGGTAGAATTAGCATCAACCAAGAGAGACAGTGCCTGCTGGGTTCACAATTTAAGATCACTGAGGTTAAATGCCTCAGGAGACAATTTGCTATGCTCCAACATATCCAGCAGATTAGGTAGTGGGCTGCCTACACTGAGGACAATGTCTTTCCTAGGATCTTAGCTCAAACAAAAAAGTTAAGATGAAGATCCACTCCTGGAAAAGCACAGTGGGTAGAGAGAACAGCAGCATGAAGGGCAGAGGAACATGGAGGTCTGTAGAGGGTGGGTGTATGGAGAGTAAAGCAACAAAGGAGACGTGTGTAAGGAGGAGGCAACACAGAGGGTGCAGGAGGGGGAAAGAGGATAGAGGGTACAAGTCAGTCAGGGATCAAATGAACCACAGTGCATAATATGGAACTGGGTGGGCAGAACTACAAGGACGAAAAAGCATAGTGGGGGCAAGTGTGTAGAGAAACTGCAAGAGGTGTGCTATGAAGGGGAAAGAGTACATAATGGAGACTACTGGAAAATACATGCACTTTAATGAGGTGCCAAAACAGAAAGAAAAAAGTAGTTCCCGAAAAGGCTGAAGGGGAATGACGCAAATAATTCAGCCATGCTCCAGTAGAGGGACAAACACAAGAAGCTGGAGTTAATACCAGATGCACTAGCAGGAACAAATGAGAGTGACAAAAAAGCCAACCAATGGAAAGCAATTGCTGGCCTCCAAGCCCAGTGCATGTAAAGAAAATGTCTTGCAAGTGACAACACAGGCACTCTCTTAAGAAAGACCAAAAAAACATGACGGTTAGAAGAGGAAGAAGTTGGGTCTAGCTGTGAAATGGATGAAGTGACATAAGACCTGTTTTATCGATTGCAGAAAGGGGGAGCAATTGAAGTAACATATGCCATTCAATGCTATTGAAACCAACTTCCCTTGCTATAAAGTCATAATGTATCTATGGAAACAAAACATCAATATTAGGTTTCGCTGCTGCTTGTGGTGTTTTTATACAAACGCACTGGTGGCCCCTCTAGTCCCCAATCCCTTTACATCAAAGGGACTGAAGGAGAGCCCCAAACCTCCTGACTCTCCAACCACAAAATGTTTGAGTCATATATGCAGTCTTTCAAACAATCAGAAATCACTCCTAATGGACTCCAGCAGCTCATGAGATGAATTGCGGGATGGAGAGTATAAGGTTGACATTTCGGTCTCACAAGGCTCAAACCGTCCATGAGACCATCCTCAGGACAATGTGTCAAAGTGGATTAAATCACAGTACTTGTCGCTTAGAAAAGCACTGCTTAATCCTTAATCCTCAATGCTTTTTGTCCGGCACATCCAACACTAGTCAGTTAATCCAGTATAAAGAAAGGAGGATGTAATTTCACCACAGTTAAGTAAACTCCAGCCGGGCTCAAATCAATCATAAAGCCATAAAGTCAGGAGAGCCAGGAGGGTTGGTGTCTCCTTCTGTCCCTTGAATATAGAGGGATTGGGGGCTAGAGGGGCCACCAGTGTGTTTGTATAAAAACACCAAAAATTAGCTTTGTTGCTTTGCTATATTGATGAATATACTATTACTAAATATATACAAATTCTTCATTTGTTCAGAAATGAATTACACACTATTCCCAGATGCTGGCCACCAGGCAGCTTTCTGTCTTCCTGGGGAGGAGTGTGAACAACTTTCAAGCACAGGAACAATAGAATACTGCTCAGAGAGAGATGTTAACTCTCCTCGCAAGAAGCCACACAGGGTGTTAGCCTAAAATGCAAGTTTCAAAGAGAAGCAGCCTTTGATGGGCCAATGCCAACCACACTTGAGTGGGGCTGCTCACTTATTCAGGGAGACAAGCAGTTGGCAGGAACAGAGAGGGAAAGCCAGTTGCCAAACTGATTTCTCCATGGGCTTGCACCGCACAGGTAGCAACACCCCAAGGGCGGGCTACCAAGCACCCCGCGCCAATAGAAGAGTTCAGGCATCTTGCGAGTTGACACATTAGTGCAATTTGGGATAGCTAGGTGTCACACATAGCCGGAAGTCGTCATCAGGTGGGAGGGAACCTGGTAACCCATTAGCTAGTGACCACTTCACCCCCCCAGGGCACTTTCTGGGCTTAAATATGGCACCCATGGTACCCAGACCTCAGATCACATCTGGACTGGAAAGAGGACTGAAGGAGGACTACTCTGTTGACCTCTGGACCTGGCAAGAGAGGATGCACCAACCGTTGGACTGCACCTGATTCTTTTTGGGCTAAATAAGAGAGGACTGTGCCTGTGATGCCTAGCTCATGGAAAAAATGCTCCAGAGTCCCAGACGAAAAAGGTGAACTACAAAAGTCAGTCGGCCAACTCTCTGTTCCAGCACCAGGGCCACAAAAGCTGAAGTAGCCTGTTCTGGCTTGC
This sequence comes from Pleurodeles waltl, assembly GCF_031143425.1. Classification (NCBI taxonomy): domain Eukaryota; kingdom Metazoa; phylum Chordata; class Amphibia; order Caudata; family Salamandridae; genus Pleurodeles; species Pleurodeles waltl. Next base: position 714,823,174 of record NC_090437.1, on the reverse strand, counting down.
CAGCAGCCATTTTCATTGATTCTCTGCTGACCGCCAATGTGTAGCAGAGAAGACCATTCCTCAGCCTCAAAAGTTGCACCTGAGTCTGTCATACTCAGGAGAGTCATCAAAGTGCAGATTGGTCACCAAAGATGGACACTAGCCCTCAACAATGGATACCGCTTAACTTTCTGCGACCAGTAGAACAGCTGTGACTGTACCTCTACTGGACCAAAGAAGACTTTGAGAGACATAGATCCCTGTGGCCAAAGTTGCCCCACCTGGACTGTGGACTGAGGAACAACCCCAGAAAGACCTTTGTCAACCACACAGGATCGTGTATTTCCAGCATCAAGAGCACTCCATTGAAGTATATGGCGGTCTTTGCATTAGGTGAGGAACTCAACCTTAGACTGCATTGATGAACAGGTAACTATCCAAATACTCCTTATTGGCAACCCCTCACCTTCTCCCTGTTGGAATTGGTAACCTGGTCTGGGCAGGAGTAGTCAAACTTAACTCTTTTAAATTTTTTGAAAAGTTTCCATACTTTACAGTTACCAATGCTTGTTTGCGCTTTGACTAAAAAGCTAAGATTTATGTTTTACTTAATCCATATCTCTGGAATGTTCTGGTGGATTTTGTTCCTCTTGTTTTCTAAAAAGTCCTAAAACTATAATCTAGTTTTTTTAATTGGTGTTGGATTTCTTTTGTGTTTTGTGACTTTCTTATTTTGGCTGTTTGGTGCATCTAAATGCTTTACAGTTTAAGCCTTGCTGCTCGAAGCCACAGCTGTCCAGGGTTCAGTAAGAGGTATTAGAAACAAGTCTGATTGGACCCAAGATGGTTTCATGAGTGTATTAAACGGTGAGATCGCACAACCACACCATATATTACACCACAATCTTCACAATATAGCACTTGTTACCACAGTCGGCAGCTTCTCCACACTATAAATAGCAGTTATTAGTATTACCAAACTCAAAAAAACTCAGTGAATATCTTCAGTATGCTGAAAGGATGAGTTGGGGCATTGGAATTCAAACCTACTACCTGCGGCTTTCATACACATTTTTCCAGCAGATTCGCTAAGTTGTCTTGTGTTCATGGTAATGCAGTTTGGCCATAACAAATGGGCTAACTGTATCAACAAATCACACATTCTACCAAATAAATTACTACAAATGCCACACTCACAACCAACACCCTACCAATCAGACACAGCATCCATATAGAGCTCAGAAATTCTATCCCTCACTCCTCCTCGCTTCACAATATTCTTGAGGACAGTGACATATGGCTAGATAAACAAAAGTTCCATATTTATGCAAGGAATGAGCTAGTGGTTAGGAATGATTTCCATGGATGCATTAACCTATGGGGAAAATGCTCCCATAGCTAACTTTATCCACTTTGTCATTTTTCAGATGGCCAAAGTCGTTGGCAACACTAAACTTGGGCTAGGAGGGCTGGGGGCAGGGGAAAGTGTACTGTGGTTGTTGTAGTCCACTCACCTGAATAGCTAGGTTCTGCAGGCTTGAAGATTGTTCACCCTCTTCCCTCTTGGTTAACTCTAAACACATGAATGAAACAAACATGTGTTGGTAAGTCACCTACCAGGGAAAGGGGGCAAGGGATGAAAGAGAGGTGGAGAGAAGAATGGGAGATCTCAGACACCTGCCCCAGGGACTCGGGTTGTTATGAAGAGGATTCTTCTCAGGTTCTCAGTTTACTTCGTTAGACAGCATGAATCCTATCTGGTTACTTGGGAGACATCTTGAACTTGTATTATTATGCACACATGGATAAAATAAAAATTATATCATAGATATGCATGCAATACTACAGAATTGTACATTTGTTGGCAGCTCATATTACTCAACAAGTCACAAGCATCTTCACTCATCCTTGCTATTGAATCAACATGGCACTGTGCTTTTTTTATTTAAGGTCTAGAATACACTTCTATGTTTCTTGTAACTGTTATGCCCATTGAGACATCAGATTTCCTCTCTGATGCAACAAGGGATTGGCAACTCACTCTAAAAAGGTGAATTATTTCTAGTATCCGGGCAGTTCTGTGTTGTTTCAGGAGACATTCTGACAAAGTCTAATATTTGATGAGTTACAGTGCACTGACCTTGTGTCGGCAGTTGGTTTTGTTGACTGCAAATTAAGGCTGTCCTTCTTTTCTTTTTCAGGTGTGGTGATGTGGAGAGACAATGGCTGGGACCAAAGAAGAAGAAGAATTCTCTCACCAACTCCTGTAATCAGCCAGGTGAAGAGGTAAGTTGCAAGGAGCAAGGGGCTGGATCTACAGTGCGGGGCTCCTCTCTTGGTAAGGATAAGTACGCCAAGCAGAGTCTGGAGACTTGGCATAGTATTTATATATGACACCCCAAAAAGGTTGGCAAGTCTTTCAAGTGCTCGAGATTTCAAGCCTTGCTCAAATATTGATAAAGTGGATGACATGGGAGTGAAAGGAGGCCATAACAATAATGAGGATGAGAAAGGGAGTTGTCTGTGACTAGTCAAGAGTCTTTGGTAAGCATGTTTGAGGCATGGTATAAACAGGCCTAGGGAGACATATTAAACACAATGTGAGGTCCCCCCTTGTTCTTCTTTCTTATTTTGCAATTTTAACAAAGTTATCTAGTTGACAGTCAACCAGGTCAAAATTCAAGTGAGTAAAGTTCAAGTGAACGCAATCATAAATATCACGCCAGTCTTTACATAGTCCAATTCTATCCAAGATTTATTGGATCACATCTTCTGATAATCCATATCTTTCATGAAGATACATCTTGAGCCATACACATTGAGCCAACACGTGTTTCGTCTTGGGATAATCCTTTTGTCACCAACGACTTCTTCAGGGCTCTAAATTATGAATACATAGTTTGTATTAGAAACCAAAATGCTCAAACCATATAATATTTAGCGTACAATCTAAAATGTCCTTAACAAAAGAGAGACAGTAAACACCAAATGGTGTGAGAGGAATAGTGATTCACCTAATTAACAAGCCTTTAAAAGATCCATTCTGGACACCCAATAACAACTAACAACCATCACTTAAAGCACACCCTCATTGGTGCTCTTATCAGGTTAAACTATGACGATGTTCACAGTGCTATCCATCACCAGAGAGATTTTTTTTAAACACACACGAAAAACAACAGGTGAAACCTATAAATGTGATGATCATTACCCACACAACATAATCTATGTATGTGCAGTACAATTGAAATTCAACAAGCCAGAAATTAGGAGTATTCAAAATGAGTACATCCTATTCGTCAATGTATAGTTAAAGTTAATTTTACCATATATACTTACAATCTCATATAATCTTGAGTTATTTCAAAGTGTCCTTATTTTGACTAAGTAGTTCATCAGAAAGGTATACCTATAAAATCAATACACAACACCCAACATGACTAAATAAGTAACCACAAGCCCGATATAGAAGTCCAAATATAGTTAAAACCATGAGTCTAACATCTATTTCCTCGACTTTTAAAAGTTCATGAATTTTTGATGGCCGTATATTTCATGGCTAAAGAGAAATAAACATATTTTAAATGTTATAGTCACCAAGACTATAATCACCATTAATCAAAGTTCAAGATATCTACTCACATAATCAAGATACACTCTCTGAGAAGTCCTTACCTCCTACTGTTATGGATGGAACAAAGTTGGTGTTTCCATGATAAGGAAACGCTTCATCGCGAGTGCGCAAGGGCGCGTCTCGCTTCTAAAACCGTTTAAATTAGTTACCGGCGTTCCTGTTGACGAGCGACACAATTATGTTGTAACTAAAGATAGACCACGTCACGTGCCGAGTACGCAAATGCACGTCTCGTGTTTGCCGTATTGAGAGGTGTTTCCGGAGCGCGAGTTCAACGCGCATATTGCAATAAAAAACGGACTAACAACTACTGTTTAGATCAATGCGGAAAGTAAAAACAATGTTAGCAGTCAAGTGTATCAGCCGATTCCAAGCGTGAAACACAACAAAAATCAAGGACTAGATCAATCGTAGGGGCCAAAATAAATGAAAACTCATGCATCAATAGACTAAATCACCAGCACAACTTAATTAGCTACTAACGTTACACTTCGGGCATGCGTCCAGGTTCAAGAATGAAACTTATTTTTAGACTATCTGCCCCCATAAATCAGAGGAGTAGTAGAGATGATATAGAGAAAAGAAGGAGACAGGTTATTAGTTTGATAAGTTAATTAAGAAATTGAGATTGATCAAAACTAAACACTATAGAAAGCATATGTGGGATAATGAGCTGACCAATAGCTCAATGAAACTGATGGATATTTTAATTATTAATGCAGAGAGGAAAGTGACACAACTACAAAGAGACATTGGGATCTTAGAAAAGGAAATCGTTAACTTAAATCTTAAAGAAGCAACTGAAAAAAATTATAAAATCCTGGAAGAAATATTGCTGAAGTATCAGGAAGAGATCACGCAGAGAAAAGCCCGCAAACTGAAACGGGATGAAAAGGACTACTTGACAGGGAGGATTTTTACGTTCTCCAGTAAATATGATCACTTAGTACACACAAACTTAGCCCCCAGAAGGGTGAGCATTTCCAACATCTCAGACTCAACATCGATTAGCACCTCGGTCACTAGTGAAAGTGAAGGGGAAAGCGGTCCAAGTACATCGGCCCATAACAGTGACAATCTGGACGGTAGAACTTTTTTACGGGAGCTAATGAGAATGAAACAGGGCAAATTTATCCAGAACAAAGGAACACCTCCTATAAAAAGACGAGAAGGGGCAACCGAGGATCAGGGAGTCAAAACAAAGGAGCAGGAAGGGATCATAACAAGATCTCGGGACAAGAATTAGAGTGTGAGAGAGATTCAACCATTAATGTGATCAATTTGTCAAAAATAGAACTAACATCAGGAGATATTAGTCTTTTGTCTAAGGAACTAAATTTCTGCCCTAAGACCTTTGGGGACCCTTGCAAATCCAAAATTGACCTTTTTAGATTTATTCGTAAACTTAAAATCAAAAGGTATTTCCAAATTAATCAAATGGAAAACTGAGCTTCAGATGAAACAGTTTCTTCACTTAGCACTCTGTCAATTGAGGAAGTACAGGATACAGCACTCATACTGTCTCTAGCAGAGCAGGATGAGGATCCAGACATGTTTGCTAGGATATTAAATGACCTAGAGGTTGATTTCAATAAAAGTATTTCCAGTGGCTTAAAAAATAAATCGTGTTGGACTCCAAGATCATGTGGTATGGTTATTTTTGATAAGTTTTTTGACTTGGTCTGTCAAGATTTTGATAAACACATGGCCAAAAATAAATTCAGACATATCTCACAAAACTTAACTCCGGATGAATTGATTGCACTGGAAAAACTTAGACAAGAAAAAGAAATTGTTATTAGACAAGCTGACAAAGGTGGGAATGTTGTTCTTATGAATAAGGTTGATTATGACAATGAAATCTTGTCACAACTAAATGACTTGGCATGTTATGAGAATGTCACAGGTAACCCCATCCCCCACTTAGTGAATATGATGAACAGTAAATTGTACATTTGCCAGCAGGAAGGGCTACTAAGCAAAGATGAATACCTATACTTGAAGGTGACTCATCCAAGATATCCATGTCTCTACACACTACCTAAGGTTCACAAAGGACTGCCCTTTCCACCGGGAAGACCGATTGTGTCAGGTATACAGGGACCAACGGAAAGACTCTCGGAATTTGTTGATTGTTATTTACAACCACTAGTTTGTAACCTTCCGTCTTTTATTAAAGACACTACCCATATCCTGAGTATTTTGAATGATTTAGAATGGGACAGTAACATGTTGTTAGTAACACTGGATGTAGTATCCCTTTACACCTGTATTAAACATGAATTGGGACTGGAAGCCACTCGTTTTTTTCTAACCAAAAGATCAGCAAGCCTTTGGCAACACACTGTGATGGTATTAGAAATGATTCACTTGATTCTTGACAACAACTTTTTCTTGTTTAATAATTGTTGGTATAGACAAAAACGAGGTGTTGCAATGGGCTCCAAATTCTCTCCCTCTTACGCAAATTTATTCATGGGATGGTTCGAGCATAAATGGGTTTGGGGCGCTGAATCCATTCAGTGGCAAACAGACATTCTATATTGGGGCAGATTTATAGATGACTGCTTCCTGATTTGGACTGGAGGAGAACACAAGTTATTAGAATTTTGTTCTTTCCTAAATTCCAACACCATGAATGTGGAATTTACGTACCAATACAGTGCGGAGAAGATTGTTTTTTTGGACGTCGAGGTGTTCATTATAGATAATAAGATTCAAAGTAGACTTTATAGGAAGACTACGGCTTGTAACTCAATTTTACATGCAGGGAGCGCACACCCACGATATCAAATTGTGTCTATTCCTTATGGGGAAATGGTAAGGGCGCGACGAAACTGTAGTCTAGACAATGAATTTTTGTTTCATGTGAATGACATGGGTAAAAGATTTAGAGCACGAGGTTACTAAGTTACTTAAGTCATAAAAAAGGCGCAATTAAGAAGCAAAAAAATCAATAGGAAAGACACCCTGAAAACTAAAGACTCCAAGAAAATGGTAGAAGAATCTAACAAGGTGCGCTTGATAACAGATTTCAATCATGCATCTATAATCATGGGAAAGATTGTGGCCAAACATTGGCACTTGTTAACACATGATGAATCAATCAGAAAGCTAGAACCAGCAAAAGTGCCCACCACTTACCGAAGAGGTATTACTTTACGGAACATGTTGAGCCCTAGCTTCACTACTGTGCCTCCCGATAAAACCTGGCTATCTGCAAAGATCATTGGTTTCTTTAAATGCGGTAATTGTGGAGTCTGTCGGTGGGCTTGTCATAAAATTAAAGAATTCCCCGTTGAAGGGAAAGTTTACAAAATCTGTACCATGATGAACTGTAACACTACTCATGTTATTTACGTAATACAATGCAAATGTGCTCGCATTTATGTGGGGAGTACAATACGCCCATTAAAAGCAAGGATTGGAGAACATATTCGCTTGCTTAAAAACGGTGATGTAAGATATCCATTAGTTGCTCACATTTTATCATGCAATTCACAATCAGTGTATAAGAACTTTGAATTTTTTGGATTGGAACATGTTCCCCGTGACCCAAGGGGGGGTAATCGTGAATTAATGCTACGTAGAAAAGAGGCAATGTGGATAATGAGGCTAAAGGCGGTTGAAGTAGGCCTCAACTCTGACAGAGAGTTGGAGTTCTTTTTGGGAGATCACTGAGAATGTAACATGTTAACCATTGACGTTATTGAAAACATTTGGGTTTATATCTAGATTTAAATTTATCCATGTCTAGCTTGTTACTATAAACTATGTTTCCCACACCATTATTTCTCTAATAGATCAGTTATGGCTAATTTGAGGATGATCATGTTGAAGATTTTTGGGGTCTATTCACTGTTTCATTATTTTGTCATGTTTAATTATGTAATTTTAAACCAAAATTCTCACACTATATGTTTTCTATAGTGTTTAGTTTTGATCAACCTCAATTTCTTAATTAACTTATCAAACTAATAACCTGTCTCCTTCTTTTCTCTATATCATCTCTACTACTCCTCTGATTTATGGGGGCAGGTAGTCTAAAAATAAGTTTCATTCTTGAACCTGGACGCATGCCCGAAGTGTAACGTTAGTAGGTAATTAAGTTGTGCTGGTGATTTAGTCTATTGATGCATGAGTTTTCATTTATTTTGGCCCCTACGATTGATGTAGTCCTTGATTTTTGTTGTGTTTCACGCTTGGAATCGGCTGATACACTTGACTGCTAACATTGTTTTTACTTTCCGCATTGATCTAAACAGTAGTTGTTAGTCCGTTCTTTATTGCAATATGCGCGTTGAACTCGCGCTCCGGAAACACCTCTCAATACGGCAAACACGAGACGCGCATTTGCGTACTCGGCACGCAACGTGGTCTATCTTTAGTTACAACGTAATTGTGTCGCTCGTCAACAGGAACGCCGGTAACTAATTTAAATGGTTTTAGAAGCGAGACGCGCCCTTGCGCACTCGCGATGAAGCGTTTCCTTATCATGGAAACATCAACTTTGTTCCATCCATAACAGTAGGAGGTAAGGACTTCTCAGAGAGTGTATCTTGATTATGTGAGTAGATATCTTGAACTTTGATTAATGGTGATTATAGTCTTGGTGACTATAACATTTAAAATATGTTTATTTCTCTTTAGCCATGAAATATACGGCCATCAAAAATTCATGAACTTTTAAAAGTCGAGGAAATAGATGTTAGACTCACGGTTTTAACTATATTTGGACTTCTATATCGGGCTTGTGGTTACTTATTTAGTCATGTTGGGTGTTGTGTATTGATTTTATAGGTATACCTTCCTGATGAACTACTTAGTCAAAATAAGGACACTTTGAAATAACTCAAGATTATATGAGATTGTAAGTATATATGGTAAAATTAACTTTAACTATACATTGACGAATAGGATGTACTCATTTTGAATACTCCTAATTTCTGGCTTGTTGAATTTCAATTGTACTGCACATACATAGATTATGTTGTGTGGGTAATGATCATCACATTTATAGGTTTCACCTGTTGTTTTTCGTGTGTGTTTTAAAAAAATCTCTCTGGTGATGGATAGCACTGTGAACATCGTCATAGTTTAACCTGATAAGAGCACCAACGAGGATGTGCTTTAAGTGATGGTTGTTAGTTGTTATTGGGTGTCCAGAATGGATCTTTTAAAGGCTTGTTAATTAGGTGAATCACTATTCCTCTCACACCATTTGGTGTTTACTGTCTCTCTTTTCTTAAGGACATTTTAGATTGTACGCTAAATATTATATGGTTTGAGCATTTTGGTTTCTAATACAAACTATGTATTCATAATTTAGAGCCCTGAAGAAGTCGTTGGGGACAAAGGGATTATCCCAAGATGAAACACGTGTTGGCTCAATGTGTATGGCTCAAGATGTATCTTCATGAAAGATATGGATTATCAGAAGATGTGATCCAATAAATCTTGGATAGAATTGGACTATGTAAAGACTGGCGTGATATTTATGATTGCGTTCACTTGAACTTTACTCACTTGAATTTTGACCTGGTTGACTGTCAACTAGATAACTTTGTTAAAATTGCAAAATAAGAAAGAAGAACAAGGGGGGACCTCACATTGTGTTTATCTTTGTTGGGTTTCTTAGAACCTTTAAGGGAGGGGTGTTTTCCCTTGTGTAGGTTATCCCTAATGTTAGTTTTGGCCAATTAGCTTCCTGAGCGCCATCAGTCCCCTTTTCTTACACCCAATTTCTTTTCTAGGGAGACATATTGTTTGCTTGTGAAGTGTTGGGCAAGGCCTGGGCGACATTTAGGACACATGTGAGGATGAGGCAGGCATGGCCTAAGGTGGGGCATAAGTGAAAGCACAGAGTACTTGGTGGGAAATAATAATGGTTAATGCACGGCTAAGCTAGGGTTTCGTGACCGTCTCATGCAGATTATATAAGCGAAGCAGATACTTACAATGGTAATCCTAGTGTCCTCCCGCATTTAATATAAAATCCAGGTTTAGGCAGTCCCTGTATCCTCACAATGAACAGCTAATTCAGAGACAGAAGTCTGGTAAAATCAAATCTCAGCTTTCAGCAGCCAGGCGCTGGATATACACAAAGTATTTTGGCATTCTGTTTCCCTCTTTTGAAGTGTGCCTCCGCTGTTATATGTACAACTCCAGCAGACCTGTGAAGCAGGATGTAATTTTCAAGTAGGATTTAACACTCTAGTTTCAAAGAGGATTCTCACAATCCTCCCCGTGGTTACTCTAAACCGAGTGGGGGCAGCTTACTCTCCTACTGGGGTTAGTGTCTTGCTGACTGGAAGGACGAAAGGAGATGCAGGCCCAGGTGTGATCTATATTTGACTGTTACAGTAGACGCCCCTTTGAAGTGCACTCAGTGGCTGGGCACAGCTCTCAAGGCTATCCTGCCAAGGGGCGAACAACACCTTCCCACATCCAAGGCCCATTGTGCCTGTCCTGGGAGCAGTTCACACCTCACCACAAGAGAATCATCAAGATGCCAGGTGACAGTTGAATATTTAACCGCCATGGTCATAATTCCAAATTTTTTACCGCCAGCCTGTTGGCGGTAAAACCGCCACTTCGCCATCAACCGCCAGGGTCGTAATGAGGGCCTTAATCTCTTGATAAACTCCTTGTGTGCCAAAAATCAACGCAACACCTGCCTGCATTGCGACCGAGAAATGGCCGCACAGCCGACCGGAACAATGCAGTCCCTACTTCCCGACTGGAAATTTGACGCAGCACCTGCCTTGTGACAGAAAATTCGATGCATTGCCTACCGGATCGATGCAGCGCCCGTGCCTTCTTCCAGCGCATCAAGGGTTTTCAACGCATCGACCCTGGGTGTCAAAATATTCCTGCATCACCGTGAAAAACCAAGACTGCGCACCAAAAAGCCCCAAACCCCTTGCAGCGTGGAAAGAAATGACGCATCGTCTGTGCCGCGTCAGAAAATTCAACGCACACCTTATTTTTCCATGCTTTTCCTCCTCTGCGGTCTTTGTGCGTCGTTATTTTTGATGCAAACCAGGTACTGTGTTTAATAAAGCGACAACTGTTTATTTCTATTGATTGACTCTATTAAACCTTCTAAAAGTGATATTTCAACTTGTGCTTATTGGATCTTTGTCGTTTTTACCTTATGTTATTCAGATAAATATTATCTATTTTTCTAAACCTGTGTGGTGTATTTTTGTGGTTGTTTCACTGTGTTACTGTATGATTTATTGCAAAAATTCTTTATACATTGCCTTCTAGGTGAAGCCTAACTGCTCATTGTCAAGTTACCAGAGAGTGTGCACAGGATAGATAATTTGGATTGTGTGTGACTTACCCTGACTAGGATTGTGGTCCCCATTTGGACAAGGGTGTATACCTTTGCCAACTAGAGACCCCATTTCTAACACTGACATTATATTGTAAACAGGATTGTGGTATCATATTTAGGAGCAAACTAACATTTAGGTGCAAAACCATCATTGTTGTGACATCATCACAGCGTGGAAACACTTTAAGAAGCACAAATCAAACTTAGGTCTAAACAACATGTAGGTTCAAAACCTGAGTCCAAAACTACATTTAGGTACAAAATCAAATTCAGTTACAAAATCACTCTTGATGCAACATCCGTGAGAGTGGCAATCAAGCAGTGCCCGATGGGCTGTTCTCATAGATCAGTGTGTGGGCTGTTTTTTTAATAGTTTGTGGGCTTGTTTTATGGCCAGGTTGGCCGGGTTTTACTGTTGAGCTCCCTGGTTTTATCACAAACATTGCATGCAGCAAGCACACATAAATGCAGCCTTGCACTGCAACAGGAAAGACTAGTCAGAGAGGTGGACCAACACGACTTACTAGTATGTAGATAATTGCGAGACTGAAATATGCCTTTGGCCTGAACCAAAATGAGAATATCACTTTCTTCACGAAGTGGGTGAGTGATCTGACCCAAACGAAATAAGGGCTGAAGGGGGTTGACCCACATGCTCCTCTCAGTGAATGTTTTAGTGGTGATAACCTGAACTCTGGGAAATAACTAAATGCATCTGTAACCAGACATAAGACACTCATGAACGTGCGAGTCTCAGATGATTCACTGAACACGTCAAACTGTGGCTGAATTTCAAGGGTGAAGCTGCAATTCGTCTTCTGATGTTTTTCTTTAGAACGGTCACACCTTGATTCTCTCACCTCGGTTACTCCATAACACGTTCATGAGTGTTTTCGAGGGCTGGCAGCGCTTCTAACGTTGGTGGTTATGTACTCACGGTGCTCTTAATGCACTTGTGAAGGGACACATCACAATTCCTTTTGTGACACGGACGCAACACTACATTTGTATCCCCTGTATTAGCAGCTCCCACGGACTGCACGGCTAGCTGCAGATCAGGACTGCAGCTCTGCTGAGCTTCCACATATTCTGTGATAAACGTGGTGCAAACATCACAGAGGGTGGCCGGGGTTAAGTAAAGAACGGGATTTATAGAATGGGAGAGCGGTAGCGCTCTTCAAAAACATCTGCTTTGAAGGCCGTCAAGAGAGCCCACTTGTGTCAACAAACTAACCATTAGACATACTGCTAAAATGACAGATTTAACTGCGCAGCGTGAAGCCTCATTCCTCACATAACTGGAAAACCAGAATGACAAGTCCGTGGGCCACACATTTCAGCAAGTGCAAATAGCGGCAGGCTTCTGAAGTTCAGACACAGCACGCTACATATTCATCATTAACTGTTTACACGTAACATTGAACATTTCAAAAACGTGGTTTGGTGTAAACACGACTACATCATCAACACGGCTGGAGCAGTTCGCTTAGGCCTTGCGACAAGGCCCCACTCAGGGGGATCTGATGTATTTGACTGACACAGTCTCTGTCATCACCTCATGTGCTTCTCCAGAAGCTCTGATTTATGCCTTTGAAATCGAAACTTCTGCAGGGGGAGTAGGGGTCATCAAGGAAGTGTGTTGCTAAGGAAAAAGGATCGTCTTCTTTAACACAAACTAGTTTCTCTTTTTTTTAAGACGGCACCACATCTTCCCCTGAATTAATTGTGAGCTTTGTTTGAGAAGTGGTGCCTGCGATACGGTGGCCTCGCTAAGTGGGGGACAGTAAATCTTCGGCAGCTAGTCACCGACCGGGCAGAAATGCGGCTAAATATGTTGACTGCGTTTAGAGGCGACAGAAATCTAGAGCACGGCACCACATAAACAAATTGGGCCATAATTATGAAACAGTGACGCAGGAATGGTTCGCGTTTAGGGTAATTCGGTGCACTCCTGTCCTTTCTCCTGCCATGGTGCACAATTGCCTGCCTAGCGCCAACGTAGGAACCCTTGCACCATGATGCAAAGGCGACTAGGGTGCATGCAGGATTGTTTTTGTACAGAAAGGGATATGTTCCTTCACACAAACAGTACTGAGAGGCCCTTTTCTCTTTCTACACATAGAAAGAGGAAAAAATGAGGAGAAATAAAGAATAAAGAAGAAGGCCTATCTTTTTGGTGCATTCCCAGGTTTACCTGTTCTTGTAAATCTAGGAATGTGTCAAAATCCATGGCTGTTGCGTGGGTACACCGACACAACACCCATGGAAACGCCTACCTGGTGCAGAGTAATGCAACGCAACAGTTTGCGCTGCGTTACATTACTTGAGATTTATGGAGACATGCAAGCCCACGCCAGGGGGCCTTGCGTGGATTTATAAATCTCATTTTTTAGATGTGTCACTCTTGCATCATGTTGCATGGGACAGGAAAGAAGCAAAGGGGCTCATAAATATGCCCCTTATTGTTTTTGTTATTCTGATATTGATAATGCATGTGTTTGTACCTATGTGTATATACGCACTTAAAATGACATTAAAGGTTATTCCTTTGCACAGTCCCTAGTGGCCCAAAACCTCCATTGAGCATGGTATGTGAACAGCACTAGCCTCTGGCCTATGAATCAGAAGTATTGCTATATGTGCTGGTGTTTGCCCTGCTGAGCACTGGAACTTATTTCGAAACACAGGCATGTATTAATGAGAATCCACCTCATGGTGATGCTGTGTGTCTATTTTTTAGTAGAGCACCTCAGTTGAACTTTTAACTATTTTGTACTTCTAGGATACTCATATAGTCGAGGTGACCTGGAATAGTCTAAAACATCACACTTGTTTGAGAGTAATCAACTCGAATAATGGAATTTGGCAACAGTAGTTGCATCTGGGGGTGCTGTCAGCTTGTTGCAGGTAGGGGGTAGGTTTTTCGTACAATAGTCAGGAACAGTCAGGTAAAAAGCACCTTCTTTATATCACGTTAGGTGCTTAGGCTACAGCAACAAGTAGGTCCTGTCAGGGCTCCATCCTCTTTTCAGTTGACCCTGTCTTACAACTTCCATGCCACACCACACACTAGCATTCTGTTACATCATTCACTCTTAGTATTCCAGACACCAGCTGAGACATCCAGGGAATGAAGACACAGAACACTACACAAATAGTCCAACATGTCACACTAGTCTGAGTGCCAGAGTTAGTAGGTAATACTGGCATTCAGCAGCAGTGGCAAGTTATGTGGATGGTGCCAGTTGCAGTGGGCTCCTGTGAAATACCTTGGGCCCTGGCACTTAATATTTTACAAATCAATTGTTGGTTAGAAGAAGTGACTCAAGCTACACTTAGGAATCATGTTAGCCTTTTGTGTTCTGTGGTGGTTCAGCACCAGACCAGTAACTGTGACATGCATCTGAGCTTGTAGGCAGATTATGAGTTCCTTTGTATATTCATTGTCTCCCTTGCACTGCCCACCAACATGACTTTGGGGTAAGAGTCAGTGCAGCATGAAAACACTTCAAAGAACCCAAGTCTTTACATCTGGGCCTGAAATACAGCCTACCCAGTTCCCAAGTAGCCCCACAGAAAGCAATGGGGCTGATTCACACATGCATATGAGAGTACACAAATTAATACTCATGTGGTACTACTTCCAATACTCCCAGATGCTTTTGTGAATCATCCTCAATGAGTTCTTGCAACTGAGCTACTGAACAGTATCAGAATCGGTCCGTGATCATATGACAAGGACTCTGACTAAAATCTCATGCTGACTTAGATTTAAAGAGTTACTCATTTTATTTTTTTAATTTCAATAACATTATTGGGTTTTATGCTACAGCAATACAAATCACATGTTGGAAAAAGCAGGTAAAGTGTGCCCCTTTCTTGCACCGGGATACTTTACACAGTACAAAGGAAACAAAACAAAAATAAAGTTTAAAGTGAAACAAAGCTGAAATGCACAATGAAACATATGAATTAAAAATAAGTCAAGGTTATTACAGTAGTAGGCATGACATTTCTGCAAATGGAGGTGGCAATATACCCACTTTAGGAGAGGGATAGTCTGGGGAAGGTTATCGGGGATATCGGGTTAAGTAATGACTACACAACTATGGCATGGTACGTCAAGGAACTATTAAGGTAACGAGTACTCAACATTATATTGAGTAATAGGATATAGTGAGGATCCTGGTGAACTTAAGGGAAATAGGAGCTCCTTGTTTCATGGAATATAGCAGATGTTCATGGAGGTTTGGTTTGGCACAGTAGCTGTCTAGTGTTTTCCAAACAGCTCTAGATTGTGATTGTCGGGGGAGATTTTGGAGATTAATGTTCTCAGCACCTATTAGGCTTTGTGTCGATTTTCTGATGCACTGGACTTTCTTCTCTCTGGTGAAGTCTTTGATAGCTCTGAGACCTCAGAACAGGAGGCAAGCTCAAGCCAAGCCCTTGGAGAACACTTGAGGAGGAAGGCAGAGTCCTTCCAGCAGAGTCAGGAGTAGGCAGGCAGCAGGGCAGCAAGCAGGCCAGCAGTCCTTCGAGCAAAGCAGTCCAGATGAGTTGTTTGGGAAGCCAGGCAGTCCCTCTGACAGAGTGTAGTTGGAGGTCCAGAAGTGTCTGATTTGGTGGAGTCACAGACCCAGTATATATATTCAAAAGTGTCCTTTAATGGGGGAAACTTCAGAGAGTGGTTTTGAAATGCATAGGCTCCCCTTTCAACCCAGCCCTGTCTGTCAGGTGCCCTGTGGGGGGTTATCAGTCCTTTGTGTGAGGACAGCCCACTGGCCTTTAAAGTGTAATTGAGAGGCCATCCACCCTTCCTGCCCAGGGGAACCCATCTGTGTGCAAATTAATGCAGCTGAGTGTCCTTTGTTTATGGCTGTCTGGGTGGAATGCACAAGGAGAGCTGTCAACTAGCACAAACCAGACGTGGACTGGAGAAAGGCTGTAAGGCACAGATGGGAGTAAATGCAGAGAAATGCCTACTTTCTAAAAGTGGCATCTCTGAAATAGTAATGTAGAATTCAACTTCACCAGTAAATAGGATTTTTCTCTATCATTCCAACCATACCAAATATACTAAGCCTATTCCTCTCAGATCAGAAATTACCACTTAGAAGCATATAAGGAAATCTCTACTGCTGGCCTATGAGAGGAGCAGGCTTCACAGTAGTGAAACATGACTTTGGGAGTTTTTCACTACTTACATAGCACCCTGCCCTATGGGTTGCCGAGGGCCTACCTTAGGGGTGACATATGGAAGAAAAGAGGAATTTAAGGCTTGGCAAGTACTTTTGAATGCCAAGTCAAAGTGGCAGTGAAACTGCACACACAGGCCTGGCAATGGGAGACCTGAGAAATGGTTAAGGGGCTACTTATGTGGGCGGCACAATCAGTCATGCAGGCCCAGTAGTAGTATTCAATTTACAGGCCCTGGGCACATCTAGTGCACTTTACTAGGGACTAAAAGTTAAATTAAATAGTCCAACTGGGTATGAGCCAATGTTAGCATGTTTAGGAGAGGGAGTACAAGCAGTTTAGCAATGGTCAGCAATGGTAAAGTGTTCAGAGTCCTAAACCCACCAAACAGGAGACCAGAAAAATGGAGGAAGGTAGCCACAAAGTTGGGGAAAGACCACTCTAATGCTGTCAGGTCTAACACTGTCTCATCTGGATCCCAAATAGGGACTGGATAAAGTCAAATAATCAATCCCAAAAATGTGACACAGAACTACAGTGAAAAAGTTAGTGTGGGAGATCATCAGTGGCTTTATTAAGTTCCAGCACATTGGGTCATTTTTAACCCCTCAGGTGCCTCGGACATGACGGTTACGTCCTGGGCAGCACCGCTCGGGTGCCCAGGACGTAACCGTTACGTCCAAGTAGGGGCCCTTGGGGGGAACTCTAGTGCTCCCCCCAGGGGTCTCGCACCCCCCTCCCCTGGACAGGGATGGAAGGGGAATCGCTTCCCCTTCCACGCCGACGCCCCTGACCCTTCCGTAGCATCTGATGACGTCAGCGCTTGATCGCATGCTGCCCTCATCAGAGGCCTACCCCTCGGAGGAGAAATGCAAAAGCATTTCTCCTCCGATCATGTGGAGGGGCCGAGAGAGGCATCAAAGAAAAGGAAAGGCCTTTCCATTCCTTTGATGTCTCTCTCTGCATTTCTGCTGCCCGATCGCGATGCAATCGGGCAGTAAAAATGCCACTAGATACCAGGGATTTTTTTTCATTTTTTATTATTGAATAAGAGGAGCGGTCCCGTGGGCAAGGCCTGCTCCCGGGGGGGGGGGGGCAATTTATTTTTAGGCCATTTCTGCCCCCCCCCGGGGGCAGATCGGCCTATTATAATTAGGCTGATATGCCCCCAGTGCGGGCAGAAACCGCTAGACACCAGGGATATTTTTGTTTTGTTTCCTTTTTTTTATATATGTGGGGAGCGACCCCTTAGGCAAGGGTCGCTCCCTTGGGGGCAAACTTACATTTCGGCCATTTCGGCACCCTTTGGAGGCAGATTAGCCTATTTTTATTAGGCCAATCTGCCCCCATCGGGGGCAGAAACCACTAGACATCAGGGAGTTTTGTTTTTTATTTATATTTATACAGAAGAGGAGTGGCCCCTTGGGCAAGGGCCGCTCCCCAGGGGAGCAAAGTATTTTTAGGCCTTTTATGCCCCCCATAGTGGCAGATCGGCCTATTATAATTAGTCCGATCTGCCCCTGGGAGTGCAGAAACCCCTAGACACCAGTGATTTATTTTTTATGTTTACTTTATTTTTTTATATATGGGGAGCAACCCCTTAGGCGAGAGTCACTCCCCTAGGGGTCAAATTGTCTCTAGGACATTTCTTCCCCCCCATGGGGGAAGATCAGCCTATTTTTATTAGGCGAATCTGCCCCCAAGGGGGGCAGAAACCACTAGGCCCCAGGGATTATTTTTTTGCACCAATTTCACGCAAGGGGAGCGACCCCTTAGGCAATGGTGGCTCCCCTGGGGGGGAGGGGGGGGCAAATTTATTTTAGCCCATTTCTGCTCCCCTTTGGGGGCAGATCGGCTTATTTCTATTAGGCCGATCTGCCCAGAGAGGTTAAGGGGGCAGAAACCACTTAGGCACCAGGGATCGCTGTGTGTATGTGTGTGTTTTGTTTGGGGGGGCAGCCCCTTAGACAAGGGTCGCTCCCCATGGGGGCACATTACTGTTGGCCATATCTGCCCCCCTTGGGGGCAGATCAGCCTATTTTTAGAAGGCCCATCTGCCTCCAAGGGGGGTCAGAAAGCCCACCAGGGAAGATTTTGTTTTTTCAAAATAAGAGGGTGTGGGTATGGCCATACCCCCACCCCAAATAAATGGGGCCAAAGTTGTTCTGCCCACCAGTGGGCCGATGGGGTAATTACCCCCGATCCACACCCCGGTGGGGGGGGGCAGAAAGTCTACTAGATGCCAGGGAATTTAAACAAAACAAAAAATAGTGGGGTGGGGGCTACCAACCAGTATGGGCCTGGTTATGCCCCAACCCCAACTGAAGTGGGTAACAGTCTTTTAGCTCTCTCCCCGCACACTAAAACATCTTATCCCACGGCAAGCAAGATGACATTCGATTATTTTGGGTTTGGTTTTACATTTGGGCCATGAGAGCTTGGCTAACTCTCAAAATCGTCCCACTTGGAATGGTGAGGGCTGCACTTTTTGGACTTCGAAACGCTGCCATGTAGAAAAATCCACAAGACCTAGACACATCTGAAAACTAAACATCTGGGTGATTCCAGGATGGTGTGCTTCATATGCACCCCACACCTTTTTCTTACCCACAATGCCCTGCAAACCTCCAACTTTGCTGGAAATCACACATTTCCCCACATTTTTGTGATGGAACCTTCCGGAATCTGCAGGAATCCACAAAATTCCTACCACCCAGCATTGTCTCATCTATACCGATAAAAATTCTGCTGCACTTGTCAGCCTAAAATTTTTTTTTTTCAAAATGCCTTTTCGGACCCGCTTTGGTTCCCCCTCAATTTTGACATGTTTTTGGCTCTTCCTGTCACAGGCACTAGGCCCACCTACACAAGTGAGATATCATTTTTATCAGGAGACTGAGGGTAACGTTGTGTGGTAAGAAATTTGTCCTGGTGCGGTGATCCCACACAGAAATGTGGGAAAAAGTTAATTTTCTAGCTAAATTTGGGGTTTGCGGAGGATTCTGGGTAAGAAAACATTGGGGGATCCACGCAAGTCACACCTGCCTAGATTCCCTCGGGTGTTTAGTTTTCAGAAATGTTTGGGTTTGGTAGGTTTTCCTGTATGGCTGCTGAGCCCAGGACCAAAAACGCAGGTCCACACACTCCGCAAAAACAGGTAGTTTAGTATTTGATCATTTTGATATGTCCACATAGTGTTTTGGGGCATTTCCTTTCTCGGACACTAGGCCTACCCACACAAGTGAGGTACTATTTTTATCGGGAGACTTAGGGGAACGCTGGGTGGAAGGAAATTTGTGGCTCCTCTCAGATTCTAGAACTTTCTGTCACCGAAATGTGAGGAAAAAGTGGTTTTTTGCCAAATTTTGAGGTTTGCAAAGGATTCTGGGTAACAGAACCTGGTGAGAGCCCCACAAGTCACCCCATCCCGGATTCCTCTAGGTGTCGAGTTTTAAAAAATGCACAGGTTTGGTAGGTATCTCTAGGTGCCGGCTGAGCTAGAGGCCAAATCCACAGCTTGGCACTTTGCAAAAAAACAGCTCTGTTTTATTTGGGAAAATGTTATGTGTCCATGTTGTGTTTTGGGGCATTTCCTGTCACGGGCGCGAGGCCTACCCACACAAGTGATTTTTATCGGGAGACTTGGGGGAACGCTGGGTGGATGGAAATTTGTTGCTCCTCTCAGATTCCAGAACTTTCTGTCGCCAAAATGTAAGGAAAAAGTGTTTTGAGGTTTGCAAAGGATTCTAGGTAACCGAACCTGGTGTCCCACAAGTCACCCCATCTTGGATTCCCCTAGGTGGTGTCTAGTTAAAAAAAAATCACAGGTTTGGTAGGTTTTCCTAATGCCGGCTGAGCTAGAGGCCAAAATCCACAGCTAGGCACTTTCCAAACAACACGTCAGTTTTCTTTGGGAAAATGTAATGTGTCCATATTGTGTTTCCTGTTGTGGGCATTGGGCCTAACTGCGCAAGTGAGGTACCATTTTATCAGGAGACTTCAGGGAACACTGAAGAGGAGAACAAGTGTTATTGCCCCTTGTGTTTCTCTACATTTTTTCCTTCCAAATGTAAGACAGTGTGTAAAAAAGACATCTATTTGAGAAATGTCCTGTAGTTCACATGCTAGTATGGGGACCCCAGAATTCAGAGATGTGCAAATAACCACTGCTTCTCAACACCTTAACTTGATGAACCTCCAAGCCCTATGCTTTCCCACAACCAGACGAGTCTAGCAGACGTAACAGTATATTGCTTTAAAAAATCTGACATCACAGTAAAAAGTTACAGAGTAAAATGTGACACAAAATGGCTGTTTTTTACCTCAATTTCAATGTGTTTTTATTTTCAGCTGTCATTTTCTGTAGGAAAACCTTGTAGGATCTACACAAATGACCCCTTGCTGAATTCAGAATTCTGTCTACATTTCAGAATCATTTAGCTTTCTGGGATCCAGCATTGGTTTCATACCGATTTCTGTCACTAACTGGAAGGAGGCTAAAAGCACAAAAAACAGTAAAAATGGGGGGGGTCCCAGCAAAATGCCAAAATTGTGTTTAAAATGTGGTTTTCTGATTCAAGTCTGCCTGTTCCTGAAAGCCGGGAAGCTGGTGATTTTAGCACCGCAAACCCTTTGTTGATGCCATTTTCAGGGAAAAAAACACAAGCCTTCTTCTGCAGCCCTTTTTTCCCATTTTATTTTTAAAAAAATGAAATTTTCGCTGTATTTTGTCTAATTTCTTGGTCTCCTTCAGGGGAACCCACAAACTCTGTGTACCTCTAGAATCCCTAGGATGCTGGAAAACAGGATGCAAATTTGCCATGGGTAGCTTATGTGGACAAAAAGTTATTAGGGCCTAAGCGCAAACTGCCCCAAATAGCCAAGAAAAGGCCTGGCACCTGAGGGGGAAAAGGCTTGGCAGCAAAGGGGTTAAGGGACATCAAGAATTTCTTTTTTTTCGACTAAGAGCCATGCGGTAGTATAGTTTAGACATTGGAAAAACTATAGTGACCTATGTCTGGCTAAAAAGACGTTTTGATAGATTCTGCCAGGTTGACTCTGCCAAGGTTCGTGGGTAGTCAAAGTTGTTTGGTGGCGATTCTAGGGCGTTTATTTTGCTATCTAAATTTTATCAACAACATTTCTAGTTTTTGGTGGAAATTGTCAGACAATTCCAGAGACAACACACTTATAAGATAATTGACTATTAGGGTCACCATCATTTTGATTGTCTCTATACAATCCCACCAAGTTATGAATTTAGGGTTACATTCATTTAGTAGATTGAAAATTTTCTTTAGTGTCAATTTTTCGCTGTGGTGAAGGGTTTCTAATAGGTCAGAGCAGATTCTAAGCCCAGATATTTTATGAATTGGGGTTGCAAGATTACCCCTGTGTTATTTAGAAGGTCACTAGTATACAGACTGTCTAAACCTATAACTTCAGATTTTCCCTGTTGAGTTTATATCCTGCGACCTGGGAATAATTGTCGATCATTTGTAATAATGCAGTAATTGTGTTATGGGCATTTTCTGTCATGCTCAAAGTATCACCGGCATAAGCTGTCACTTTCCCTGTGGTATTATTGAAGGTAATACCAGCGTTCAACTGGGTAATCTTGCTATTATGGAGTGGAAGTACAAGAGTCAGAATAAATAATGAAGGGGATAAAAGACAATCCTATCTAGTGCCTTTCTCTAGGATAAAGGGAGGGGCAGTAAGCCACCAGTACACACTCTGGTAGAGAAGCCACTATATAGAGCATTGACCATCCTAGTAAAAACTTCCCCCAGGCTGAATTTTAAAAGGGTTTGCTGTAGAAGTGTCCTATATTCTCTATTGAATGCCTTCTTATCATCTAAAGTAATTGTTACTTTATCGGAGTTTGTGCATTTGCCTCTTTCAAGGATATGGCATAAGAAGTGAATGTTATCATGAGACATTCAGTTCATCATGAAACCCAAATCTGATCGGCTGATCAGACGTGGTAATAGGGGGTTCTAATATTTTACATAGGATTTTGGTGTAGAATTTTGCATCTATATTTATTAAAGAGATTGGCCTGTAATGTTTCACCAGGTTTAGATCTTTACTCTCTTTAGGGATCACTACAATGGTGGCTTCACTAGCAGTGCTCGCTACAGAGCCCGATTTTGAAAAGTGTTGAAAAAGGTCAAGAGGTACATGTAGGAAAGTGCCCCAGTAGGCATGGTTTACCCCACCCACCACACTTTTGCCTGATATCTGATGCTAACTTGACTGAGTGTGTGCTGGGATCCTGCTAAGCAGGCCCCAGCACCTGTGTTCTTTTTTCGCTAAACTGTACCATTGCTTCAATAATTGGCACACCCCGGGCACACAGCTAAGTCCCTTGTAAAAGGTACCAGAGGTGCCAAGGGCCCTGTGGCCAGGGAGGGCCCCTAAGGGCTGCAGCATGTATAATGCCACCCTAAGGGACCCCTCACCAAACGCATACACACTGCCATTGCAGGTTGTCTGTGCTTATGGGGAGAGAAAGGTAAAGCCGACATGGCATCCCTCTCTGGGTGCCATGCCCACAAACCACTGCTTGTGGCATAGTTAAGTCACCCCTCTAATAGGTATTACAGCCCTAAGGCAGGGTGCACTATACCAGAGGTGAGGGCAAAGCTGCATGAGCAATATGCCCCTATAGTGTCTAAGTCCATTCTTAGACATTATAAGTGCAGTGTGGCCTGGGAGATTGTCATTACGAACTCCACAGCTCCATGCTGGCTTCACCGAAGACTGGGAAATTTGGTATCAAACTTCTCAGCACAATAAATCCACACTGATGCCAGTGTTGGCTTTATGGAAAATTCACACAGAGGGCATCTTAGAGATGCCCCCTGTATTTCACCCAATCCTCTAGTGTAGGGCTGACCAGTCTGTGCCAGCCTGCCACTAACAGACAAGTTTCTGACCCCATGGGGTTTGTGCTCTCTGGGGTCAGGAATAAAGCTTGCTGTGGGTGGAAGTGCTTCACACCTCCCCCTGTAGGAACTGCAACACTTGGTGGTGAGCCTCAAAGGCCCCTGCCTCCTGTTACACGACCCCAGGGCACTCCAGCTAGTGGATATACACGCCCCCTGGACCAGGCCCCATTTTTCACAGCAGGTCCAGCAGGAAAATTAGTAAACACCAGGAGGAGTGTCCACCCCAGCTAGGACCACTCCTAGGGTGCCCAGAGCTGAGGTGAACCCCT
Organism: Pleurodeles waltl; assembly: GCF_031143425.1. NCBI lineage: Eukaryota > Metazoa > Chordata > Amphibia > Caudata > Salamandridae > Pleurodeles > Pleurodeles waltl. The sequence goes on along the minus strand of NC_090437.1, from coordinate 714,799,801 downwards.
CATGGCAGAATCCTCCCTCTTGCTTTGGAGGGAGTTAGCCAATAAGGTTAGGAATTTGCCCCCCTCCAGAAAGGGAGTGGGCACAGGAAGAGTGTAGCCACCCTCAGGGACAGTAGACATTGGCTACTTCCCTCTGACCCCTCTAGTGCCCCTAAATCTAGTATTTAGGGGCACCCCTGAACCTTGCTCTAGAGATTCCTGGCAACCTGAAAAGAAGAAGAAGGACTGAAGAGATGCACCAGCAGAGAACACTCCAGATGACAGCTGACATGGCCCCAGCCCTACCGGCTATCTGCAGCTTCAAGACTCCTGCTACAAGAAGACAACTTGTCCTGCGGTACCAGTGACCTCTAAAAACCCCCAGAGGCTTGCCTTCCTACCCAAGGACAAAGATCTCCCAAATCCGCGAGCCCTGCCCACTCTGCACTCGACACCCACGGTCTGTGTCCAGGTGGCCCACCAGTCCAGAGAAGGTCCCCAGGCAATTCCTACCTCGAGTCCACCCAGGGTTGACCACTCCTGAGCAACATGATGGTGTCTGCAGCCTAAATCCAGAGGACCCCCCATGACCACGCCCGGATCTGGTGAAGATTTCCCGATGCCTAAATGTACCCCTGCACCCGCAGCCCCCTAGCCTTGGGAACTCAACCAATGGTCCACCAACACCCAGAGGGCTCTCTACTTACCTGTTCAGCAGTTGGTTTTCTTCAGTCGACTCCCCGGACCAAACCTGCAGCATCTTTGTGACCCCTGGGGTTTCCCCCATTAAAAAGCATTGGGCGCCCGACGGTGTTTGCACCCTGCACGGTGGCCGTATCGGTGCTGCTGAGGGTGTGTGATGATCTGTGGCCCTCCCATTATGATCTAGACCCCAGGTCTGTGCCCTTAAGTCAAGAGTACTTACCTGCAAACTGTTTTCTTCTAAGTGCCCCTGTCTCCCTTGGATTCCTTTGGTGGCCCAACACCAACTTTGACCTTTGCACCAGGCTGGCCCAGTGTTGCTGGTGGCGCACCCTAGGGCCCATATTTGTACTTTTTGCCGCAAACAAATTGTTACACAGTAATAACACTACAAAATGGACACCACAACAGTTTCGAAAAATAGGCAATATTTATCTAAATCAAACAAGACCAAAATGACAAAAATCCAAAATACACAAGTCAAGTTATGAATTTTGATAGTAAAAAGGGTCTTACTCCATAGAAAACAATGGAAATGTTGGTTTTACACAAAGTACCTGGTTTGCATAAAAAACTAAAGCTGCGTCGGAAAAGTCAGTGATGTGTCGATTTCCGGACAGGGCACCTTGGATCTGCGCAGGTTCACGATGATCTTGACTCCCCGCAACGATGCAGGAGAAATCCGGCCGCACAGTGTTGGAAAACCGCTCTGCGTGGGGTTTGCATTGTTTTCAGCAGTTGCAAGAGGGTGTTGCATGGTTTCTCCAGCTTCGATGCAGGTGATGTGTCGATTTCCCTACCGTGATGGAGGTGATGCATTGATTTCAGCCGCAAGGCAGGTGGAGTGTAGTTTTTACAGCCTTGTTGCATGTGACACGTCAAAATTTTCCCTGCACAGCTTCCTGTGCGTGGATTTTAGTCCTTGTTATACTAGCCGGACCTTTCAAAGGCCCAGGGACTGGATAGGGCACCACTTGGCAGGGCAGGGCTCTCAGCAGAGAGTCCAGGTGCTGGCAGAGGAAGTCTTTGATGGCCCTGAGACTTCAAAACAGGAGGAAAGATCAGTCCAAGACCTTGGAGACACTTTACGAGCGGGAATATACCAAAACGTCTCGTCTTTGCCATCTTTCAGGCAGGAGGAGCAACTGCAGGCCAACCCAGCAAAGCACAGTCACAGGCAAAGTGGCAGTACTCCTCCTCCAGCTCTTCAGCTCTTCTCCTTGGCAGAGGTTCCTCTTGGTTCCAGCAGTAATCTGAAAATCTGGGGTTTTGGGTCTACTACTTATATCCCTTTCTGCCTTTGCAAGAGACAAACGTTGAAGGAAAGTCTCTGTTGTTCACAAGATCAGGCCTGGCTCCAGACACATACCAGGGGGTTGGAGACTGCATTGTGTGAGAGCAGGTACAGCCCATTCAGGTGTAAGTGACCACCCTCCCCTCCACTCTAACCCAGATGGCTCATCAGGATATGCAGGCTACACCCCATCTCCCTTTGTGTCACTGTCTAGAGGGGATTCACAAACAGCCCAACTGTCAGTCTTACCCAGACAGGGAATACATAAGCAGACAGAGTCACAGAATGGTTAAGCAAGAAAATGCTCACTTTCTAAAAGTGGCATTTTGAAACTGACAATCTAAAAGCCAACTTTACCAAAAGACATATTTTTAAATTGTGAGTTCATAGACCCCAAACTCCATAACTCGATCTGCTCCCAAAGGGAAACTGCACTTAAAAGTTATTTAAAGGCAGCCCTCATGTTAACCTATGAGACAGATAGGCCTTGCAACAGTAAAAAACTAATTTGGCAGCATTTCACTGTTAGCACATGTAAAACTCACCAGTACATGTCCCACCTTTAACATACACTGCACCCTGCCCATGGGGCTACCTAGGGCCTACCTTAGGGGTGCCTTACATGTATAACAAGCATTTGCAATGCAACGGGTCTCGCATTTGCTCTAGTTAGAGCTATTAGTGTTGTAAACTCCCAACCGGACTGTTCTTGTCACACAAATTAAAAGGAAAAAAATTAGCGCGATCGCGCTCAAATTGAAAACCAAAAAACCGAGCATGATCGCACTATGTAAAACCTAGCACGATCACGCTGCGTGGAGAATAAAAAGATAAAGTAATCTGGAAACCATGCTGAAAACATGGAGCCTCGTACGCTTTCAGTTGTTGCTGGGTGCACTCGAGGAGGACTAAACACCGGAAAAGGCATAATGTATGCATGCTTATCACTAATGAAATCACGCAGATTTTAAAAAGGCAAGCCCATGAACCAATGAAAGTGACAGGTGTGACATGGGCGTGGTTAAAGGCCTAAAGAGAGACTACAACAGGGACGGAGCGCTGTGCACTCGACCCTAAAAAGGGAAGGTTTGGGCCTGGCAAGTGGGTACACTTACAAGGTTGAATTGGCAGGTTAAAACTGCACACACAGACACTGCAGTGGCAGGTCTGAGACATGTTTACAGGGCTACCCACGTGGGTGGCACAACCAGTGCTGCAGGCCCACTAGTAGCATTTGATTTACAGGCCCTGGGTCCTCTAGTGTACTTTACTAGGGACTTACTAATTAATCAAATATGCCAGTCATGGAAAAGCCAATTACACATACAATTTACACAGGAAGCACTTGCACTTTAGCACTGGTCAGCAGTGGTAAAGTGCCCAGAGTACCGAAAAACAGCAAAAACAGAGTCCAGCACACAGTCAAAACATGGGAAGCAGAGGCAAACAAACATTTGCAATGCAATTGGTCTAGCATGTTTTTGAGTTAGAGGCATTGGCATTGTAAATTCATAACTGGACGTTTCTTACCGCATAAATTGGTCAATACTGCCTCATAATTTTGTCTTTTCCTGCCATATAATTCCAGTGGCCAAGCATTTAAGAAAGCACTTCCATTTACCTTCTTCCTCTATCTCAAAACATACACAATTATCATATAAACCTTTATCAAAAATAAACATTTGGCATTAGAGTGTAATGCTCAAAACACAATAACAAATATATTATTTGGGACAGATTGAAGGGTGAAAGGAAAGAGGGAGTCAGGAGTAAAGATGGAGAGGACAACTGGCGTACTAAAGGTATCATGGGCCCTGGAATAAGAAAAGAAAATGAATAACTGCATTTTCAGTAGGAAAATATAGCAGTCATTAGGGTTGGATGAGGTCCATAGGTCTCTGGGCCCGGTGCCACTGCACCTGTTACTCAGGAGAGAAAGCAGATTGGGCAGAAGAAGAGAAGCCAAAGGAATGCAACAGACTAATGAGAAAAAGAAAAGGGGTCACAAAGAAATAAACGAAATAAGGGAAAGAAAGAATGAGAAAACAAAAACACAACTAACAAGAAATAGAGCAAACGTGTGAGGCAAAAGAAAAAAAAGGAGGAAGCTAGCTGATGAAAGATAAAGAGCAAAAAATAATAAAAGAAGTGTGAAAAGAAAGAGAAAAATGAACAGAAGAGAAAAAAAGAGAGATTGTGAGAGAAACAAGCACCAAACGAACCAGGGCATGTATTTACTGACACATTTCCAACAGACACAGAATGGGAAAACCACTTTGACACTTCAGGTCCGACAAGTAACAGGGAAAAGAGGGATTTATAGTAAAATGCAAATTGACAGATAAAGATAAGAAAAACACAAAAGAAAAGAAGGAAGAAAGATCTTTAAAAAAGTGAAAGGATGCATACTGAGTCAAAGGAAAGAGCAAATAAAAAAGAAAAAGAAAGAATGAAGGGAAGAGAAATGAAATAGATAGTGAAATAATAAATGCCTGTTGAAGAAAAAAGAGAAATGAAACAAGGAAAAAATAAGTTTTTGCGAGTCTGAAAGAGGAGGTAGCAAGAGGAAGAGGGAAATAAAAAAAAGGGAGAGGAGTAGCTATAAATAGTTGAAAGAAAGAGTGAAACTGCAAATGTGTGGGTTTTAAGAGCTGGAAAGAGAAAAGTGTGGGAGAAATAAAACATTGAGAGTAAACAGAGTAAAGGAAAGAACAGAGTGAGATAGGTGAAACAGACTCTCTCAAATAAAGATAGCAGCTATGAATAGATTAAATTGTCTCCCCCACGTCCTCAAACAGAAGTCAGAGTGTGTAACAGCAGGGGGCACTGCAGAACAGCAGGAGGTGTATTAGCAGAGTTGTATGTGAACACCAATACAGCAATATTGGGGTGCTTCAGATCAGGATTGAGGGTATAGGCAGAGCTGTGTCCCGGCCCAGTGCTGGAATAACAGAAAGGCAGCAGGTGAGGAATGAGAAATGGAGTGCTGTGTAATTCCTGGTATTGGAATAATGGGACGCTGCAGGTTAGGGTTGAGGTGCACTGACAGAGTTGCATGTGGGTTGAGGTACTGGAATAGTAATGGGCACACAAGGTCAGAAGTGAGGTATGTTAATGGAACTGTGTGTGGAACCTAGTATTGGCATACCAGTTTTGCCGAGTGTTAGCCTGGAGGTGCCCTGGTAAAGCTGTGAATGGAGCCCAGTATGTGAGTGGAATTGCCTCTGAACCACAGAAGTGATGAGCCCTGAAGGGAGTGTGTGTGAGCCTTAGTTCTGAGAAGAAATGTGCACCTAATGTTATAATTGATGAATTCTGGGGAATCTGTTGTGGTTCCCATCAACAGTTGTGTTTGACGTTAGACTTAAGGTGCACTGGCTGAGCTGTGTTTTGCTCTTTTGGGTCCAGTATTGGCTTGGCAGTGGGACCGAATATTAGAATTAAGCTGCTGTAATGGAACTGTATGTGAGCAGGGTCCCAGTATAGGAAAGGAAGTGACCTCACCGGGGTAGAACTGTGGTGCACAGATGGAGTTGCTCCCGAGGCCCCAGTACTGGAACAGCAGACTGTACTGATTGTAAGAACTGAGGTGCTCTGGCAGACAGAGTGTGTGGGGTTCTGGCACTGGCTCGGCTGAGGGGATTGGAGTGTGCGAACTGAGGTGCACTGATGGATCTGTGCCCGAGGTCCCAGTACTGGAGCAGCAGTGTGTACTGACTGTAAGAACTGAGGTGCTCTGGCAGACAGCATGTGTGGGGTTCCTTGCACTGGCACAGCTGAGGGCTTAAGAACTGCGGTGCACTGATGGAGCTGTGCCCGAGGTCCCAGTACTGGAGCAGCAGAGTGTACTGACTGCAATAACTGAGGTGCTCTGGCAGACAGCATGTGTGGGGTTCCTGGCACCAGCACAGCTGAGGGCTTGGAGTGTGTGAACTACAGTGCACTGATGGAGCTGTGCCCGAGGTCCCAGTACTGGAGCAGCAGAGTGTACTGACTGAGAGAACTGAGGTGCTCTGGCAGACAGCATATGTGGGATTACTGGCACCAGCATGGCTGAGGGCTTGGAGTGTGTGAACTGCAGTGTACTGATGGAGCTGCACCCGAGGTCCCAGTACTGGAGCAGCAGAGTGCTTCTGGCTGCAAGAACTGAGGTACTCTGGCAGACAGCATGTGTGGGGCTCCTGGCACTGACACGGCTGAAGGCTTGGAGTGTGTGTACAGACCAGATCAATAGGACAAAGCGTAATTATACAGTAGTTTGTCCCGCTCCCACACAGTAGAAGGTGGGACAAAGCCACTGACCACTAGCAAGCAAGGATTTTTAAATGACACTGAAACTAACAAATGAAATAGCTGGAAGTCCACAGAAGAAGTATACTTAAAAGCATACAAGAGGTCGTACGCTTACGCTTGACCTAAAAAGACAGGGGAGACCACGCCAAGGATGCCAGGTCTTACAGGCATCATAACAAAATGGCATTGTGAGTCAGGAGAGCATAGCGGATGCTCTGGGAGCTATTAGGTAAGTACATAAATGCGATAGAAACAGGAATCTTATAATTGATAGAACAAGAGCACCATCTGCAGGGAGTGTAAATTGAGAGCTACACATCAAGGCTTATTTGACATAACAGCAAAAAGAGTGTTGGCTCATATCATGCTAGCTGACGGAAAGCATATCAAGTAGGCACAAGTTAAAGTTGCTATGGAAGATGCTCATGACTTTGTCTTTTTGGTAGATGTTTTTTGGTGTCCATGAAAACATTGTTGCTTTTGTCTAAGAAGGTTTGTAGATCTCTGTGATTGGAGAATATGTAGTTCTTCCCATAAGCGTAAACCTTGACTTTTGCAGGACCTGTAAAGGAAAACTGAAGTTCTTAACCCTAGGTCTTGGCTAAGTTGTTGGCAAGTCCCTTATTCCTAAGGTGGGAGCACTGGAGGATGAGATATTATCACAAAATTGTTGAAGCTGCTGTAAGACAGTGAGATGTTCATTTATGTCAAAGGGTGTGCCTGCTGCCACCATCCCAGGGACATCTAGATCTGGGACATACATAGGTATCCCAAAGAGGATCTCATAAGAAGTACATCCTTCCAAAGAGCATCTTGGCAGATTATTCAGTACTCTCTGCACCCCATATAAGTGATGAAGCCAACTGCAGCCTGAACCTATTACTCTAGCTGTTAAGGACTGCTTTAGGTCACAATTCCTCCTCTCCATGACAGAATTCCCCTCAGGATGACATGGGGAAGAGTAATGGAATTCAACACCCATCGTCCTCATGGTGTCCCTAAATGCCATAGAGGTAAAAGCAGGGCCCTTCTCCGAGTGGAATGCTACAACAGCATATGTACCAATAAAGATGAGCAAGCCTTTTATAACAGTTCGAAACTCAGTCAACCGCTGTGACCATACCCACAGGAATCTAGAACAAGAATCAATAGCGACTAAGATATATTTTTATGCACCATCAAGTTGCAAGGGACCACAATGGTCCAGGTACAGACATTGTAGTGGTCTGTTGGACACTAAGACGGATGTCTGCTGTGGGCCTTTGGTGTTAGACCCCTATTTGCTGGCAAATATCACACCAAAGGACAAATTGCCTGATCTGTCTGTATAGACCCAGCCACCAGAAGCGTTTCTGTAAGAGTGATATTGTGGCCGCGACACCAGCATGAGCAGATGCAACACCCTCATGCGCTGCTTGGATGAGATCTAATCTCTGGTCTTGGTTGGGGATCACTTGATCTTTTACCCCAGTAATTGTCGTCAAGGCAACATTCTGTGCACTGATATGGGAGGAATATTTTTTAGGGTATGCTTTTGGAAGAGGCTTGCCCTCAGCCAAAGCTTTCACGGCAGCCTGTATTTCGTTATCTTTTCTTGTGTGAGAACAAGTCACTGCAGCAACAGAAGCCGTAGCTATTGTGGATTTGGCCACTTCATCAGCCAAAGTGTTTCCAATAACGTGTACTCTTACGCGTTGGGGGCCGAGTGTATGTACTACATGAGCATCTGATAGCTTATCCTTAAGATCAGCCACCCTCTCCCACAGAGTTCTTTGCTTTATGCTGTTAGAAATGGGGTCTCTGGTTGGCAGAGGTATACACGTTTGTCCAAATAGAGATATCAAAATCCTAGTCAGGGTAAATCACACACAATCCAAATTATCCTGTACCTACCCTCTGGTTGCTAAGCTTAGGAGGCAATGTGTAAAGTATTTGTGCAATAAATCATGCAATAACACAGTGAGAACATTACAAAAAGACACCACGCAGGTTTAGAAAAATATAAGATATTTATCTGATTAAATTAAGGTCAGAATGATCAAGATTTGATAATCACAAGTTGAAAATATCACTTTTGTAAAGATAATAAGAGTCTTAAATTCTTAAAAGTAACAATTGTCTCTTGCAAGCACAAAGTACCTGGTTTGTGCCAAAATTACATGCACGAAGACCGCAGAGGAGGAAACGAGTTGAAAAAGGTAGGTGCGCGTCAGATTTCTGGGTGCACACCGGCGATGTGTCAATTCCTTTCCATGCGGCAAGGGCTTTGCGTCGAATTCCAGCGCACAGGCTTGAATTCTCTTTGCGATGCGGGGGTCTTTTGATGCCTAGGGACGATGTGTGGAAATCCTGGGTGTGCAGGATGAAGTCACAGATGCTGCATCGATCCGGTGGGCAATGCGGCGGAGTTTCTGTCGCATGGCAGGTGCTGCATTGATTCCTCTCTCAGGAAGTCGGGCTGCGTCGTTCCGGCTCAGTGATGCGTCGATCCGGTGGGCTGTGCATGGAAGTTCCAGTTGCAACGCTGGCACTGCGTCGATCTCCACTTGGGAAGCCGGGCTGCGTTTTTCCGGTTCAGCGATGCAGTGACTCTTTCACCGCTGGGCAGGCTGTGCGTCGATTCCGTCAGGCTGTGCATCGATTTTCGTCGCACAAGGAGTTTCTTTTGCAGAGATGGAATCCTTTTGGCCCTGAGACTTCAGGAATAGGAGGCAAGTTAAATCGAAGTCTTTGGGGAACACTTCTCAGCAGAGCCAGAGGCCAGCAAAGCAGCAGGACAACAGCAAGGCAGCAGTCCTTTACAGCAAAGCAGTCCAGGTGAGTCCTTTGAGCAGCCAGGCAGCTTCTCTTGGCAGGTTGCAGGTTCTAGTGCAGAGTGTCTGTCCCAAGGAGTGTCTGATTTGGTACAGACAGGGACCCAGTTTATATACCCAAATGTGCTTTTGAAGTGGGGGAGACTTCAAAGAGTGGCTTAGAAGTGCACAAGGTCCCCTTTCAGTACAATCCTGTCTGCCAGGGTCCCAGAAGGGGGGTTGGCAGTCCATTGTGTGAGGGCAGGCCACTGTCCTTTGAAATGTAAGTGTCAAGCGCTCCACCCTTCCAGTCCAGGAATACCCATTCAGGATGCAGATGTGTGCAGGTGTGACTGGGCATCATGGTGGTCATTACGACCCTGGCGGTCTGAGACCGCCAGAGCTAAAGTGGCATCCGTACCGCCAACAGGCTGGCGGTACGGAGACCCATATTTCGACTGTGGCGGTAGCGCAGCGGTCGCACCGCCGGGAACGGCGTTTTCCCGCCGTTTTAGCCCCGCCAGTGATAATCCGCCAGGGCAGCGCTGCAAGCAGCACTGCCCTGGGGATTATGACTTCCCTACCGCCAGCCTGTTTCTGGCAGTTTGCACCGCCAGGAAGAGGCTGGCGGTAAGGGGAGTCCTGGGGCCCCTGGGGGCCCCTGCACTGCCCATGCCAGTGGCATGGGCAGTGCAGGGGCCCCCTAACAGGGCCCTGTGCAGCTTTTCACTGTCTGCATAGCAGACAGTGAAAAGCGCGGCGGGTGCTACTGCACCCGTCGCACGGCCGCAACACCGCCGGCTCCTATGCTGCGGCTGCATCCCCGCTGGGCCGGCAGGCATAAACTAGGTTTGCGCCCACCTGCCCAGCTGGGATGTTGTAATGGGGACCGCGGGAGAGGTAACGCCGCCCGCCAATGTTGTAATGACCCCCCATGTTGTCTGGGTGAAATGCACAAGGGAGCTGTCAACCAGCCCAGCTCAGACGTGGATTGGAGACAGGTTGAAAGGCACAGAAGGATTTTAAGTGCAGAGAAATGCTCACTTTCTAAAAGTGGCATTTCTAAAATAGTAATATTAATTCCAACTTTACCAGTCAGCAGGATTTTGTATTGCCATTCTGGCCAAACTAAAAATTACCTATTTACCCCTTTCTAATCAGAAACTTCCACTCAAACTTTATGAGGGTAGCCCTAATGTTAGCCTATGAAAGGAGCAGGCCTCACAGCTGTGAAAAACAAATGTAGGAGTTTATGTAGAAAAGGGGGAGTTTAAGGCTTGGCAAGTACTTTTAAATGTCAAGTCAAAGTGGCAGTGAAACTGCACACCCAGGCCTTGCAATGGCAGGCCTGAGACACGGTTAAGGGGCTACTTAGGTGGGTGGCACAATCAGTGCTGCAGGCCCACTTGTAGCATTTAATTTACAGGCCCTAGGCACATGTAGTGCACTTTACTAGGGACTTATAATTAAATCGAATATGCCAATTGGATATGAGCCAATGTCACCATGCTTTAAGGGAGAGAGCATATGCACTTTAGCACGGGATAGCAGTGGTAAAGTGCACAGAATCCTAAAACCAGCAAAACAGTGTAAAACAAATGGAGGGAGGCAAGCTAAAAGTTAGGGGTGACCACCCTAAGGCTGTCAGGTCTAATATATGGTGTTCCCCTTTGAGTCTCTGAACCCATTCAACTGCCAATGATTGAGATAATCACAATAGTGGACACAATAGTACGAATCACACACAGTCAATGTGAATTGTTCTGTATCTGTATGTTCCAGTGCCAAAGTAAGAGCTTCAAACTCAGCGAACTAAACTGTACAGTATCCTAGGATCTGTGTGTAGTGATGGAATATGCCATACTTCATCACTCCGCTCACGGATGCGCAAGCAGCTGAGTATTGATGTTTTGTTCAGCTGATTGTGCTGAATCATAAGTGTAAATGACAGTCTGGTATCTGTCAAGTGGCAAGATGTTTAGAGGTTTGGGGTTCTCCTGTTCATATTGGAGAAATTCTTGTGTTTTAAGTCTTGGGTTAAAGATGTAGTCTACATCAGTGGCAGTCAAGGAGGATGCCCATTGAGTCCAACATGGATGTAATGCTTTAGCATTAGGAACGTTTGCTATGGTGACAGCCTGTAAGGGTGGCACTGGGGTAATGACAATAATGCGTTTCGCTTGGACAAGTCGCCTCTCCGTAATGACAGCCATCTGTACAGCAGTCAGAATTTTTAAGTACAAATGTGATTTGTATGCTATAGGCACTGTGTCGCCCCCATTAAAGGTGACATCCGTGAACCTGATGGCACCAGCAATTATTCTGATGACCAAATTTGTTTTCTTGTCACGTGTGGGTGAGTGTTTTGTTTCTACCAGGTCTTGCTGCAATCCTCTAAGGATGCATGCATGTTCCACTGTCCAGTGCCTGCTTGAGAAATCTGGGCAAATTAAATCATAGAGGGGGTCATTACAACATTGGCGGTAAAAGCTGCTTACCGCCGTGCAGAAGACTGCCAACACGCCGCCGCGGAAATCCGCCATGGCCATTATGACCCACAGCTCGGAATCTGCCAAAATTGAGACACCCACACAAGTCCGCCACACCAAAGGTCAGTGATAAACTGGTGAAAACAAAACCTCCACCGTCACGCCAACAGGAATACGCCCACACTATCACGACCCACGAATCCACGCGGCGGTCTTTCAACTGCGGTATTCCATTGGCGGTACCCACCGCCGCGCTCAAAATACACACACTCCTACAAAACACATCCACATTGGACAATTCCAAATACACACACCTGATACACATACACACACCACTCCCACACACCCAATACAATATAAAACACACACCCACATCACCCACAAACCCCTACGACCAAAATCCTGAAAGAAGGCTAGAGAGAGACACTACAATCTACAACCAAGCATCCACAGGCACACAACACCATCACCCACATAACATCCACGCACCCCACACAACACACCACTAAATATCACCCCACACATCAGAACACACACCACCCCACACATCACCCACACCACCCCATGGCACGGCAAAGAAACCCCAGGTTCTCTGAGGAGGAGCTCAAAGTCAGGGTGGAGGAAATCATCCGGGTTGAGCCACAGCTATTCGGATCACAGGTGAAGCACACCTCCATAGCTAGGAAGATGGAGCTATGGCGCAGAATAGTGGACAGGGTCAACGCAGTGGGACAGCACCCAAGAAATAGGGATGACATCAGGAAGAGGTGGAACGACCAACGGGGGAAGGTGCGTTCCGTGGTATCCAGACACCACCTTGCGGTACAGAGGACTGGCAGCGGACCCCCACATCCTCCCCCACAACTAACAACATGGGAGGAGCAAGTCTTGGCGATTCTGCATCCTGAGGGCCTCGAAGGAGTAGATGGACAAATGGACTCTGGTAAGTCAAACCTTAACTACTATATCCCCCACCCTACCTGCATGCCATCACATACCCCCACCCCCACCCTAGCCCTCACACCCATCACTCCTACTCCTCACAAATGTCCCAATATCCCAAACCACACATCCCAACACCAAGCCCTGCATGCAACACCAAAGCATGGACACCCATCACCAATGCATGGCCACTGCACATGCCCATACACCCCCCTAAACCATCATCACACAAGGTCCCACACAGGAATTCAAGCGCTGGGGTACACGGGCACCCACCCACTGCACACCATGGCACATACAGATGCAATAATCATGCTTTTACACCCCTGCAGGACCCCTACCCAATGTCACCGCACAGGAGGGTCCAGACATGTCCACACCTCCAACAGAAGAGGCCCATAGTGATGACAGCAGCTCTGTCCAACTGGATCTAGACAGCCAGCCCGGCCCATCTGGGACCTCAGGACAGTCGGTTCCCCTGACACAGTCACAGGCCCCCACAGAGCTTCCCCCCTCTGGAAACACCAGCACAGCACCCACCCAGCAGGCCCATACCTCTGTCCCCAGGACACGTCAATCAGCAGTGTGTCCACCACTACAGGGAACCCAGGCTAACCCACCACCCCAAAAAAACCAGGGACCTGGGGGCAGTGGCAGTGGGCACACCGTTCAGGGGACAGAGGCCCAGGGAAACAGGGGAACTGGGAGGGCTGCTGTGCGACAGGGGGAGGACAGGCCCAGGGAACCCACTCTCCACGAGGCCCTCTCCAACATCATGGGAGCATACCATCATTCCCAGGAGACGATGGCAACGGTACTGGCCAAGTTTCAGGAGACCCAGCGGCTGCAGGAGGAACAGTATTTGGGCTTCAGGGAGGAACTCAAATCCATCAATTCCACCCTGGGCACCATCGTAGGGGTGCTGAAGGAAGTCCTCAACACCAGGAGGGACACTGTGGCACAACAAGGGGCCCCTGACACTAGCCTGGACGATGAACTGCCCACCACCTCCGCCGGCGCTAGTGGACAGGAGGCACCGCCACAGGACCACCACACCAGCACCCCACCCCCTGCAGATGGAGAACCACCCCGCAAACGGTCCCTGAGATCCAGGACAAAGACAGAGAACAATGCCAAGACCCCCGCCAAGAAATGAGACGTCCTGAATGTCATCCTTTTGTCCCACCTTGTCACCCTATCCATCCTCAAACTGCCCCAGCTCCACTTCCTATGCCCCTTTGGGCAATGCACCTGTGGGACTAATAGATTGGACTCTGCCATGGACTCCACTATCACCCCTCACCATGTTACAGCACCCTCTAATATTGAGCACTTAAATAAACACCCTTGAAGCACAAAACAATCTGGAGTCTGTCTGTTATTTTCGAAATAGTGTATTAGCAATTACAGTGACAAAATGCTCTTTCAGATGTAATGTCAACATACCTATGTCACACAGCTCTAGTCCATGAGGAAACAAAGCAGATGTCACACAGTGGGACCCACATCTGTGAAATCGTAAGGGAAAGTGACAACTCAGTGACCATACACTGGGTGAAAAGGACAGACAGTAGAGAGGTAGTAGTGTTAAAGTACATGTAGTAGGCAGGTTTGTCTTCTCACCTGTGTCTCACTGGAAGTATTGCAGGATCACAGAGTTCCTGTTGTCGATGTCCTCTTCTTCTGCTTCCTCGACTTCACTGTCCACAGGCTCCACAGCTGCCACAACACCTCCATCTGGACCATCCTCCTGCAGAAAAGGCACCTGTCGTCGCAAAGCTAAGTTGTGAAGCATACAGCAGGCCACGATGATCTGGCACACCTTCTTTGGTGAGTAGAATAGGGAACCACCTGTCATATGGAGGCACCGGAACCTGGCCTTCATTAGGCTGAAGGTCCGCTCTATAATCCTCCTAGTTCGCCCATGGGCCTCATTGTAGCGTTCCTCTGCCCTTGTCCTGGGATTCCTCACTGGGGTCAGTAGCCATGACAGGTTGGGGTAACCAGAGTCACCTGAAAATGGCGAGGGACAACTGTCAGACACACACTAACCTGTAGGGATATCCCCAGACCAAGACAACTATTCCCACTGACTTGCTTCCAGGTGCTCACCTAATAGCCACACACGGTGCCGCTGGAGTTGACCCATCACATAAGGGATGCTGCTATTCCGCAGGATGTAAGTGCCATGAACTGAGCCAGGGAATTTGGAATTAACATGGGAGATGTACTGGTCGGCCATACACACAATCTGCACATTCATCGAATTATAACTCTTCCGGTTTCTGTACACCTGTTCACTCCTGTGTGAGGGGACCAAGGCCACATGTGTCCCATCAATGGCACCTATGATGTTGGGGATATGTCCCAGGGCATAGAAGTCACCTTTCACTGTAGGCAAATCCTCTACCTGACGGAAAACGATGTAGCTCTGCATGTGTTTCAGCAGGACAGACAACACTCTGGATAACACATTGGAAAACATAGGCTGGGACATCCCTGATGCTATGGCCACTGTAGTTTGAAAAGACCCACTTGCAAGGAAATGGAGTACTGACAGCATCTGCACTTGAGGGGGGATTCCTGTGGGATGGCGGATAGCTGACATCAGGTCTGGCTCCAACTGGGTACACAGTTCCAGGATTGTGGCTCGATCAAGCCTGTAGGTGATGATAACATGTCTTTCCTCCATTGTCGACAGGTCCACCAGCGGTCTGTACACTGGAGGATCCCGCCATCTCCTCACATGTCCCAGCGGACGGTGCCTATGAAGGACAACAGCGAACACAGAGTCAACCAACTCAGAGGTACGTAAACACAGCTTACTCAGAAAACCATTTATAACCCGAATATTGCCTGTATGAGTGTTGAGGCAAGGCCTAGGTATGTGTGACGCAGTTAAAATAAAGCCATTTGGGCCCCTGAAATGGCGGCTGCCTGACCTGTAAAGTGGGACAATGGGATGTGAGGTAACTGCGCTGGCGTTGTACACCATCGCAGTAGGCGGTCGAAGACCGCAAGGCAATTCTGCATTGGTTAACATTGGACCCTATGGGTCCCAGTAGCCAATGACGATGTACGCTGGTGGTGACGGTACACACCGCCGCGGACGTGACCACCATTTTCTATCACTTCAATCACTCGATACCTGATTCTCGACAGGAGAGGACCTACACTGCAAGTGCTGCTGTGACCTCAGTCTGGAAGAGACAATGGCTTGTGCGTCTGGGGAAAGGGCCCCTGCCTTCAGCTGGAGGAGTTGGAGAAACTCGTGGATGGGGTCCTCCCCCAGTACACCCTACTCTACGGCCCTCCAGACAAACAGGTAAGTACACTGGGAGCATGCTGTATGGGCAATGCCTGTGTGGAGTGGTGCGGATGAAAGATAGGGGTGGGGAG
Source organism: Pleurodeles waltl (assembly GCF_031143425.1). Lineage (NCBI taxonomy): Eukaryota > Metazoa > Chordata > Amphibia > Caudata > Salamandridae > Pleurodeles > Pleurodeles waltl. The sequence goes on along the minus strand of NC_090437.1, from coordinate 714,783,911 downwards.
AATGATGCGTGCATGAAACGACGGAGAGTGCATGTGCCACATGGCAAGGATAGGGATGCGGGCCAATGACTGTGACGATGCAGTTGGTAATAACTTCTCTTTTTCCCCTGTACAATTCATGTAGGTCAGCACCCACCAGAAGAAGGATATTTGGCGTGCCATCGCCAAGGACGTCTGGACCCTGTGGGTCTATCACAGACGGAGCACCCACTGCTGAAAGAGATGGGAGGACATTCGCCACTGGAGCAAGAAGACGGCGGAGGCCCAGCTGGAGATGGCCTCCCAACGTGGGAGGGGTGCCCGTCGCACCATGACCCCCCTGATGTTCAGGATCCTGGCGGTGGCGTACCAGGAATTGGATGGGCACTTGAGGGCATCACAGCAGTAACAAGGGGGTGAGTACACACTCATTCTGGTGATTCAGCACGCAGTAGAGGTGTCTGGGTGGGGGAGGTGGGCTGTGTGTTTCCCTAGGCCCAGGCGAGTGTACTAGTTAAGTCCCCTTTTTCAGGCAGACCCTGTGGCACTCCACCCCACCTGGGTGCAGTGCCAACTACACCTAGTCAGGCTCCAGTGACATCCATGTGTGCAGATATCAGCTATAGCCTTGTAGGCCGTGTCCCAGGGATTATATAGTGGACCCCAAGTGTGTGGCGTAGTGCAGGGGGCTTCTGTGTCTGTCGTGTCCGCCAACGGTAGCGGTAATGCATGCACTCAACATGTCTTTCTTCTGTCTTCCCCCCCTTTTTGTGGTCTCCCTGTACATGTGTGCATTAGCATCATCAGGCGGAGGAGCAGTGGCACTGGAGCAGGAGGGAGCTGCATCCCACATGGCCCTGGAGGGCTAAACAACAGAGTCTGAAGCCACCAGTGGGACGGAGGGCGAGGGGAGCTCCACCGCGGGGACAGGAGCTGACACCAGTGATACAGACTCGTCCTCTGATGGGAGCTCCCTTGTGGTGCCGGCCTCATCTGTGCCCCCCGCATCTACAGGTACAGCCGCCACCCCCCCTCCAGCACCGCCCTCCCAGCAGCCCCTCAGCCTTTGCCCCGTGCCCGCTCACCCAGGAGAGTGGGCATCTCTTCACCCCAGGCACCTCAGGCCCTGCCCCAGTCACCCCTGCTGCCCTCAGTGAGGAGGCCATTGACCTCCTCAGGTCCCTCACTGTTGGGCAGTCTACCATTTTGAATGCCATCCAGGGTGTAAAGAGGCAGTTGCAACAAACCAATGCATTCCTGGAGGGCATTCATTCTGGTCAGGCAGCCCTTCAGCGAGCTTTTCAGACTCTGGCCTCAGCACTGATGGCAGCCTTTGTCCCTGTCTCTAGCCTCCCCCCTGCAACTTCCTCCACCCAGACGCAATACCCTGTACCTCAGCCTACCCCAAGCACACCATCAGACCAGCATGCACACACCTCAACACACAGAGGAAGCTCAGGCAAACATAGGCACCACACATCCCGCAGGCGCTCACGCAAGCATCACACACATGCAGACATAGCAACATCCACTGCCTCCACTGTGTCCCCCTCCTCCTCGTCCCCCTCATCCCTCCCAGTCTCGTCTCCACTCACACCTTCATGCACTACATCTACAGCCACTACTTCCATCACCAGCACACCCTCCACCACACCCCGCTCACGTGCACTCACCACCCCCACTACCCTTCAAACAACCCCTGTGTCCTCTCCCAGTGTGTCTGTGATGCCACCTCCCAAGTTACACAAACGCAGCCACACACCCACCCAACAGCCATCCACCTCACGACAGCCTCCAGCACATGCACCTTCACCCAAAGTCACCAAACGGACACGTCCTACAACCACAACCTCTTCCTCCACTCCCAAACCCCCTCCAGCTACCCGTCCCAGTGTTCCTAAGAAACTTTTCCTGGCCACCCTTGACCTCTTTCTCTCACCTCCCCCACCCCGTCAGTCTCCTAGGGCCCGACTCTCCAGGTCCCAACCTAGCACCTCAGCCACAATAGCAGCGGGACCAGTGGTGCCAGTAGTCACCGGATTCTGGAGTGCACCAGGCAGCAGGGCAGCCAGTGTGGCAAGGAGTCACAGCACGGACAGTCCCCCACCTGTCAAGCATCAAACGTTGGGCAGTGCCCGGCGGGAGAGGGAGAAGACAACAGCCAGCAAAGCCGCTCCCAGGGGTACAGGTGGGAGTGTGGAGTCAGCTGCGACACCTTCCAAGGTGGGGAAGGGGGACAAGAAACCCAGCAAGTCTGGAAAGAGCAGCACGGCGGAGAAGACCGCCATCAGCCCCGCTGCCCAGGATCCGGCCAGCACCAACCCCGCTGGCCCAGACAGGACCGGCAGCAGCAGCCCCGCTGGCCCAGACAGGACCGCCAGCAGCAGCCCCGCAGGCCCAGACAGGACCGCCAGCAGCATCCATGCTAGCCCAGACAGGACCGCCAGCATCAGCCCCGCTGGCCAGGAGGTGACCGCCAGCACCAGCCTCGCTGGCCCAGGCAAGAGCACCAGCTAGGCTGGCCCAGACAGGACCGCCAGCACCAGCCCCGCAGGCCCAGACAGGGCCGCCAGCACCGGCCCAGCTGGCTCAGACAGGACCGCCAGCACCAGCCCCGCAGACCCAGACAGGACCGCCAGCAGCTGAGGCGCTGCCAAGGACACCGCCGCCACAAGCACCGCTGAACAGGACACCGCCGCCACAAGCACCGCTGCCAAGGACACCTGCCGCCACCAGCACCGCTGAACAGGACACCACCGCCACCAGCACCACTGAACAGGACACTGCCACAACAAGCACTGCTGAACAGGACACCGCCGCCACAAGCACTGCTGAACAGGACACCGCCGCCACGAGCACCGCTGAACAGGACACCGCCGCCACCAACACCGCTGGCCCATGAGCGCCAAGAGCACTGATGCTACTGAGTCTGCCACAAGCAGGATGAAGCACTCTGGGCACCAAGCCACCTCCAGAACCAGTGGAGATTTACATCCACTACCTCTGTCCTTGGCAGGATGAAGCACTCTGGGCACAAAGCCCCCTCCAGAACCAGTGGAGATTTACATTCACTACCTCTGTCCTTGGCAGGATGAAGCACTCTGGGCACAAAGCCCCCTCCAGAACCAGTGGAGAAAGGCATCCACTACCTCTGTCCTTGGCAGGATGAAGCATTCTGGGCACAAAGCCCCCTCCAGCAGCCACATCTCTGCCCACCTCAGAGAGCTACACTGGCTACCCATATCGAAGAGGATTACTTTCAAACTACTCACCCACACACACAAAGCCCTCCACAACACAGGTCCGGCCTACCTCAACGACAGACTCACCTTCCACACCCCCACCCGCCAGCTCCGCACCGCCAGCCTCGCCCCCGTCCCCCGCATTCACCGCACCACCACCGGAGGAAGATCCTTCTCTTACCTCGCCGCCAAAACCTGGAACTACCTACCGCTCCAACCACGCCAGACCCAAGACCTCCTGGCCTTCAGAAAACGCCTCAAGACATGGCTATTCGACCAATAGCTCCCCCTCCTCCAACGCCTTGAGACCCTGACGGGTGAGTAGCGCACTTTATAAATAAATTGATTGATTGATTAACTGTCATGCCCAAGAAAGATTGCAACATGGTGACATCTTGTGTGGGAAATGTAGCTGATAGTGCTTGCACTTTATCTGGGGCAAGAGTCATTCCACAATCAGAGAATATGTTATCAAAGTATTTAAGCTTGTTCTTGTGAAACTCACACTTTATTGTGTTCAGAATGAGGCCTGCATCAGCAAGCAATTGGGCCACTTGTGTGTGAGCTTTGCCATGCTTCTCTCATGTTGCTCCAAACACCAGTATGTCATCACGGTAGTTAAAAACATGCGTGGCAGGTTGAATTATTCGACGTATGACATCCTGAAATATTTCTGTGGCTGATGACACTCCAAAGCTCAACCTTTTATATCTGAACAAACCAACGTGCATCAACAAAGTAGTGATGTACTTGTAGTTCTCTTCCAGCTCAAGTTTGCAGTATCCCTTGTCAGGTCAAGACAAGAAAATACTTTGTCCCTGTTCAGTTTCATGATCATGTCCACGATGTATGAACCAGGATGTCTTTCTTTCTCCATTTCTCTGTTGCCTGACCCATATCAACACAGATGCACCTCCACTGTCCTTTTTATGGCAACACCATTATGGGCGAAACCCATGGCGTAGAACAGGTGGAATGCTCAATTATGTCATGTTCCAACAATGTTTTCAGTTCTGTCTCAACAGCTTCTTGCAAATGAAAGGCAATTCTGTTGTGCTGCTGGGCATCAGAGCGAATGTACTCATTATTATGAAGTTGCACTTTCATTGTTTTGAGTCTTCCTAGGCCATGAAACAAAGATAGAAACTGACTCACAATTTCAAACTAAGTGTGTAGGTTGTAACCAAGAAATATCAGTCCCATGTCAGCAGCAGTGGCAAAACTAAGTAGGCATGCACTGGACAAAGTTCCTTGAAGAACGTGAATTGGCTCTTGTACGGACCCTTGACTTTGTAGCGGTATAGCAGCAGCCCACATGTATACCTTCATGTTTGATAGGTAGAGACGTAGCACAGGAGACATGCTATTAAACTTCTCTGCTGGCATGATGTTAATCAACGCACCACTATCTATGATGAAGGTTATGGGGCAACCATTAACCTTTATTGTAATTTCAGAGCAGTGGCCAAATAAACTTGTTTTTTTTATGATGACCTACCTTTGTCTTGTGTTCTTCCTTGCATGGAGCTATACCAACATGCAGCTGGCGTCCTTTGGTCAGCATCATCATCGCACACCCATCTTCTTCACTAGTGCTTGATAATGACATTTAAAAGCATTTGCAGGATGACGATGATTGACTTGGTCTGGTTTCTACTTGTCATAGCTGGTGTTGCTTTTTGGCCCCGTGGGCATGGAGAGAATGCTTCTGAAACTTTCTAGCATCCTTTTTCTCCTCTTGCAGTGATATTTAGTTTCTCTTCCCCTTTGCAAACTGTTATGTGGTTTAAGTGGTTTTCTTTTCCGCAACCTTTGCACACTTCTAATATGGCTGGGCATTTACCTTCATGGGAGTATGAAAACCCACATTGCAAACAAAACTTTTCCTTCTTTGATGACGTCAACTTGTGTGCATCTACTTGGTACTTGTGCTTGCTTTTTATGACCAGCGCTGACTCATTTTTCACTGTTCCCACTTCCATATTAGCAGCATGTCGGTCTGCTCTTTCATTGGCTCTTGCAGCCATTAGTATTTTTTCTAAGCTAAGTGACTCTCTCAACATGTGTCTTCAGAAAGAGTGTGACAGGCAGCCATCGATAGCTCTAAGGTGTATATCCTCTTCATCATTGAATTCAGTAAACTTACAGTGTTTAATGAGTACATCAAATCTTTCAACAAACTCATCCATGATTTCACCAGCTTGCTGTCTTGCTTGATTGAAAATGTACCTTTCATAGTCGACATTTGGCATCAGGCTAAACATGATATTTGGCATGGGACTGAACTTGATATTCAAAGCTTCTTTGCTCTGACAGTACAATATTGCATCAGTCTGTGAGATTTTCTTCAATACTTCTTTTACTCCTCGCCAGTAAGGTTCTTTAACCACAATGATTTTCTTATTATCTACTTGAAGTCATCGAAAGTCTCAATCCATGCAGCCCACCTGGCATCAATATTCTATTTCTTGGTGGTGTTGAGTGACTTGATGGTTTCAGAAACACAGCAGCATCATATTTAATGCTCTTTTCTACCACTGGCAAGAGTATATGCTGTTCAGATGGCGGCCACTGTTCACCTGGAGTTACAACTTCGGCAAACATAGGTAACTTGCTCGCACTTGGGTTGCTCTGCTCAAGCTGATGACATAGATCATCGTCTTCTTTCTTGACAGTGAGTAATGATTCAATTTCTCCCACTTGATCGATGTTGCTTTTAGCTTTTTGCATCGTACCTGGTTGTCGCTGCCATTAGTGTTTCACTTTGTATCAATTATGGTCTGTGTTGTGGTGTGACACAAGCTTCCTTCTTTCAGCCTTACCACTGTAGTCTGGTGGGCCTTTTGAATGCTGTCCTTTGCAAGGCCTTTCACTTCATTGAGGGCGGTACATGGACTGGAGCAGGGCATTGACTCCACACACACCAGCTTCAAATTGACTCTTATCGATGTGGGCGCATGCGGCATGCAAGCAGTTTGCTGTATTGTTGCTCAGGAAGAGAAACCTTCTTTCTTTGAGACATGTATCCCATCTTCATCAACAGTTGTAGCATCCTCCCTAGCCCAGGAGCATGCAAAAGAATACACCACACATGGAGCTCTAGATTAGACATTTTTATTCCTCAACATATGATCATACACTACACTGATTAAGTCATAACCATTAAAAACCACACCTTGACACCTCCCAACAAGTTGTGATCTCTCTCTTAGATCCGCCCAAAACCACAAGGGCCCTAGTGCACCTAGTCGCACGACACTACAGACTCCAGGGCCTGCTCATGATCTACCATTGTCAGTCTTCCTAGAAATGCAGTAAGGGTCATTGCAGAAGCAGTTGTGTTTGGTTCCTACTAAATATGTTGGGAGAAGGTGAGGAAGATTGTGGGCAACTGTCAGTTTTTCCCTTACCACCAGCTAGTTTCATGCCTGCAGTTCCCGTTTTTCCGATCTCAAAATTGACATATATGAAGATGCATCCTCCATTTTCTTAGCAATAGCAATAGCTTTTTCTAATGTAGGTTCATTTACACACAATAGTTTTTCATGAATTTTGAGATTACTCAACCTATTGATTAACTGATCTCTAATAATCTCATTGTGTATGTCTTTGAATTTACACGTAGCCGCCAGAACATGCAAACACCCACATATTGCTCTATGTTGTCACTTGATAACTGGCACCTAGAGAAGAATTTATATCTTTCCATCACTACTTTGCATTTTTCATTGTGATGCTCATTTAAAGCACTAATGGCCCTTCAATATCCTTTCTGTTCCTCATCATCTTTCTCTTCTTGTATATCAGGGTTAGGTAAACTTCACAAAATCTTTCTCCCTTCTATACCCAAATTATGTTTCAGCAAAGCCAATATTCTTTTTGAGGTAAAGATATCTCCCCCAAGTGCCTCCAAGTATGCTTTGAAATCATTCTTCCAATCCTCAAATGGCATTACAGGTTGGTTAGGACGCTGCAGAAACATAGTTGGAGCAATCAGTGACTCCATAATTTCTAACAACTGTAATAATCAAAAATCAACAAACTACTATAATTAAAGGAGTCACCATCGTCAATGGATAAAATAAATAATTAACACAAAGAAAGTAGTTACCGTTGTCGTATGTGTGCAGTAGTCATTCGCTTTCACTCATAACAAGATGGTTGTAGTTGTCCTTCTTCTCTATCTGGTTTTATGTTTATCTTTCTACATGGAACTCCTGCTTCCCAACAGTTTAACTCAGTTCTCAGTCTCCTACGATGTCCTAGCACAGAACTAGCAGCTGCAAGAGGACTTCAGCTTGTTGGAAATTATATATATTTTAAATTGTTTTGTTAGTAAATACTTAATAGCTGCTTAAGCTAGTTGTTGTAACATGGTGTGCGCATCACTGTAGTTCAAGATTATGTATATATGGATTGATAATGCGCATTTAATGGTTTAATGTGTGCACAACGCCGCTAAAATTTGATAATTCCAAAATAGCGCATCACCTGAGTATTGTATCGTTATGCCCATCTGTGAGCAGACTTGTCTTGGCCAGGTCCCCTTTAAGCTTGCGTACACAAGACATGCAAACAAGACATGCACAGTAGATTCCCTAAAGGTGTTGCAAGCTGGGAAAGTTGAAAGTGATGCAGTGCAAGCTGACCATTTTGCTGTGAATGTACTGAGGAGAAGGGTTCCAAACCGAGCTTTCCGTCGGTGGGATCTGCAATAAGGTCAAGACAGCGTTCATAAGAGCTGGAGGACTTAAACATGGTGAATTCGAGGGTCAGAGGGCTCCTATATAATTAAGTTATTAGCTGCATTCTGGATGACCCAGTGCTAGTATATCTCTTCAATTTTCTCCTTAGAGGGGAGACTGCTGTTTGGAGGGGAGTCCTCCAAATCAGGTTGTCCCAGCAGACACAGCCATGTCTTAGTACCTTTAAGTCCCTCAATTTTATAGAATGTATCTAGTTCTATAATTTCTTGTAGATCACGTGCATACAAGACTAGTTCAGGTATTATCCTCCAAAACAGAATTGGTTTGATAATTGCTGTGTCTGCTATGGACTGCCTCCCCATGTTGAGATTCAGTGGATACATCAGTGTGCTTGCTGGAAGCCTGACTAGATTCCTCTGGAACTTATTTTCTGTCTCGGTTAAGGCAGTTGTGCTCTGAAAGCCTAATAATTCCGCCCAAGAAATATCTGTTCCCACTGCTTTGGCATCGTAAAGTCGCAGCGCCAGGGCAATGGGTTTGGTGAAAGAAGCACAATGCTCTTTTAAAATGGTACTCACAACTTACTTGTGCTTAAGTGCTGCTCTGTCGATAGGTGATTTCCACAAGAGTTTAGGTGTTAACCTAAATACCTAGATAGTCAAAGGCCTCCACTGTCTCAATTTCGGAGCCTCCTAGAAACATTTTTCCCTTGAAAGATTTGTTGTGTTTATTAGTCATGAACTTCGTTTTAAAGGTATTTACTACCAGTCCTCGCTGAGAGCAAAATTGACCAAACCTGTTTAACAGGTGCTGAAGACCATTTAGAGTTTGCAAAACTAATAAGGTTTCATCTGCAAAAAGTAAAATTGGTCTTCTCAAGACTCCAATGATGATTGGCAAGACAACAGAAACTGCACATTGTTTGAATATAATGAGAACAAAGTGGGGGGCAATACGCACCCTTGTCTGACTCCCTTCTTGATTGGGATAGAGTCTGTGAGCTGGCCCTGGTCTCCCCAATGTACACAGGCATGGTTATCTCCATGAAACTAAAAAAAGATGGCTAAAATATTCATTGACATGCCCATATCCTTCAGAGTCAGCCACAACTTGTTCCAAGGAAATAGGTGAAAGGCAGATGTAAAATCGCCAAAGGCCACATAAGGGTGGCCTGTGCCTATTTGCACCACCTTCCAGCTTATTATTGAGAATCTAAAGACTTGGGACCCCCAGTCATATTTCAATGTTCCCAATGGGCTGACCAGGAGGAACATCATATTATGACATTCTCAGTGGTCAAACCGGCGGGAACAGTGTTGTGGTATTGGTCTCTGCTCCCTTAAAGGAGCCGTACCGTAGCACAAAAGCAGGCAGTGCGCATTCCGAGGGTGCTGGGCAGGTGGCTCCTGCACTGCCTATGACATTGTTGTGGGCAGTGCAGGGGCACCTCTGTGGCCCTCAGCACTTCCTTTCCCCCAGCCATGAAAAGGCTGGCAGAAAGGGGATCACCACGAGTCCAACCACCGTCAGCCCATCAGGAACCATGTTCCTGGTGGGGACAGTGGTCCCCTATCGGTCTGACCGCCAGGGTCATGATGTGGTGGTCAGACTGCCAGAAGTGCGGCAGCCCAACCGCCATCCTCGTAATGAGCCCCTTGGTCTATAGTGCTTGTTCTCTTTCTGAAGCCAGCCTGCTTTGTAGAGAGTATGTTTTTTCTCAATGATCCAGTCATGGACTGAACTACAGGACAGCCGGCAAAACACCTTTTGCACGCTATCTATTAAGCTCATGGTCCTATAATGTTTTGGTGAGTTCTTTTCTCCCTTTTATATATGGGCACAACTTTGGCCTCCTTCCAGAAAGATGGGGCTGGTGCACCTTTTGTGATTGCTGTTGTAAGTGCCATAATATACTTGGCCCAGTTTGGCCTATTGCTGAGGAAAAGATTACCCAGAATGCCATGTGTAATGGCATCAAGGGCCATTTCAATGTCACTTACATCAAATGCTAGGGTGACTTGTTGAGGGTTGCATTCTATTGAGTCTGAACTAATGGCTAAGTTCAGTATGCTGGCAGAGTATAAAACCTGATAGCGTTGAAGCCAAGCAGTCGGGGATACATAATTGGCTAATTTTTTAGTAATCTTGTGTCCCCCGCAAGCCACAAGTGCCTGAAACTTGCAAAAATCTTTAGCAGCACATGAACTAAGCACAGCCCTCCATCTTCTGTCATCCCAGTCCCTTTTTGCCTTTTGCTGGATATCCTTGTAGTCCTTCCAAGACACTTTTATCAGCTCTAAATTGTTTAACATGATTTCTGTCCCTAGTTGCCTTTTCGTCTGTCTACAAGCCTTGTTGAACCAGCCGAAAGCTTGATTACTCTTGCTAATCTTTCTAGGAGTCCATGACAGGGTGGCTAAAAAAGTGGTTGCAATTTGTTTAAAAAAGCTTGTGTGAATACTACTTGCCTCCTCAATATTTGTGTTCATAGCAAGTATATAGTTGAGTTGTGTGGTGGCCTTGGCAAGATCAGGAATAATAATAGACAAATCATCATAGTAAGCTACAACCTAGTGACGTTCAAAATTACACCTATTGCTAGTTTCCTGAAGGTGCCCGGTCGGAGTGCGGGACAGACAGGACAACGCTGTCTCATTCTGCAGTGGAGAGAAATTGAGTCAGAGGACTTTGTCGTCGCTCTCAAGTCTAAGAGTGACTGCCATATTAACCACCTTATGGCAAAGCCTTAAATCAACAAATATATAGTCAATATGACTATCCTGATTGAGATGAAAGCCCCTATATTGCCTGATTTGGTCCTCCCGTTGGTGGCTCTAAATCCGTATTCCAGTGATAGGGACTTCAGCTTGAAGGCAGCTTGAGTTGAGCTTATTATAAGAGGTAGGTCAAGCTAGGGAACACCCCACATTCACCCTCCTCTCGTGATAGTCCAATGTCATTTTGGTCTAAAGTCTCAAACACTGTAGGAAAGTCTCCAGCTTTTACAAGCTTGTGTACATTTGATGAGTTTTCCCAGTGCTTTTCCAGAATAGAATAGTTTTTTGTGCCTTTTGCCACCTCTCACCCCTCTAGCAGATGCATAGTAAATATTGATCGTAAATCCCCAGCTGAAGCTAATACACTGTAATGTGCACTGCTGTGTTGCCTACTGTCACTTTTAAAGGCAGCACTGCTTTGCAGACTGTCTTTAAAAGTAAAATATATGTGAATTCGACTTGGAATTAAAGGTACTTCCAAAGTGGTAATCTACCTGTTGTGTTGCCTACTGTCACTTTTAAAGGCAGCACTGCTTTGCAGACTGTCTTTAAAAGTAAAATATATGTGAATTCGACTTGGAATTAAAGGTACTTCCAAAGTGGTAATCTACCTTATTTTTACATACAAGTCACCGCTAAGATCTCCTCTAGGTGCTCCAGGGGTGGGGTGCCATATAACCATAAGCAGGGACATTCTAAAATATGTTTTATATGCCCTGGTGAGGGAAACACTGCCCATTTCCCTTTTCCCCATTGTAGACACCTAGCTCAATAGGCTAACATTGGAATATTTTATTTAAGTATGAATATTGATAGGAAGCAGCTAGAAATATCATTCAAGGACTCAAAAGTTTGGTAATGATAAATCAAAACATGTTGCCACTGTTTAATAACTATTGCAGAAAATAAGTTATAAGGCTTTCTTTTCTGTGAGACTAAATTCAACCTCTGGCAGGCTCTGCTGACTGGTCAGTCTTAATAGGCTTGGCCAGGCTGGTTTGATGAGGTGATAAGTGGCCTGCATAGGGCAGGGTTTATCTGGTGAGGAGAGCTCTGCAGCTGCTGAGCACAGACCAGAAAGGGGACAGGGTAAATCAAACTGGGCTTCAAAGCGAACTGGACAGAAAGCAATGACAGCCAGGCCTATCCCATCTTCCTGTACTCCACAGCCAGATAGCAGGCCAAGGAATGGAATTTGCAGACGGTCGGGAGGGGGAGTGTAATGGAAATGAGCCACACCAGTAGGTTGCTTTAGCCATGTCTTACTCTGCTGGAAAGAAATCCTCTATCTTGGATTTTTAAAGTGCAGTGCTTTGTGGGACAAGAATATGCCACACTTTGGAGGAAGCTGTCATGCTTTTGGGTCACACCCTGCATTTCATTGGACAAGGGTAACCCCCTATTTTTCCCCCCGGCCCATTGAATAATTATGTGAGAGCTACGTAGCAACAAAGCTCTTCTGCCTGAAACTACAAGGAGAAGAAGGACTGCCTTGCTGGAACCCTGGTCTGTACCCAAAGGACTGCTTACTGAAAGACTCCTCCTGCTGTACATTGGAGCTACAGACCACAGGAATTCGCCTTGCTTCCAAAAGGATTAAGGAGTGGACTCCCTGAATCAAACAGGTTTACAGAGCTTCTCCGAACCATCTCCACAAAATGTCCCCAGCCTGGAGTGTGTCCAGTGAACTTTTATGGATTTTGTCAGGTGCATTGTCAGATTTGTAGTCCAAACTTCCAAGGACCATCTCGGAGCTTCAAGACCCTTGGATTTGTGTTTGGGACACTTTGAACCAGCAAGGGGAACGTCAGGAAGAAGTTCCAGAAGTTTGGAGCAACTTTGGGAATAAAGCCCCATAAGGTGAACGGCCGGTCGACGAGAGTCAAGCTGATGCTGCCAAACTGCAACCCAGGCCTGAATTTCAGGTTCATCCTGCTGAACCTCCAGAGCTTTTCCCTGTTCCGAAGCCTTCCAGGAGTTGACCAGGAGCTCGCGCTGAGCCAATCTGATGACGGCATATCAGATCCCAGCCTGACAAGGAACCTCAAGGAACCTCATCCAAAGCCGAGTAAAAAAGCTCCAGAGAAACGACTAAGTCTGAAGGTAAAATTTTGACCGAGGCATACCTCTCAGTGTATCCAAGCAGGGTTTCATCACAATGAGCCTCAAATCGTGACTTGGTCCCTGTCAAGCGCGACTAGATTCCCCCGGTTGGTGCTACTGGCTTTTAAGCACTTGAAAGCACATTTATTTATTTAATCTTTAAAAATTCATATCTCTGGTTCCCTATATTGGATTTTTGTTGTTTTGCTGTAATTTTAGAGCTACAAAATATTTCCTATTTGTATAAATTGCCGTGTGATTTGTATTGTGTGTTGTGTCTTACTTATTTACTGCATTGGTGTATTTAAATGATTTACATACCTGTTTCCTAAATTAAGCCTCCCTGATCGCAGCCAGCTACCAAGAGTTGAGCCAGGGGATAATGTATTGAGGCCTGGACTGATCCTTATGTTGGGGTGGTGGCCTTGTAGCTAGTGGTAGGTCCATGCTTATCCCTACTAATAATCCATCCTCCAAGAGGCCGGCTGCTAGCCTGGTTACTTACAAATTAGAGCCCACAACGCCCTATATCGCCACTGACTGCCCTAGAGGGTGACGTTGATAACACACAAATTAAAATAAACAATATTATGAAAGAATATCAAATGAAGCTGTATGAGACAACGAGAGGCACCCACACAGACATACTAGACAATTTCATTAACAGAGTGGTTTTAAAGAGGCTGATACCCCAAGAACAAACGACGGTGCTACATGAGTCAGTAGATTTATAAGACATTTATAGGGCAAGAAAAAGGCAGACAGGTGGTGGCCCTGTGCTTAGAGTGTAAAATTGTAAGCACGAGCTCTCAATCCACTTCATCGGAATCCACTACAGCTGGCACAAGAAACAACCCTGCCACTCCTGCCAAATGCCATTACCTGCATCACCTATGTGCTAGATTTATCATTTTTAAATAAACAACATGTGGAAAAAATCAGCTGACGAATAGACATAGAGTGCCACCATAATAGGCCCTACTTTGTAAAAATAAGTGCCAGTGCTGAGCACTGGAAAACACTGGCACAAATACTCCAAGATGCAATGGGCTTCCTTCATATTTTTACACCACTTACATCACAGTACTAGCTCCAGACTGCTACAAACATATCAGAAGGCCTGAAAGTACAAATCTTTACCACACACCTGTAGGAAAGCTATTCTAGTTACTCTAGGCAAGTCGAACATGGCATCAGGACCGCATTATAGGTGTCATCATAAAGCCCACTCTCTGTTGAATGTGAATTGCAAACTACTGGGTAAAGTGCTTGCAAACAGGAGCATGTGTCTACTGGAGGAATTAGTGGCCACAGACCAGTCAGGATTTATTATCCAGAGAAGCACAGCAGCAAATATTAGAAGGCATTTCTATGTCAGAGGGGTTGAGAAGGTCTGCAGTAGTGTCCATCAACTGTGGGAATGTCTTGACTTGATTAATTGTGGATACCTATTTGTAGTCTTCATAAAACAGAATTTGAAGAAGGAATAATTGGATGAATCAAATTCTTGCACAGGGAACCAACATTAAGAATTAGAACTGGAAACATATTTTCAGAATCATTTAATATAAAGAGGGGTACTCCTCACGGATGTCCATTGTCCCCAATCCTTTTTGCATTGGCAATAGGATCATTAGCCGTAAGGTTCTGCAGGGTGGGTTATGTGCCAGAGTACCCCTATTGGAGTACATATCCAAATCGGATCCCAACATGCCAATGATTTATTACTCTATTTCCCGGATATGCAAGAAGACCTGGATCATGCAATAATGGTCCCTAAGACCTTCAGAGAAAAATCGAGTCTACAAATAAGTAAAACGAAATGTCTGTATCCACTGGGATTACTAGTCAATAGAAGAAGTAGGCCTATGAGATTAACCCCTCTCACTCGATACAGTGGAAATGTGAACCATTTAAATATCCAGGGGTGAAGGTGTACAGACAAATATCAGACTGCTGGACGGGAGCGTGATGAGAACTTTGTCCAATGTCTGTGCATCTGTCTTCTCATTCCGGAAGAAACGGCCTAGTTCAGTGATGGGAAGAAACACCATCTCTAAGATGGTTCTGTTGCCACTATTTGTATGCTTATTTCCCATTTTTCCATTCAATTTAATCAGGGGGTTGTTCTCCAATATAGAGAAGCTCCTCATAGATCTAATGTGGGCTGGACCAAGACACAGATTTTCCATTATCAAACTACAACTGGCTCTAGGTAAGGGTAAATTGGGAACACCTAACATAGAGAACTACTACTTAGCTTCACAGCTTCAGTGGGTGGCAATAAGGTCTAGTGACCCATCTTGTCCTAAGGCCCTTACTGATCACATAATTGCTGGATGACACTCCACTATTATATATTCTTTTGACACACCAATGCTGTAAGTTGATGAACTGTACTGGAGGAGAATCTTGGTGTATACCAAAACAGAGGTACCACTGCCCCTGTACCCTCCATAAGTGTGGTAACTACTTTTTCGTGAAAGGACAGAAGCTACAGATGGGGGATTTCAGATCCTGCTTCAGAAGGCCATGGGGCAAGCTTGGGCCTGACCGTGGGGGTGGAGGCCATTTAATCATGATGTCCCATGGCGTGACCTACTATGGATTCCGAGCAACTAGGCCAAGTACCCCTTCTGCACTTGACCTGGTAATCATGGTCTGAGCAATCCAAGGATCCCTCGATGGGGAGGTGTGGACACAAGGGAATATATACAGGCTCACAAATCCAACTGCGTGCAGCAGTAGCAATAACTCATTGCCAAGCCAAATACTCACTTTTATGAAAAAAGAGAAGAATTTTATTTCTACAAAACCAGCATAAAATACAACATTCCCAAAAGTCGGGGGCGAAGCCAGAAAGATAGCTGCCTACTTGCACTTTCTGACAGCTCCATCAGTTCGCTACAAATCCTGCATGAATCCTGTTCCTGACCAGCCATCTGACCCCTACAAGTGCACCAACGAATCTAGGGTTGAGGCCCCGGATGTTATACGGGTGCCTCCAACATGAACAACCACCAAAAGGCCTGCCACAGAGCCTCTGCATGCACTACAATATGGTGGCGATGGGGGGCAATGGAGCGGCGGCAATCCAGGCAGAACCTGTGGGAGGCCTGTGACCACGACTGGGCATATCCCGCGCCATTATAGAGAGGCATGCCACCTTCCACAGGGCTGGCCCGGGTGCGGTTCCACCCTGGGCTGAGCCCTGTGAAGCTGCAGTGTGTGGATGGGCAGAGCGGACTGTGGTGCCAACAAGTGTGGTGCTGTCCTCTGTCCTTCCCCCATACCAACTTAGGGGGTGAGCGAGGTCGGACTCGCCGACGGGGTGAAGTTAAGACTGGGCCAAGGGCCGAGATGCACTGTGGTGTGCATTGACCTCTTCCCTCTTTGCCCCCTCACTTGGGGGAGGGCAGTGGCGGAGGTGGGCTGGGTCCGACGGCCCGCTGATCGGGCCTGCTGCATCGCTGGGCCAGAAGGACAATGAGACACTGGCAAGTCGGAAACATAGAGGAGGCTGCCTAAAAGTTTTGCACCAGCTCCTGAGATCGGAGCCACACAGAGCTGGTGGCCGCGGCAGGTGGCAGGAGATGGCCAAACTCAGGTGAGTAGTGCCCTGGACTTGGGGATAGCTGGCCGGAGGAGAGGACCGGTTGTCTGCCCCCCAGTTCCTCCCACCTAACGCCCTCCCCTTCTCTTGTTGCACCTGAAGGCCCGTATAGGAACCCAGCAACTTAGTGGGCCCCAGCGTGGCCAATGCATTGAATGGAACTATCCTAAGAAGTCCCTGGGCAAAGCAACAGTGATATCCTCTAGCAGGGAGCACCAGAATTCTGGGACATGTCTGTCTGCATGCAGGGGCTGTGCTAGATGAATTTCTGCCCCCACGTCCCCCTCTCCATTTATAAGTTTCCTGGATCACCTGTCGAGATCAGGACAGGCAGGCCTGAACTGTAGGGGAACGAGAAAACGTTCCCTGGAGAGGCTGCAAATAAGGGTTCTTGGTTGCTGCATTAAAGTTTAGGGTCTGCAGCAATCCTCCTGATGAAGAAGTGGAAAGAAGTGGAGATATAGACATCAATCCCTGTTGTATAGCGGAATCCCCATTAGAGTGCTTTGACAGAGCTTCCTCTACACCCATCTCACCTTCCTTTTGCTGTGCTTGACAATTTACCCGTCTGAACTATATCCAAGGATAAAGATCCAAAGCCTCCCAAACAAGGGAAAATGGATCACTACATGAAGAAATTAAACCCACCAGTGGGTCCTGAAGACAGCGCTCCAACTATGCCAGATAAGACAGCATTCCTGATGACAATAGAATCCTCGAGGGAGGTGTTGGAGGGGAGAATCAGGGAGGTGCAATCTGAGGTCTACCTGCTCCAAAAGAACCTCCAAAATGTCTCAGACAGGGTCGCAGCAGCACAAAGCAGATTATCAGAAGTGGAAGACACAACCCAAGGCCTACGCAAGGAGGTGACGGAACTCGGTGCCACTATGAGGGAGGTGGTATGGAGAGTGCACAATGGAATAGTCTTACCTTTTTGGGGTTTCTCGAATGGGTAGAGTGGACAGACATGGGCACTTTTTTGAACAACTGGCTGAAGGCCTCCCTCCAACAGGAACAATTTTCATCCTGCCTCATAATAGAAAGAGCACATTGGGCATTGAGCACTGGCTCCTCCCCCCGCCCCTCGGCAGCCCACCCCTCAAAGACCGGTAATTGCCTGGTTTCTACACTTCCAAGATAGAGGTATGGGGGCATATTTATACTCTGTTTGCGCCGGAATTGCGTCGTTTGTTTTGACGCAATTCCGATGCAAAACTAACTCCATATTTATACTTTGGCGTTAGACGCGTCTAGCGCCAAAGTCCATGGAGTTTGCGTAATTTTTTAGCGTGGACACCTACTTTGCGTTAATGAGATGCAAGGTAGGCGTTCCCGTCTAAAAAATTGACTCCGAGGCATGTGCGCCGTATTTACACTCCCGGGCAAAATTCACGCCCGGGAGTGGGCGGGTCAAAAAATATGACGTACGCCCGCTTTTGCGCCGTTTTTTAGCGCCTGGTCAGGGCAGGCGTTAAGGGACCTGTGGGCTCGGAAGGAGCCCAAAGGTGCCATCCCAAGCCCCCAGGGACACCCCCTGCCACCCTTGCCCACCCCAGGAGGACACCCAAGGCTGGAGGGACCCATCCCAGGGACATTAAGGTAAGTTCAGGTAAGTTTTTTTATTTTATTTTTTTGTGGCATAGGGGGGCCTGATTTGTGCCCCCCTACATGCCACTATGCCCAATGACCATGCCCAGGGGACAGAAGTCCCCTGGGCATGGCCATTGGGCAAGGGGGCATGACTCCTGTCTTTGCTAAGACAGGAGTCATTTCAATGGGGGTTGGGAGTCGAAAAGAATGGCGCAAATCGGGTTGAGGCGAAAAATTTGCCTCAGCCTGACTTGCCCCCTTTTTTGGCGCCCAAGCTCCATATCCCCCCACGCCGGCGCTGCCTGGTGTACGTCGTTTTTTTTCACACACACCAGGCAGCGCCGGCGGCTAACGCCAGCTAACGTCATTGAATAAATACGGCACCCGCATGGCGCTTCAGAATGGCGTTAGCCGGCGCTAATTTTTTTGACGCAAAACTGCGTTAGCGCAGTTTTGCGTCAAAAAGTATAAATATGGCCCATGATACGTTGAATAGGGGAGTTTCGACACAACTCTAGGATTATGGTTTTCCCAGATCATACTCATGAGGTCCAGAGGCACATATTTGACTTGGTCAAAGTGAAACGAAGGACTCTCCAGCTACAGTATATGTTGCTATTTCACTCTAAATTGAAGGTCTTCTTTGAAGGCAAAGGTCATTTTTTCCACTTGCCAGGGAAGGCATGGAAATGGCTGGAGGAGCGCCTGCCCCCGAAAGGGAGTGAAAGAGGGTCTGTCAAGTCAGAGCAGGGCCTTACCGGAGGGAGCGTGGCCAAGGAATCTTGGATCGGGAGGAGGTGGTGGAACAGCACCATGAGTGTGAGCTATAGGGGGACTCCACTGCTGACCCAACAACAGCGACACAGATTGGGTCTCTCCTTGGACACGGAGGGGGAGGCCACTCAGACACAACAAAAAAAGATAAAATACAGCAGGCCATGAAGGGTAAATGCATTTGACATATTGGAGAGGAATCGGTCATCAGACTCAGAGAATGACCATCTGCTCCTAGCGGAAATTGTAGACATGGAACAGGGCGCATTAGACAATACAACTCCAGAGCTGAGTGAACAAACTGAGCCGGATGGCATGGGCTGCTTAACTGAGATGATGAGCCAAGACGGAGCAAAGGGAGGTGTTGCGATTTCTACTTCTCCCCCCACAGGAGACTCTCAGTTAATTGGTAGTGGACCTGTCTTTCTTTCTTTTTTTCTCTCTTTCTTTCCTTTCTTTTCTTTCTTTCTTCCTTCCTTTCTTTCTTTCTAACTTTCTTTCTTTTCTTCTTCCTTTTCCTTGTTCTTTTGTTCCAGGACATATTCTTGGTGTGTGAATATCCATTAAAGGTTCTTAAGTTTTTGAATTTGAAGGTGGGCTACAGACCTCTCATTCTCTCGTCAAGCAAAATTTGGTCTGGTTAACATGATTCAATGCTGGGGGGAGTCAACATGGGAGAGGAGTTTGTTGGGGGAGGGGTTCAATTTCATTATCATTCACTTTGTTGATTTTGAAGGCACACAGTCACAATGTCTAATGGAAAGACTCACATGCACTCACACAGAGACACAGATACAATATCAAATCAGATGGCGCAGGCTAGATAGGCAGTACATACCCCCTAACAATATTGATCTGGAATGTCAATTGTCTTGGCAATAATATTAAAATGGGCCTTGTGGCGCAGAACATCAAGTGATTGCACCCAGACATAGTTCTCCTTCAGGAGACCCACTTGCTGGGCACACAATGTAGATTTCTGGGCAGAGGGGCTTACACCACACATACACAAGCAGGATTCACTAAAGGGGTGGGAGGGCGGTAGCTATATTGATGTGGAAAAGCCTCTCTTTTGAAGTCATGAGGACATGGGCTGAACCCTAAGGTCACTAAGTAGGAGTACTGGAACACCTAGAGTGGACTGAGATGACATTTCACAGTATATATATGCCGCTCTGAGACTCCAAGCGCCCACTATGGCCACAATAATCAATATTCTTTTGAACTCTACCTTGGCATTGCACATTGTGGGTGAAGACTTCAATGACGTGATGAACAGCGATCTCAACCATTCCGGGGCATGAACTGGAGCCCCCCGTGTAACCGTGCTGGCACAATTCACCAACAGGCTGGGTCTAGTTAACCTGTGGCACAGCCTCCACCCTGATGATAGGAGATATTCATACTTCTTGAGAGTGCACAGGGTCTATTGTAGGCTGGATTATGTTCTTGTGCTTCGGGGAAAAGTGGGGAAAATACTGCATGCATATTATCTGACAAGAGGTCTATCAGACCACTCACCCCTACTGCTACAGGCAGGGCATTTCAGGGAGAAGCAGGTCACGAGGTGGGACCTAAGGGGCATATTTAAGCGCCCCTAGTGTCACTTTAGTGACGCCATGGTGTCATTTTGTGTTACGCTAAGGCAGCAGTAAAGTGGCTTTTTCCACACACCATATTTACACAGTGGCGCAATGCATGCATTGCACCACTTTGTAATCCCTTGCACCACATTATGCCTGTGTCAGACATAATGTATGCGAGGGGGATGTTCCCCCATTAGGGAGACTGACAAAATAGCACAAAGAAATCTAACAGATTTCTTTGCACCATTGTTTTGGTATTTTTAGCACCTGCACAGAGCAGGCCTTAAAATTAGGCTCCAGTTGTTTTCAATGGGCCTCTAGGTGCTTTGCAGGATTAGCTTTAATTTTCTTTTACGCTAATCCTACAAAGCACCAAACTAGCATCAAAAATGTTGATGCTAGTTCCCTCACTACCGCCATGGTGTGCTGTATGTTAAATATGGCCCACACATGATGCCGTTAGGAGGGCGCTACTGAGTGCAGTAAAAGTGGCGCTGCATATGATGCAGCACAAGTTTTCTTAAATATGCCCCTTAATGCCTGGGAGATGAATGGCTGGGTGGTAGCGCAGGGACTCTGAGTAGACATTGAACTATACTTTTCTGAAAGTAAGGAGTATGTGGAGTCTAAGACCGTTTTATGGGAAGCGTTCAAGACAGTACTCCGGGATCCGGCCCAGAACTTGATTGCTCAGAAAAAGAGGAAGGCAGCAGCGGAGTTGGAGGAGATAGAAAGCCAGATTTTGCAGCAGCAAGGGTCGCCGGGAGAGAAAGCAAACCCCCTTGGCCTCAGACTGATTGCGACCCTACAAGAATAATTTAGGGACTTAGCACAAGACAGAGCCAAAAAACAGATGATGGCCACATTGCACTGTCTCTATGAGACATGTGGCAAAGCTGGCAGACTCCTGGCATGGATTGGTACAAGAGAGCGGGAGGCCCCCTGGGTGCATGGTATCCATGACTCTGCCGGGCTAGTATATGACACAGATACCCTCAATGTTGGCGAGTTTGCTCACTACTGTGATCCCTTCTACAAAGCATGATCACTAAGTGATTTGGATGCCATAGCAAAAGATGTAGCCACAATGCCTACCCCACAGCTTGATGCAAAGGCCCAGGATCTTCTAAAGGATAGCCTAATACTAACTGAGGTATAGGCTGCTATAGCAAAACTAAGGTCAGGTAAATCCCCAAGGCACAATGACCTCCCAGACAAATTTTACAAGTGCTATGTGAGCCTCCTTGGGCCATTCTTGCTGCACTTGTTCTGCGAGGCTGGGGAAACAGGTGAACACCCCCTGGATCAATGGAAAGCAACCATCATAGTATTCCCTAAAGAAGGGAAACCTAGGGATAGATACAACTCCTACCACCCAATCTCATTGCTTAATGTAGAGACTAAACTTATGGCCACCATCCTAGCTACCCGGTTATTGCAGGTCATTACCCCCTTGATAGACCGCAATCAATCGGGCTTTATGCTGGGTAGATCAACACGCCTTACCCCGCGATGAGCACATAATTAGCTTAACATAGTGCGGACTCACAAGGCACCACATGACTTTCTTTCCCTAGACACCAAAAGAAAGTTCAATGCAGTTCACTGGCCCTTCTTTGAACAGACCCTAGTGAAGTTCAGCTGTGGACCCAAATTCAGGAACTGGGTGATGATGTTCTATTGGAACCCAGTCGCAACAGTGAGAGTCAATGGAAAGTTGTCCACCAAATTCCTGATAGGCAGAGCGACAAGACAAGGTTGCCCCTTATCCTCCTTAATATTTGCCCTCACGTTGGAGTCCTTGGCATGTAAGGTGAGGCTACATCCTGGCGTGAGGGGGTTCCAAGTTACAGACGATGATGAAGGGGGAAGAGAAATTGACACTCTACATGGATGAAATTATCTTATATATTACGGACCCCATCCATACTATTCCGGTGATATTCCAAGTGCTGGGGGAATATGGGGCCCACTCAGGGTACAGGATGAATTAGGACAAGTCAGTGCTATATACCTCAGAGGATACAATGGAGATATTACCACTTCCACAAGGGCTAAGAGAAGCACTGAATGGCTTGAAATACCTCAGGATATTTGTAACTTCACAAAAAGAGATATGGTTACAGCAAAATGTAGGAAGGGTGTTGTCGGTTTTCCAGGCCAAAGTGGCAAGGTGTTGGGGCCTGCCCCTTTCCTTTATGGAACGGCCGACCCTCTTCAAAATGATCACGCTCCCCAACCTACTGCATTTGCTCCAGAGTACATATTATTCGATTACTCAGACAGTATTCACCCAGGTTAATAGGGAGCTAAGGACCCTGCTATGGGATGGGGGTTCACACAAGAATATCACTCAGAACACTGCAGCATTTGCAATATAATGGGGGGCTTGCACTTCTGGACATAGAGGGGTACTACTGGGCAGTACACTTAATACACATCAGTGTTTGAAATGGGGTCTCTAGTTGACAGAGGTATTCACCTTTGTCCAAGTAGGATCACAATCCTAGTCAGAGTATTCACACACAATCCAAATTATCCTGTGCCCATCCTCTGGAAGCTTGACACTGAGCAATCATGCTTAACTTAGAAGGCAATGCGAAAACTATTTGTGCAAATAAACATACAGTAACACAGTGAAAACACCACACCACAAAAATACACCACACAGGTTTAGAAAAATATATTATATTTATCTGGTTAAATTAAGGTCAAAACAATAAAGATTCAATAAGCACAAGTTGAGATATCACTTTTGCAAGTTTAAAAAGAGTCTTAAATCTTAGAAATTAACAGTTGTCTCTTGGTTTCACAAAGTACCTGGTTTGCCTAAAAGATTTCATGCACGGAGACCACAGAGGAGGAGATGTGTGGAAAAAATAGGATGTGCATTGCAATTTCCGGTGCGGCACAGACAGAATTTCCTCACTGCGGGGATCTTCTTGACACCCGGGGGTGATACGTGGAAATGCTGGGCAGGCGGGACGAAATCACAGGTGTTGCGTCGATCTGGTAGGCGATGCGTCAAATTTTCTGTCGCACTGCAGGAGTTGTGTTGATTCTTCACTCGGGAAGTTGGACTGCGTTGGTCCAGTTCGGCTGTGCGTTGGATCCGGTAGAGCTGTGCATCGAATTTCCAGCCACAAGGCAGGCACTGCGTTGGTTCTTCACTCAGAAGTTGGGCTGTGTCATTCTGGTTCAGCTGTGGGGCAATTTTTTCGTCGCAAGGCAGACTGCATCATTTCCGGCAGGCTGTGCATCGATTTTCGGCACACAAGGAGTTCCTTGAAAAGATGAAGGGGCATATTTATACTCTGTTTGCGCCGGAATTGCGTCGTTTTCTTTTACGCAATTCCGACGCAAAACGAACTCCATATTTATACTTTGGCGTTAGACGCATCTAGCGCCAAAGTCCATGGAGTTTGCGTCATTTTTTAGCGTGGACACCTACTTTGCGTTAATGAGATGCAAGGTAGGCGTTCCCGTCTAAAAAATTGACTCCGAGGCATGTGCGCCGTATTTACACTCCCGGGCAAAATTCACGCCCGGGAGTGGGCGGGTCAAAAAAAATGACGTACGGCCGCTTTTGCGCCGTTTTTTAGCGCCTGGACAAGGCAGGCGTTAAGGGACCTGTGGGCTCGGAAGGAGCCCAGAGGTGCCCTCCCATGCCCCCAGGGACACCCCCTGTCACCCTTGCCCACCCCAGGAGGACACCCAAGGCTGGAGGGACCCATCCCAGGGACATTAAGGTAAGTTCCGGTAAGTACTTTAAAAAAAAAAAATTGTGGCATAGGGGGGCTGATTTGTGCCCCCCTACATGCCACTATGCCCAATGACCATGCCCAGGGGACAGAAGTCCCCTGGGCATGGCCATTGGGCAAGGGGGCATGACTCCTGTCTTTGCTAAGACAGGAGTCATTTCTATGGGGGTTGGGAGTCGAAAAAAATGGCGCAAATCGGGTTGAGGCGAAAAATTTGCCTCAGCCTGACTTGCCCCATTTTTTGGCGCCCAAGCTCCATATCCCCCTACGCCGGCGCTGCCTGGTGTACGTCGTTTTTTTCACACACACCAGGCAGCGCCGGCGGCTAACGCCGGCTAACGTCATTGATTAAATACTGCACCCGCATGGCGCTTCAGAATGGCGTTAGCCGGCGCAAATTTTTTTGACGCAAAACTGCGTTAGCGCAGTTTTGCGTCAAAAAGTATAAATATGGCCCGAAGTCTTTTTGGCCCTGAGACTTCAGGAAACAGGAGGCAAGCTCAATCCAAGCCCTTGGAGAGCACTTCTCAGCAATGTCAGAGGGCAGCAGGGCATCAGGGCAACAGCAGGGCAGCATTCCTTCACAGCAAAGCAGTCCAGATGTGTCCTTTGGGCAGCCAGGCAGTTCCTCTTGACAGGTTGCAGGTTCAGGTCCAGAAGTGTCTGATTTGGTGGGGTCAGGGACACAGTTTATATGCCCAAAAAATGCCATTGAAGTGGGGGAGACTTCAAAGAGTGGTCCCCTTTCAGTACAGGTCTGTCTGCCAGGGTCCCAGTAGCGGATAGGCAATCCATTGTGTGAGGGCAGGCCCCTAGCCTTTGAAATGTAAGTGTCAGGTCCTCCACCCTTCCAGCCCAGGAATGCCCATTCAGTATATAGATGAGTGCAGGTGTGACTGTGTATCCTGTGTTTTTGGTTGTCTGGGTGAAATGCACAAGAGAGCTGTCAACCACCCCAGCCCAGACGTGGATTGGCGACAGGCTGTATGGCAGAGATGGATTTTAAGTGCAGAGAAATGCTCCCTTTCTAAAAGTGGCATTTCTAGAATAGTAAATTAAAATCCAACCTCACCAATAAGCAGGATTTTCTATTACCAGTCTGGCCATACTAGAAATGACCTGGTTACCCCTTTCTGATCAGAATCTAGCCCTAATGTTATCCTATGAAAGAAGCAGGCCTCACAGTAGTGGGAAACCAATTTAGGGGTTTTCCACTACAGGACATATAAACCACACATGTACATGTCCTGCCTTTTAACTACATAACACCCTGTCCTATGGGTTACCTAGGGCCTATCTTTGGGGTGACTTATATGTAGAAAAAGGGGAGTTTAAGGCTTGGCAAGTACTTGTAAATGCCAAATCGAAGTGGCAGTGAAACTGCATATGCGAGCCTTGCAATGGTAGGCCTGTAGCATGGATATGGGGCTACTTATGTGGGTGGTACATCCAGTGGTGCAGGCCCACTAGTAGCATTCAATTTACAGGTCCTGGGCACATGTAGTGCACTTTACTAGGGACTTATAAGAAAATCAAATATGCCAACTGGAAATGAAACAATGTTACTATGTTTAAGGGAGCAAGCATATGCTCTTGAGCACTAGATAGCAGTGATAAAGTGTGCAGTGTCTTAAAACCAGAAAAAACTGTGTCAGAAAAGTGGAGGGAGGCAGGCAAAAAGTTGGGGGATGACGACCCTAAGGGTGTCAGGTCTAACAATCAGCAACTGGATTTATGTCCCAAAGGACCACCCTACATTCAGATTGGAATATTCTATGCTAGAACGTAGGACACACCTACACTGTCCGAGTGACCCTTGACCTGTTTTTGAGGTCGGGATCGCTCCCCACGCCATACAGCTCCACCTGACTGTGCCCGTGTCTGCTTCCCCACTCTCGCTGCTGCGAGTTCGAGGCTCTCCTCCACCCGCAGGCTCCTGCCTGCGCCTCATCCCTGGTGGCCAGTGGTGAGCCTGTAAGTATTTTGTCTGCCTTTTGTCTGCTGTCGTGTTTTGTTTCTACCTTTTTTACTGTTTTTCTGCTTTTTGCCCTTCTCTCTGTGTCTCCTTTTGCCTTTCGTGCCCCTTCGTTCTTCCTGCCGCTGCGTCCCCTGTTACCCCACCCCCCTCGCTCGCTCATTCGTGCTTCGCTCCCGCCTCCCAGCTGCTTCTCCCTCACACCTCTCCTTCTTAATGTCGCCGCTGTGCGGCAAGCCCGTCTGCACCCGTCCGTGCCTGCACCGCGTCCAGCACCAGACCCCGCTGTCCCCTGTGACTGCCACGTAGCCCGACGCTGGTACGACGCCAATACCCTCCACGCCCTCAACGCCGGGCGATCAGCCACCTGCTTCCAGGCCACCCCGAAGTCCATCCACGGACCCTTCTCCTGGCGGAGCTGCAACTTCACCAGCCCCCGAGCCGCTGCCCCACCCACCAGAGCCGCATGCAACCACCTCAGATGCATCCTTCTCAACACCCGCTCCATCCACAAGCCCGCCATCGAACTCTGGTACCTTCTCGTCTCATCATCCCCGGATGTCGCCTTCCTGACAGAGACCTGGATGAACCCATCCTCGGCACCTGACATCGGCGTAGCCATCCCGGATGGCTACAAGATCACCCGCAGAGACCGCACCAACAGACCAGGAGGAGGGATGGCCATCGTCCACAGGAACACCATCAGAATCTCAACCAACACCGAAGACACCCTCAGCACCGCCAAACACCTGCACGTCCAGATCCACGTAAATTCCAAGACCATCCTCAGAGGAACCCTTGTCTACAGAGCCCCCGGACCTCAGCCGCAGTTCAGCGACTCCATCGCCGACATAGTCAGCACGCAAGCCCTTGCCTCTACAGACTACATCCTCTTTGGGGACCTGAACTTCCACCTCGAGAACACCAATGACAGCAACTCCACCGCCCTGCTCGCCAACCTCGCCAACCTTGGACTCAAACAGCTCATCACGTCACCCACGCACTCCGCCAGACACACGCTGGACCCCATCTTCTCCGTGAGCAGCCACGTCACCTTCAGCCATACCACCGAACTCCACTGGACCGACCACCGCTGCATCCACTTCAACTTCAAGAAACCCACCACGCACCATCACCCGCAACGGATCCCCCTCCACAGCCGGAACAAGGTCACCAAAGACCAGCTGATCTCCGCCCTCGCCCAAGCCCCACCAGTCGACACTACCGACACAGACACAGCTTCCCGCAACTTCAGGCAATGGATTGACGACTGCGCCAATGCTCTCACCCCGATCAAGAAAACCTCCAACAACC
Source organism: Pleurodeles waltl (assembly GCF_031143425.1). Lineage (NCBI taxonomy): Eukaryota > Metazoa > Chordata > Amphibia > Caudata > Salamandridae > Pleurodeles > Pleurodeles waltl. Next base: position 714,756,491 of record NC_090437.1, on the reverse strand, counting down.
GCACCAACAGAAAGGCCATCTGGTTCACCGCCGACCTCCAGGCTTCCAAACAGACGTGCCGAAAACTCGAGAAGATATGGTGCCACAAACAGACACGGGTCACACATACGGCCCTCAAGATCGCCATCCGCAGGCACCACCAGCTCATCCGGACCGCCAAGAGATCCTCTTTCAAAGAACGCATTGACAACAATGCGCACAACATCAAAGAGCTCTTCAACATCGTGAAGGAACTCTCCATCCCCAGCTCCAGCACCAACGACATCCTACCTTCGCAAGACCTCTGCGACTCCCTAGCCACCTTCTTTCACCGCAAGATCACAGACATCCATGACAGCTTCAACACCAAGACCCCCCGACAGTCACCAACACCTCAGGCTCACTGCCCCCAGCCACACCAATCTCCTGCTCTCCTGGACCCTCGTCAATGACGATGATACCCCTAATGTCATGAACACCATTCACTCCGGCTCATCATCCGACTCCTGCCCCCAACACTTCTTCAAAAAAGCAAGCTCCATCATCGCCCCCCAATTCCGGATGATCATCAACTGCTCCTTCGAGATCGCCACCTTCCCGGAAAGCTGGAAGCACGCCGAGATCAACGATTTACTCAAGAAACCCAAGGCGGACCCAAAGGACCTCAAAAACTACCGGCCCATCTCTCTGCTCCCGTTCCCGGTGAAGGCCATCAAGAAAATCGTCAACAGGCAACTGACCCACTTCCTTGAGGAAAATAACACTCTGGACCCACCCCAATCCGGCTTTCGCAGCAACCACAGCACAGAGACCGCCCTCATTGCTGCCACCAATGACATCAGGACCCTGCTGCACAAGGGCAAAACCGCGGTTCTCATCCTCCGGGACCTCTCGGCCTCCTTCGACACCATCTGCCACTGCACCCTATGCACACACCTCCACAACGCAGGGATCCACAGCAAAACCCTGGACTGGATTACCTCCTTCCTCACCGGCAGAACCCAGAGAGTCCGTCTCCCTCCTTTCCGATCTGAAGCCTCAAAGACCATCTTCCCTCAGCCCGACCCTCTTCAATGTCTACATAGCACCGCTCACCAACATCGTCCGATCTCTACAACCTCAACATCGTCTCATATGCCGATGACACCCAGCGGATCCTCTCCCTCACCAAGGACCCCGCCACCGCCAAAACCAACCTCCACGAAGGAATGAAGACCGTCGCCAACTGGATGGAGAACAGTCGCCTGAAACTGAACTCGGACAAGACGGAGGTCCTCATCCTCAGCTCCACCCCCTCCACCTGGGACGACTCCTGGTGGCCGGCCACAATGGGAGCCACACCGACGCCCACCGACCACGCATGCAACCTGGGGTTCATCCTAGACTCATCACTCTCCATGACCCAACAAGTCAACGCCGTCTCATCCTCCTGCTTCAACACCCTCTGCATGCTCCGCAAGATCTACAGGTGGATCCCCACCAAAACCAGAAGGATGGTGACCCAGGCCCTCGTCAGCAGCAGACTGGACTACGGCAATGCTCTCTATGCGGGAACCACGGCCAATCTCCAGAAAAGACTGCAACGCATGCAGAACACTTCTGCACACCTCATCCTCGACATCCCCCACTGCAGCCACATCTCAGCCCACCTGAGAGACCTGCACTGGCTCCCCGTCAACAAGAGGATTACCTTTAAGCTCCTCACCCACGCTCACAAAGCACTCCACAAAACCGGACCAGCGACTCATCTTCTACACCCCGAACCGACAGCTCCGTTCCGCCAATCTCACCCTCACTACCGTTCCACAGGTCAACAGCCGGTGGCAGATCTTTCTCCCACCTCACCACCAAGACCTGGAACACCTTCCCCATCCACCCACCTGCGGCAGACCAAGGACCTGCTGACCTTCAGGAGACACCTCAAGACCTGGCTGTTCGAGCAGTAGCAGTTCCCCTACCCCCCCAGCGCCTTGAGACTCTTGCCGGTGAGTAGCGCGCTCTACAAATGTATTGATTGATTGAAGTATACAGAAGAAGGGGGTCTCAGGGGCTATTGCCAGTGACATAGGTGACATTGCCAGTTTGGGAAAAGGTCACAAGGACGCTTGGCTGGGCCTGCAAGATCATGAGGGAAACACCCCTTAGGAAGGGAATATGGCTGCGGGAGCTCACAAAGCTGTGGTGATTTGGGACATGGGACATAATGGGGATCTCCAAGGTGGAGACATCCTGGAGGTGGGGGACCTTATACCTTCTCCTTGCTGCAGAGGGAATACCACTTGCCCACATCCCAGTTCCTGAAGTAAGCCCAATTTAGACATTTATGGGGGCAGAGTGGCTGCGGGCGGGGGTATGAGATACCTGAATATGCCTCCTTGGAAGGCCATGTCTTGATGGACGAGCTGGAAAGAGATGCAGTCTCTGCCACATATTGAACAATAAATAACAACATGCAGGACACACTGGGCACATTTCAAGAGTGATGGCAAAGAGACGTGGGTGACATGGAGGATATAGATTGGGAGGCGGCATTGATGTATCCCAGGGAGGTCACCATTAAGTCCTGCTTACACACTAATACAGTTCACAATATTGCACAGGATGTAGTATGACCACCATAGGCTACATATGATGGGGAGAGTGTCTGTCCCAGACTGCTTGAGATGCACGGGTGCAGTGAGTTCTTCTATACACACCCTCTGGGAATGTCCCCAAATACATAGGTACTGGAGTGCCATTATTCAGGAGCTCTCTGATGTTATCGAAGTGCTACTCCAACTTGACCCATGATTTGTTTGTTGAGGATCCAAAATGATGCTGGTACTCAATGCTTTGAACTGATTTTCAGTACCTTGGCCTTGGTGGTAGCTAAGCGAGATGTGGCGTGATACTGGGGAGCACCCGAGGTAGACACGGACTAGATCTTTATATGGCAGCAGAAAAAGTAACAAATAGCTACAGAGGTTACCCTTGCTAGTTTCACAAAATCTGGGGGGGGGGGGGAGAAAGAGTATTATGGGCTGGGGACAGGAGAAGACAGCCATGAGGCGCTGTCCAGGCACTCTATTGGTCAGCCTGAGGGGCCTTAAGATGTATACAGGCCTGTCTAAAGTGTGAGTTTCTCATCTATCACGTAAATATGCATCTACTGTATATGCACCTGGTCCTTGAAGAGAAACTGTCAACCCATTTTAAATGTATGTGGACACTGATTCATATAGTATGTGACTGTAATGCCCTTGCTGGTTTGTGCGTTAAAATGAAAATAAAAACATTTAATAAATAATTATTCCCAAACATCTACACAATCCCCCCATCGTTGGGGCTCTACTGTTTCCTTATCGGTTCCCTGTCTCACTTCCTCCTCACTCTAACAACAGTGGTTATTCCCTATGTACTACTGGCAACATCCTGGGTATGCCCCACTAATAGCCTGAGTCTCAAGAGTCCACTATGACTCTGTTCTAAAGTGAATAGTGTTCAAGCAGGGACACGCTATTCTAGCCAGCACGTTCCCTCTGAGCCGACTGGCCCAAATTAAATTTTTCCCACACCTGCAGGCTCAGAACGTCAGGAGTTTCTGAGCATGCCTCCTCTGTAGGCATCGGAGCAGCAGCAGCTGGTCTAGGTGAGTTCATTGCAAGTATCCCAGGCAAACTGCACTCGCTGCTCTCCTTCAAACGCAGTTGCTCTCCTGAGATGACTGAAGATTCTTCATGGCTCCTCTTTGCAGATAAGGCTTTTTAGTCTCTCTCACGACAGGGAGAGATGATGAAAAGTTCCCGGTGCTGATTCCTTGTCCAGGGTTTGGTGTGGGGGGGTTCCCACAGTAGCCTTACTGTCTAGGTCTGTGACCCCACTGTGACATGCGGGGTCACAGCGTCCCTACTGTACGCAAACACCGATCCATTCAGCATGGCAGGTGTCTACATGGCAGCTCCTCCTGGCATACGCAGTTGGCAATCTCCAGCTGCACAGAGTTCAACAAAGTTCAAGTGTGGCAGCCTCTCCTGGCATACAAAGTTGTCACTCCTTAGCTGCACATAGGTTCCGGCCTGCTCGGCACAGTGTTCACCATTGCTCCCTTCGCAGCAGCCCTCTCCTGGCATATAGGGCTTATCGACTTTGTCCTGCTCACTGGAAATGACACCTCACACCTTGCAAAGGGAGCCCACCTGAGAGGTTTCCCACTGGACATCCCTCCAACTCTCTCCTCTTCCTCACAGGGCACACTGGTCCTGGCAAGCAAGCAGGCAAAGATGTCCAAGGCAAGGTGGTCTTGGATTCCCTGGGTGATGTTGCCTCACCCAGCAGTGAGGCTAGCAGGGAGACTAGAAAGTCTTGGTCCCCTGTCCTAGTGACAGGCAGAGGTCTTGCAGAACTTTTTCTCCTTACAAATCCTGCCTGGCTGTTTGGCAGATGACAATTTTGGGGTCTCACATATCCCTTCTTATAGTCCATTTCCTGACACCAAATGTGATTTATGGTCTGCATCTTTAACGTTTATGTTAGGATCTGTTTCTTTTGAAGTACCCTCTCCTCTGCCTTTTTCTTCCTCTGGAAAGTAGTCTGTCACAGCAGGAGTAACTCCAAAGTTGATAGCCCCAAAACACAGTCAACAGGAGTGACCAGAGTTCATACTTGGATGCCAGCCACAGTGATATGTACATCAAAAGGTTAGTCCAGAGCCCCATCTCTTTATGATTCTCTTATTAGCCCCACCTCCTTACTGAGATGTGCCAGGCCCCTTCCTTGTGACCTCTTCCTGAATCCAAAAAGGACCCTTTGAAGTATGTGGGGAAGCCTGGCTCTCCAATCTCCAGTGTGTGTCCATCCCAGCTTACATGAATGCAGCAATACACATCTGCCTGGTGGATTTCTCTACCTCCACTCCATTTTAACCATGCAGGTGTGGGTCTCCCAAAATGGATCCGAGGACCCTCTTTATATTGTACCATCCACAGGCACACATATACCCAGTGCATGTATGCAACGAATGCACACTGTACAGCACTGTATTCTTCATGTACTGTACCACTCACAGGCACACATACATCCAGCACATATATAAAACATGCATGCCCTGCACAGCTCTGCATCCTTCATGGTCTGTACCACTCATAGGCACACATATATCTAGCACCTCCATTTACTATGCACACCCATCACAGCACTAAGGGGGTTATTATGACCCCCGTGGTCACTAGACTGCCAGGATGACAGTGGGGGTCGTACCGCCGTGGTCATGCGGTCCGACCGCCACATTATGACTGTACCAGAGCTGCCACGGTCCAACCGCTGACACCGCCAAGCTGCCGCCAGCCTGCAGACTGGTGGTCCTGGCGGTTGTAATCCGCCAAGGCAGCACTGCAAGCAGCGATGTCCTGGGGATTACAAGTACTCATCCGCCAGCCTGTCCATGGTGGTAAACACCGCCAAGAAAAGACTGGGGGATGACAGACTCGGGGGGGGCCCATGCACAGCCCCATTGCGCATTTTACTGCCCACTGCACCGTCACATTGCAGCTGGCTCCAGCCAGCTGCAATGTTAAGGCCCTGTTCCCCACTTGGCCGGCGGGCAGAAACAAAACCATAATAGGACCAGCACATGCATCCACTATGCACTCAACTGCATAATACTGCATTACCCCTTTATTTAGGTACACATAAACCCAGAGCAGATACACCACCTATGCACAGCACTACACAACAAACTGATCTAGTCCAAGGGTGAGTTAAGAACACAGCAGCATAACTTTTTTTTATTTAAATTATTTTCATTGACATTTTAAAGGTAAAACAAACAAACAATGAGCTCAAGTCTCATGTTACAGTGGTGCAGTGTCACGTCTTATTTTTTCTCGGTGCTACAGCAGACATTAAATGTGCATGTTTCTTGCATGCACAGGCATCATGGCAGTATAATAGCAGAACATATTAGGCCATACGTATACCATTCTCCCCCACTAGAGTTGTGGATAACAATCAATGGTAATCCCCAGAGTGAACCGCAAATAAATGAGTCTGTCCTACAGGCGTTCTCACATTGCTTTTGTGGGAGCTCCAAAATCAGGGATGTGTGGCCTTCCCCTCTCCTGTATACTCTCAGCCCCGTCTGGATCATTAGCGTCAGAATGCTGACGTAAGTATGCCACAAATGGTTCCCATATCTCTTTAAGACAGGTACAGGGTGGCATAAGTTCCCAATAATTAGTCAGTTGTTCTTGACAATAAGTCGCATCCACCAGCCACGCCTTTATAGTGGGACCCTTCCTGCCCCAATGGTCACTATGCGTTTCACAAGTAGGAACAGCGGGGGTATATCCCCAACATACCCAATTAGGCCGACCATGGGGTCAAGCTGAGGCGGGACCCCTGTGATTTTGTTAGCAATGTCATACACGTCCACCCAATAGTGTGCTATAAGTGGGCAATGCCAAGCAAGGTGGATAAAACTGGCTTGTGGCACATTGAAGCACAGGCATCTATTGTCCGGAGAGAGATCCATCTTGAAGAGTTGGACGGGGTACGATATAAGTGGTAAAGGATTTGAAGTGGATGAGTCAATAACATAATTAGGCAATAACATAACTGGTAGACCTGACAGCCTTTGGGTGGTCATCCTCCAACTTTTTGCCTGCCTCCCTCCACTTTTCTGACACTGTTTTTGCTGGTTTTAGGACTCTGCACACTTTACCACTGCTAAGCAGTACTAAAGTGCATATGCTCTGTCCCTTAAATATGGTAACATTGGTTCATTCCCAATTGGCATATTTGATTTACTTGTAAGTCCCTAGTAAAGTGCACTTCATGTGCCCAGGGCCTGTAAATTGAATACTACTAGTAGGCCTGCAGCACTGATTGTGCCACCCGCATATTTAGCCCCTTAACCATGTCTCAGGCCTCCCATTGCAAGCCCTGTGTGTGCAGTTTCACTGCCCCTTCGACTTGGCATTTAAAAGTACTTGCCAAGCCTTAAACTCCCCTTTTTCTACATATTTCACCCCTAAGGTAGGGCCTAGGTAACCCATAGAGCAGGGTGCTATGTAGGTAAAGGGAAGGACATATACATGTGTGTTTTATGTGTCATGGTAGGGGAAAACTCCTAAATTTGTTTTCCACTACTGTGAGGCCTGTTCCTTTCATAGGCTAGCATTAGAGCTACCCTCATATACTGTTTGAGTGGTAGATTCTGATCAGAAAGGGTAACCAGGTCATATTTAGTATGGCCAGAATGGTAATAGAAAATCCTGCTTATTGGTGAGGTTGGATTTTATATTACTATTTTAAAAATGCCACTTTTAGAATGTGAGCATTTCCCTGCACCTAAAATCTATCTCTACCCTTCTGCCTGTCTCCAATCAATGTCTGGGCTGGGCTGGGCTGGTTGACAACTTCCTTGTGCATTTTACCCAGACAACCACAAACACAGGATACTCAGTCACACCTGCACTGATCTGCATAATGAATGGGTCTTCCTGGGCTGGAAGGGTGGAGGGTCTGACACCTACATTTCAAAGGCTAGTGGCCTGCCTTCACACAATGGACTGCCAACCCCCCTACTGGGACCCTGGCAGACAGACCTGTACTGAAAGGAGAACTTGTGCACTTCGAAACCACTCTTTGAAGTCTCCCCCATTTCAATGGCATTTTGGGCTATAATAAACGGGTCTCTGACCCCACCAACTCAGACACTTCTGGACCTGAACCTGCAACCTGTCAAGAGGAACTGCCTGGCTACCCAAAGGACTCATCTGGACTGCTTTGCTGAGAAGGACTGCTGCCCTAAAGTTGCCTTGCTACCCTGCTGCCTTGCTGCCCTCTGTCTTTACTGAGAAGTGCTCTCCAAGGGCTTGGATTGAGCTTGCCTCCTGTTTTCTGAAGTCTCAGGGCCAAAAAGACTTAGGGGGTCATTACGACCTTGCCACCCGCCAAGATCGGACCGCCGGGTGGCCGCCAATGCGACGGCACTCCCGCCTCGGACGTTTGGAGAACCCCGCTGGGCCGGCGGAAACCTGGTTTCCACCCGCCGGCCCAGCGGGGATCTCAGACGCAACACAGGAGCCAGCTCCAAATGGAGCCGGCGGTGTTGCGGCTGTGCGACGGGTGCAGTTGCACCCATCGCGCTTTTCACTGTCTGCTATGCAGACAGTGAAAAGCTCCATGGGGCCCTGTCAGGGGCCCCGCAACTCCCCTTTATGCCAGCCTTTTCCTGGCGGTTCAAACCGCCAGGAAAAGGCTGGCGGAAAGGGGATTCGTAATCCCTTGGGCAGCGCTGCTAGCAGCGCTGCCCAGGCAAATTATCACCGCCGGGGCAAATGTGGCGGAATACCGCCGGCCCCGGCGGTGCAACCGCGACGCTTCCGCCGCGGTCGTAATAGGCCAGGAAGCACCGCCAGCCTGTTGGGGGTGCTTCCGTCATTTTAGCCCTGGCGGTCTCGTACCACCAGGATCAAAATGACCCCCTTAATCTCTTCAGGAAATTCCTTGTGCACCAAAAATTGACGAAGAACCTGCCGTAAATAACGCACAGCCATTTTGCGACCAAGAAATCGCTGCAGTGCAACAGAAAATTAGACACATCGCCACTCTGGATCGATACAACTTCTGTGACTTCTTCCCACAAGCCCAGGAGTTCCCCACATCATCTCTGGGCATCACAAAGATCCCCTCATCGTGGTGAGGAACTAAGACTGCACCCCGAAAAACAACAAAAAGCCCCTTGCAGCGTGTAAAGAAATGACGCATTGTCTGTGCCGCATCAGACAATCTGACGCACACCCTATTTTTCCAAGCATCTCCTCTCTTGCGGTCTCCGCACATGTTATTTTTTACGCAAACCAGGTACTTTGTGTAAACAAGAGATAGCTGATGATTTCTAAGATGTAAGACCCTTTTTAGAAATTAAAGTGATATCTCAACTTGTGCTTATTGAATCTTTATTGTTTTGACCTTATTTTAACCAGATAAATATCCTATATTTTTTTTTAACCTGTGTGGTGTATTTTTGTGGTGTTATCACTGTGTGACTGTATGATTTATTGCACAAATACTTTACACATTGCCTTCTAAGTTAAGCCTGACTGCTCCATGCCAAGCTACCAGAAGGTGGGCACAGATTAATTTGGATTGTTTGTGACTGACTAGGATTGTGGTTCCTACTTGGACAAGGGTGCATACCTCTGCCAACTACAGGCACATTTTCTAACAATAATTAATTGATTGCAGCAATGAGCCCATACTTTATCTGTCAATAGGGAGTTCAACTCCATACTGCATCCCGCATGGGATTTCGGAATGATGATTGGCGTATGGGTTTGTGTTAAGCTGTAAAGTTTAGTTTTCAATTTGCGTGGAGAGGTGGACATGTATACATGTTCCAGTGGTAAGAGTGGCGGTGGGGGGTTCTCTATCTGGAAGTAGAGAAGGGGGTCAGAGAATGTGGGAGGTGGGTCTAGCTGGTCCCAGGAGGGTGGTAAGGATTGATCGCCTGCATAGAGGTGTGTATATGTGCGAATATTGTATCGCAAGGTGCATGCAACAGCGCCTTCATCTTGTAAGGTAGGGAACACTGGGCTATTGGTCAGAGGCACTGATGGGGGCAATTGTGTCTCCAGTCCAACTCTTTTACGCATCCACTCCTATGCTCACATCATACATTCGACTGTGTCAATCTATGACCTGGATAATTTGTGTGGGAGAAAAGGGTAGTCGACAATCGCCAAGAAGAAGCACGATCCATCTCGATGGCAACGTGTGGCTGGTATGGTGTGCAATGTACCCAGTAGTGTAAATACTGGGCCTCTGCTGATAGTTCATATAGGGCCAAGTCTGGGGCTCCTCGTTTGCCCTGTGATTGTGGTAAGGTAAGTGTTTCATAGGAAACCCTGGGTTGTCTCCGGGCCCAGTAGAATGATATCGAATCAGATCGCAGTCTCTTGAAGAATTGGGACAAGAGAGGAATCGGGATGTTGGAGAAGAGGTAAAAAAAAAAACTTGGGAAGTATAACCATTTTGGCTATTGCTCTGCATCCCATTAATGACAGTGGCAAGCGTCTCCAGATTGGTATCCTATTTTCATGTCAGGCTTTAGCGCGGTCGTAGTTGGCTCTTCAGACCTTATCCACGTCTCTGCTAAGCCAAATACCTAGATAACGAATTGGTTCCTTTACCCATTTCAGTGGGTATTCACAGGGGAATTGTAGTGTGGATTCTGTGAGAGGGAAAATAGTGGATTTGGCCCAGTTTATCGAGATTCCTGAGTATCCTCCGAATTGCACGACCTCACAGATTATAGGATTTAGGTTTTTCCTCAGATCGCAGACATACAAAGTGACATTGTCTACATATATAGAAACTAGGAGTCCACTGGAGCTGAAACCTATGCCTCTGTTCACATGTTGAAGGCACAATTTTGCCATTAGGGACTCCATCGCAATATCGAATAGCATAAGGGATAACAGGCATCCTTGACGTGTGCCACGAGAGAATGCAACTGGCTCCGATAGGGGAATCATTCAAGCATATCTGGGCAGTGGGATTTGTGTAAAGTAGTTTGATGTTCTTGATAAATAATGGACTTAACCCAATGCGTGCAAGTAGGAAAAAGAGATAATTCCATTCAAGGGAGTCAAATGCCTTGGTGACAACTTATAGCACCACCAGTGCAGAGACATACGGTGCCAGGTGATGCATGACGGTGAGTATGGTGCAGAGATTGTGGGAAATGGAGTGGTTCGATATGAAGAGAGATTGATCCAGGCGGACAATTAGAGGCAAGAGGGTGGCCAGACGATTAACTAATACCTTAGCATTTATCTTATTATCAATATTAATTAGCTAGAGGGGTCTGTAGAAGTTGCAGTGTTCAGCCGGTTTATCCACTTTAAGCAAGGTGACAATGATGGCCTAACAAATGATTGGCTGGAGTGACCCAACGGCCAAGGAATCCATATAAATCTCCAGCAGATGTGGGGCCAAGATCGGAGCACATTCTTTGTAAAACGCAGCGAGTCCTGGTGCCTTATCACCAGGTAGGCTCTTGATCACCTGTAGTATCTCATGTATCATGCTAGGTGTGTCTAGGTATTCAGGGTGCGCAGGGTCAAGCCATAACACTTGTATTGCATCAAAATAGATGTTCATTTCGGCCAGGTCAAACCTGGTTGTTTGCCTATATGGGCAGGAGTAAAACTGTGATATCATCTCCAGTAGCTCTGTAGGGGTCTAGGCCGGTTTATGGTGAGGGTCTAGGTGGTGCATTACATTTGTGGAGGCATGTGGTTGGCGCAGTGGCTCAGCCAGCATTTTACTTGGGTGCTCGCCTTTTCCATAGGGACGTGCTTGTGTTTCTTTGAAGAGAAATGTGTCTTCCTTTGAGCCTCCTTGCAATACTCTGAGGTTTTACCTTGGATATCAGCTAATAAGGAAGAGTACCATGTGTGGAAATAGTTTGGCTCCACCGTGCAGATCTCCTCCTCCAGCTGATACAGCTGATCTAACAAGGAGTGAATCGCTTTTAGAACTCTCAATTGCAGGGCTATATAGGTCTAGCGGATCACCACCTTGAACGCCTCTCAAAATGTAGAGGGGGATTGGACTGAGTCCTTGTTATGCTCAAAATATTTGATGGTGGCGGTACGAACTCCATCACGAAATGCTGCATCCCGTAACACCCCAGGTGGCAGATGCCCTGAGAATGCTTTTGACGGAGCTTGTGGGATAGTGAATGTTAGCCTAACCAGTGCGTGGTTTGAAAGCATCTGTGGGAGATGGGAAACTTCAGCGACCAAGTTGGATACACCGCACGATAAAAGCCAGAAATCTATACAAGACCAAGTGTTCTGGTGTGTCGATATGCATGTGCCTTCGTGACAGGAGGGGTGCAAGGGCCTCCATATGTCCAGGAGGGCGTTGTCTGAGATTAAAGCACTCAGAGCCTTTGTTGCTCTAGGGTGTAAACTTTGAGCTGCGCCACAACGGTCCAACTGTATTGTATTTTGTAAGTTTGCGCCATTTTTGCATCAAAAAGCGGCGCAAATGCGGCGCAAAAAAAGTATAAATATGGGGCTGTGTGCCTAGGCCCTCCCTCCACCCACTCCAATCCTTAAACATGGTTGAGTAACCAGGTTCCCTCCCTTTCCACAAAAAGCAACTCTATAACCAACAACCAGCTGGGAGCGATCCCCAGGGTCGCAGGCTGGCTGGGACTGTACCCTTTCATAACGGTCATGTGGCAGGACTTAGGATGAATGATGACACCAGGGCTTCAAGTCTCTAATTGCCGAGTCCCACTCCGATGGCAGCGGCATCCTCAGTGTGTAATTGTCTCTGATGTGAAACTCTCGTCCGTTAGAATGAGGAATTCTCAAGCTGTGGTCGGGTTCAGGCATTCTTGGACTGGAGTTGTTACTTCTATTGAAACTGCAAGGCTATCCAAGTTCAGTCATTGTCACTAAGGCAGGACTCCTCCACCACCCGCAATGAGCCCCTAGGGCCCTTCCCACTCTTTGTGGCTGTTTTTGTGAATTTCAATGCTGCTTTGGCATCTGTAAAGTAATGGTGTTTGTCTTCAAGCGTGGTCTGGAGTTCAGCCAGGGTTAGCAAGGCATACTGGTTATTATTGTAGGAGGGGTTTAGTATGCAGGAATTCATGTCTTGCCATTTACACCACCAAGGTGAAGTCAGGGAATAAAGTTGCTTGCACCCTTGTACTGCAGAGGGTCCTTCCCGGGCCTGCCACAGGTTCGCATCTCGATCTTTGTAATTCAACAGGCGAGCTATAATTGGACACAGTGGTGCCTCAGGTGGCGTGGGGAGCCAGGGACTGGTGGTCATGCTCCACGATGAAAACAGAGGAAAGGTCCTCAGCAAACAGTTCTCTTAGGAGCGCTTCCACAAAGTCTTCCATCTTTGTAATAGCCGTTGACTCCGGTATGCCAGTTGTGCAAAAATAATTGCGCCTTGAGCGTGCCTTCAAGTCTTCATTTTTGGCTTTGATTAGTTCCAGGACTCTTTCCATGCGTAATAAGTGGTCCTCAGAATCTGCTTGCATGTCATCGGCTTCCAACACCCAATTTTCGAGCATGTCCAGACAGTTTTTGTGCTTGTCAATCCGTTTTTGTACTTGTTCCAGCTTGCTGGTGAGTAGATCTAGTTTGGCATCGATGGCTGTGAGGCTAGATTTAACGTCAATGAGAATTTTTCCTTGAGACTATCTTCTTGTGCTCTCTCGACCTCCAAGTGGCAGTGAGTCGGAGCTCTGCTCTGCCTGACATGCAGAGCGTTTGTGGTCGAAGGACAGCATTTGCTGTTTAGTGCCTTGTTTTCAGTAGCGGGGATGCATGGTTCTCAAGGAGTATTGGGACGTGTTCTATTGTCAAAATCCTATCTGACTCCTTATGATTTATAAACTGGTAGTCTATGTGAGAGAGATGGCCATATTTTTTACTATAAAATGTGTAATCTCTGCTTTTATCATTAATTCTTCGTCAGGCGTTGCATAGGTTAAGAGTCTCTTTTAAGAAACGAATATAGGCGCTCATCTCCCAGGTGCTTATTTGAAGACGGTGTGATGACCTTTCTAGAGAATTATCGAGCAGATGGTTAAAGTCACCTCCAAGTATCAAAGGGCTATTGAAATCCAAAAGTGTAACTTAAGGCTGAGTCAGTGTGTCAATGTCTTCAATATTTGGGCCATAATAGCTGCCTATGGTTAGTGCCTTCTGTCTTACTTTAATTTCTACAACCAACCACCTCCCATATTCATCTGATTTGTACATTACAAGTCCCACCCGAGTTTGATCTAATTAAAATAGCTACTCCTTTCATGCAGTGTTGTTGATCAGTAGCAATTAACACCTCCACCCAACTGTTCCTTGACAAAAGCTCTCTGCACTTTTGACTCTTTCAAATTTGCAATACTGGCCGCTGTCTCCTTGCCACTCACAACCTATTAACTTTCCAACATAAGATGGAGAGAGGTTGAGTCTCCTACTGGTCACCCCCTCCTGCCATATTTACAAATTTCTCTCTATATACTGATTCCACCTGGACAGTCACCTGTAGATCTTACAGGACAATTTTTTCTCTTTTTTCCACATGCTCTCCACCAATGGACACTCTCCCACTTCTTCTTTTTGGCATCTCAAGGAATGCCAATATGAGCCTCTCCTCCAGGTGTCCAACTACTTTCCTGTGTTTCATTCCCCATCCACTCCCTTGATTAATGCAATACATTCATCCACTGCTTCTACCTGAAAAATGCTATGCATCTTGTTTCCCCTATTACTTTTAGAAACACTGGGATTCTCAATTGGGCACTTGCCTGACTTGCCTTAATTCCTCCATATGTTTACGTCATTCCCACTGTCTATCTTCTGTAGCTTGTGAGATATCAGACCTGATGAGGAAAGAGAGTTCCTGAGCCTTCAAAGACATCTCCTTAAGGCCCAGACTCAGGATCTCTTCTTTGACAGAGTATGATATACAATTAACTAGGATTTTACTGAGGTTCTTCTGGCCTGGTTTCAGCTTAAATGGGTCTCTGTGCACACCCTTTGAATTTCTGATATAAGGTCAATAGAGGGCGAAATTTGGAGGAAAGCTTCTTTCAATAAATTAGACACAAAAGCACTTCCATCAAATCTTCTGCCACTTTTAGGATTCTGAGGTTATTCCACCTGGTGTTGTTTTCCATTCTCTCTAGTTTATCAGACAAGACTCTGCTTTGCTGTTTTACCCGAGTAACCTCCTGTGTGTTTGTGGTCACCTCTATGCTTAACCCATCTACTTTACTTTCCACTGCCCTAATGCACTGTGCCAAACTCACTATTTTTCCTCCATATTTTGGCAGGACTCCTGGTTCTCCATCTGATTCGGAAATAGCAAACCTACCCTTTACTTCTTTCATTAGGGCTCCAGTCACCTTTTAGACCTTCTGTCATCCCTACAGATCCTGACATTCTGGGATGGGGTCCTCTGAGTGATTCCTCTCTAGCTCCGATGCCTGGGCAGCCTCAATGCGGGTAGTGTGAGCTCTCTCTCTTGTTCCTTCAAAGTTTGCTGGGGTGACATCGTCCGGGGCTAGTGGGGTAAACTTATTTCTCACTTGTAAATTCATGGGGCTACTGTCCCTCTAGTCTCCCCTGACTTCCCAGGCTTGTATGGGCTCCTAAGTCAATTTTCGCTTTAAAAAAAAGGCTTTTAACGAGCAAGTTATTTTAGGTCTTCCAGCTCTTGAGGTTATTGAGCCTCCCGCTGAGGGCGTGCCTGTAGATGTGACCCCTTTGGGAAATTAGGGTTTTAAATTGGCTCTCCCCAAAAGTCTAAATGCAATCTTAACATTTGTTTTAGTTTTATGTTGACCTTCCTTATTTACAGCTAATACAACTGGGGTAGATTTTGATATGGAGTCTCCTACATAGATCTCACTGGATCCTCAAAGAGTACTTACTCCTTATGAAAACCCCCTCCCTTTTATCCTGGCTTTGGACCCAGCCTTTTAGGGACTCAGAACGTGGAAAGGAACTCAAAAGAAGTGTTAAGGAAATTCTTACCTCCCTTTAGTTGGATTTCCGATTAATGATGGAGGAGAAAATGAGGCAGCAGTTTGAGGCTAACAGGGCTAGGGATTATGAATATGGGGAAAAGTGTGGGAAACTGTTGGCATGGAAAGCAAGATCAGAAAGAAGCTGGAAATATATTAAGGAGGTACATAATGTGACAACAGGAGCCACTTTAGTAAATGGTGAAAAGTTTGAGCAGGAGTTCCACAGGTTTTTCCAAGACCTATATGGGGAAGATTTACCTAAGAAGTTAGAAGAGTGGCTACAAAACAAATAAATGCCCAAGCTAACCTTGGAACAGCAGCAATCTCTGAGTCATGAGATCACAAGGGAAGAGATGTTGAGGGCAATTAAGAAATCAGAAAGGTAGAGCAGCGGTGCCAGGCGGCACCCCCCAAAGAATTGTACACCGCTCTTGTGAAAGATGTGGTCCCAGTAGGGCTCAATCTGTTTAACTCTATTCTTTTGTATAGTTCACCCATACCTGAGTCCTGGAATAAAGAAACAATCTTCCTGATCCTGAAGCCAGACAAACATCCAACAGAATGCCAGTCCTACACTCCTATCTCACTGCTGTATTGTGACTCTAAAATCTTTGCTAGTATCTTAGGAGCATGACTAAGCAGGGAGGTGGAGTGACTTATACATCAAGACCAGAAGGGCTTTCTCCTTGGAAGGCATTTACAAGAATTAACACATTCCCTGATAGAGTCCATAGATTTAGCAGTGGCAACAAAATCTCCACTGGTGCTCATAACCCTTGATGCACCCAAGGCATTTGACAGAATGAATTTGGATTACTTAATGACAGGTTTGAAGCATGGTGGGGTGGGGGACATGTTCTTGAAGGTGATACGACAATTCTATAGCACCCCAAGGGCCTGAGTGCTAGTACATAATAGTCTGTCTACCCCAGTTAAAATAGAGAGTGGTACTAGGCAGGAATGTCCCCTTTCCCCGCTCCTTTTCAACTATATATAGAACCCTTGGCCAAAATCTGAGAGCAAAAAAGAGATTAAGCCCTTATTGCCTGGCAAACTCTCTAAAAAAAGAGCATTATGCGCTGACGACCTGATTGTGTACATGTCAGAGGTGGAGAGTGCGGTATCCCAAGTGACATGGGAAGTGAGGCAGTTTGGAGAATTTTCCAGGTATAATGTGAACAAAACCAAATCAGAAATAATGATCTAGGGCTCTTTATGGGAGGGAGTGGAGCGTAAAGAAGAAATAAGATACTGGAGAGTCAGGATTGTGCAGAATCATGAGGACATCCTAAGGGTTAGCCTGAAAAGAGTCAGCAATGAGGTATATATGGAAGGGTAAATCTAGTTAAAATGTCCATCTTGCTGAGATTTCCCTTCCTATTTGATAACATCCTGCTGAGTTTCAACAGGGAAGATCCAAGGGAAGATCACCTCGTTCATCTGGACAGGCAAAGCCTTATGGCTGTCAGGAAAACACTTAGGAGGAGCCTGGTAAAAGGGGGCCTGGCACTACCTGAAATCCAGCTCTATTATTGGGCATCCTAAAAATGTAGGATGCTTTTCTTCCACCCAGACGAATCCTCCATAGGGAGTATGTACGGGACAATTATAGTAGGTCTAACAAGAGAGGGGTTCTTACACAGGTATGGTGCACCAAACTTCTTTAAAACAGTAAGGTTGAAATGCCTTAGCTCAGCTGCTGGTCTATGGTTTGAGATAAGATTGTTCCTAGGAATCCCATCGTATAGCACACTACCACCAATATGAGATTTCCCAGGAATGCTTCAGTGCTTAAATGACCATTTAACAAAACCATTTCGAGAATGTGGAATAACTATGTGGGGACAGTTAATGGAGGAAGGAAAGGCCTTACCATGGGACCTCTGGCAGAGGATCATTAAGGGTACACTGTCAAGGTTCAAATATTACCATTTGACCACCTGTCTGGCAGACCAGGAGTGGACCCGTTCAGAAACCCACAGTATGGAGGCGGAACTGCAGGATCCTAGTACAAGGAAGAAGAAGATTTCTCTGTGGTATCAACTTCTATTAGATGCAGGAGAGGCGAACATGAAATGAGCACACCATGTCTGGGATGGATGCTTACCAGACGAAGACTTGAAGAAGTTATAGCAAGTATTGATTAACGTACTTCATTTTGTAGGGAAGTCTGTGCCTTTAATAAAGAAACCATGTCTTCACTTTCCACAGTCTTCTGGTCACCAAGGAAGCTGGCTAAAGCCAGGGGTGTAGCACCACCAAGTATAATAGATATGGAGGCCAAGATGCAGATGATAGTCACAATTACCAGAAGATGCTTCTAGAGTTGAAATGAGGACAAAAAAAAGACAGTACACTAAAACATGACCCAAGACCTATCTACTGGGCTTCTTAACGCAAACCAAGAAAATTAGATACCAATGTAGGTTTGTGGATCTGGCATTTCTATTGGCCAAGAGACAACGCATTAAAGTTATAACACAGTGGGAGAGGACATTTCTGAGGTGGGCAGAGGCTGCAGGGACAGTATTAACAGCAAAAAGAGAAGGGGGGGTCTTCTCACGTTAGCAGCTAGGATACAATTCTTCACCCTCCATACTGTGCCCTTCTAAACTAGAGGGCATCCAAAATGGATCTTAATGGTCCTATCACTTAGTCTCTCATCACAAGAAGAATATTACTATCATACATGTGCTACACACTCACCCCATAATCCTGCACTTAACACACATGTGGAATGTTAATACAAGGATCTGGGGCTGCCATAACAGCTGAGATTTACAAGATGGGGGTCGTAGACCACACTCTCTTTGACACAGAGAGAATATTCTTGTCACAAATGATTCATGAAAACTCGATACGCTGCCACTGCCATTTTATGTGACTCACCCTAGGCTTGGACAGCGGCCTTATTTCCGCTTTGAGGGTACAAATGTTGCTTCCCTCAGGGTCATAGAACAGATTCTGGACTTTGCACTAACAGGAACAGGTCTAGGCCTAGGTGCACACTGTAGAGTAGCCTCATGCCAAGGCCAAAAAAATCAGGCTATCAGTTTCTCATGTGGTTGAGCACCCAGTCCAGGGGTACATGCACGTTTACCATGCGGGGGACATTCTTCTCCCACTACACAGCAAAAAGGAGAAAACAGCAGTTTCAGAGCTAAGGCAGGTCATACAGGAATGTCCTCTTCAATGGAAGGTGAAGGGAAACAAGAGTCAGGAAACATATTTACCCTTTTATGCTGCGTGGGTTGTATGTCAGCATATCATGCACAGCAATGTAACATAAAATAAATAATGCATCCTAAATATTTTTTACAAAAATATTGTACCACTAGCTGTAAATTTTCAAATATTTACTCCAATTGGTCTTTAGTTTTTAGTCAATACTTAGCACGTAATATGTATTTCAGGAGAACTTTTGTCAAAAATATCCTTGTACTACGCCTCCTAGGTGCAGTTCAGGTTTGAAGATAAATGCAGCATTCTGGGCCTTTCTGTAAGTGCTTTTGTGTAAACAAATAGGTTTGCAAGCTCTCAGAACTAGAGTCTTGAAGTTGTGACAGGGCTTGGGGAAAACATATTGTATTATGTTAACTTGTGACGTGTCATTTCTTCCTTTCTTGAGGGGCAATCAAAGCATCAAAGACGCCATCAATACAAACCATAATCCTACCTCCAGGGTGTGCTTGCGAATGGGACACTGTAATCCTCTTCTGTCTAATACGCTCACAAACAGAAGTGAAATACTCACCAAAGGAGCCTTGCTCTTAAAACCATGACATTGTGGAGAGAAGCAACAAAAGGATATATTGCCCCGAGATGTCTTCTCTGTTTTTCTTGTTTTGTGGTTTAATGGTCTTATGAACTGCTTCAATTTTCAATTCAGGTCACAGCAGTTTAAAGTACAGAAGTTTTCACTTTTGCACTTTCTATTGGGCTAATGCTTGGCTAAACTTCTTCATTTAAAAAAGAATTAGAGAACAGATTGCTTGCACTTCTAAAGGAGAGGAACACATACCAGGATAGCTATGCCCCACATTCACTAATCACTGCGCAGTCCCTCATGCAATTCAATACAATGTTTAATAGCCACTATGGCATAGACCTACCAAGGTAATCACTTTTTTGATGCTGCCCCAACTCAACATCTATTTTGATATTTACTAAGCCACAAAAAGCCCGATTTGCATGGCTTTCCGTGTCTTTGTAACAAAAAAAAATAGATAAAGCAACACAGCACATAGGGCTGCCTTGATTTACCTTGCCTCAAATAAGTGTTACATGGGTGAAGTATTGGCATTCCTGTGCATCCACCCATGTATTTTGACACAAATACATACTCACTAAAGACTTGCAAACGTGGGTTTGCAACAGAATGGGGCACCTACCCAAGGTTTGCGTAATAAGGAGAAATATGTTTAGCTCTCATCGTTACTTCATCTTTGCATGTGTGCTGCATTCTGCTATCCTGACCTTAACACAGGTACCCTTGCAATATAAAGCAAGTGTGCCTGCATTGGCACAATCAGCCAAATGTGAGCCAGTACTAGGAGAGAGAAGAATTGCACTATAGCCTTGTAAATATGGGACAGTTCTGTTTTCTCCCATTCACACAACATAGTGCAGCAACCTGACTTTCTTCATAGCGTGAACTTTTAGTAAATCTGGGCCTATGTGTTGCATCACGCCGCATTGATGTAAATATGCACATGCAGTTTAATTTAAAATATGAAGAAACTATTTAAAAAGGCGTTGCCACATAGGGCTGGGCTCAAAGACCTATCGCACAGTAAATCCAGCTGTATTTTCAGAATGGCATAACAAATGTGTAAATAACCTTCGCTGGTATTTTTACATATAAACATGACTCAAGCATATCCATTGAGAATATCTTGAAAACCTGCCTGGATTTTACAATTTAGTGGTAAAGTGAGCCAAGCTAGTGTTCGTGTATGCATATATCCGGGTGTAAACTTTAATTTAGGCCCAAATGGTTCTCTGCATACTAAGGCATACTGGAGCACAGGCCTTGAGCGCCATCAAAAACAGAAGAACAAGCCGCAGGACAGTTACTAAGTACCACATTGTTTTTTCGATTTATGAGATTCTCATTAATGTAGCAAATCCCTTAAAATATATCAGGAAGGCATATTGTTCAGTCAACATACTAAATTTCCACTCTGGAGTTGTAAACCTCCTATTGGCAAAAATGTAAAAGGAATCATTTATCTTCACCTTAAATATACAGCACTGAGATGAAGACTCCTAGCTTTAAAGCAACAATTCAGCTTGTGTACTGTCTGAATGACTGCTGTTCTCATTGCTATGGGCTTCATCTTTTGACTCGTGACATTTCTCTGGTTGCTTCATTGGTATTCACTAACTCGCTTGGTTAGGGAAAGATGCTCAGTTGACATCAGTGTGGCGGCACAAGAGCACATTCGTAGGCTAATAGTTGATAACAAAATTGAACTCGGCACCCTAGAAGGCCTGGCCCACTTCCCAATTATCAATAAACACGTTACTCTGTTTTCTTGATCTCATGACTGTTTCAAGCTCAAGCTCTTGCACGTGATAATTGAATTCAGTTCATAGTACACCAGTCTCTATACATGTAAATTGATTATGAACTTACAACTTACAATTAAAGGGTGCGTCTTATGATCTTGCAAGTGATTCAAAATTTGTAGTACAATTTTCTTTGAACAAAACACATTTATTCCGATTTAAATATCACAGATTTTGTGGGTGCTCATTCCTGAAAGGAGAGTGGACTAGCTGCCCACTGGTGTCATAAAACAGACAAAACTCTGGTTCCATATTGCCGCACCAACCATTCTACCGGACCAGTGTCCAGTCTAACACTCTCTACTGTCCGTCACATGGGGTTAGGTCTTCAAGCATCAACTTTCTCCCAAAGGCATTTCTTTGGACGATCAGTCTTTCTATTTTGCCTATTCTGTGTTTCACTGGCGCTTTACTTTCAGTTCTCATCTCAAGTTTTCCTGAGGTCTATCAGATAAATTGCGCTGACAGCTGTTTCTCCTCAAGAACAGGAAGGCATCATTTTATTTTGGATGTCTATTACTCTTCTTTGCATGCTCATGAAGATCACCTATGCCAAAACTAGAACTAGTGAAATCGTTCTCCGTAACTGAGAATGGCAGCAAAGACACTTCATAAGGGACACTATCAAGCCAGCATCAAGGACTAGGTGTAAAGGCAACACTGCTATCAATGACAAATACTACCAAACAGTGAAAACCTCTTATGAATACCTTTGGCTGAACACCAAGGGTGCATAGGATTTAATCCCATCAAATAATCTGAGGACTAATCACTAACAGGATGAAGGCAAAAATGGCAGACAAAAATAGAGCATATTATGCATCCCAAAAACCTATGAAAATAGGGGAGCTAACACAACTGACCCAGCAAATATCTTCATATTACAAATGAAAGTGCATTCAATTGGAAAGTGCAAGATTCTATGCTAAAAAGCACATGCTTTGTGTTTTATAAATTTACAGTAAGCAACCATATTTAAGTGCTATAAGTATAAAAAAGAATTAATACTGTACTGATTTACGTTAGCCTAAATACTGATACCATATTAACAGAAATTTCACGTTAACAATAAAGCGCCTGTTTTAACATTGAGCTGTTGTTAGTGAATAGGCATTTGTTTTGTATGAGGCAATTGATAATGAGGCTTTCAACAGGAAGAACGGAGACAGCAGGTGGATGATTCATGTGAAGAACTATCTGAACTGCAAAATGTGAATGAAGTATGTTTTTGAGGACTTGTGCCTGTGGCCCATTGCAAATATGTGAGAAACTGAGGAGTTTACCTACTCCCAAGGGTTACTTAAATCCTAGTGGATGTTGTTAGCGAAGGAAGGGATACATGTTTCCATCTGTAACATAGTATGTTTAAATTAGTGTGCTTTCCTAGACTAGAAGGGGGCTTCCGTCACTCACATTTGCTGGAGAACGATCTCTAGGTTCCTTGAGGGCATATCTCTCTTCATGGGAGATTGCTTTGAGCCCATTTCCTGTTTCAGTATATGTCTGCTGATTCATAGCTGAGAATACTTTCCAGCTTGTAAGTATTTTTATTTAATGTGCAAAGGCTTTAATTTATGCACTTATTCTCTCATCAGAATTAATTAGCGAGTTTCTGAGCTGACACCTTAAAATCTATTCCAACCTAATTTAATTTAGATTACGGAAATTCCTCTATGGAACACTATTGTTGCATTATTACAATATTAACTATTATACTTATGAACATTACATTCTTCCTTATATTGAAATATCAATTATTGGATAACATTCACTTCTGATATTGATCCTTAAAATACTAATACTTATTGAATAAATAATTAAACTAAACAATTGATTATTAAAAACCCTTTAATTTACACAAATTCTCTTTATTCTCCGTACTGAAGCCTGTCATGATCTTATCATTAAATGGTTTTGATGTAGATGATTGCTCCTTTCAATTTCTTCTCATCAACAAACAAATGTCCATACGACCAATGACAGGGGTTATTTAATAATTACACTCGAAGATTAAAATATAGAAAACCCAGCTCCGTCACAACATATAAAATTGATTTTCTTTGTTATCTTCTTGTAATACTCTTCATTGTGCACAGTGGGACAATGAATTGCAGAAAAGTAAGTGTCAACATAAAATTTTTATGTCCAGCCAAAAAACCTGAATGCCTATAATCAGTGCTCTGCAACATCACTAGATTTTAAGAAACAAATCATATAACTTCTCTAACAATAAGTAAAAGTGCGAACATAGCAACATCATAGCAAAGTATGGACACAGCAATACACATTATTGCATCAGCATTGACCTATGCAGGAGCTGTTGACTCACGATGGTACTTGGCCTGTTTTGAGTTGTCTAGGTACTGTAAAGAATATGTCCAATTTTCAGCAGTCACCCTGTGAAGGCAAATTCAGCAGCCACATTTTAGCTTTTTTACAAACCCGATGACCAGTTTCAGCCTCAAGAATAACTGGAAACTGAGTAGGACTTGCAAATGTAGGATATATCTTCAACTTGCAAATCTTGTGGTTGCAAGACACAACAAAGCACACCTCTTGTCTATAAGTTAAAAGGAGCTTATCCACAAGTAGCAATTCACAAAGAATGGTTTGGTGATCTTTCGACCATGTGTCTTACACAGTAAGATACTCATTCTAAATTGTGTGCATGTTAAAGATGTGACTACAGTCATTTAAAATAACAGGTCACATGATTTCCCCAATGTTCATAATCCATTTTCATCAGCTTCATAGTTTATTTTATGTGGGGCAAGAGTCATATCAACTTATTTGGCAGGTCGGTCAGCCAGCCATCCACAGTGAGAAAGGAATCAAGATGCTTGGGAGGGTGGTGGAAGGTCCAAGGCCCAGACACAGCATGAAAGCCAATCCCAGCAACACTGAAGCAAGAACACTGCGCTGATCCCGGATGATCATTTTCACCATCTCACAAAACTGAAAGAGAAAGAACACAATTAGGGTAGCTCAATGCAAGTCTCACTGAACCGATACATCAGATGACAAGTTACAACACTTCTCAATTTCTAAGACAGGGGGGACATATTTCAATTTTCCCCTATGATCCAAAGGTAAATTCTCACCCAATGAATACCAATCTATCCAAGTATGGTATGGAATTCAACGTGGCAGTATTATAGCACCATTTGGATGGTTAGTGTTACTGCAATACCACATTTTCCCCATTCCATGGTGCAAAACCTCAGAATGTGGCAGTTTTTCCCTACAGAAACATTGACACATTTTACATGGTAAAAATCATGGGGGAGGGGGTAATTCTGACTTACTTAGATGCTCAATTCGTAGGCAGATCTCATCCATTTAGCATGGCATTGTTCTGTTAAACAGGGTTTTATGAGATAAAGTAATTGACATGATTTCTAAGACTATTCAGTACAAATGTGAACCTTCCCCACTTTTATTGCCTCTTGGGTTTGTTGCAGAGGTTCCTAGATACATTACGAAACTAACAACTTTATTATAGATCTTCAATATGTGGCAAGAAGCAATGATATGTTTGAGAGGACCAACCCCTCAGATACAGGCTGCTGGGGGATTTCATTTTTTTGTAATGAGAAGGCAGAGACATATGATGACTTACAACCCAAGACTGCACATTTGTTCATCATGTTTTCATATTTATTCAACTACGGAAGTGGTGTTTGATGTTTGACAATGTTCAGCATTCTGTCCATCATCTTTTCTTTTCACATTTGTCTCCCTAAGTGGGAAGGGTAAATCCAGATGTAGGTATCATCCTCGCTATACTACCTGATTCTAGCTAGCCTGACTGATGAGGGGTAATACCCTGAAACCAATCCCAGGATGCTTCTTTCTGGTCCAGGGAGGCCTTGGCCTGGCAGTTTGGGTTGGACTGTTTCCTTAGGGAGCAGGGTCAAGACGGATTTGCATATAGCTGGGTCCAAACTGCGGTGGCATGGCGAGCAAAAAAACATATCGATTTAGGCTCAGATCTGTGACTGGGGGTGAGTGTTTGACAATGTTAAGCATTCCGTCTGTCATTTCTTTTGTGTTGCTGTAGTTGCCTATGTGGGAAGGGTATGCCCAGACATGGGTCTCTTGCTCACTGTGCCACTGGATTCAAGTTAGCTTGGCTGATGAGGGGTGATACCCCAAAACTGGTCCCAGGAATCTTGTCTCTGATCCAGAGAGGATCTGGCTTGGCAATTCAGGCTGGACTGTTCACATGGGGAGCAGGGTCAAGCATGCCTTGCATACGGGTGGGTCTGAACTGGGGTGGCAAAATAGCAAAGAAATGATAAATTTAACCCAGATCTGTGACTGGGGGTGAGTGTTTGACAATGTTCAGTATTCGTCTATCATCTTTTTGCGTTGCTAATATTTTGGGATGGCACCACCAAGACTGTTTGAGACATGCACAAACAGCAGATTCTTTTGGTTACACATGGAAGAGGAAGTAGTAAAGGAGATAGTTAACAAGAAGACATTTTGAGAAACCACAATGTGTTTGACGAAAGACAGGGGATTTTTTTCTGAATGTGAATTAGTCATCAAAGTTGAGATTTTATCTATTAAGCACAAGTTGAGAGCAATGCTATTGCATTGTAGGGAAGATTTCAAAATGATGTTGATTGCTCTTTGTGAGCAAGGTGTGATTAAACTAATCAATATTTCACTTTGTCACCTATATTATTTTTACATAAATATAATGTAACTGTGTATGTACATTGACCTCATGAGTTTCTACAGAGCCATGTGGGTTGAAAATCATCTGTTTCCTCGCATTGAACTGATGGTTGGTACAATCAGTGGTGTATGTATTTTCTCAAAGTTGGATCTGCGTGCAGCCTATCACCAGATAATTCAAAACATTTGACACCATTTGTCACCCCAAAGTCTTTCCATTTTTTAAGATGCCATTTGAATTGTGACCACTGTGGTTGTGTTTTAGCCACTATTGGGAATGTGCTGAAAGGGATAAGGGGAGTATTAACCTTTCAAGATAGTCTACGGGTGTATGGCTTGCGGATGAATATGTGGAATCATTGAATAGAATTCTGGAAAGGACAAGGAGCACAGGGTTGTAGTTGAGAAAGGATAAACATATTTTCAGGGCAAGGGTTATCGTAGGCCACTGAATCAGCATCCGCACCTGTGAGTAGAGAATAACTCATGTTTTCATGGTAATGGTAGACTACTACAAGAAATTTCTGGACCATTTTGCTATGTACAGAGCCATCAATGAGATTGATTCACAGAAGGTAGAAATTTATCTGGGACATGTGCAAAAAGAGGCCTTCTTTAAAATCAAGAGTTCCTCAATGCAGGTACCGGTTTTGAGTCACAGGAAATGAAGATAGGAAAGACCACCCTATAGCTGCTCTCTCAAAAATCATGTAATGCATGTTCACAAATTCAAGACGTGGTTGGTGGACAAGATTAAACAAATTCCATAAATGTTTTGTACACTTTTTAAATGGTACTAATGTTTGCTCTAGCAGGACCACTACACATGCTCTAAATTGTTCGAATATAACTTTGTTGTTGAGCATGTTACTGGTAATGTAAATAAGAAAACAGATTGTCTGTTGAGATTGCTGCTAAGGGGGGCAGATGATGGTTGTTTTGATGATTTCAAGGTAGTGAACACTTTGGGACTGGTATAGTATGGTCGGATAGATGGTGTGTTACTGAAAAGGAGAGGAAAACAACTGTGGAGGGTGGCTGTGGCCTAAAGAAGGCAATAATTTGGGTTAAACAGGGCTGGCCCAACCAAAATACCCATACT
Source organism: Pleurodeles waltl (assembly GCF_031143425.1). Taxonomy (NCBI): domain Eukaryota; kingdom Metazoa; phylum Chordata; class Amphibia; order Caudata; family Salamandridae; genus Pleurodeles; species Pleurodeles waltl. The sequence continues at coordinate 714,729,603 of NC_090437.1, read as the reverse complement.
GTTGGGCTTAAAGTGTACAGGAAATTGAAGACAGAAATATTGATTGAGGGGGGATTACTGTTTAGGGGTCATAAGCTGATACGTTCACATTTGATCAGAATAAGGGGGTTGAATGGCATGCATGAAGGTGACTTAAGTATGATGTTCAATAAGAAAAGGTTATTTGACAAGTATTAAGTATTAAGTGTACGGGATGGATTGAGATATTGAGCAGCAGGTTGTAAATCCCTTAGGTATATAGGCAGTCTGACAAGAGTTTTAAAATCAGGGTACAACCATGGGCAGACAAAAAGATAGCTGATCAAGTCTGGGAGAGATTGGATTTTGATTTCCTTGATACTACCAATGCTTTTCCCCTAGCTCAGACATATGCCACAAGTTTGGTGGGCCAAAGACCAAATGGTTGAAAGATCCCTTTGTGAGTCATCCTAACACAAGGAATGTGATTCAATTCTTGACTAAAGTTTTTTCTTGTGAAGTTAGTGCTAGTAAAATATGGTTGGATAACGGGCTGCAATTTACCTTGACAAAAATGAATACGTTTTTGCGTGAAGATGGGGTCAAACAAAAAAGGTTCACTTACTTACATCCAAAGGGTAATATAGGTTGGTGAGTAAGTGTATAACGTAGTTAGTGGCAAGCAAGTTTTTTTTAATGAATGCGCTAAGGTCTAAGCTCGGGTCATACAGGAACGCCCCACACACTACCACAGGTCACCCTTTAATATGTAGTGAATGTGAGCTTCCCAAGATGTGATGAGGCCAGCCTGGTTTAATGATTTAGTGTCACAGTGTGTGTGGAAAGTGGCCTCAAGGGTGCTTGTAATGCACAAGAGGAGCAAGAAGACGTATGATGCCTATCCTGAGCACAGTGCTTAAAAAGTGGGATATTGGGTGTATTAAGCTACTATATTAAGCGAAAAAGGGAGAGTTGAAGTATGAGGAGGAAATGGCAATGGGTGATATGGCGAGGGATGCTGTGAAGGTATTGAATGGGCACTGTGGAACTTGGAACATGTAGGGAATGTAGTAGATGGGACTTTGAGCTCCAACACTGAATCTCCTCTTGGATAGAATATGGGCAAGTAAAGCAACAAGGCAGGTTGAGTTTCAAAGATGAGAACGACACTCCTAAGAAATTACCTAATTCCGAATTGCCTATCAAATAAAAGGTCTTTGGGACATATTATCTAACCTTTCATGCAACCCAGGGCAGCAAGTAAATTTGCTGTGCTGCATTGCATGAAAAGGAGAGAGCAGACGTCACCCATATCTACAAAGATTTGGAGTATGTCTGCTCTCCTTTTGCTGGCACACTGTGAGCTGACTAGTGCCAATGAAGTCACCCTTAAACCATAGTACAAGGATCCCTGCATTGTGGGTATGATTGCTTTTGTGCTGGAAGAAGCCTTCCTGCACAAAAACAATCCTTAGATTCATTCTCCTCTTTCTGTGTGTGCTGCAGAATGCAACACACGTGGAAAGAGGAAATACCGAGGAGAAATAAAGATATTTCTCCTTGTTATGTGGGGAAGGAGTAGTATTTTCATGCAATCCCTGGTTTAATACCTTCAGTGAATCTGGGAATGCGCTAAAATCCACAGGTGGATGCATGGAAACACCCATGCTCTACCCATGGAACGCTTTCCAGCTTGAAACGTAATGTAACGCAGCGCATGCAACTGTGTTGCATTAAATTTTTTTACAAAGCTATTCAAAATGCCACAAATCGCCCCTTGCCTGGCTTTGTAAATATTATTGCAGTCGTTGACTTCCATTAAGTAGTTTTTCTCTTAAATTGCATACAACAGTTTACCCATGTTACTTTTCAGTATGTAACTAGTTTGCAGTTCCAGGTATTTGTAGTAGATCTTATCTGGTTTGGGTGTTTCTTTGGGACTTTTTATTTTTGTGCTGCTGTTATATTGTGTGGTTTTGTTTAATGAACGGAGCTTGTGCTCTCTGTTGGAAAACCTTACAGCCAGATGTGCATTCTGGAATGCTTTTTAACGGTTCCTTGAGTTGACAGTTGCTGACAGCGAGAGAGAAAACAGCAGCTGCTCCTGTTGTGTGGCGAAACAAACAGCTTGTATACCTAGACATTATAGCTGACTTTGTTCAACTACCAGAAATGGGCAACTCATCCCAAATATGGTAATTCTTTAATTGACAGAGATAAATAAGAAAGAAAAGGCACTATCTATTTGGAATCACCCCGACACAATACAGTGCGAATGACTATGAATGCAAGGTTTGTTGCAAAATAGTTAACTCTGTAATTTGAATAGTTATCATCAATTGCAAGACTCTTACTGCATTGAATTATGTACAGAATCACTAAGGGGCATATTTATACTCCGTTTGCACCGAATTTGCGTCGTTTTTTTCGACGCAAATTCGACGCAAAACTAACTCCATATTTATACTTTGGCGTTAGACGCGTCTAGCGCCAAAGTTCATGGAGTTAGCATCATTTTTTTGCGTGAACACCTTCCTTGCGTTAATGATATGCAAGGTAGGCGTTCCCGTCTTAAAAAATTACTCCGATGCATATGCGTCGTATTTATACTCCCAGGCAAAAATTACGCATTAGCGCCGGATTTTAGCGCCTGGGTCAGGGCAGGCGTTAAGGGACCTGTGGGCTCAGAATGAGCCCAGAGGTGCCCTCTCCTGCCCCCAGGGCACCCCCTGCCACCCTTGCCCACCCCAGGAGGACACCCAAGGATGGAGGGACCCACCCCAGGGACATTAAGGTAAGTTCAGGTAAGTATTTTTTTTTTTTTTTTTTTTGCGGCATAGGGGGGCCTGATTTGTGCCCCCCTACATGCCACTATGCCCAATGACCATGCCCAGGGGACAGAAGTCCCCTGGGCATGGCCATTGGGCAAGGGGGCATGACTCCTGTCTTTGCTAAGACAGGAGTCATTTCAATGGGGGTTGGCCGTCGTAAAAAAATGTCGCAAATCGGGTTGAGGCGATTTTTTTGCCTCAGCCTGACTTGCACCATTTGTGGACGCCCATACGCCATTTTCCCCCTACGCCGGCGCTGCCTGGTGTACGTGATTTTTTTTAACGCACACCAGGCAGCGCCGGCGGCTAACGCCGGCTAACGTCATTGAATAAATACGGCGCTCGCATGGCGCTTCAGAATGGCGTTAGCCGGCGCTAAAATTTTTGGCGCAAAACTGCGTTAGCGCAGTTTTGCGTCAAAAAGTATAAATATGGCCCTAAATGCGCTTAGAGGCTCGGTAAAAATACATTTTTAATACATTTTGAAAGTGTTGCAAAGATGGTCGTGGAACGAGGGATAAGTTCCTCCAAAAAATACCTCGATCAGCTCGCCCAGGGGTTCTTTTGTTGCAGGAGAGAAGATGGATGACAGATATTTAGGCCCATATTTATACTTTTTTAGCGCCGCATTTGCGTCGTTTTTTTACGCAAAATCGGCACAAACTTACAAAATGCAACTGTATTTTGTAAGTTTGCGCCGATTTTGCGTCAAACTATGACGCAAATGCGGCACTAAAAAAGTATAAATATGGGCCTTAAAGTTCTAGAGAAGGAACTAAGGGCCATATGTACGAACACATTTTCCCATAGACACAGAATGGGTAAAACCCTTTGCTACATCTGGCCCTAAGAGTGACAGGCTCTGTAGGCTATTCTCTGCTTTGAATGAGTGTTCATATATCTTCCTCTCACAAACAAAGTGCCTAGACAAAAGCACTGAAAAAGCAGAAAGAAAGCATGCAGAAAATAAAGTTCCATCAGTCAAGGAAAGGAAAAAACAGACAAAGAAACATTGACTTAAAACACTCCACCCATCTGAGAACGCAAATAAGCGTAATTAACTTTTAATACGCGATATAGATCTCTTTAAGCAGTCCTACAATTAACAAATAGTAGAGGCACTTGATATTAACCACAATGTGTAGATCTCTAATAAGTTAAACAAGTTAAGCAAACAAGTACAAGTAGCACTAGATGTAATATAAAGATGAGGAATAAAAGGATGACAAAAGTGCAACAACCGTCAGTAAAATAGCAATGCAAAATGAACAGCAATATCTCAAAGCGAACCTACGAACAAATAAGGGCATATTTAAGAGCCTCTACCGCCATTCCAATGCCACATTAGCATCATTTTCTTTACGTTAATGTGGCGTTAGAAGGCCAAAAACGCTGCATCATATTTACAAAGTGGAGCAATGCATGCATTGTGCCATGTTGTAACCCTTTGCGCTACATTATGCCTGCGCCAGGCATATTGTATGCAAAGGGGGAGTTCCCCTGTTACGGGGGCCAAAAGAATGGCGCAAGGAAATCTAAAAGATTTCCTTGCACCATTTTCTTCAGCACAGAGCAGGCATTAAAAGTGGATTAGCAGAATTTTTTACGCTAATCCTGCAAAGTGCCGTACTAGCACCAAAAGTTCTGACGCTAGTCCCCAACTACCTCCATGGTGTGCCGTATTATAAATATGGCATACACATTGTGGAGTTAAGGGGGCGCTAAGGGGTGCAGGAAAAGTGACACTGCACTGTGTGCAGCACCATTTTTCTTAAATATGCCCCATAGTCTTTTAGGGTAAATTGCCCCGAAGTGAATGAGAGCCATCCTTATATTACAAGAAAATTGCCCCAAAACTTTTCATACATTTACAGTCTGTCAGAGGTGAAGAATGAAGTTCTAACAAAAAATAAATCACAGAAAAGATCAGTGTCAATCAGTAGTCACTCTACATGTAAGAGCATTTCCAGTTTTTGAGCAAAACCAGTTTTTACACATTTAAGACTTCAGTGAGCCACTGCTTCCAAACTACGCCTAAAGACTTCAGTGAGGAGAAGCTGTTTAATGTAATCATCAATTGATGAAAAGCAATGTCTATTCCTAAAACAAAAGAGGCTCTTTTCAGTGACACTTTTTTTTTTCTCAAACTTTATTTATTAATTTTCCGGGCACAGAAGTTATACAGAGCAAAACGGTAAGACATGAGACCACATTTGCATCATAGATGCCAAAGATCAGAACAGTGTCATGTACAGAGGTCCGTGGAAGTACAGGTTTTGCCAAGAAAACCATTAAACTGTTAAAATTCAACATCTTAACCAAGCATATCCGTGCCTTTCAAACACCCCACTACCCCCAAAATAGTAGGAACAAAGGAACATAACTATGTGCATGTGTGGAATGTACCGAAAAATGGATAGTGTGCGAAAGGTGGCAGTGGGTGACAGCGAAGGAGCTATGGGAGCCTAGCGTGGTATATGGTCAGGACCTCATCCGAGGGCATGGATCTCTACAACTGAATCAGATGGAGCGCTCTAGTACATGTGGGGCATGAGAAAAGAGGGAATCCTGTGGCCAGATATCTCACCAAAGGACCCCATACGTGGTTAAAACTTTTCTGAGAGTCTGTATGTCAATCATTTGTTCCATAATAAGGCCATGCTAAAGATGGGTATGCCACTGTGAAAAAGAGGGTGCTTCAGATTTTTTCCAAGGACCACCTTGGCCGCTCCCAGACAGAGCAAAAAGACAGATCGATACACAGTTGTCTGGTGTTTAAGGAATGCATCTTGTAAGCCTAATAGGACAAACCCCAGTGTATGCAGTAAGGGGAACCCCAAAGTTTCCCTCATCTGGGCTATGATCTCTGTCAAGCAAAGGTGTATCAAGGGGCAGTCCCACCAGATATGGCAAAAAACTCCCAGGAGCCTGCATCCCCTCCAACATCTATCAGTTGTCCCTGGAAAAATGTTATGTAGTTTAGATGTGTATAGGTACCCATCATAAAGAACCTAATAGTGTGCTTCTCTTAATCCCAGTGATTTATTGAATTTGGGGATATCACTCCAAGGCTTTTTCCATTGTTCTGGAGTGAGTAGTTTCCCTAGAAATCGGTCCCTGAGATGTACATATCAAGGGGAAGCAGAACTGGCAGAGGAGGCCAGGAGCAAGTACAAGGAAGAATTACATCCTAGGGTCCTCCTAGGTGACGTAAAAATATCTCTGTGGGTAGTAGATCCCTGGTAGCATCCTGCTGCATCCCTGGCTGCATCACCCAATGTTTTAGTTAGTTGTAATGATAGAGCTGTGTGATTGGTAGGTTAAAGTCATGGTGACAGTTGTCAAACGTAAGAATTTCCCACCCGAGAAAAAGGTTGGCTATAGTTAGGCAACCTCCCTTACGCCGCACCTCAAAGGGTCTTAGATGAAAGGTGGCGGGAAAACCTTATTGCAATGTTTGGGAGTGTAGGGTGAGGGGAAGGTTATCATGTTGTATAGTTGGGTTACCCCATTTCAAACCTTCAGGCTTGTTCCAGTCGGTGTGCTGAAGTAGATGTTGGCCGGGTGATCCGGCTTAGGTTTCCACAAAATGTCCCAAATTGTTTGTCTCAAAACCGTCCTATCCATATGCAACCAATGTTTGTCTGACTCTATCTGACCACTCCACTATCACTTGTAATTGTGTTGCTTTGCAGTAGAGGGGGAAGTTTGGAAGGGCTAAGCCTCCTGTCTCCTTAGGTAGGGTCAGCAGTTTATGTGGTAATAGAGCTCTACTGTTCTGCGAAATTAAAGCATTGAACATAGATCAAAGAAGTCACGATCTAGATCTATAGGAAGAGCCTAGAAGAAGTACAAGATTCTAAGTAATACTGTCATTTAGATCGAATTAATGGAAAGGGGACACCCCTGTCTGGTACCTTGTTCTAATGAGATATAGTTAGCTACAGCCACATTCACGAGTAGTCAGAAGCGAGGGTGAGCATAATTGGCCTGGTCCATCAATATACATTTTTCCCCAAAACGAAAGTGGCAGAGGGTATGGAAGAGAGAGCTCTAGTCGACCGTGTCAAATGCTTTTTCGGTGTCTATTGCCAGCAGCACCACTGGGATCTGCTTTTTGTTTGCTATTTCAACCAGGTGGATCACCCGTCTTAAATTGTTGTGGGTCTGGCGTCCCTTGATGAACCTGATCAGGGGGAATCAAGTCAGACACAATATTCTCCAACCGATTAGTAAGTATTTTAGTGTACAGTTTCGCATTGAGATACTGACAAATTGCCCTAACATTTAGATTGGTTGGGATATTTCCCCACTTTATGAATGATGGATATCAGCTCTTCTGCCACCGAGGGGGTTACCACTTGAGTTTCAGCTATATAGTTAAGCAGGATAGTTAAATATGGCACAAGGTCTCAGCTAAATGGGTTGCAAAACTGAGCAGTGAACCCATCAGGATCTGGAAATTTGTGCAGTTTAAGGGACTCTATCACCTTCCGAACCTCCTCCACAGTAACAGGTTCTTCTAGAAATTATTGTTGCATAGATGTGATTCTAGGGAGGGTCCCCTCTAAAAGATACTGCAGTTGTATAGGGTCCATGACAGAATCGGAAGTATAGAGAGTTTTGTAAATTGATAGAAACACTCCTGCCTTACCGTCTTTAGTGTGGAGTATTTTCCCATCTGCCCCCTGAATAGGGCCTACGTATTCCTTTTCCTTCCTAGCCCGAAGCTGCCAAGCTAAATGGGTGCCTATGCTATTGCCCTTTTCATAAATGGTACGCTTGAGGAGCAATAAAGTGAATTCTGCCCTGTTTGTGAATATGGCGTTACGTTTCCCCAGAATAGCTGTCACATTACGCTGAAGGGTAAAGTTGGGTTGTCTTTGTGTGCCTGTTCAGCCTGCTGAAGCTTCCTCTCTAGCTCTAGCCTCTCTCAGGTTTTATGCTGAGTAAGGGTGGACATAAGTGAAATACATTTCCTCCGCATTACTGCTTTAAAGGCATCCCAAGTCGTAGACAAATTAGTGTCCTGGGGTTCATTTGTCTAAAAGTATTCTCTTATGGATTTTGTCTCTGAAGAAACAATCACGTGTTAGCGGTTTCAGAAAACTGCGGAAAGGAGAATTCTAGGTCTGCCAGTCTAATGTAAGATAAACTGGGGCATGGTCTGATATATTGATGGGTGTTGTATGACCTAACTAATAAATATATGATCATGTGTAATCTTGCAACGCTGGGTGGAGCGATCTCCAGGTGTCTAGTAGGTAAGGCTTCCTCAGCCCCTGTGTCCTTGTGTTGGAAATTGTGCTGGTGTGTATGCGATGGGGACGGATTGCTGTCAAGACTTGGCCCCAGCTGAGGTTAAAGTAACCCAGTACCACCAAGTCTCCCTCTACACATCCTTCCAGAAGAGTGAGGTAGGAGAGAAGGAAGTCCGCCTGGGTTTAGGACATAAATTGTGGCTAGCATGCATTTACAGCCACTAATAAGGAACTTGACCATAAGGAATCTCCCCTCTTTGTAAGATTTAAGGGGCATTATATAGAATTTCACAGATGAGTAAAAGACCAAGGCCACCCCATTGTGTTTTGTAGTCACCGAAGATTTGTAAATCAGTAGATGAGATTTATGTTATAACTTGTGGTCCTCACTGCGTTTAACGCGAGTTTCCTGCAACACCACCACATCAAAGCAACAATCGAGTAAATATTTCCACATTTTATGGCATTTGGCCAGAGAATTGAGGCCCTTAATGTTCCAGGTGATCGTGTGTAAAACCATAGGTACTAGGTAAGCAGGTAAAATGTTTGATATATGGTGCAGAGCCAGTGCCTGTCACAATGCCATCTTATCCAGTCCACTATTATCAGTCTGTGTCATCCCAGGGTCTACCCTCGACCTACACTCTTCCCCTCACACCAGCCGTCCTTAATCTCCACACATGCAACAACAGTAAATCAAAACAACTAAAACAATATGGGAACAAATGCTTGCCAAGATAGGAAGAAGAATTAGCAAACCGCATGAGAATTGGGGTCTATGACCCATGTCCATGGCCATGTTCTGCTGGCAGCTTTATGGTGCCCCAGGTAAATTAAGTCAGGTGGGTGGCACCATCTGTCACCGGAATCCAGAGAGGGATTGACCCCATGGGGCATCCCAAGGTAGTTCAGATCGATACATCTCGTCCCCTGTTGAGTACAGCGGTCCACTGTCTGGGGACCATTCCAAAATCTATCATAGTAGGCTGAAGAGCCCCAAAGGGTATGATATTTCCCAGTACACTTTCCCCTTCATTGTGTCTGCCAAGAACCGCCGATCCAGGACTGCCTCCCATCTGCAGGAATGTCGCCTCCTTCAACCCCAATGGTCTGAAGAGTTGTCGAAGACAGTCCCAGTAGGTTTACTACATCCTCCAGGGCAGCAAATTGGTGCTTCTTGTTTTGGTATTCAAAGACTATGCCAAAGAGGTAAGTCCAGTGGTATTGAACATGTTCCTTGCGAAGGTGGTCTGTTATAGGTTTGAGTTGGAGCTGTCTCGCAAGAATGGCTGGAGCAATGTCTGGGAAAAGAGAACATGGGGCTCAGTGAAATGCAAACAGTTCATGCTTTCAGGCTGATTGAAGAATCAGCTTTTTAGCATTTGATGAGTACATCCCGGGGACATCTTCCTTCTTGAGGTAGCGGGGGCCATACACTGTGGACTCCGCAATTTCACATCCGCGCGCTCATCCCCAAGGAGTTGTAAGAAGAAGCCCACCACACAGGCTTCCAGATCTGGTCCCTCTACTCCCTCTTCGAGATCTTGAATGGGGATGTTGTCTCATCTGGGGTGGTTCCCCAGATCACCACATTTAAGGAGAGCTGTTTGCAATTGTGTTTGTATGCATTCCCACTCAGTCGCCAACGGTGACAATTTCTGATATAGTTCCTGACATATTGCCTCAAGACCGAGTGTGCATGCCCTCACCGAGTCAACATCAACCTATAATAAAGTAAGTCTGGTATTAATGTCTGCCCTGAGGGTCTCAGAGGCTAAGTCAGCCCTCAGCTTCTCTTGGAGTTCTTTCTTGAAGTCCCGGAGGGAGGACAGCAGGTCATCCTTTGTTAAGGTCATGGTCTCAACAAGTTGGGAAAGGTGCTTGAAGTTTTAGTTGCAGTGTGGTAGAAGTAATTGGACACCCTATTGGGTTGAGCTTTCTTAGGTGGCATATAGGCAGTCTGTAGCGGAGGGCTAAGGGCCACTGGTTTGGGGTCCACTACTTATACAAATTTTTGCCTTTGAAGTAACCAAACTTCAAATGAAAGTCTACGTTGTTCACATGATCCTGCCTTGCACTGGCCAGGCCCCAGACACACTCCAGTGGGTTGAAAACTGCATTGTGTGAAGACAGGCACAGCCCTTTCAGGTGCAGGTGTCAGCTCTTCACTCCCCACTCTAGCCCAGGAAGACTCATCTGAATATGCAGGACACACCTCAGCCCCCTTTGCGTCACTGTCTAGAGGGAATTCACAAACAGCCCACCTGTCAGACTGACCCAGACAGAGATTCCACAGGCAGACAGAGGCACAGAATGGTTAATCAAGAAAATGGCCACTTTCTAAAAGTGGCGTTTTCAAATAGGCAATCTAAAAACCAAGTCTACCAAAAGGTGTATTTTTAAATTGTGAGTTCAGAGACCACAACCTCCAGACCTCTATCTGCTCCCAATGGGAAACTGCACTTAAAAGATATTTAAAGGAAGTCCCATGTTAACCTATGGGAGGGATAGGCCTTGCAATAGTGAAAAACAAATTCAGCAGTATTTCACTACCAGGACGTGTAAAACACCCCAGTACATGTCCTACCTTTTAAATACACTGCACGCTGCCCAAGGGGCTACCTAGGGCCTACTTTAGGGCTCACTTACATGTAGTAAAAGGGAAGGTTTGGGCCCGGCAAGTGGGTACACATGCCAGGTCAATTTGGCAATGCAAAACTACACACACACACACACACACACACTGCAGTGGCAGGTCTGAGGCATGTTTACAGGGCTACTCATGTGGGTGGTACAATCAGTGCTGCAGGCCCACTAATAGCATTTGATGTACAGGCCCTGGGCACCTCTAGTGTACTTTATTAAGGACCTAATAGTAAATCAAATATGCAAATCAGAGATAACCCAATCACCAATACAATTTATACAGGGAACACAGCACTTTAGCACTGATGTGCAGTGGTAAAGTGCGCAGAGATAATAAACTAGCAAAAACCAAGTCCATCATACCATAAAAGCAGGAGGTCAGAAGGCAAAAAGACAGGGGAAACATGCCAAAAGATGCCAAGTCTAACACATGTCCCCTCCAGCTCAGACTAGGGAGACCTACCCAACCTCCTGGGAGTCCTCCTCACTATGGCAGAAGAATCAGGACAGACCATTAGTGTTGGCGTGTTCTGTGCCAGGATGGTGTTCCACCATAAAATCCATCCACTGTAGGGAAATGGACCATCTCAACAGTCAGGGGCTCTCACCCCTCATCTGCATTAACCATCTGATGGGCCTGTGGTCGGTCTGAACCCGGAAGTGACGCAAACAAGTAAGGTCTTAGCTTCGTCAGTGTCCAGATCACAGCAAAAGCTTCCCTTTCAATTGCACTCCACCCTCTGTTCCCTGGGGAGTAGCCTCCTGCTAAGGAAGACTACAGTTTGGTCTAGGCCCTCTTCATTCAGCTGTGAGAGTACTGTTCCCACACCATGCTCAGAAACATCTGTCTGTACCACAAATTCCTTGGAGAAGTCAGGGGCCAGCAGTACTGGAGCAATGCAGATGGCCTCCTTCAGGGTGTCAAATGCAGTTTGGTACACCTCAGTCCAGATCACCTGTCTGGGCTGCTTCCTGGAAGACAGCTCTGTCAGGGGAGCAACAATGGTGCCATAGCCCTTGACAAATATCCTGTAGTATCTGATGAGGCCTAAAAAGGCTCTCACCTCTGTCTGGGTCTTGGGTGGTGCCCAAGCCCAAATGGTATCAATCTTGGGCTGTAGGGGGCCACACAGCCGCTTCCTATCTGGTGTCCCAAGTACACCACTGACCCCCACCCTATCTGGAACTTACTGGCCTTGATAGTGAGGCCTTCAGCTTGAAGCGCCTTCAATGTTTCCCAGAGGTGGTGCAAGTGGTCCTCCCAACTGGAGCTGAAAACGACAATGTCGTCAAGGTAGGCAGCACTTTAGTTCTCAAGCCCAGCCAGGACCTGATTGACAAACCTCTGTGGCAAGGGCGTTCTTCAACCCAAATGGCATGACCCAGAAATGGAAGTGCCCCGCTGGCATTGAGAACGCTGACCTCTCCTTGGCCCCATCAGTTAAGGCAATCTGCCAGTTCCCAGACGTTAAATCAAATGTGCTGAGGAGCTTGGCAGCTCCTAACCAATCAATGAGCTCATCAGCTCTGGGGTGGGCGTCAGTCTTGGTGACTGCATTGAGCCCACAATAGTCCACACAGAACCAAAGTTCTAGAGTGGCACCAGGTCCAGCAGCCTAAGGTACCATAACCACTGGACTGGACCAAGGGCTTCTTGAGTGTTCAATCACCCCTAAAGCCAACATCTTAGATACCTCATCCTTGCACTGGCCTTCCCTCTGTCAGCTAACCTGTAAACTTTGTGTTTTACAGGCAGTCTGTCCCCAGTGTCCACGTCATGTGTGCATAGATGGCTGACACCTGGAGTGAGTGAGAATGGAGTTATAAGTTGTCCCAGTAACTGGCGACAGTCATTCTGTTGTTCTAGAGTCACAGAAGGAGAGATGATCATGCCTTCTGCTTCCTGGCAGACAGGAGGTCAGGGAGAGGCTCACTCTCCTTTTACACCCCATCATCTGTAGCCAGAAGCATGGGTAACTCAGATCTTGCAAAGTGGGGTTTGAGGCGGTTCACATGTAGGACCCTCAAGGGGTTCCTAGGAGTCGGCAAGTCCACCAAGTAGGTGACATCACTTTTGCGCTCCTTTACATCAAATGGTCCTGTCCACTTGTCCTGTAGGCCAAGACCCACACTTTCTGTCCAGGCTGAAACTCAACCAGAGTGATATTCTGGTCATACCAGTGTTTCATGTCCTCCTGACTTGCCTCCAGGTTTGCCTGAGTGAGCTTCCTAACGCAGTTAGTCTGATTTCTGAAGGCAAGCATGTAACTAAATACATCTGGGGGTAACTTCCTAGGAACTTGCTTTTACCAGACTTAGAGGTCCTCTCACAGGGTGCCCATACAACTGCTCAAAGGGGCTAAAGCCAACCCCTTTCTGTGGTACTTCCCTATAAGCAAAGAGAAGGCTTGACAAGAGGACATCCCACTTATGCCTCCTGGAGTCTGACAGACCCCCAATCATGCCTTTCAGGGTTCGGTTGAATCTCTCAACCAACCCGTTACTTTGGGGGTGGTAAGGAGTGGTAAACTTGTATTTGACTCCACACTCCTTCTTCATGGCCTTTGTGTACATGGGCATGAAGTTTGTACCCTGGTCAGATACCACCTCTGTGGGTAAACCCACTTCAGTAAAGATCCTCATCAGTGCCTGGGCCAGGACGTGTGCAGTCATTGTCCTCAGAAGGATAGCCTCTGGGTACCGAGTATCATGGTCCACCAAGACCAGGATGAACCTGTTGCCCAGGGCTGTCTTGGGGGACAGAGGCCCTACTCTGTCAATGCCTACCCACTTGAAAGGGGTGCTCATGACACAGAAGGGTTGGAGGGGAGCTTTACATTTCCTTCCACTCTTGCCACTCACTTGGCAAGTCTAGCAGGACCTATAAAAAACAACAGTGTTTTTTCTCATTTGGGGCCAGTGGGTGACAAGCCTGTCAAAGGTCTTGCTCTGCCCCAAATGACCTGCCAGAGGCACATCATGAGCCAAACCCAATAAGGAGGCTCTGAAGCGCTGGGGTACCACCAGCACATGGGCTGCCAAGGCTCAGCAGCCTTAGGCTCTCTATACTGGAGACCATTCTCCCAATAGATCAGGTGAGACTTGAACTCAGAGCCAGCTGATTAGTCTTCGAGACGAGACCAACGAGAGTAGGGCACACTTTCTGCTCTGCACTGAACTTTTCCCTGGTGGGACCCCCTTCTTGCAGCCAATGGGTAGGCTTGGGTAGACCTCCCAGTTCGAACTCTTGTTCCCCTGTAGGTGCCAGGGCATCCCCCTTGAGGTCAGCCTCCTCCCAGAGCATGGGAACATCAGGGGCAGGCTTCCCGTGCCCCCTAACCTTTCTCATGGCAAGCATGTGGGCCACTGTTTCAGGTATTTCTGATCACCCTGACCGGTTGCCATGGACTGTGTGGTCACACACGCTCACTCTGGCAACCACAACATCCCCAATTGTGACCTGAGCTCCACCTATGTCCAGGCGGAAGTCTCCAGGTCGTTGCTCAGCAGACATTCAACAGGCATGGTGGGACTCACAACTATCCTCAAGGAACCTGAGACCCCCCCCCACTCAAAGCGAACCTGTGCCACCCTACACTGGCGCTAAGAGTTGTCCACAGCAACTACTTGGTGGAATACACCGGAGACTATCTGCTCTTCAGACATCAGGTGACACCGACCATGGTCACAGTGGCCCCAGTATCTCTGAGAGCCTCTACCCTCTGCCCATTAATGGTCACCCACTGCCTGTACCTTTTAGTGTTATCAGGCATCAGGTTTCTCTGGACCATCTCACTGCCCCTTGGTGAGACAAGGGACATCTCAGTTGGTTCTCCACACCGACCTGGGACCAACTCCTTTCCAAGAGCTACACTGGTCAACCCCTTGGTCTGCCCACCGGCGGGTGGCTGTGTCCACTTGGGACAATTGGGATCCCCCTTCATGTGGCCCACCTGGCCAGAAGCAAAATATTTAAGAGGTGTTGTCTATGCAGGCTTTCCTAAAGAGATCCATGATTTCTTATCTTCGGGGGGCAGGAATTATTACCATGGGTACTAGATTGGGGCCCTTTGGAGAATTCTCTTTGTTTACCCTTGTCCCACCACTCTGTTGCTCGAGACCCTGCCCACCTTTGGTGGAGTTTCCCACATACACCTTCTTGTGGACCCTAGTACTCACCCAGCAGTCCCCCTCCATAGCATGCTTCCTGGGGTCAGTGAGCTTACTATCTAAACAAGTGCTCCCATGCAATTAAGTTGTACAGCCCCTGAAACTCTGTGACATTACTACCCTTCACCCAACCATCCAGTGATCTGCAAAAAGAATCCACACATTCTAACCAGGTCTGTGAATCAGTTTTCTTACTTCCTCTAAATTGACCTCTCTACTTGTCAGGAGTGAGACCATACCTAGTGACAAGGGCTTCCTTCATGTCAGAATAGGCGAGGTTGTACCCCTTGCGCAAAGCTATCAAGGTGATCAAGGTGTCCCTCCACTCCTCTGTGAAGTGGTTCCACAATCCTGCTCCCCAATTATCCTCAGGGACCCCATTCATGTGGACAGATGCCCCATATCCCTGAAACCACCTCCAGATATCATCTCCCTTCTTGTACTCCCTGCCTAGATTCTTGGGAATATTCTAGCTGAGTGCACTGAGGTATTGCTACCACCATCGATGCTAGATCTACTCTTCTGATCCCGCTCCTTTACTCTGAGCTCCTGGTCTCGGGCATTTTCCTTTCATCCATGACTCGCTTCTCCCTTTGGCCTTCCATTTGTAACCACTCCAACTCTATCTGATGTCTCCTTGTTTTCCTCCTGTCCTCCAGCACTTCTTGGGTCAAACCCTAGGAAGCACTATGGCTGCCTGACCCAGAGGGTACCTCCCCCCGATAGGTCTAACAATAGTTCCTAATTTTAGGGAACACAATTCTACTCTGAGCCACTAAAATTTTAAATTTACTTAATGAGAATGATTTCTACCTTCAGGGTCTACAGAAAATCCTAAAATCAACTATTCCCACTTCCTGAATGCTAAATTGGTACAAGGCAAATGTGAGGATTTATATACATGTAACATCTGGGCTGAAGACTGAGGCACATATTATGCCATTTAGTTAAGACAGATTATGTTTCTCTGCAAACTACATATGTTACATGACATTAAATTGATGCTGGGGAGCTTAGTAAATGGGTAGAGGCAATGGATGTGTATGATTGTGACAGTAGCTCCAGAAACCAAAGTTATCTAGCAACTAAGTGGAAGGACAGGATAGGCAAGATGTCTCAGAATAACACAACTGACCAATGCACAGCAGAGACAGGAACAGACAAACCCACTTAGCCACAGAGGGTCAACCAAGTCAGGAGGTATTGGCAGGGAACTCACATAGTAATATTGGAGGTGAAGGTAACATCTACAACAACCCTTGCAAACAAGAAAAACACTATCTCTACAGACATAAAACTCCTCAGGGCGCAGAGGGTAAAAAGGAACTGATAAAGTGCCTGAACATCCTAAAGGGGGTGTCTTGAAACTCTAAACAAGATCAAAATGCTTTTCACCCTGGTCACAGCTTAGCCACGAGAGTAGGATGCAGAGGTCAGACCTAAAAGAAACAATCTGTATTTCTGTGAGTTTCCAGAAATAAGCCATTGACAAGGTTTGTTCTTGACGATCAGATAACCTGATCTTTTAACCGAAGGGACCTATCAATATTTTTTCTGTGGAACGAGCACTCACGGTGCTAGCACAGTGGCAACCACCAGGGGAATCATGCACACTTTCTAAATGGCAGAGACAAAGATGCCATTCTGCAGCATGTATGTAGGGCTGGTGCCCCACAGTAAAAAATCAGTCCTAAATCACGCCGCATCATACACATAAGGTCCAGTGGTATTGCAAGGAAAGCAGAATAATGCAGGCACTAGACTTATGCTTGAAGGAGAGACTCCAATCTTCACATAAGAAACAGCTGTTTGGGAATGCCTGGAAATGTGAGACGGGATGCTGCTATCATGGGCCTCATCAAACTACACTGGAATGTCTGGCTCCACAATGGGAGCCCCGGGAATTGCAAGTAGGTTAAAAATCTTGGAGCATCTACTGAAGTCACGCAGGATATTGGGGCAGGAAGATGGCACATTAACACAGAAGGACTCACAACTGGTCGAGGAGTAAGGGAATGCGGCAGGCACTGGAATGACAATGGAAAACATTGCATTGAAGAAAAGAAAACATTTTCATTCATGAAGCACTGTGAAAGGCACGTCTGCTTAGATGGCTCAGTCATATGTTACACAGAAGTGTAAGACTGTCTTACTATCTGCCTATAATTTTGCTACATACAGAGGAGGCTGAGTGGGAGAGAAATTGTCAGAAGAAATACACTCCCTTTCTCTTATCCCATGGAGTGAGGACAATCTGAAATGCTTGAAACAGGAGGGGGAATAGGGAAGTCACTGATACGTTTAGGTACTTTTGGTGCGTGCTGAGAGCTACACATCATAGGCACTAGCCGACTTAGCCAGAAGGTGACTGGCTGAGTCGGTAGGGATAATGTAAAGCAAGGGACTGCCCCACACATTGGTACAGTGTGGCCCATAATAACAAGGCACATTATCATTGTTCTCAGTAAGGTACATTAAAAGGAAGGAGGGTTTATTATGAAGGAGAGTAGAAAAACTGATGGGTTGTATTTTGTGTTTAAACTGGCTTAGGAGGAGGACCCTGGTTGGTGATATACAGACATAGGAATTGAAATCCAGGTAGATAGGATGTGACCAATAGACATAAGAAGGTCACAGGCAAGAAGTCACACAGCTGTGAGATGGTGGGAACAGGGGGTACACCTCTGAGGGACAGACGGCCATATACAGACTATGATACTATTACACCTCCTTAACGAAACATAAGATAGCTTAATAGATGCTCAAAGAGATACTGAGAACTTTCATATTTGAAAAGACACAGTGGAGGTATCCTTGTTTCAATAAACACTCTTCACAGCAGTGGAGGCCGCGGCATTGCATAAAAGATGACACGTGAGGGCTTATTCCTCAGTTTACTCAACATACACTAGGGATGTAATGATATGGGTGGCTCTGGGCATACCGTTTTAGAAGCAAGAAATGGCTTGGAAGGAAGAATAGGATGTGCTGCTTCAAGGGCTGTTATCTGGAAGGAAAGTGTGTAGAGTTAATTTGTATACTCCTAATTGACAGAATGCATTTTTTTGAGGAGTTGCTCAAAGTGACTTCTCCTTTTCTTGATGCTTCCATGTGGTTAGGGGGTAACATAACCTGTGTTGACCTGAAGAAGGGACAGACAACCCCTTAAACCTAAGGTCCTAATGTTAGGCCGGGCATGACTAAAACACAGAAGTTGCTAATGGAGGACATGGGGCTTGTGGACATCTGGCTCCAGCATCACCCCAATTCTAAAGAATACTTGTGGTGTTCGGCTACATATGGGGCAAATATCCAGCTGGACAACATTCTGGTTTCAAGGCAGGATTGCTGGAGATAGGAGGAAGAGGAATACAACATCAAAATCCTCTTGGATTAAGCCCAGCTGCAGGTTTTTCCGAAGTGTATAGCGGGAGGACACGCTGATCAACTGTCTGAAAGCTGAAGCACTATAGGAGCATGCATTTAAGGTCCATGTAAGCAGAACTCCACATTGAGCCAAGCAGCAGAATGGGAAACTTTCAAAATAGTGTTGGTGGGGGGATTCCATTGCCAAGGTCTACTGTACCAGGCTGCTAACTCTGAAGGGCACTGGGCAGACTACAGAGAGCGACCTCGGAAGCCTGGAGAAAATAGCAGCTCACAACGAGATGAAAAAACTGAATTAACAGCAGTAAAGAAAAAACACCTGGGACATGCTTGACAAATACATTAACAAACTGTATCGTCAGAGGTGGTGCAGATAAGGAGACAAGGCAAACCAACAGCTTGCCTGTCTGCTAAAGAGGGAATATAGCAATATTTAGGTTGTGGAGGGATTATATACACATAGACAGGAATGCAGGAAGGGCTATCTTGCTTGTATAATAGGCAGCCATGGGATGTGAGAGAATGTATTGATAATATGTTGGAAGACATTAAGGCCCTCACTACAACCCTGGTGGTAAATCCCGCTTTCTGCCGTGCTGAAGGCCGCTAACATACCGTTGCGGCGGCGGAATTCCGCACAGGTATTATGACCCACATTTCGGAATCCGCCAAAATATAGACACCCACACAAGTCCGCCACACCAAAGGTCAGTGATAAACTGGCGATACCAAAACCTACACCGTCACGCCAACAAGACTATGCCCACACTATCACGACCCACGAATCAATGCGGCGGTCTTACAACCGCAGTAATCCACTGGCGGTACACACCGCTGCGCTCAAAATACACACACATTTACAAAACACAACCACATTGGACAATTCAAAATGCACACACCTGATACACATACACACACCACACCCACACACCCACAACACTATAAAACACACACCCACATTACCCACAACCCCTTACAGCGACATTTTTTGAAAAAGCAGAGAGAGAGAGAGAGAATAGCAAACACAACACCAGCATTCACAGGCACACAACACCATCACTCATACAACATCCACGCACCTCAAAGAACACACACCAACACAACACTTCACACAGCACAATAAACAGCACCTCACACATCACCCACACAACATCATGGCACCTCAAAGACACCCCAGATTTTCAGAAGAGGAGCTCAGGGTCATGGTGGAGGAAATCATCCGGGTAGAGCCACAGCTTTTCGGATCACAGGTGCAGCACACCTCCATTGCTAGGAAGATGGAGCTATGGTGGAGAGTCATGGACAGGGTCAATGCAGTGGGACAGCATCCAAGAACACGGGATGACACCAGGAAGAGGTGGAACGACCTACAGGGGAAGGTGCGTTCAGTGGTATCCAGACACCAGATTGCTGTACAGAGGACTGGCGGGGGACCCCCACCTCCTCCCCACAACTAACAACATCGGAGGAGCAAGTCTTGGCAGTACTGCATCCTGAGGGCCTCGCAGGAGTAGCAGGAGGACTGGCCTCTGGTAAGTCACATCTTTACTACTATATCCCCGCACCCCACCTGCATGCCATCACATACCCCCACCCTTACCCTCACTCCCATCACTCCATAATCTCACATATGTCCCACTATCACAACCCACACATCCCAATACCAAGGCCCTGCATGCAACACCTATGCATGGACCACCATCACCAAAGCATGTCCAGTACAGATACCCACAAAGACCCCAAACCAACTATCACAAAAGGGCAAACACAATGATGCAAGCACAGGAGTAGAGAGCACCTCACCCAATGCACAAGATGGCACACACAGATACTAAAACTATGTATTTACACCCCAACAGGACCAATACCCAACGTCCCCGGGCAGGAGGTGCCAGACATATCCAGTCCCCCCGCAGAAGAGGCCCACAGTGATGACAGCAGCTCTGCACGCCTGGATCAAGATGACCAGCCCGGCCCATCAGGGACCTCTGGACAGTCGGTTCCCCTGCCACTGTCACAAGCCACCACAGAACCTCCACCCTCAGGAAACACCAACACAGCACCCACCCAGCGGACCCATCCCTCTGTCCCCAGGACATGTCAATCAGCAGTGTGTCCACCACTACAGGGAACCTAGGCAAACCCACTAACCCAAGAAAATCAGGGATCTGGGGTCAGTGGCAGTGGGCACACGGTTCAGGGGACAGAGGCACAGGATAACAGGGATGCTGGGAGGACTGCTGTACGACAGGGGGAGGAGAGGCCCAGGGAACCCACTCTCCAACATCATGGGAGCATACCACCATTCCCAGGAGACCATGGGCACAGTACTGGCCAAGTTTCAGGCAACTCAGCGGCTGCAGGAGGAACACTACCTTGGGATCAGGGAGGACTTGAAGTCCATCAACAACACCCTGGTCACCATTGCAGGGGTGCTGGCAAACCTTGTCAACACCATGAGGGACACAGTGTCACACAAACGGGCCCCTGACACTAGCCTGGATGATGAACAGCCCTCCACCTCCGCCGGCGCTAGTGGACATGAGGCACCGCCACATGACCAACAGGCCACCAGCACCCCACCCCCTGCAGAAGGAGAACCAGCCAACAAACTGTCCCTGAGATCCAGGAACAAGCCAGAGAACATTGCCAAGACCCCCGCCAGGAAATAAGACCCTCCTGAATGTCACCCTTCTGTCCCACTTTGTCACCCTGTCCACCTTAAACTGCCATTGCTCCCCTTCCCATGCCCCATTGGACAATGGACCTGTGAGACCAAGAGATTGGACACTACCATGAACAGTCCTCCACCATCACCCCAGCCCATTGCACACCCCCTCCACTTATTGGCACAGAAATAAACACCCTTGAATCACCAAACAATCTGCAGTCAGTCTGTGCTTTCACAAATGTGTAATTGCAACATCTCTGAAATATAGCAATGTCAATGTACTTGTTCATATACCAATGTTACACAGTTGTAGGCCAGCAGTAAACATAGCAGAAGGCACAAAGTGGGACCCAGATCTGTGAAATGGAAAACCAAAGTGACAAGTCACGGACCATTCACAGAGTTAAAAAGGCAGATCTATGCTAAGTCCTACAATACTATGAGAGGTGTGAAGCAGTTCCATCATCTTACCTGTGTCTCACTGGAAGTATTGTATGATGATGTTGTTTCGGTTGTCTACATCTTCTTCTTCTTCTGCCTCCTCTTCTTCACTGTCCACAGGCTCCACAGCTCCCACAAGACCACCATCAGGCCCATCCTCCTGCAGAAAAGGCACCTGGCGTCGCAAAGCCAGGTTGTGCAACATACAGCAGGCCATGATGATCTGGCACACCTTCTTCGGTGAGTAGTATAGGGAGCCACCTGTCAGATGGAGGCACCGGAACCTGGCCTTCAGGAGGCTGAAGATGCGCTCTATTATCCTCCTAGTTCGCCCATGTGCCTTATTGTAGCATCACTCTGCCCTTGTCCTGGGATTCCTCACTGGGGTCAGTATCCATGACAGGTTGGGGTAACCAGAGTCACCTGCAAATATCGAGGGACAACTGTTAGACATCCTCCAAACATTAGGGAATCTCCCATACCCAGACAGCAAATGAAACTGCGTGGGGACTTTAGGCTCACCTATTAGCCACACATGGTGCCCCTGGAGTTGCCCCATCAAATAAGGATGCTGCTATTACTCAAAATGTAAGCGTCATGCACTGAGCCAGGATACTTGGCATTCAATTGGTAGAGGTACTGGTCTACCAAACACACCATCTGCACATTCATAGAATGGTAGCTTTTGCGGGTTCTGTACACCTGTTCATTCCTGTGGGGGGGACAAATGCCACATGTGTACCATCATTGGCACCAATGATGTTGGGGATGTGTCCCAGGGCATAAAAGTCACCTTTCACTGTGGGCAAATCCTCCACCTGAGGGAAAACGATGTAGCTGCGCATGTGTTTCAGCAGGGCAGATAGCACCCTGGACAACATGTTAGAGAACATTGGCTGTGACATCCCTGATGTCCACTGTTGTTTGAAAGGATCCACTTGCCAGGAAATGGAGTACTGACAGGACCTGCACTAGAGGGGGGATTCCTGTGGGATGGCGGATAGCTGACATCAGGTCTAGCTCCAACTGGGCACAAAGTTCCTGGATTGTTGAACGATCAAGTCTGTAAGTGATAATGATGTGTCTGTCTTCAATTGTCGAGAGGTCCACCAGGGGTCTGTACAGCAGACGTGCCCTGTGGAGGAGAACAGTGAGCAGAGGGTCATACACCACATAGGTTTCACAAGGCTGTTTAGCACAATCATTTAATTTTCTCTATGTGCCTTTGTCTGTCCGTGTTCCTGGCCTAAATAGGTGTGACACAGTTAGTTGGCCTGCCATGTGGCCCCCTAAAATGGCGGCTGGCTGACCTGCAAGGTGGGACAAGGGGAAATGAGATAACCGCGCTGGCGTTGTACACCGTAGCGGTAGGCGGTCGAAGCCTGCGGCTCAATTCAGCATTGGTTATCATTGGGCCCTATGGGTTCCAGGAGCCAATGACGATGTACGCCGGCGGTGACGGTACGCACTGCCGTGGACGTGACCTCCATTTTCTATCAGTTCCCTCACTTGATACCTGACCTTCAACAGGAGAGTACCTACACTGCAAGTGCTGCTGTGACCTGCATCTGGAAGCGACAATGGCTACAGTGTCTGGGGAAAGGGCCCCTGCCTTCACTGCGGAGGAGTTGGAGAAACTGGTGGATGGGGTCCTCCCCCAGTACACGCAACTGTACGGTCCTCCAGACAAATAGGTGAGAAAACTGTGTGCTTGGTGGATGGCACATGATTGTATAGAGTGTCGTGGATGGAAGAGACGGGGGGGACAGGCCTGCATGTGAGGATGGCGTGTGTATGTATTTCTGGGCCAGGGTGGGAGGTTTGTGGCCAATGTGTGAGAAAAAATGTACGGGGGAATAACATCCATTCTTACTTCACTTTTCCTCTAGGTCAGCGCCCACCAGACGAAGGGGATTTGCCGTGCCATCGCCAAGGAAGTGCGACCCTGGGGGTCTACCATAGATGGAGCACCCACTGCCGGAACAGATGGGAGGAACTGTGCCGCTGGACCAAGAAGACAGCGGAGTCCCAGCTGGGGATGGCCTCCCAACGCGTAAGGGATGCCCGTCGCACCATGACCCCCCCTGATGTACCAGATCCTGGCGGTGGCATATCCTGAGTTGGATGGGCGCTTGAGGGCATCACAGCAGCCACAAGGGGGTGAGTACACTCTCATTCAGCTGAATCTGCACGCTTGACGAGGTGTCTGGGTGGGGGAGGTGGGCTGTGGGTTCCCCTAGGCCAGGGCAGACGCGCAAAGGTAGATCCATTTATTTCATTCCCAGTCCAACCCCAAAGGTAGTATTTGCCCTCTACACCTAGTCAGGCTACTATGGCTTCAAGCTGTGCATAAAATGGTTCTCGACAGAGTCTCCTATGGGCATGTGCTTTTCCCCTGCCCTGCCAGTGCATGGCTTAGTGCATAGGGCTGCTCCCTGTGTGTTGTGTCCGCCAACGAAGTGGTGTTGCAGGCATTGACCATGTGTCTCTTCTGTCTTTACCCCTCTTTTTGTTTTGTCACCCTGTCCTTGTGTGCATTAGCATCATCTGGCAGACGAGCAGTGGCACCGGAGCAGGAGGGAGCTGCATCCCACATGGCCCTGGAGGGTGAAGTAACAGAGTCAGAAGGCACCAGTGGGACGGAAGGCGAGTGGAGCTCCACGACAGGGACAGGAGCAGACACCAGCGACAGCGACTCCACCTCTGATGGGAGCTTCCTTGTGGTGGCGGACACCTCTGTGCCCACCGCATCAACAGGTACAGCCGCTACCCCCCTGCCAGCACTGCCCTCCCAGCAGCCCCTCATCGAGTTTCCCGTGCCCGCTCACCCAGGAGGGTGGGCATCTCCTTCGCCTCAGGCACCTCAGGCCCTGCCCCAGTCAGCCCTGCTGCCCTCAGTGAGGAGGCTTTTGACCTCCTGAGATCCCTCACTGTTGGGCAATCAACCATTTTGAATGCCATCCAGGGTGTTGAGAGGCATTTGCAGCAAACAAATGCATACCTGGAGGGCATTCATTCTGGCGTGGCGGCCCAAAAGAGAGCATTTCAGGCTCTGGCCTCAGCACTGAGGGCAGCCATTGTCCCTGTGTCCAGCCTCCCCCTCCAACTTCCTCTACCCAGATCCAATCCCCTGTACCTCAGCCTATCCCAAGCACACCATCAGACCAGCATGCACACTCATCAACACACAAGAGTGGACATGGCAAACATAAGCACCACACATCCCACAGGCACTCACACAAGCACCATCCCCATGCAGACACACCATCATCCACTGCCTCCACTGTGTCCCCCTCCTCCACGTCCACCTCCTCCCTCCCTGTCTCGTCTCCACTCACACCTGCATGCACTACATCTTCAGCCACTGCCTCCATCACCAGCACGCACATCACCACACACCGCTCACGTGCAATCACCACCCCCACTACCATTCACACATCCCCTGTGTCCTCTCCCAGTGTGTCTGTGAACCCTCCTCCCAAAGTACACAAACGCAGGCACACACCCACCCAACAGCCATCCACCTCACAACAGCCTACGGCCCATGCATCTTCACCCAAATTCAGCAGACGTACACCTCCTACAACCACTACTTCTTCCTCCACTCCCAAACCCCTCCATCTTCCTGTCCCAGTGTGTCTAAGAAAATCTTCCTCACTAAATTTGACCTCTTCCCTACACCTCCCCCACCCGTCCTTCCCCTAGGGCCAGGCTGTCCAGGTCACAGCCCAGCACCTCAGACACCAAATCATCCAGCCCAGTGGTTTCAGCAGGTCCGGTCACATCGCGGGCGGCACCCATCAGGGCTGCCAGTGTGCCACCTAGTGAGGCCAAGGAGCAGGGCATTCCGCCACCTGCCAAGGTGAAGAAGGTGCCCACATGCCGGAGGGAGAAGCCACACTTACCACCAAGCAAGGGCTCCTCCAAGCCAAAAGGGGACGGTGGCAAGGCACCAGCAGCGACATCAAAGATGGGGAAGAGACACAAGCCGAAGAGCAAGTCAGGAAAGGGCACGGAGGCTCCGGCTGAGGGACCAGAGTCACCCCTTCTGTCATCCAGAACATCAACCTGTACGGCGGTGGACACCGCCACCTGCACGTCTTCTGCCGCAGCAACAGTCCCCAGCATCATCCCCAGTGGGCAGCCATCCGAGGCTGCAGGAGACATCCTGCTGTGTCCCTCAACAGGTGCAGACACATGCACCACCTCCAGCACCTCCGCCACAGACACCGCCGCAACCACCGCCACAAGCCCCGCGATCTGCTCAGACATTGCCACCACAGCTGACATGGCAATCATCGCCAGTGGCCAGCCGTCCGAGGCTGCAGGAGACGTCCTGGACCCTGCCCAGCGTACATGAGGCATGACTCCCAGCACTGTTTGTACCTGCATGTGGCAAGCGAAGTCGCAGCAGGGTGGAGTGTGTCTCTGCCTCCATGGAGTATCATGCTACCTGTTCCCAGCCACTCTTGTGGCACACACACCCAGGTGAGGGAATGGGACCTGCCACACTGCATGTGAAGCACTCTGGGCACAAAGCCCCCTCCAGAACCAGTGGAGATTCACATCCACTACCCCAGTCCTTGGCAAGATGAAGCACTCTGGGCACAAATCCCCCCCTCCAGAACCAGTGGAGATTTACATCCACTACCCCAGTCCTTGGCAGGATGAAGCACTCTGGGCACAAGCCCCCCCCCAGATCCAGTGGAGAGAGCATCCACTACCCCAGTCCTTGGCAGGATGAAGCACTCTGGGCACAAAGCCCCCTCCAGAACCAGTGGAGATTCACATCCACTTCCCCAGTCCTTGGCAGGATGAAGCACTCTGGGCACAAAGCCCCCTCCAGAGCCACTGGAGAAAGGCATCCACTACCCCAGTCCTTGGCAGGATGAAGCACTCTGGGCACAAAACCCCCTCCAGAATCAGTGGAGATTCACATCTACTACCCCAGTCCTCAGCAGGATGAAGTACTCTGGGCACAAAGCCCCCTCCCGAACCAGTGGAGACTGACATCCACTTGAGAGACTGTGACTTTGCACTCCCCAAGATCAATCAGTGGGCATGGAGCCCCCTCGTGGAGCAGTGGCGTCGTCCGATCATCCATCTGAGGTGCCCCCCTCTCCCTCCCCCTGAGGTGCCTGTTTATTTTCCATCTGATGCCCCTGCAGTGTTCTCTCCATTTCGAGTCAGGTATCTTGTGTGGGCTTCACCCATGCATTTTGGGACACTGATCCACGGACAATGATTTCATTCATATCCGGACTTGTGTAGTTGGTGTACATATTTGTATATACTGATATTTGAATTTGGCCTTTCTGATATTTCAATGAATACACTAGTTACAAACATTTAATTTTGTCCTTGCGTTTTTCCAGGGGGTGACAGGGTGTGTATGTAATGTTGCTGCATGTATTTGTGTGTATGGTGTTGTGGATGAGGGCGGAGGTGTTGCGTGTTGCGTGTGTGTGTCACTCTCTTTTCCCTCCCCCCTCCCCTGTGTACTAGGTGCAGTACTCACCGTGGTCGTCGCCGGCGTCTTTGCTACTCCTGATACAAGAGGAGGTAGACCAGCATGGGCAGGACCTGTAACTCCGGCCCCATGGCGTCCTGGTTGTTCGTAAAGTGTCGAAAGGTGAGTGGTTTCCTTTCCAAAGACTGTTTCCGCTGTGCTTTTGATGGCGTTGGTACTGCCCCAGAAAAGGTGGTGGATAGGCGTGTTGTAATACAGTGGGCGGAACCTTGTCTTTCGCCTGTCTGTTGGCTGTGACAGCCGCGGTGTTTGTTTCTATGGCCGTGGCGTTCGGAGTGTTAAAGTGGCTGTCTATGTTTGTGGTTTCCGCCATGGTCGTGATTCTCTTTTCTTTCCCGCCGGCCTGTTGGCGGTATTACCGCTGCTTTAACACTGATCGCCAGGGTTGTAATGAGGGCCTAAATCGCCTCATCTAACAAAGAAGAAGCTTGAACTGATAATATCCCCATTATCTATAGAAGTAATTTTGGCTGCACTAAATGCATTACAAAAAGGGAAGGCCCCATGGTTGCGGGATGGGCGTTTTTACTTGTATCTGATCAGCTGTAACTGATCTTTGCCCTGATCTTTTAGACAGAGCTGGATTAAACCCTGTCGAGGTCCCCAGGCAGCTGAAATAGCCGGGCCCGGGGCCCCCTTGCAAATTATGTTCTAATACATTTTTAATTTTACCAACCAACAATTTCATGAGACAACGTTCTGGGTCTATAAAAGAGTGACGACATACAATATTTATGCTTTGTTCAAGAAAATAAAAGAATTTTTAAGTCTCAGCCAAAAATTTATAAAAGTGCCTAGCAAGATAGATTTGTTCTGTAGCAGTAGAAATTAGATGGTGAAGTTAATCAAACTTCATTATAACTCAGAAAAGCTAACTTACTAACACAGATGAGACATCGGGTATATATACTCGTGAGTGTTCTCGAAGCTTCTACTCGCGAATATTCTACTAGGGTCTGGAGTCGGCAGAAACTTTGGACACACTAACTCACAGAAAACTCAGTTTCTGGAGGTTAGAGACACTGCATATTACAGAATACCACAAACAGTGTCCTAATGTGTAAAGCAGAGAGGGAATGATTTCCGACCCAAAATGGCAGTTTTGAAATATCTAATTGTGATACCAATTAAAAAACAAATCGTTTAACAATACATTTTAATTCATGTTTACTCAGTTTTGTCATTACATTTACATAAAATGATAAAATATAAAATAATGTATGTACAATTTCTTTATTAATATTATAAGGTTAGTTTCACTATTTTGACACTTGTTGATAATTAACTTTAACACTAGAGGCGCTACTATTCAATATGTAAAAAATCATCTGTGATTGCATTACAACCTACACATTCAAATTTCCAGATTTAAAACAGACCCAAAATGGCAGTCATTTGCAGTACTCTGTAAAATGTAGTGACTCTACTGGAGGTTTCTCATGTGCTCGCTCTTGTGGGATAACATTGAACGAAATAGGGTGCACGTCGGCCGCTAGATGGAGGTGATCATCACTACTGAATATTGCATGTATGTAGTTTGCACCAAATTCTTTTACAACCTACAGCTGAAAGAAAATGAGCTTTTAAGAGACAAACAGTTATGTGAATCTGATGTCTATGGTTGCAGGGAAGTCCTTTTTGCCCTTGTCACCCCCAAACCTTTTGGACAGATACTGGTGGTTACTGACTATTGACTGTACCCTGGGTACTGCTAACAAGTCCCAAGGCCAGTGCTCTGTGTAAAATGGATTATGCAAATTAGGTTAATTATAATTGGCTCTATCAACCTACCTATAATGTTCCTGGTATATGGTAGGGCATATGGGTTTAGGGACCCCAGCATAGGTATTGCACCCATAGGTGCACCGCTGAGGTGCCCAGTGTCATTTTAAAGGCAGGCCTGCCTTGCTGGCTGCTTTTAAGTTAAAGTTAACCCCGTTCCCTATGAACCAGACAGAAGCCAGAGACACTTGCCAAGACCACCGCCAGGAAATGAGACTCTCCTTATTGTCCCCCTTGTGTCCCATTCAGTCACCTTGTCCACCTTGAACTGCCATTGTTCCCCTTCCTATGTACCCTTTGACAATGCACCTGTGCTACAAACAGACTGGAACAATACGCTGGACTTTCCTCCATCATCACCCCGTCCCATTGCACTTTCCCCTCTATATATTAGCACTACAATAAACAGCCTTTGATAAAAATCGACTTCAAGTATGTTCTGTATTTCAAATATGTATTGACTGAAACAGCTACAACCATTTTAAATGAACTGTACAATAGAATGAGCATAGAATTAATTATCTGTAGCTGGCTGATGTGATCACACCAGGAGTATTAGTCAAATCCCCAACATCTACAAAATGAATATCCAGAGGTAAAAGTAAGTGGGCAAAGAAGTGGGAAATGCCAGCATGCCAATGCCACACAGAACACAACCAAAGTCATTGAAATGTAAAGTTGCACTGTTCCACTTGTGTGTTATTGGAAGTACTGACGGATCATAGATGTTCTGTTGTCTACATCCTCATCCTCTACCTCCTCATCCTCACTGTCCACAGTGTCCACTGCTGCCACAGGGACATCTCCAGTCTCCTCGTCCTGCAGAAAAGGTACATGGCATCTGAGGGCCAGGTTGTGCAACATGCAGCATGCCACTACTATCTGGCAGACCTTCTTGGGGGAGTAGCACAGGGATCCACCTATCAGATGGAGGCACCGGAACCTGGCCTTCATGAGGTCAAAGGTCCTTTCAGTGATCCTTCTGGTTCGCCCATGTGCCTCATTATAACGTTCTTCTGTCCTTGTCCTTGCATTCCTCACAGGGGTCAGCATCCATGATAGGTTTGGGTAACCAGAGTCACCTGCAAATTTGAGGGACAACATTTAGCCACACACTCTCCTATATGGCCAACACCATAGGCATACGCCAACATATACTGGGTGGGAACCAGGGCTCACCTATTAGCCACACCCTGTGCCCTCTGTAGTTGGGCCATCACATTTGGGATGCTGCTATTCCTCAGGACAAAGGCATCATGCACCGACCCAGAATACTTAGCACTGACGTGGGAGATGTACTGGTCTACCAAGCACACTATCTGCACATTTATGGAGTGGAAACTCTTACGATTCCTGAACATCTGTTCATTCTGGCTGGGGGGACAAATGCAATATGTATTCCGTCATCGCACCAATTATATTGGGGATATGTCTTATTGCATAGAATCCGGCCTTCACAGTGGCCAAATCCTCATCCTGGGGGAATGCAATGTAGCTGCACATGTGTTTTATCAGGGCAGACAACACTCTTGTCAGCACTATTGAGAACATTGGCTGTGACATTCCTGCTGCCAAGCCCACTGTCACTTGGAAAGAACCCGTTGCCAGAAAATGGAGAACTGATAGCACTTACATGAGAGGGGGGATCCCATTGGGGTGATGGATAGTAGATATCAGGTCAGGCTCCAACTGGGCACACAGCTCTGTGATTATGGCCCTGTCCAGTCTATAGGTAAGGATAATGTGCCTGTCCTCCAGTGTAGCCAAGTCCACCTGGGGTCTGTACACGGGGGCATTTCTCCATCTCCTATTCATCCACAGCGGTAGGTATCTAAGGGACAAAAGAGTGAGGAGGCTGTCACCAACGGAACAATGGAACCACAACAGCAGTCCGCAATCTGCAAATATGTTATGTGACAGTGTAATTTGTCAGGTACGTGCCTATTTATCCTGTGACGAAGCATTAATCCATAGCCCTGCTCCCCCCGAAATGGCGTCCACCTGTCCTGTGTGGAGGGACAGGTGGAAGGGAGGTAATGCCACTGATGTTGTGCGCCATGGAAGTAGGCGGTCGTGAACCGCTGTGCAACTTCTCATTGGTTATAATTGGGCCCTATGGGGTGTAGTGGCCACTGGTAATCTACACCGGCGGTGACGTTCTGCACCACCGTGGACGTGACCACCATTTTCTATCATATTCATCACTTGTTTCCTGACCTTCCATAGGAGAGGACCTACACTGCATGTGCTGCTGTGACCTGTGTCTGGAACCTACCATGGCCTGTGTGACCGGTGAAAGGGCCCCAGCCTTCACTTCTGAGGAGTTGGAGTGACTGGTGGAAAAACTTGCAGTTCTGATTCCATGGCAGTGTGGTTCTTCCCGGTGTCTCCAATGGTGAGTCCTTTGACTTTTGTGCTCTGTTTCCGCCAGCCTTTTATTGGCGTAGGGACTGCCCCGGAAAAGGTGGCGTACTAAGGGGTCAAAATATGGTGGGCTGTACTTTGTCTTCCGCCTGCTGTAGGTGGCTACCACCGTGGTGACTGTTGTTCCCACCCTGGAGGTCGGTGTGGTACATTGGCTGTCTTTCGGAGATATTACCGCCATGGTCATAATTTGGAAGTAGTTACCAACAATTACTGCCACTTTATCACTGACCGCCAGGGTCGTAATGAAGGCCTAATTCCGAAGGTGAAACTTCAACAGAGGCCTCCCACTCACTGTAGCCGAACAGGGCTCCATTGTGGTTGGCCTCAAATGTTGACTTTGCCTGTGTTGAGTGCGACCAGATGTCCAGATTGGCGCTTTTAGTTTCTATGCACTAAAAACATTTAGGCCCTCATTACAACATTGACGGTATTGACCGCCTACTGCCATGGCGACGGCAGCCACATACCAGTGCCGTGGCTTCCAGCCGCCCACCCGCATTATGACCGTAGACAGAATTCCTCTGGAATACCGTTAATGGTCATGGCTGCTGACGGCAGTAAGGTGGCGCTGCTGTTAGCAGCGCCATGCCAGCAAAATACCGCCAACCATAGCATGAGCAATGATACGGCCTGGCGATGTTTTGCTGGCGGATGCTGCTGCTGGCAGCAGCGCCTCATCCCGTCTCCTGCCGGAGGACCCCCTGCAAGCAGGTAAGTCGAGTTCTCCAACAGGAGAGGGGGGTGGTGGTGGTGTGTGTGGGGGTGTTGTGTGTGTGTGTGGGGGGGTGTCTGTTTTTGTATGCGTGCATGCGGGTGTGAGTCGCGTTGAATGAGTGTGTGAATGACTGAATATGAGTGTACGTGTATGTTGTGTGGTGTGAATGCATGTGTGCGACAATGTATGTTGGTGTGTGTTGCGGTGTGTGGGTATGTATGTGTGCATGCGTGGGTGGATGTGGGTATGCGTGTGTGTATGAGTGTGTATGTGTGCGAGTGTGGGTGTGTAAATGTGTGGGAGGGCATGAGAGGGAGGGGGAGGGTGGGGGAGGACTCTGGGGTGGGGGAGGGGATGGAGGAGCCCCTATCAGTGCCAGGGAAGGAATTCCCTGGCACTGATAGTGCCTACCTCCATGGTTTTCGAAAACCATGGCGGTAGGCGGGGTCATAATCCCGAGGGTGGGATTGTGACGGCCGCCTGGCTGGAGACCGAAGTCTCCAGCCCAACAGCAGTTACCACCCTGGCGGACGGAGTGGTACATTGGCGGTTTGACAGTACTTTTCCCCAAATTACCGCCGACCGTCAGGGTCATAATGAGGGCCTTAACCTTTAAAAAATCATATCTCCAGTTTCCTTTATTGGCGTTTTGTCGCTTTAGTGTAATTTTAAAGATAAAAATATAATCTATTTTTATAAATTGGAGCTGGGTTTTTATTTATTTTGTGTTTCACTATTTTACTGTTTTGTGATTTTTACATGCTTTACACACCTATCTCCTAAATTAAGCCGAACTGCTCATTGCCACACTACTAAGGGTTGAGCTGGAATTCATTTATTGAGACCTGACTGGCCCCAGTAAGGGTTAGTGGCCTATTGCTAACTATAGGTACTTACCTGCCCTTACCAATAATCCACTTTCCATCAATGGTTTATGTATTTTAAGTTGTTATTGGGTACATTAATACAGTATTTTCTCTATAGAGTCTTTAATGTAAAGTTTTTGTTTCTTTGAGTTGATTATTTTTTTTCTATCTTTTGGAAACAATTTAAGAAAACTTGATTGTAATTCTCTTTCAAGATCAAATCAATATTTTTTTGATTCGTTGTTGCAGGGCCCTTAAAAGGAGTGGTTTGCCTATTTAGTAATCCGGAACCACCTGTAGAAAAAATTGTTAGAAGTTTCCAGGAAGTTCAGGTCATAGGGAAATAAGTGCCTTTGAAGTGTGATGCAGTCACATTATTGATACTGAATTTGGTACTGAAACTGAAGAAAGATCAACAGGAGTGGAGCCCCTACAGGCCACTGCCTTTGTAAATACCAGTTGGAAAGTGCTAAGCAAGGTCTTGGCTAACTGACATCTTGGATTTGTGGTAGTAATGACTGACACAGATAAATGCAGCTTTGTATTACATGGCAGCACACTGTTAAATTTACGTTCTTGGCTAGGCCTACAAGTTGCATTCTCTGGAGTGCATGGGGTGTGTGTGTTTCTGGGGCTGGACTAAAATATTATAGTAGGGAGAAAGGATGAAGACCGGTAGGGTGGTCTCTGAAAGATGGTCTTGAGAAAGGGAAACTAGGCTGGTGATGGACCCGCTGAGCTACATTCTACATTGTGAGAAGAGAGAATGGGGTGTGAAAGAGGAGGACATTGCACTTGTAGGCTCAATGTATGCAGATGACACCTTTTTGTATCCACAGGCCCTGGTAGTGTTAGTGTCATTCTCGTTCAGGCATTGTTCCACTTTGGAGAAATATCGGGCTGCATGTGAATCAGGCAAAGAGCAGACTATTCCCTTCCAGGGTGTAGATAGCGAAGGAGTGGACATCCTGAAATGGAAATTCACTGAAAAACAGATGCCCTTAAATATTTAGGCATTCAACTGGCACACATAGCATAAGAACGGTATAGGTGCAATACAGGGCGAATTGCAACAGGCTTAAAGTGATCAATGATCTTTTGGAGAACTCTGCCGATGTTCGTCATGGGAAGAGTATTGCTGGTCAAAATGGTCCTTTTGCTATGCTGCAAATTCTCTTCCAGGAGTCCATTGCCCACTAGCTTGTTGTAAGAACTGGGTCATTTACTGATAGAATTAGTATTTGCAGAAAAGTGCAGTAGGGTCAGATTGAGCATCATTAAGCTCCCTTGGGAGACTAGCACAGTAGGGTTGCCAGATCTAAAATGAATTTATGTTCCTTTTCCACTACAGCAAGCAGTTTATAGGTTAGATGACCAGCCTAATTGGGAGATGAAGCTTCTTGATCAAATAACCTGCAGAAATGTCTGATAATGGAGGACAGTATAGCTCAAAATATCCATGCGTAGGTCAACAAATAGGCAGTCTGAGAGATGGCGGTGAAAAAGTTACTTAAATTAGCCCAATTTGTGCATGATCTCCAACTATGCTTCCTGTAGCTGTTCAAGAGAACAACAACAAAAAGAGAGAGAATTGTAACAGTGAAAGGAGAGAGAATGCCTAACAGCAAGGAGTTTGTATCCTGATGGGAGATTGATAATATTTAATGATGCCCAAAAAACATTTGAAATGCTTCAGGGACAGTTTTACATAATGCAAAGCCAATGCACATAACCAGAGAACTCTTGAAACGATGTATTGAAGTATCGGAGGTAACTAAAACCATGATGGCATTATTTAGTTTTGCCTTGGGGTGAAGACTTATCACTAAAATATATGCAGCATTAAGAAAGAACTGGAGGGATCCTCAAAGGATAAAAGGCAATGGGACGAAGATAAAGCCTGCCCAAAGGCCATAAGTGCCGAAGAACGGAGGAGGGCTTGTCTTCAGGTGAAGGAAGTATCTAGCAACTCCAGATTCAAACTGGTCCAATTTAATTTGAAGATATCTGCCTCCTATTGAACTGCATAGTATTTATATCTGGAACACTGATTGTGTTTTTGGTAGTGCTGGTTTCCTGCACACAAATGTGGCCCTGCCATCTATACAACATTTTTGGTTGGAAGTTCTGTACAAACTGCACCCTATAACTTGGGGATCCTGCTAAACACCGTAAGCAGAAGTCACCAGGAGTTGGCTCCAGGTCAAAGAGAGGTAAATTACTATGTGTGTTTGCCATGTTAGGAACGGTCATGTCCAAAAAGCTAACAGCAATCCATTGGATCAAACCGAGGGAAATGGGCAGCTGGGTGAGGGATTTAATGGCGCTACTGGAGGAGGGCGCCAGGACGCTAATTAGAAGGTAAATACAACTCACTGAGAACCGTTTCTGGCGATTTTTTCGTTTGGCATATTAGTTCCAATATAATTTTTTTTACCAGGGACTATATTTGCACTGGGATTTTTGTCTACAGTTTATTATATCAGCTGGGGTTCTGTGAAGACACACTATTTCTAAGTGAGTTAGAGAGTGCATGATTTTGACAGGAACTCGTTTTGAAAGTCGTTTTACAATACGATTTCATATGGGATAGTTTATTGTTAATTGAATTTCATTTGGCAGTTGCTAGTGTCTTCTGAGTTTTAATTTCTTTTACAGTGAATTGTTTTCCGTTAGAATTGTCTTCACAACAAATAATTTGGATTACATTCAGTTCTGGGCCTTGTGTTTTTATTAGTTTCAGTTCTGGGGGACATGATGATGATGAAGATATTCCCTTGTTTTTTTCTTATTTATATTTGTTTCTGTTTTAGAGCAGGGGATTGAGATCATCAAATGCACACTTACATGTGCAAATATGCAATACAATATGGTAAATAACACTTGCACATTTTTATAACAGTCAAACCACAGTGCAACTGAATTGGTCACAGAGTGAAGAGCGGCAGCAGAGGAGGTTCTATCAGGTTTTGACCCGAGTGTGTAACTCTGGAGGTGACTGTGCTCAGTGTTTGCAGTTGGTGTGGATGTAGGATTCAGAGCAGAAATGACTAAGCCATCAATGGTTATGGTTTTGAGGTTATAACGAAAAGCTTTTGAACACAAAGTTCTAGTTCCTGTTTTTGTTTGTGTAAGATTATGTGTGGGCCAGCTACTTAAGAAAAGGAACTGCATTGAGAAAACTCCTACCATTGCCTTTTCAGCATCTTGATGTCTGCCATTCATGTTTTCCTTTCTCAATTCCCCCCATCAAGAGTTACTCATGACTTAGTGGGCATCACTTGATGGAGGAAAATGAAAATGAAAACCCTGGTTACTATATTCATATGGTTATGATTTTCTGTTGCTCTTCAAACTCCCTACTTCATATTTTTAAAAGAAGATATGAAATCTCCACTCTTTTTTCATTATGATGAACAGCTCTTTGTGGTTTTAGCTTTTAGGAATCGATTCAGTGTGATTATGGGACGGCCCATGTACCATCTTTATTTATTTCCATGTTCAGTAAATAATCTTCAAATTATCATGCATTGACTTTTGTGATAACTGTTAAATTCCTACATTTTGCTTTTCGATCCATTTATTTGTAATTGTGATGCAAGTTGTGTGATTTATTTCAAATTGTAAATGGTATTTATGATTTAAAAACTGTAAATAAAAGAATTAATAATATCTACCTTTGCTTACTATTTTTTTGTTATTGTTTCGTTTTACATGCGAAGGCTCATGGTTTTGCCCATTCTCAGTTGCGGATCGGATTTCTACCACTGTGTAGAGGAATGCGGCATTGCTAATTTGCAAATGCAATGTAAAAAATACTTACATGGTACAATGTAACAATGGGACACTTTTGTATTAGAAAAAGACTGTGTCAGTTTCTCGTTTAAAAGACGATGTGTTTACACTTAGTGTTGCTCAGCAACACCTCTTGGATGACAAATAGCTTTTTGTAGGAAGTATGAATAGTCGCCCAAATGCACTGGCTGAGAGTCAAAGTCGGCCAGTACTAGGAATCCAGAACTCCAGGATTCATAAACTTTTGGTTTTCTATATTTTCTCACCTGAGGAGTAGGGCAGTTGTTGCGGGGCCGGCACATCATGTATAAACGAGTTTAGAACTGCGATGGCAACACTGGGCGTTTTGGCCACATAGACCCTTCTCTTGCAGCTGCAGAATGCACACACTGAATATGTTGTGGCCTCCCAGTCATACTGCACAGAAAGGCTTTTCTCGCACCCAGCTGCTAAAACAAATATTCTCCGTTGAGCTATTGTCTCCTATCTTTCATGCTTTGTATTTCCTCATTCTTATTAGTCTTTCTATATTTTAGAAATATCTGTCTGTTATCTTATTTTCAACACACTTTTATAATACTATTAGCATTTCCAGAGTCTGGTACTATTAGCATCAAGAGCTGTAAAATATGGAGTAACCTAAGAAGAGGGCAGATAGGAGTAAAACTGATTTATCTTTGTAGCAGAAAAAACAAGTTTGCTGATATAATAAAAATATCATCACTAACACTGGTGGCTCGTGATAAATATAGAGATGAGTATTGGATGTAGATCTTGTTGGTAACATGAAGCAAACCTAACACCACGAGTCCAGTACTGGGTGCTTTTTAAGGGTGAACCTGAATGTTGGTATCACGCGGAACTTGACACTTCAGTCCCCTTATAATTTAAAGCAAGTTGATAATATGTGCACTTAGCGTTCAATGTGCTTATGGTAAATGTGCTATGTTTAAACACAAATGTAAAATCAATGAAGTTTAATTTACGAAAAACAAATGGGTATTGGGTAACATGGGACACATACGGTCGAACAGCATAACGCATACCATTTCACCTACACATGTATCTGCACCTAGGCCGAACAAAATGCTCAAATCAGTCCTGCTCCCTTTGTCTCCCTTAACGTCGGAGTGAAGCCACAACCCATGGATAAAAAACAAACTCTACATTTGTCTATTCTATTCTTGTGCCCATGGACGTCAATTCACCGAAATGCAAGGGTTAGCGGAAGTGACATCACACACCTTTTGACCTTCACTTTCACTCACACAAACTTACACATAGGCACAAATTCACACTTACACTCTCTCTCACATACACACACTCTTACCCGGAAGCACGCACACAACATACATACAAAAGCAATTATTACTTAACTCAACTGCCATGGAAGGGCATATTCCAACTAACTGTACTACACTTCTATTACACTAATAGTGAATAATATATTATAGTGAATGATATATTATTATTCACTATTAGTGTAAGAAAAAATTGACAGAATACAAAGAGTGAAGCTCCGAACTGGCGACCATAAGGACGAAGTGCCTCTGTGTTCCTGCACTGAATTAGCCACCTCTGGGGCCAGGGATAGCAAAGGCAGTGCCAGTGGTCGGAAAGGCCAAGCCAGGGGTCGCAGCTGTGACCCCTGGTAACACCTAAATGATGTCCATGATTGTGCCTGCTTGAGAGTCATCTTAAGCGAGATTTGTAAGGAAGCATATATAAAGAACTGCCACATGACTATTGAAAACATAAAGAACTGATCCAAGACTGTTTGGCGGCTATCTTGTATGTACTGCATGTAAATAAATCTCCTTCTGTACAGTGCTGAGAAATGTCCTAGTTATCTATTGTGATAAGGGGGCAGATAAGGCTCAAACACAGCATTAATGTTTAGGAGCAAGAGCCCTCACCCACCAGTTGGTGGCATGTTGCATCATTAGGCTTATGCTCGTTGTCACAATGCTACAATGCCCAACAGGCTCCCCAGGGGGCTCTTTGCCAGCAATCTTTTTTTTTAAATCTGCCAAAATGTCCAAATATATGGACTCGAAATGTGTGCAAAATAGATTGGCTGAAAAGATGGATGAAAGGAGAGTTACAATTTACTAAAGGAACCTTCTAAATCATCTAGTGGGGAAATAATATTCCATAAGAACTGAGTCAATATATTTATTTCCTATTATAATCCCTAAATTGATCAGTGGCTACTCATAAAGACCCAATATGAACCCACACCTGGTAGAAAAACTACAGTTACCCCTATTCTAGAGGGTACGTATGTGTTGCTGATGTAGGATCTAGGACTATTGGTGAGTCTGGTCACATCTTTATGCACAGAGAGAGAACCCCAATATGGACTACTTGTCTTGGGACTTGTCCCTGTATCTTGCTCTATTAGGCCAGAGCTGCTCAATTATGCCACGATATTCTGGGCAATTATACTGCCTAATTATACCACAGGCTGCTGCTTAACAGTAATGGGGGTCTACTCAATGATGCCATGAGTTATCCTTGGTGTGCTACTCGATTATCCCAAGGGACACTCAATAATTCAAGGGGCACCTCATTTTATATTTTAATACGTGATCATTTTAGGAAGCTAAACTGTGCCAGAGACAGCTCCTCATATGACAAGAAACTTCTCTATAACAAGGAGCTCCTCTGTGCTCCAACTCTGTTGTCACAAGTGAAGTCAAAAGAAATCAGGAGGTTATGCTGCACTACTTTAGAACATTCTCATCTAAGTTGATGGTTGGGTGGATGAAAAAGAACGTTCACACTCTTCTCCCCCATGACATGTGCTTACAACTGGGAAGCACTAACATTTATCACATGCTGCAGAAATGCACAGCTTTTCCTTCAAAACAATGAAATAAGTGAGCGTTTAAAATGCGTTTTTGTAGCAAAATGGTCAATATGCATTAAGCTGGATAGTTTAAAAAGATCTACTTTTGGGGCAATTATTATTAGGGGAAGGTTGCTGATTTGGCAAAGCAGTAAAATGGGGACATTTCAAAGCACTTCATGCCAAGCGCTACTTCTCATTTCTTTAGGGAAATTCATAATTCCCCATCAAATATATCTTGGAAGACAAGCAGAAGAGTTTTTCAATGTTGAAGTGTGTCTGT
The DNA here is from genome assembly GCF_031143425.1 of Pleurodeles waltl. Taxonomy (NCBI): domain Eukaryota; kingdom Metazoa; phylum Chordata; class Amphibia; order Caudata; family Salamandridae; genus Pleurodeles; species Pleurodeles waltl. Next base: position 714,689,989 of record NC_090437.1, on the reverse strand, counting down.
CTGGGTCAACTGGTTACAACATATGATATTTAAAGGCAATTTGTAGGGTATTCTGACTTTTCCTCCCAAATAATATGTTGACAATGAGAGCAACTGCCCATTATAAAACCACTTGTGGCTCAGTATTGTATTTGGAAAGTAATCATGAAAATGCCATCATATAACAATGTCATTACCATCTTAGTAGCAGATCTCAGCCAATGCTCTTAAAATACACCTCCAAAATGTAGCTGGTAGCCAAATGTATTTATTTACTGTATTTATGTAAAGTGCTTATGTTGCTTTGTGGCCGCTTCCAAGTGTGATTGCTTCAGCTTGATTGATTAGTTGTATGCAAGTCTTGATAAAAGGCACAGGCAAAAATTGGCTTCCTTTTAACATGTCTTGGTACAGGCACGTGTATAGGAAGGGAGTGCATGGGGGAAGGCCATAGGGGCATACTTTTACTTTCTTTGCTCTGAATTAACATCATTTTTTAAACTCCATATTTATATTCTGACGCTATACCAGTCTAGCGCCAAAATATTGGAGTTAAAATCATTTTTGGATGCGTGAAACCACCTTGCATCAATGACATGGAAGGTAGGCATTCCGGTCCAAAAAATGACTCAAAGTCCCTAGCGCCTTATTTATCCTCCCACGCAAAAAAAGGTGCACAGGCGGGAGGCAGGCCTAAATAATTGCACTAAGCCTGCTTAGCGCCATTATTTAACGCCTGGGTCAGAGCAGGCATTAGGGGACTTGTGGACCCATTTCCATAATCAAACACCATGGAAAGAGCCCACAGGTGCTCACCCACAAGCCCCAGGAACACCCACACCAGAGGATGGGCGGACCCCATCTCAGCTAACTAGGGTAAGAGGAGGTAAGTATTTTGAAATGTTTTTAAAAGTGCTATTGGGGGCCCTGATATGGGCCCTCCTACATGGCACTGGGTGCAATAGCCATGCCCAGGGGACCCTTGTCCCCTGTGCAGGCCACTGGGGTTGGTGGGCATGACTCCTGTCTTTTATAAGACAGGAGTCATGTGGTATGAATGGTTTTGCATCAGGTATCAGGAAATGACGCTAGGCTGGTTAAAGGCATTTTTTTTTTGCCTCTATCTAGCCTAACGTAATTTTTTGGTGCAAAGGCCCCTACCCCTATACTGCCACCCCCAACCGGCTAACATCATTTTCCATACATTAGCCCACCCTTTGCGCCGGCTTGCAGGGTTCCATAAATTCGGCGCCCGGCTGGCGCTCTGGAATGAAGCAAGCCGGCGCTATACTTTTTGACGCAAAACTGCGTTTGCGCAGTTTTGCATCATAAAGTATAAATATGGGCCTCAGTGTTCAAAAATCTTCCTGAGGGGAAGAATGTACAGCTTTTTCATAGGCTGATCCTTATTGTTTGGTGAATGCCGGTTAACTTCCAGGCGCATAAGCATGAAATGGTTGATTCGCTAGGCAGTGTTCCTGAAGCATCAGAATTCTTTAATTGGGAGTAAGAGCCGAAAACTCAAGCTAGAGGTAATGTGGTTGGATCTCTTCATGGCAAAGACGATACAAGCTGTGTTATTTTACGCTCTCTACAATTATCTCTTGGTCTTAGCAGGAAGCCCAGCAAGACTGCATTACCATGATACAGGTTGGAATCACCCGAGTAAGTTACTAAAGCAATTCACAGTGCCAGGAATATCGAGGCATATCGTGTGCAGGAAGCACAGGTGGTAGTATGTGTCTTTTGATAGGTTGCAGTTATTTAGCTTTATCAAGGTTGGGAGATAGAGGACAATCGAATGGCATCACTGAAGTGCTTCATGGGTGGATGAACACAACCTTATTCCAACATGGTTAAGCCTGATCCAACTCCAGGAGGCACCACCCAGCTGGTACAACCTGCACTTCTGCGCAAAAGGAGGATCATGGAACCATGTCAGTGGCCTTTGTGCCTTCTGATGCTGTAATGGAAGATTCGGCCAACCAACCACTTTCCTCACGTGGAAGCAGCCATCTTGACCATAATACATGCTAAGCTGAACTCCAAGCCCCACGACCTGTTACACCAACACTGAAGCTTCCCTCTTGAATTCAGAACACCAGGCCATCATACTGCAAGAACTTTAGTCACCCATTCTATACTCAATGAAAGGCCATCAACCTCACTGGTGTGAACATTTGCTAAAACAATTACAAAAAAGATTACCCATTCATATACTTGTCCTCGTCTCCTGATTGTCGTTCTGACAAACTGCTCATATCTCGGCCAAAAAACCTTTTGAAGGGATCACATACAGGGTACCAGGATTCCTCTAGCCAAAGTCGACCTAGGAATGGATTTCTGTACTATGGCACGGCAGCCTAGAGCCATGCACCAACTAACTGAGCTAGCCTAACATCTCTTCGTACCTCATAATAAAGACTGTTGTACTCCTGCGAAACCAGGCCCATATCCTAGCCTACCTCTAAGCTGGGCCTGGGGAGAAGAACCGCTGCCCATGCAGGATACCTAATGGTCCTAATCCACATTATAGTGGTGACTTTTCATAACCCACCTGCAAACACCAAACAGGGAAGACGACTTTTGTGAAGTCCTTTTCCCTCTAAATATAAGCACCAACAACGCTAAATGCAAGTTCAAGAAAACATATCTAAAATAACACCATGCACACTTATTTTGTTAACCACTCTTTCCAATCTAAAACTGGGAAACAGGGATCTGACTTCCTTTTTAAAAGTGAGTATATTAACACCTGGGCAATCCCCTTCTTAGGCGTTCAGCAGAGTGAGAATTCCTGGCAGAATGAGACTTACCATAAAAAAAGAATGTGTTTCTGACAGTGCTTAATTTGTCAATAAAAAGGTGCCGGTGCCCAAAGCCCTGCTCTTAAACACGCGGCTGCTGCAATTAAATGTGTGAACAGGGAATACTGAGGCACCATAATCCTGAAGCCATCTTGGGCCTCTTCAATCCATATAAAGCCACTACCTGCCCCTTCTGCTCACTATTGCAATTCAATTTTTTACTTTCTTGCTTTGTGACGCTTTTTCGTTTTTCCCTTCCTCCGCCTTCCCCATATGTGTATTTTGCTCGCAGCAAATGCTTGAGGCAGAAGAGTAAGCCCCGGCCCTCAAAAATAAGGGCCGGTGCTCAGCTCCGGAAACAACAAGCACAAATTAAGCACTGGTTTCTGAGCATATTCGAAAACGTTCAATAATAAATGAAACTGGAAGAGGAGTCAAAAGGTTACAGACACGTTTCTATGATGACAGTTGAGCTATACTTAACATCAGCCTACCACCTGCCTTGGAAGATATAAGAAAGAACAGACAGCCCTTGTGGTAGAGGAGGTGGTGTGGCTTTCCTCTTTCACAAAATAATGGCATGTTCTGAGATCGGAAACACAAACTGATGAATATTGTTGCTTTCATTAAATAAATTATGGACTAAGCATTATAGACCCAAGCACTGTGACAAAGAGTTATGCTCCTAGGTGAATATAATCTCCAGGTCAACTCACTAAGTAACAACCTGTAATCACAAGTGTTTGAAAAACTAACGTTTCTGGGTTTCTCCTAAATAATAGCAGACTATTTTGGCCCATATGAGAGCCTATTTTGGCCCATAGTAGAGCCTATGTTCACGAGTGGCATCTATACTACGAATGCGAAGGTCAAGCCCAAATTATGGTCAGATGACTCGGTGATCACATCCTCTACAGTGCCTAACTGTTGTCATGTCAAAACAATGCCGAAGGTAGCTTAAACCAGAGCTGGCACCACTGGAAGGATTCACCCTCAAGATGCCACAAAGCACTAATCCTCTATTTTCCAACTCCTGGAAAAAAAACAGAACTACTCATAAAATACTTCCAACAGAGAATTACAAGAACTCTGGGTGTAGTCGCTCCACTACAACTCCTGAAAGCTAAATCTACTGAGAAAGCAGCCAACAAGTAGTTGAACTTAGAGCTTACCTATAAGAATAGAGTGGGGAAGAAACTGGAGCACAAACTGAGAAAATGCTTAACAGTAACAGCGAAACAGAGCTGCAAAATCTAATGCAGGGAATAGCCAAGAGAAAAGGTCGGACACAACTCCATTACGGATTACTTTTGCTTCAGCACCAGAATATATCACCTGCATCAAATTTACAAAATGTTATATCAAACCAACCCTCCAAACAGCACAATCTAAACATAGCCAGCTCACCCAATCAACTACTTTCTCATCATACAAAACCACCACTACAAAGGGATTATCACTAAGCCTATTTAAGTCATTATAATAATTAAATATTAGAACGGATTGGCCAATGTTCAAAACACATATTTCTGAATGATGAATTCGTTTTAAAGAAAACTGTAAATACGCAGTTCATAAATTCAAGTAAGGAGTTTTAATTCTACATTTAGAGTGGTAATATGTTGGTAATTCTTAAAATAAGAGGGCCATTATCAATATTTGAGATCCAAGAGCTCCAAGAGCTCCAAACCATCCAAAAGCAGGGCAATAAGCCTAGTAAACTTACCACAGAATTTCAAAGAAAAACATTTAACCATGGGGTTACCTGGTTTAAGAATACTGGATACTTGTAAAATGCTCTGAATAACTCCTTCTTTAAATGTGAAACTTCTGGTAAATGTAAATCACCCCAAAAAGAAGAAATTACCCCAGCATTGGAAACCGTCTGTTTTTTCTCTAGAATTACACAGGAACAATGCATTCTTCCTCAATATTTCAATTAACCAAAGGTAACTCTTGTGCCTATTAAATTATACAAGGCATACATTTGCTCACTCTCTCACATCAAAACCAATCTCTGTCTCTGTTCCCTGTGTAAGGCTTACTTCAACATCAAATGTAAAAATCTCACAAAAAGTGTACCTTTGAAAAAGCATAGTGCTCTTCTGCCGCAAGCATAGTGCCACTCCTAAGGTTTCAATTTCTTTTCCAGTTTAACAAAACCAAGAATGGAAATGTTAATCTTTGCAGGGGGATAACTAATGATCATACACCTCAAGTAGGCAATGTGAGAGTCCTTGAATGGCTAGAATGAATGAAGGTTCTCGGGTGATTCATTGATGGGTAAGAGAAATTAAGAATCCCTGATTTGTGCGTTTCATGTATGCGAGCGAGTCGGGATAGTTGTTCATGGATAGTCATGTACAAACCTGACATCAGAGCTTGTCTGTCAAAAGAGTGATAACTGGAATAGGTTGTGTTTGGGTTCATATGTGAAAAGCGGAAATAGAGAGCCACGGGAGAGACACCAAGAGAGAGAGGCAGACTCTGACCTTGGCTAATAAAGGCAATATGAGGACTGAGAACTATGAGATTTGTGGTCAGGGAACAGCCTGGTGTTCAGCTTGTTTGCGCCTCCTTGATTAAAGACCAGGTTTCTCTTCCAAGACTTGTTTAATTTTCTGGCTCTCCAAGTTTTGGAGCACCTTGTATTCTTGTTCTTCATTACCTTTCAAAAGGCTTGCATGTTTGTGTCTCTCATCCTTACAATCAAGTAATGGTAGTCCCTGGTTAAAAAGCTGGATGCTGGGAAGATGAGTGAGGACTTTCCTCTTGACCAGTCTGGACATATTTGGTGACATTCTTTAACTTCTTAAAACTTAGGTTTTACAATGTGAACTCCCCATCCATCTAGTGAGAACCACTTCCTCAAAGGTCTCAAAGGATATTCATTACCTGGGTGTTGGTCAGCGGGAAATCCCCATTGATAGTTTTGCATTTCCCTTCAGAAGTTAGGGGGAGGTAGGGCCTACACAGCACTTGCGTGGAAGAGCTGGGAAGCCCTAGTAGGTTGGGGGTGGAATATTTGTACTAATAAAAAATTAAGCTAACTGGTGCAAAGAAATCTCTTTAAAATGTAATATACTCTGCCTCCTCTCATTCTCTCTCACATACAATCAAAAACACACAAACATCCCTCACTCCCCTCCCAATGAATGTTAGTGACTTAGAGCATAGAGCATGTAGCCAGTTATAGCACCAACACTAAAAACTGTAAGCAGTGCTGAACACTTTCCCTCAGTAGGGATAGTAGAGAGCCTGCGCTGGATGACTGACTCTGCTGGGTGCACTTCATAAAACATTTTGTAAAACTAAGCATAACTTAAGTGGGCAAAAATGTTTTGGTAAATTATCCAATCCAGAGTCACAAAATCAGGACTGGCAAAATGTAACCTTCAGGAATGGCATTCGTGAATGTGGACATTCTATTAGTAACATGTAAAATAGGCAATTTCACATTTAGGGCTGAGGGAGGGATTATGGGTGCTCTTGTGTTTCTACTTGCAAAAGCAGCTGATCAACATCCAACAAGTATGGTTGTGAGTATTCACCTACCTTTGAAAGTTGATTCCCAAAGTGTAAAAGCACACATTTGTACTCCTGTTAAGGGCAGGAGTAAGTGGTTTCAACTGGTGTATAACACACTAGCTATCACGGGTGCTCCTGATACAGGGTCTTTCACCTCACTGTCTCTTCTAAAGTGTCCCACCTGGTTACACTCATCACAAGTCCCCACCTCGGATTTTGATGAACCTTCCTGCCCTCTCATCTCAGTTTTCATTTGGGATGTAGTAGAAAAAGTTCCTCAACAAGCAAAAATATTTTCCTATGGAAATAAACAAGGAATTGAAAGTGCAACTGCATCAAATTCATGCATGCAAAATACCCACAAGGTGAAAATTGCACACATTTATGGTTTACTAATGCAAGTACACTTAGAAATGTATGTCTTGGATAGCTGCTCTACGTGCAGTAGTAGTACTGAAGAATAAATCCAGATGTTTGAAGTTAGATATTTGTGAATCTAGACAACTGTGCAGGTGGCAGGGCCAACCTTAAGCATGGGTGAACTGTGTGGGCACCCAAGGGTGCTGAGGCACCGAAGGGCGTATGAAGATGATGACACAGCAGTATGTTCTGTGCCAAAAATAAATGATTTAGATTACCTGTGACTTGCATGTGCTTCTCCAAATCCTCTAAATAATTATTTTTGGGGGCGTGGCCAAGATGACGGCGTGAGTGGACGCGTTTCCACAAGCTCCGCGAGCTCCGCCTCCAGGGCCTCAGTGAAGCCATCGTGACCCCCGCGTATTGCCTCCTGGGCGCCCCAGCTTGCTGAGGGGCGAGCGGAGACGGTGGGCATGCAGGAGCAGAGACCCGGGGCTCGCCTGTGGGCACGCGGGGCCGGCAGTATCGGGCCGCGGCGAGGAGCGAGGCGCGCCTGACCTCGCAGTGAGGCCTAGAGGGCCAGAGATCTGGAGACAGCCCGGTGGGGCCACTAGAAGCATCTGAAGAGATCCGGCGGACCTGGTAAAAGAGCGGAGCGGCGCGGGGACCCAGAGGTGGAGGGCCAGGAGGCCTTGGCGGGCTCCGCCCCTGGGGGTCCGTCCTGGGCCTGGGCCTGTGGTGGAGCCCGGATTGCGGAGGTGGTGGCGGAGCAGAGAGGGCGCCCTGTCCCTGGCCCTGGTGGGGGGGTCCGGTAGGGTCGGAGTGGGCCCCGGTCAGGCGGCATAATCGGCCTGCAATGAACTCCTCGGGGACGGAGGAGAAGGAAGAGGCCCAGTCGGCCCGGTGTAGGGGCAGGAAGGCAGCAATGTGAGCCTGCGGCATAAAGTGGAAGGTGACATAAGACGCTTCGCTTACCTGACTGGATTGGGGGCGGATAGTCTGAGGAATTCACTGGCGCAAGAGACGTGCTGGGCCTCTGGACAGGCTTGGGACGGAGTGGTTGGGGCCTGAGGCTGACGGCCAGTACAGGAGAGGCAGTGTCATGGCGTCCTCTAAAACCCGGCAGGAGCAATGGGTGAGGGACATGCTGACTAGATCCCAGCCGGCGAAAAGTGGCCCTATTGAAGGAGCAGCGGCTACAAGGGGCTGTGATGACCGAGAGGAGGTGGACAATGACGGTGAGGCCCCAGTCATAAAAGGCTTTCTCTTTTCCCTGTTTGATTCACTGCGGATCGACCTGCAGGAGCTTCGGAGGGACATCTCCCAGGAGATGAAGGAACTACGAACAGAGATCACATCCCTAGGGGATAGAGTGGCGAATGTAGAGGATGGTGAGATCTCTCGAGGGGAGGAGGTGGAACGCATGCAACAGGAGATACTACGTCTTCGCTAGCAGCAGGACCTTCTTCAGATCACGGTGGAAGATTTGGAGAATCAGTCTCGGCGGCATAACATACGCATTAGAGAGGCCCTAATAGGAGCGGAGAAGGAGGATATTGGGGAGTTCGTCACAGAGTTGTTCCACGCAGTCTTGGGTTCTGATGAACCAAGAGAGATTATGATGGACCGCGTTCATTGGGTGGGCCGCTCTGGGGAGTCTGGAGGTCGGCCACCTGATATATTGGTGTGTGTTCACAACTATTGATTAAAAAAAAAACATCCTACAGAGAACCCGCAACCTGTCACATGTACAGTTCCGTGAGCATAAACTGCAGCTATTTCAGGATCTCTCGCTGCGGACATTGCAAAAGCGGAGAGACTTTAGATCTATAACAGAACATTTGCGGGCTCATGCAGTGTCCTATTCCTGGGGTCACCCCTTCCATCTTATGTTCCGATGGGAGGACCAGTGGCATCAGGTGAGGTCGGTACCGGAGGCAAGAAGGATACTGCGGCTGGAGGAGAATGGCAGAGAGCCCGGGATGGCTGTGGAGGAGGATGGCGACAGTCGCCCGCGGTGGCGGCGGGAGGAGAGGAAGAGAAGGCAACGACGGCCTACCACGACAGAGCAGGCGCTGGAAAGACAATTGTTACTGATCAGCTTGACCGCAGGGACTAATGCCTAGTTGATGGGTTGCTGGGAAATGCCGCTGAGATTTGGGGTCGTGCGAGCTCTGAATGGGGTCTTTGACTATTCTGGAAGGGCCCGGGCATCGCTGAATCGCTGGATCAATGGTGACGAATCCAGATGGATCTACTGGCCCAACGAGACTTTACCTCTTTAGACTTGTGTACTAGAGGACTTATTTGTTCTAAGCACCTGTTGTGCGTTAAGGTTGAGTGTAAGAGTGCTTCTCTTGGGATCTCTACAGCGTCCATCCTTGCTTGCTATTACTGTGTGGAAGACCGCTCCAATAGAGAACCTGGTATGGGTCCGATGTTAGGTGTGCTTGCAGAAGAATGTAACTGGTCTGACATCATATGTCCTTTAAGTGTTTAAGCCTGAATGTCCGGGGACTCAATAGTCCAGCAAAGAGATTGGCGATTTCGTCTGGTCTTGAGCAGTCCGGGAGTCATGTCTGTCTCTTACAGGAAACACACTTGGTAGCCAAGGATACGTATAGAATGCGTTCAAAGTGGTTCCCCAGGCAATTCTGGTCCTCAGCCCCTACGAAACACGCGGGGTGGCGATACTTCTGTCAAAGTCCTTCACTGGTGAGGTGATTGGTAAGCTTCATGAGGTACAGGGCAGGTTCCTGGCGCTCAGGGTGCGGGTGGGGCCCTTCCACTTCACTATTGCGACAATATATGCACCCAACACGCAACAAGAAACCTTTATGAGGCAGGCCATTTCACCGGTGCTCACCACCCCTGGCAGTGCTATTCTGGTGGGGGGAGACTTCAACCTGGTAATGGATAATGAGATGGATAGATCGTGGACATCGTTATGGGCAGACTAGTGCGCTGACAGCAGGCGGGAGGCAGTGGCTGACTGAGTGTGGTCTAGAGGATGTTTGGAGAAGGGAGCATCCCAAACTTAGGGGCTATTCCTTCTATTCTGCGGCCTCCAAAACGTATACACGTATTGATTTTTTCCTGGCCTCCGCGGCGTTCATCTCTCGGATCCGGGAGACCTCAATCGAGCCCCAGGCCTTGACAGATCACGCACCTATCACCCTGGAGGCGAGTCTGGATATGAGTCGTGTGGGAAGCCCCGGCTGGCACTTTAGAGACACCATTTTGCAGAGTAGAGTAGCGGAGGAGAGGCTGAGACGTGTGAAAGTGGATTACCTTAGCATTAATGATGATGGAGGAGTTAGCATAGAGACTGTATGGGAGGCCCTGAAGGCGGTGGTACGGGGGGAGGTGATATCCCTAGTGGCTAAAGATAATAGAGCACAGAAGGAACAGAGAACAGTGCTTGAGCAAAAAGTGGCGGCTCTGGAGCGTTCACATAAATGTACTGGTGCACCTAGAGTATGGCGGGAGCTGGATAGAGAGCGACAGCAGCTGAAACGGCTGGATTGGGATAGGGCCGAATATGCGATAGCAAGGCTCAAACACAAGTACTACATTGGAAGTAACAGGTGTGGGAAGCTGCTAGCACACCGGCTTAGTGTGCAGCGCTCTGCAGCAGCCATAACAATGATACGCTCCCCCTCTAAGGGGGAAGTGCACACTGACGACCAAATGGCAGAGGTGTTTGCTGAGTACTATAAACGGTTATATTCCGCGGAAGAGAGGTGTGATGTGGATCCGGCTGCTTTCCTGGCGGATAGTAAAATCACTCCACTTGGGGAGCATGAGGCATCCTCGTTGGATCAGCCTATAAGAATAGATGAGGTTATCTCTGAGATAGCACGTTTGAAGAACGGGAAGTCGCCTGGCCCTGATGGCTTTACGGCACTCTTTTATAAAACGTTCTGTCCAGAGCTGTCTCCGGTGTTGGCGAGGCTCTTCAACTCCTTTCGGGTATCTGGGGCTCTTACGCCTAGCATGCTGGATGCTACCATTACGGTTATTCATGAACCCGGGAAAAATCCGGAGGATTGTGCCTCATATAGGCCTATTTTGCTTCTGAATATTGACGCTAAGTTGTTTACGGGTATCTTAGCTCATCGCCTCAATCCCTATATGCCATGCCTTATCGATCCGGATCAGGCGGGCTTTATACCCCACCGACAGTGTGGAGATAATACAAAGCACCTTCTGCATTTAATAGACAAAACCGGCAGATCGCGCAGAGAGGCGATCCTCCTGTCTATCGATGTGGAGAAGGCGTTTGATAGAGCCCTATCTCTTTCAAGTGTTGGAGTGCTATGGGTTGGGCCCGGGGTTCAGGACCTGGATCCAGTGCATCTATCGTTCGCCCAAGGCTGCGGTACGAGTCAATGGAACCCTGTCCTTGCCATTCTCGGTTGGACCCGGAACACGACAGGGATGTCCGATCTCCCCGTTGCTATTTGCGTTGTATATGGAACCCTTTGTGCAGCGCCTCCGTGATAATCCCCTAGTCAATTGCGTCAAATTTGGGGGCGAACATCACCTTATTAGTCTCTATGCGGATGATGTGATCCTCACCCTCGCGGAGCCCATGGTCTCGCTTCCGGCTCTGATGGTGGCTCTGGAGGAGTTTGGGCAGGTCTCTGGATTCCGTATGAATATGCAGAAGTTGCAGGTCCTTGGCCTGTCCATCTCTCCTGACCATGCAGAAGGTCTGAGGGCCCGATACCCCTTTATATGGTCGACATCGCAGGTACCCTATTTGGGTATTGATCTGGCGACCTCGGCGGTAATGGCGGCGAGCGTGCACTATGCTACTTTAACTCGGGAGGTTCTGCGAGACCTTGGGAGCTGGGGGAAGCATAACCTCTCTTGGCTTGGCAGGGTTGCGGCGGTGAAAATGACGGTGCTTCCGTGCATACTCTACGTCTTTCAGGCACTCCCTCTGACTCCCCCACCTCGCACGATATCGACCCTACAGGCCGAGATTTTGAAATTTATTTTGGATGGTCGGCCGGCGCGGATCCCGCGGAGCGTTCTGAGCCGCCCTAGGGGGGAGGGCGGATTGGCTGTTCCCTGTCAGTTATGGTATTTTCAGGCAGTCCAGCTGTGCTTTCTTTTAGGAGTGGAGCAGGCCGCATTCTGAGAAACACTGGTGTTTTATGGACCAGGCGGTGGCGGGGTCTCATATCTGGAAGGAGCCCTGGCTCCGACGACGGCACAGGGCGCGCGGGCTGTATTCCTCCCCGATCACGGGTGTGACGATGCGTGTGTGGGATGCGGTGGCGAGTCGTCAGGGGCTCACAACGTTCCCATCCCCTATGTCACCAATCGGTGAGAACCCAGACTTCCCACCAGGCCTACAGGTAGAGAGCTTCCGACGATGGTATGATGGTGGCTGTAAGAGGGTGGGGAGTCTCTTTGACGAGAATGGAGTGATCCCTTTTGATCAGATACAGGAGACGTATCAGTTTTCTGAGGCAGATAGACTATTGCATTATCAAGTACGACATTGGGCCCATGTGCCTGCGAATAGGGCTTTGATAGATAGACCACTAACCCCGTTTGAGAGGTGGATATTCACAAAGAAGGATGATAAACGAGTGATATCGGAGCTTTATCGGTTCCTGCAGGGTGGGGGGCGACCGCCTAGGATGAGGGGTCAACGGAGGCGGGAGAAAGAGCTGGAGAGAGAGTTCACGGAGGAGGAATGGGACAATATCTATTACAGAACTTATCATACGGCCCACAGTGCCATAGGGACAGAGACGGCCTACAAGATAACTTCCTACAGGTACCTTACTCCAGCAAGAATAAATGCATGGGACCCGGCTAAGTCTGGCCTTTGCTGGAGGGGGTGGGGTAACACAGGCACGTTGGTACATCTTCGTTGGCATTGCCCCAAACTACAGCGATATTGGACGAGTATATTAGATGACATTGATAAGGTGTTTCAAACAGAGATCCCAAGATTCCCCTCATATGTCTTGCTGGGCCTACCCAACCCTATTACGTTTCCCCTTCGCTCGTTGAAGGGACGACAGATGGCACTGGCTCTTAATGCTGCCCTGCAGACAATTCTTGCCCTATGGGGGACAGTTAGGTTGCCAACGTATGGGTCCTGGCTCCAGAAATTATTGTTTATTTTGGCGATGGAAAAACTGACTTTGGCATCCAAGCAGAGAGTAGGCGACATCTGTGTGTTGTGGAGACCTTTCCTTCAGATTCTGTCTACAGAATTTACCGAGCTGACGTGCCCATCATACCTAAGAGTGTTAGGGTTGACCCGAGAGGTTTAGTAGGATGACAAGGGTTGGGGCTGTGAGGGTGGCGGAGATGACCATACAATTGGAGCGGTGAAGCGTTCAAGTAAGAGGGAGGCAGAGCATGTAGGCGAAGAAGCACGAATGTTCTTGTTTTTTTTTCTTTTCTTCTTCATGTTCGTTTGAGTGTGAGCACTGTGAGATCCGGTTTTGAGTGCCCCCCGGCCTTGAGGCTGATATGAGCCATACGAGGTTTGGGAGATGTCCCCCTAATTTGAAGATTGGGAAGGCTGTGTGACGATACCTGCATGCTCAGGGTTACGGGACATGTCATTATGGAAATGATTGGAATCATTACAGTGCTTTGTATTGTTCTTCATGTTTAAATGCCAATAAACAGATTTGATCCATAAATAATTATTTTTCTCACCTCTACCTTTGCATGCATTAGGCGCAGATAGCTGTGCAGTCACAAAGTGATGGTAGAACCAGTGCAGGAAATGTGGGCGAACCCGTTGGATCCTAGTTCTAGCAGCTGTTTCTCAGACAGATCGCGGATCCAGCTGACCCAATGAAATATGCTGGTGTAATTTTCTGACATCAGGACACCATTCAGCAGCCACATGCACATTGTCTGCTTTCTGTTCAGAGCAGCAACAGCAACGTGCAAGAGGGCTTTCTTATAATACTTCCAGCTGGGCCTAAAACAAAGGTCTGATTTAAAGGGCCATCGGCCGTTCTATTGTCTAAGTATCATCCTGGCTCAGAGCCATTAAAAGCCTATGCAACGGAAGGAAACAAAGGTACACAGATTATCATTTCACGAGTACTTTAGAGAAACTTTGATTTGGATGCAGGTTTTTTACTTTTTTCAGCCCAGCTATGTAAAGAACATGCAAGCACTGCTAGAATGACAGTTGTATCTGTGTGTATAAGCAATTGGACAAATTCATTAAATGACACTAATTTACTTGTTATTTTAAAAAACCAATTGAGCCACTCATCCCAGTGTCAATCAATCAATCATGGATTTGTAGAGCGTGGCTAATCACCCATAGGGTCTCAAGGCGCAGTATGTTGGCGTGCTGCTCAGTCGAACAGCCAGGTCTTGTGGTCCTTCGTGATATGATCAGTAATGTGGTCTAGCTGAGTTTGAGAGGTAGTGCGTTCCATGTCTGGGCTGCTAGGTAGGAGAAGGATCTTCCTCCTGCTGTGCTTTTCTGGATCTTGGGGACGACTGCAAGAGCAAGCTGGGAGTAACAGAGATGTCTGTTGGTTATGTAGAAGGTGAGGCAGTGGTTGAGGTATGCCAGTCCTATGTTGTGCAGTGCCTTAAAGGTGTGGATCAGGAGTTTGTATGTGATGCGCTTGTTGACTGAGAGTCAGAGTAGGTCTCTAAGGTGGGAGGAGATGCAGCTGTGTCGGATGTCAATGAAGAGTCTGGCTGCTGCATTCTGGAATCTTTGTAGTCTTGACTGGAGTTTCTTGGTGATGCTGGCATAGAGTGCGTTGCCGTAGTTCAGTTTGCTGGTGATGAGTGCATGGGTGACTGTCTTCCTCGTGTCGGGGGGAATCCATTTGAAAATCTTCCGCAGGAGTCGGAGGGTGTGGAAGCATGACAAAGAGACAGCGTTGACTTGGTGGGTCATTGATAGAGAGGAGTTCATGGTGATGCCCAGGTTGCACGCATGCTCAGTTGTTGCGGGGGTGTTACCCAACGCGGTGGGCCACCAGGAGTCGTTCCAGGAAGAAGGGGTGGAGCTGATTGCGAGGATCTCTGTCTTTTCTGAGTTGAGCTTGAGGCAGCTGGCCTCCATCCAGGCGGCGACTGCTCTCATCCTGTTGTGGAAATCCCTCTTGGCTTGAGCAGAGTCCTCAGGCAGGGAGAGGATCAGTTGGGTGTTGTCAGCGTAGGAGACTATGTTTAGCTCATGTTATTTGGTGATCTTTGCAAGCGGGGCCATGTAGTCGTTGAAAAGCGTCGGGCTGAGTGAAGATCCTTGGGGCACTCTGCACAAGTGTCTTTAGGTTCTGACATGATCCAGTCCAGGGCTTTGTCTCGGATGCCAGCGTCATGCAGTCTGTCAGAGGGTGGAGTGGGAGATGGTGTCAAACATGGCGGAGAGGTCGAGAAGGATGAGTGTGGCCATGCCTTCGCGGGTCAGTATGATGCATATGTTGGCGGTGGCTGCTAAGAGTTCGGTTTCAGTGCTGTGGTTGCTTCTGAATCCGGATTGGGATGGGTCTAGGATACAGTGTGTCTCAAGGAATTCTGTGAGTTGCTGGTTGGCGGCTTTCTCCGTTACCTTGGCTGCAACAGGGAGCAGAGAGATGGGTCTGTAGTTCTTCAGCTCCCTAGGGTCCGTCCTGGGTTTCTTGAGTTGCGGGCTGATTTTTCCAGTCTGAGGGGAATATGGAGGTTTTGAAGGATCGGTTGATGGTTCGGCAGCGCTGGCCAGGTTGAGGATGTGATGAGGGCATGGATCCGAGAGTGCTCCACAGTGGATGGATTTCATCAGTCTTTCGATGTCCTCTATGGTGATGGAGGTCCAGGAGTTCAGTATCGGGTGAGGTGCTAGGTCCGTGATGGTGAGCGGTGCTAGTGGGATTTGGCTCCTGAAGTCTTTGTAGACGTCCTGGATCTTACGGTGAAAGAAGGTGACGAGGGATGGATGAGGTGTCTGTCCCGAGGTACATTAACTTTTTGACAATGGCAAAGAGCTCTTTGCTGTTCTGAGTGCTAATTTTTAGGCATGCTTGAAAGGTGGCTTTTTTGGCAGCTCTAATGTTCTGGTGGTGCGTGGTGACTGCATTTTGGTAGGCTGTGCGGTCTTCCGTTGATTTGCTGATCCTCCATTTACATTCCAGTCATCTACAGGAGCACTTGGATTCCTGTGGGTCTGTCGTAAACCACTTGGGTATTTTGCTCTGTCGATTGCCTGCTGTTTTCCTTAGGGGAGCTACGATGCCGGCGCAGGTTGAGAACAAGTGGTGTAGGTTGCTTATGGCTTTATTTGTGTCTGCTGCATCCAGTGAGAGGGAGTGGTTGAGAGTGTTGTTGAGCTGTGCTTCTGTGACTTTGCCCCAGCGCCTGCTGGTGGAATAGGGGGTGTAGTGGCGTGTAGGTAAAGTGGATGCACTTGTGGTCAGTCCAATGGTGTTTAGAGGTGTGGAAGATGGTGATGCTGCCCCCTAATGATAAAACAGGGTCGAGAATTTGTCCGGCTCTGTGGGTGGGGATGTTGATGAGTTGTTTGAGGCCAAGAGTTGTGAGGTTGTCCAGGAGGTTTGAGGTGCTAGGGTCATTGTGGGTATCAAGGTGGAAGTTGAGGTCACCGAGTAGGATGTAGTCAGAGGAGGTGAGCGCTTGGGGGTGACGAGGTTGGTGATGTCTTTGCAGAACTGGGGTCGAGGGCCGGGTGGCCTATAGGTGAGGGTGATGATAAGGTGAGCTCACTGACACTCTAGATGGAGGGACGGGGTTAACATGATTACACCTATGCTCTTATCAGCACTTTTCACCCTCTATTAACTTTTTGCCATACTCAATTGCTGTATATTGTTGGGGGTAGTGATCACTAGTAGAGAACGCTCACTTGTAACAAGACGTATTTTTTACTCTGCAACAATGCTCTTACGGCACGGCTAGATACTTATGGAAATCCTAGGAACTCTTGCTCAAACTTATGATACGGCATACGATACTGACGACAAGGTGGGCTTGATGATACTTTGGGCAACAACGCCTTTACGGCACGGTTTGTCACATATGGAAATCTTAGCAAATCTTGTCTATTCTTACCACCTACTTGGCAATAACGTCTCTATGGCACGGCTTGTTACATATGGTATTCTTAATAATTCTTGCTTATACTTACCACCTTCTATAATTGTTAATTTACCTGATGAAGGTTATGCCCTACATCGCCATAACACCGTCTTGATACATTCTTTGGACCACTTTACTTACTAATTACAGTGTCTTTTTTGGCTTATCATGGCCATCCTCTACAGATACCTGTATTGAAATAAGACAGAAAATTCATTCTGGTATAGAGAACACAGATTTTTCAAGATTTTATAGCTGTCTCTCTTATCCAATTGGGGGGATATGTACCTCCCAACACGTATGGATACTATAGTCAAGAATTTTTGGTACGTCACTTTCTTCACTTGTCTAGTGTGTTTTTTTACACATGGTATCGTGGTGTCATTATAGATACTAATTTTAATCTCACACGGGTCCTATCATATGCACATTTAATGATCCAATGACACCAGGCATGTGCTCTGCATGCATACGATCTCTGGTTTCCACCCTGTACTTAAGCTGTCCGCTATCCTCCACATCCAATAGGGATATTGGCCATCTCACTAGACGAGATGACCACCTAAGAGATCTTCTTTCCTCACCCAACACTTGGTAATATACAACGAGGTTTCCCTGTCACCATCTGTTAGGCTCTTATTGTATCCTTTTCTTTCCATATTTGACCTTCGCAGCCTTGAGAAAGTCTAGATGACGAAACACATGTCGGCTGCATTTTGGAATGTACTGTTTCTGGAGAAGAATAAACCTCAATCAACCACAAAAATGCATATTGGACTTTGATGTATACTGTATCACCTATATGAACATTGTGCCCTAGTATTTTTTTATAATTATTCCAGTCCTGATTGGCCTTCCAGTCAGCACAATTTACATCCTTGGCGGTTAAGTGTATAACCAGTTTGGCACCCACCTTACAACTTCATTTCTATAGGACAAGGAATTATACACATACTTTGGATGTGCGAACTTTATAGGGTAAACCACCAGTTTTGGTATATTCGATGAGGGTGCCACACAGGGAGATATTAGGGTTGGTCTGGATCTGGAAATGTAGGTGCTCGTGAGTTGACTGAGACTGCGACTCGGTGGCAGTCAGGCAGAGGTTGTTCTTGTAGATTATGTCAATGCCTTCTCCAGGCCGGTTGGCTCTGTCCTCGTGGATGATTTAGTAGTTGTCCGGGATGGCTGTTGCGATGTCTGGGGGAGTGATGGGGGTGATCCAAGTCTCTGTGAAGAAGGCGACGTTGGGGCTGTTGAATTGAGGTCTCAGACTTCTACCTCATGCTTGACAAGGTGGCTGTCCGAGCTTGGTGCGAGATCATGGTTTGGTCCTTGGAGGGTGCTCGAGCAGGCGCAGCAACAAAAAGGTCCATGGGTGTTCCTGGGGTCGGCTTGGTGGCAGGCTGATGATCTTCCCGGGTTGAGGGTGCGTAGAGTGCCGGCCTCGAACCGGCAGATGGGGTGAGAACCAGGGTCCGTGGCGCTGGGGCCGGTCCAGGCACGGACAGACACAGACAGACTTGCCTTTGGCGCACCCCGGTGTAGGGTGTCAGAGTGCTTTAC
Organism: Pleurodeles waltl; assembly: GCF_031143425.1. Classification (NCBI taxonomy): domain Eukaryota; kingdom Metazoa; phylum Chordata; class Amphibia; order Caudata; family Salamandridae; genus Pleurodeles; species Pleurodeles waltl. The sequence goes on along the minus strand of NC_090437.1, from coordinate 714,671,654 downwards.
ATCACAAACATAGAAATAAATTATTCAAGTGTTTAAATCAACGTACAGGAAATGTTACTGAAAACAATGAGGGTTATAAGATGTAAGAGTCACATACTGTCCACACTTATAGACATTATGGGCCTTATTACGACCTTGGCAGATGGGATACTCTGACACAAACGTGACGGATATCCCGCCTGCCGTTTTACAAGTTCCATAGGATGTAATGAACTTGTAATACGGTGGACGTGATATCTGTCAGATATCTGTCACGTTTGTGACGGAGTATCCCATCCGCCAAGGTCATAATCTAGCCCTATATGTTAAAAGTGCATGGTCCGTTTATACTAACAAGCCTTTATAACTACCCAAAGCTAGCCTTCTTTGCAAACTTAGAATAACAGCAAATGGAGAAAAAGTAAGGATAACTTGCAGTTTGCATGCAGCTCATTGATGCCAGTTCCCAATTCACTGTGCTACATTAGTATTGCCACTTATGAACTGGAATTAAAAAAGGCTCTCTGTGTCAAAAGCAGTAACCCACTTACCTAGTTAAATAAAATACAAATCTGTGAGTTTCATGTTACATGACAGACTTTGCAGCAGGCACATTAACTCTCTATGCTACTTTATGAGTCAAAACTGTGACTGGATAAAACACAGAGGGGCATATTAACAAGGAAAATTGCGTCACTCCTGCACCGTGCAACACAAGTCTAAAATGTGATTTATGAAGCCACACAAGGCTACCTTGCATGGCCCTGAGAGGCTTCATAAAATCTGTAGTAAAGCAATGCAGCGCTGTGTTGCATTACTCGGCCCCAAGGAGGCATTCCATGGGTGCTGCATGGGTGTTCCCATGCAACATCCATGGCTTTTGACGCATTCCCAGATTTACAAGAAGTGGTAGACCTGGGAAGGGCCAAAATGCTATTCCCCTGCCTTCCCTGGTGAGGCGTAACGAGGAGAAATACCTTTATTCACCTTGTTGTTTCCTCTTTCTGTGTGTGCTGCATTCTGCAACACACATAGGAAAAGGAAAATGATGCACTCAGGGGGTTGTTTTTGTGCAGGAATGTGTTCCTTCCTGCACAAAAACAATCCCCCCTTCCAAAACAGGCACCCTCGCACCACAGTACAATGGTGCCTGCTTTGGCGCTAGGCAGCCAAAACAGAACCAGCGCCGGCACAAAGGTAGGAGTGTGGCGTATTCTTTTAAATGCGGCACATTCCTGCCCTTTCCCTGTCACGCCGCACAGTGCAGCAAGGTGACCTGCTGCGCTGCGTAACTTAGCCATAAATATGGCCCAGAGTTCTCCTGGACCTGCATTACCCACCAGAGTTAGCTTATTGCTATTACAATTCCCTGAAAATTGCTGGGCACACAAAGATCGCTGCATCAGCAGTGCTTTGAATGGGGAGGCCCTATTAGGTATTCAGTACCTGCACGTCTTTTATTTGAAAGGGATAGCACCAGCACTTCTCAGCGCTGCTCGAAAGGTTTTACTGGAAAGGTATCAGCACTTCTCATCAGCAGACAAGTACTCTGGAACAAGGAGTACCTGCACTTCTGTATTTCCATTTCAAGCACTGTGCAGCAGGTGTCTTAACCCTGTAAGACATTTTAAATGCAGCCTCTTTGTGACCAATTAAGCTGAAACAGATTTATTGTCACATTTGTCCCTGTTGCAAAGTTCATTCCAGCAGATTATTTTTAAAAACAAATATGTAAATTGACAGTCAGACTCCACTTTTCATGACCCTGCCCTCATGACTACACCTCCTTTCCTCTGCCACTCTTTGGCCCGCAGTTTTTGAGTTCCCGGAGTAAATGTTTTACAATTCTAAGACTGTGGGTAGAACCATGGTTACCCTCATTTACATTTTGTATGGTTTCTTGAGTGTGCAGTGCAGGCTTTAGACAGTAGTTATTAATCACGTAAGATGATGCTTATTTCATTAACACTGTCATGTAAGCAATCTCTAACTCGTAACACTTAGCCTGGCCCAAACAAAGGGAAGATCTGAACATATGTATGCATTAAATGGTACTTTTGATATCTAAAAAGAATACATTATACAATCACACTTTGTCAACACGTGTATGTTTAGTTATATTTTTCTACTCACGTCAATACAGCATTGTTGCATTTTATCCTTTTTTTGCATTATGATAATTAAACCTCTGCATTTATAATGGCGACCTCTAACTGTCCTAAAAGAATAACAGGATGAACTTTCCACCTCTGACATGCAGAAGCAACCACTGGGAATCTTGTTTAACTGCTATCCGCACCATGGCTTGCAAATGCTGATATCAGATGCTGTAGCTTAACTAATCATGGTTTTGCCTCTGCATACCGTATCGGTAGTTCTGCAACTAAAAGGCTTCGTTAAAACTAGGTGTGTGGTGCAAAGAGAGCGCGGCACGACTGTTTACCAGACATGGAGAGTAAGTGACTTGCGCAGAATCAAAGGATGTTGATCCGTCGCCGGGATTCGAATCTAATCTTCAGTTCCAAGGTCGATGCTCTCTAGCCATTAGGCCACATATCATCCCTTATTAACAGCCGACACTTCAAACAGCTATCGATATTGAATTTGTACTAATAATCAGAGAGCAACACACCAGGTATGTTCTGGTGCGGTTACGTCTCAGCCCTGGCTCGTGCACTTCGAAAGCTTTGGGGCCAGGTGACGACACTTGTTTCTCGTACTGTGAAAGTCGTGCGCGTGTGAGGAGCTTGCACTTCTGATGTCCGAGACGTACATGTTCTGATTTTGCGAAAGCTTCAGTGTCTACTGAAATGTGGGGTTTAGTAGTTTATGCTCATTTATATTTTAGAGATACTAACTCCAGCACAGTCTATCAAGCACACAATGTGAAGCAGAGTGTGCTAGAATAAAAAAGCCAGGGTTGATGTTATTTGTTCATGCACAGCCTCCGAGACAAGACAGTGTTTGCTCTGTGTTTTTTTAAGTATTATTCCATGTACCTCAGTTCCGGGCACTTTTGACGTCGTAGCTGAACAAAGTGGGGCTGTCACTTTCTGGAATTGTATATGTATCTTTAGTGTGCAGCACAAAGACACACGTGTATTACCATCCTATATCAAGCCGAGAGCGAGAGTGTGCGCGACAGTGCTTAATTTGTGCTTGTTGTTTCCGGTGTTGAGCACCGGCACTTATTTTTGAGGGCCGGGGCTTACTCTTCTGCCACAAGCATTTGCTGCGAGCAAAAGACACATATGGGGAGGACGGGGAAAACGAAAGAGCGTCACAAGGGATGAAAGTAGAAAGTTGCAAGAGTGAGCTGAAGGGGCAGGGATTGGCTTTATATAGATCGAAGAGGCCCGAGATGGCTTCAGCATTACGGCGCCTCAGTACTCCGTGTTCACACATTTGATTGCAGCAGCCGCATGTTTAAGAGAACGACTATGGGCACCGGCACCTCTGTATTTACAAATTAAGCACTGGTGCGCGAGTATCAGAAAATGAGAGCGCGCGTGTTTTGAGAACGAGATTTAATGGCTGCGCGCACTCCCAATCACTTCTCTAAACACATAAACGCTATTGATTGCCCATACAAGAGTGGCGTAAGCTGAACAAGTGGCTAAAAGGTGCATTGTAAAATAAGTATTCTTCATTTTGAGCGTCAGCCCTTTATCTCATAGAAACGCTCAGCGTTTAAAGGTGATGCTGATGGAAATCCATTTTAAAGGTTACCTTGTCGGTCTGGAGGCTGGCCGGCCTGCCGTACCTGCAGCGGGTCACAAAGTGCTCGCAGTTGTTCCACAGCAGGCTGTACTCGACGCCCCCCACCAGCTCCTCGGCTCGCCGCGCCACCTCCTCCCCGGGCAGCGCCCCCTGTGGGAAGCTCCGGTCCAGGTGGTTGACCAGGATGCGGCTCCCGTAGGCGAAGTCGTGCACCGAGTCCACCCGCACGCTGGCCGCCTTAGCCAGGACCCCCAGCACCAGCCGCTTGTTGGTCACCACCTTCTGCAGCAGGGCTGGGTCTTCGGACAGCAGGGGCAGGATATCCGGCATCAGGTGGGCTACCCGGTCTTCCCCCAGGTAAATGCCAAAGTGGACGAAGAGGGTGCGGGGCACCTCCAGCAAGTCCCCTCTTTTGTATAGAGAAATGTCATAGTGCCACTCAGGGGTCGCTTCATCTTCTGAAACACTGAAGAGTTTGAAGTTGGAAATTAGCAGCACTTTCTCGATGAGAAAATACAGCACATCCAGCACTGAGGACTTCATTCTTCCCTCTTGCTGGCTGCGCTTTACTGTTGCATTAATGGGATTTCTGCGTTTTTCTATAAACGCTCTTGACGGGGCGGGGCGGCTGATTGGGTGGAGGGAACTCTCACTAGTAAGGAAAAGTGCCGCAGGATTGGCCGAGGGCATTTTGGCAGTGTGGTAAATTAAACTTTTTTTAGTTTTCCAAAGACAAATTTCGGGACTTTCCCTTCTTCCCCCACCGGTGTCAGTATTGCTATGCTTTCAGCGATCAGCCCATCCCAGGAGGTGCCTGCAGCAATAAACAGGATAAAGCCATGCACGGGCAGACAGCCAAGGAGGGACATCACACATTAAATGCATGCGGCTAACCTTGCTACGCACCAACCGTGAAGGACATGTATTGTACCTGGGACATTCGTATCCCGCCCTGTTTGCGTGGTGTACTTTCATGTCTGCGCCCCTTGCGTGACACTCCCAAAGCCGACAGCCCATGTTGCTTATTAGATTTCGCCTCTGCTTGGCTACCAATCTTCCTGCTTGACAGCCACATACTTTATTCAATTATGTGTTATTAATCAGAAGCGATGAATCATTGGAAAAATAAGATTTTGCTGTTTTGCAGTTTTTTTTTTGCATTTATCAAACACGTTTGTCCATAAAAATAAAAAAAATACCACCTGTGTTGACATCTCACGATTCACTCCCTGGTCGCATAAACTGGATAATGCATATTTAAGTGTGCTCATAACAGGTATATAACCAGTATGAATGCACCTACCAAACTATTGGGGTAATTTACGACCTCGGCGGTCTTTTTTGCAAGACCGCTGAGGGACCGCCGTGCGGAAGACCGCCTGTACAGGCGGTTTGCCGCTCGGCGTATTATGACTGTTGGCTGCTCTCCGTCGTTATTCCGACGGAGAGCCGCCAACAGCCATACTTGAGGGCAGCGGGGAAGTGGAGGTTGCTCCACCTCCACCGCCATGCCAACAGAACACCGCATCACGTCCTGTGATTCGCCGTGGCGGTGTTCTGTTGGCGGTGTGGTGTCGGCGGAGCTGCCCCCATGGCTCCCGTCCACTCCCGGAGGATCGTCGGACCAGGTAAGTCGATCGTCCATGAGGGGAGGAGGGTGGAGGGCTGTAGTGTGTTGTGTGCGTGCATGGGGGTGTGCGTGTGTGTATGTAGAGGGGGTGTGTGAGTGCGTGTATGCTTGCGGGGGTGTTGTGTGTATGGGAATGAGTGCGTGTATGGTGGTGGGGAGTGTAGGGGAGGGAGTCGGGGTGGGGGTGACCCCTATCAGTGCCAGGGAAGGAATTCCCTGGCACTGATAGTGCTTACCGCCATGGATTTCATGGCAGTACAAACCGCTGGAAATCCACGGCGGTAAGCCGGGTCCAAATAACGCCGGCGGTATACTGACGGCCGCAGTGCTGGAGACCCAGGTCTCCAGCCCGGCGGTCGTCTCCACCCTGGCGGGCGGGACGGAGAACCAGCGGTTGACCCTGGCGGTAACCGCCATGGTCATAATACACCAAGGTAAGACTGCCAGGCTGTTGGCGGTCTTACCGCCAGTTCTCCGCCATCCGCCAGGGTCGTAATGACCCCCTATATCCCAAACACGACACAAATATGAATAGACATACAAGTACGATTTTCTCACATATAGCTTACTAAGGCCCCCATTATGAATGGGTGGGGAAGATTTAGGTTCGCAGCTACTGAGAGGCTGCAATATATGGTTCCGTCGAGTATCTCCACACCGAAACCCATCTACTATAATGAATCCTCACGGAATGGAAAATAATTTACTGCAGACCTGTTTTTCTGCACAGAATGTAGATTTCCATAGGGATTAAGACTCGCATTTACCTCTGGCTGTCAGCAGGTGGTAAACGTGAGCGGGAGGGCAGGTGCTGTGTGAGTGGCTGAGAGCGCTGGGTAGTGGGGCGGCCGAGGGAAGGAGAAGATGTGACCTGGCAAGGGAGAGCATTACATGCTCCTCCCGTTCCACAGAAAGGGTTTTCAATGGGACATTTACAACCCAATCCCAAAGCGATATTACCGGACTTCTCAGACGATAAAATCGTGCATTTACTGTAAGAATGCCAGCTGTATCGGTGCGTATACGGAATTGGACACATACATTAAATGACACTAATTTACATGTTCTTACATCCCAGGGTGACGCCATTCATAATCAGGCTTTGTAGCATCCCACATGGGGAAATAGCTCCACGTGACTTGTAATCTTGGCCTACGAGAGTGGTTACAAATCGTAATGTTGGCAAATAAAAGAGCGGTGGCAGTAGGCAACACGCGCTTGCACGGGTTTACACAATGTGCTCAAGTTGGGGCTGGCAATCATATTAAATAATGAGTCACAGCCCCTTAAAACACTTGTTTCTGGCAGAATGCAGTGTGAAGCGACAGTATACTTCGTGCTCATATTCCTTGAATTTACTTTCAGCACTTCATTCAAGGAGAGCTTGCACTGTTCAGTCTGGAGTTATTTATTTTTTGTCTCATAAAGCGTAAACCCCAACCAAATGAGGTTCAGAGGGGCGTACAAAAGAGACCGAGAAATAAATAAGAACATGTTAATACATGTAGGGATTAGTAGTATAATTGAACATACACTATTATACATTAGTCACATTAAATGTCTGAACGTAGGCATAGGTTATAAGAAGTACAAATATAATAGGGCGATACAAGATACCAACAACATTAAGTGTACGTTAATAAGGAAAAGTGAATACGCATAAGCAGCAATCATACAACACATTGGTCTTTCAAAGGTACAGACGATAAAATGTTTATAAACTGAAGAGCAGAGACGGTGAGAGAGTGCCGATGCGAGGTATTACGAAATTATTTAGCAAAAACAGCTGCTGGCAGCTGTCTGAAAGTCCACTGACCCACCTGAAATTGTAAAATCCGGGCAATTTTAATAGCTCAAGGTGGAAACAAACTACCTTGAACTTAATGCATCCAAAACGGAGATTTCCACGCGCGAATGCTAGGAAAACTATGATCTTTGGACAGCTTGGCTCAAGCACCAAAAACGTCAACAGAAGTGAAACATTTGGGAGTTATCTTGGACTCCTCACTCTGACGTGCTCTCAAGTTAACCAAGTGGCCAATAGTGCATTTCATACTGCGCGGATACTATAATAAATTCTCCTGCATCTGAGATTCTGACAGAGAATCCAGGTAATTACCTCCCTCATTATATCACCTCTAGACTGCTGTTCAAATGCATTATGCAATGGAGTCTCACTTTCAGTTACTCAGCACCAACAAAGAATTCAGAATACATTGCAGTGACAACGCTTATACCTAAACCCATGGGCCTCTTTCTTTCCCGACTTTAAAAGCCCTTTACAGGCTGTTCATTGACAGATCCTTTAAGATCCTCTGCTGAATGCTTAAAGGCATAAGTGGCAAGGTTCCTGCTTTATTACATTAAAAGTTCAAGAGATACTCTCAGAAAAGGACATTGAGAGCCAGGTTGGCACCACAGATAATTATATCACCTTACAAGAAGGTAGTTATAGGTGGTACCTCTTTCTTTGTCAAAGCGGTAACAATCTATAACTCGATTTTGGCAAAGATAAGAGCCATTGACAACCACTAGCTATTTAGGGGCATGGCGGAACCCAAGCTTTCTCCAGGCAAAGCCACAATAAATAGACAGACCCGATGTATTTAATGACCACTCAAAAAGGATAGACACAACAGTGCTCCACTAACAGCATTTAACACATGAGGAATTGATTCCGTAGCAGACAATTATCAAGCTCACACTCTCATGAAGACCTACTTGAGCAGCACTGGATATGGCGGAATCAGAATTGGCGTGGGTGATACCACACAGACAAAAGCTGACGATAACAAATAATACCACTTTCTCATTAATATCTTTATTTACATTTTATAACCAGCTCTTGCTTTGGAAAAAGGTTACATACTTTCCATCTTGCAAATTACTATTCACTGGCATATGTTAATGATAATAGTGTAAACAATAAAAACATAAACATAGCTATATCGATTGGTAAATATTGTCCAGGAATGCCCTACTAAATGTGTACCAATTTGGCCAACATACACATTTATGAAAATATTGTACGAGTTGCTCCATCTTGGCCGTCTGGCCTGCTCCCCTATAAGTCTCCTATAGTAATGGCCAGAGATTCCACTGCAGCACAAGGGTGATGATGCAAAGCCATCACAGTTCTAGACCTTCCCCTATGACTGATCCTGTGTATCTTCCCCTAGGATGGTCACCCAGGTTATGTCTTGTGTTAACAAACCATTCCTCTCTCTTCACAGATGCCTCCGATCCCCCTTGAGAAATTGTATCAGAAGAACAGTCCATGCTAGTAGTATAAGGGGATACCTTCCATCAAGCTTTTGACAGATACCACACCTGTGGTGACGTAGGCAATGACATAGCAGTGACATGGGCGCCCCCACCCCGTGCTGATGTAGGCCCTTACGTAGGTGTGGGTGTGTCACATGGTTTGTGACATCATGGGGTCACATGTTAGCCATGTGACAGGGTCCTAGCCCCTTGTGTCTAGGTCTATGGGCTGTGTAAAATGAGGGCAATGGTGGTGGGCAACCTGTTTCCGAGCCTAAGAGGACAGGTCTGGACATGTCAGACATTCAGGACCAAGTGGCTGCTTGGGGGCCTCCTCATAGGGCGGAGCTTTGGGATTGCAGGCCAAACCTCCTCACTGCTGGCAAATCCAAAAAGAGGGGTGGGCAAATGCTGCAAAAGCTGTGACATGTGATTAGCACCACGTGTAACCCTAGTACCGTATTAGAGCCATCAAGGAGAGCATGTGACCGCTATGTGTTGTAGAGGCGTACATCCTTTTTGAACCATAGAATAGATATAAGGAGTCAGTTAGAGCAGCATGCCAAACCGTGAACCACTTCTGGAATAGGTTGTATAGGCAATATTAAGAGATGCAATCCGCTCACCAGAAAAGCCACTGCCTCAGGAGCCCAGAACTCTACCAATAGATATTATCGGACCCTAACACCTCTTGTGTTGGATGAGAATGCACAGGAGACTGCTCCTAAAGATGGGGGTTCCGACGTTACTGGGTTTCAAGAGGAACTTTGCCAGCGGTTTGAAAATCTCAGCCTCAAGGATTTGCCGCAACTATTATCCCCGATCAGAATGATAGCAGCGACAGCGAAGACTCGAAAGACAATTTAAGTGATGCAATCAACTTCAACAACACTGAAGATGGTGAAGAAGGTGTAGCAACACTGAATTCACCGATCTATGAAGACATGGGCTTTCAGGAGGCCCCTGATCCAGAGGCAGTCGTGGTACAGCCGACAAATGTGAAATCCGAAGCCGCATATATACACCAATGGACCTGTGTGACTCGCAAGATTTCAGAGCAGCCGCTGAGTGTAGCGAAAATGCTGAGTAAAAACTCTATAGACAATTATCGTGTTTAACTGCTAGTATGTCTTTTGCTTTCTGTTTGAACCACAGAAAACAACTGCAGAAAGAGATGCTTCAGAGTGGTCTACGCGAAAGGTTAACAATGTAAATTTTTACTGCTTATGGTGTTCCAGATAGTATGAAAGTATTACAAGCCGCGTAAGAAATGTGTCAGCACTTACAATAGGACCAATTTTGAAAAGGAAACGTCGGGCGTACCCTACGACACCATAAGGCCTGTTAAAGGTTTTACGGCGACCGTTGTGAACACGTGTTAAACATGACTATTATAACCTGTGTTACGGGCATAAAATTAATGAGCCACAGCAGGAGGCTCACAACTGTCTATACGAGTTGTACACTGCAAGAACAATTCGACACATATGTAGCCGGTTAGACCCACACACGGTATATAAGTTGTTAAGGGTGGTGTACGGGTTGTCAGCTGTGAAGAAAGGTGTCCACGTCAATATGATTAAGGTCTTCGCAGCAGGGGTCAATGAGATCCGATACGCTGCTGAGCCCTGCTCAAAACTCGAACGCATGCAGGGGCTGTGTACCTATTTGACAAAAGCTTGATAGAAAGTATCATAGAAAGACGAATGTGTGATATTTATTATAAAAATAGAAGAATGAGGTCTTTAGCCCCACGAAAGTTGTTTTAAAAAAATATAATACAGAGATCGTGGATAGCAGACCATAACGGTGTTACTTAACGCTATATACTTACTCACTTTTAGGACGCGAATCAGAGTGTTGCGGTGCAAGATGTCTATGAGTTATACTCAGGCTACATCTGTATCGGGAGATTGATATGTGTGCTGGTTAAAGAAAGAATAGCTGAAATACACCCTGTGACTCTGAATTATCGGAACCTCCAGCTACGTTGCAGTGCAACAGTCCTGTGTGTATAGCCAACTGGTGTATCAACACGTGGCTACCCTCAGCGGATAATACTGGAGCTCGGACCAAGACCGTGTGCGAGAGTTAAGACTTTCACCACTGACTGGGCTACACCATGCTTTGGAACTCCTGACTGAAGATTATTTCACTAATAAAGGTCCTGTATTGTCCGGACTAGAACTGTATGAACTGTTGAATGCTATCAGTATCCTGAGCATCCAGAGTTATAGGTGGGGGGAGCAGGAAGTCATGTCTAGGGCTATTGAGCGTATAGCTATAAAAATATCAAAGCTTGTGACGCTGAGACCTAGTAAAAGAAATTCCTCTGAGTAATATGTGTAACAAGTATAGTACTATGTATACATAGTCAAATGGCCTCAAGGTGTTCAGCAGTGGCGACAGCTATAAGCTATGTACCACAAAATGTCAAGTGCACAGTGTTTATGTAGTGCTGAACCACTTTTTAATTTTTTTTTTTTATGTTTAGTAAAACGACCTTACACAAAACAAATGTCTTTCATTTCTTGGTTACAGTGTGTGACAGCATGACGGGGGGTGCTTTAAGGAAGATTTATTACGATACACAAGGGGTTGGAAGCTTTGGAGGCTCCGAAGCTCTATTTAGAAGGGCTTGAGTTGAAAATGAATCTGTAAACCAATCAATGGTGAAGATTGGTTAGCGGGGGAAGAGGCGTATTCACTCCACAAACCAGCCGGGAGACGTTTTAAGAGGAGGGCCACAGTTGTTAGAGCGCAGCTAGATTATCAGTAGCAGGCAGGCATAATCAGTCTTCAAGATCTAGCAAAACATAACACCGACATACTGTGTATATTAACAGTCATAGACGTATTGTCCAAGTACGCCTATACAGAGGCGTTAAACAATAAAAGTGGTACCAGCGTCACCGCCGCCTTTAAAGACATCTTCACAAGAGGTCGAATACCTCAAAAACTACAAACAGACGCTGGAAAGGAATTTTTAAACAAACATTTTCAGAAATTATTAAAGCAGCACGCTGTTCAGCATTTTGTAACCCACACCTAGGTAAAAGCGGTGGTTGCAGAGCGTTTTAACAGAACTTTAAAATCAAAGATGTGGCGATATTTCACAGCCAGCAATACTTACAGATACGTGGATGTTCTAGAGGCTTTTATAGATGTTTATAACGCCAGTTACCATAGGACCATCAAAATGTCTCCCGTGGAGGTAACAGCGGATAATTTATTAATGGTGTGGAGAACTGTGTACGGGAGTCGTCTCGAGGCAAAGTCAAGAAACCTGCTTTAAAAGAAAGGGATCATGTCCGGGTTTCAAAGTTGAAGGGCGTCTTCACCAAGGGCTACCAACAAACATTTAGCAATGAGATATTCATAGTGGAAAGTGCGGAGCTTAAAGAAGGGGTATATATTTACAAGTTGAAGGACTACAATGGGGAAATGGTAAGGGGCGTCTTTTACAAAGAAAGGTTACAAAAGGGTGTACAGGGTTAAAAAGGTTCTGAAAAGGAAAGGCAGCAGAGCTATGAGACAGGCGCTGGTCAAATGGCGGGGGTAGCCTGAGAAATGTAACAGTTGGGTTTTGGCCAGCTCGCTGCACGGTGTGTGAGGTCGTGCTGTAAGCGCAGAGATGGAGACGTCACCTTTTTATATTACGCTACCATCCAACGTAGAAAGACATGTTCCCTGAAAAAATCAGATTTCTAATTATACGGTGAAACTGGCTAAACCGGTGGACCTAAAAGGGTCCTGGGAGGTTGCCCTAATGGAGATACAGTACCCTAGAACATGGAATATGTTTACAAAGCACAAGGTTAAATTTAATATAAAGCGCTCTCAGGACTTCTTGAGCTTCCCCGTGAGTTTCCCACACAGGTATTACACCACCGTAGTGGCGTTGGTCAACGCCATCAACAGAGCCATAGCCGGCATTGAAGAGTATGCGAATATACATCTGGTGTTGGATAACGTTAGAAGAAAAGTGTTTCTTAAAGCCCCGGAGCTCGACATCAGGTTTACCTGTACCAGTAAATTACAAAGGGTTTTAGGGGCCGTACAACATGTGAAAAGACAGGTGGATCCAGACCCTACGTGCCCCAATATTAACAGTGGATTTTATACACTCTATGTGTATAGCAACATCGTAGAACCTCAGAGGATAGGGGATAGTTATTTGCCGTTGTTGAGATGGTTCCCGATGAAGGGTGAAAATAACACGATGGTTAATATACAGCATTACAAACCCATCTGCGTGGCAATTTCCCAAAAACATTTTGACACTATAACCATCATGATCTACGACGATCAGTCAGAGCTGGTGGCCTTTAAACATGGGAAAGATATTGTCAAGCTTCATTTAAGGCCGCGCCGCAACGGTGACTATTAGGCAATTGTGATGATCATTATGAAAACATACGGGGATCCCTCTATGTACAGGGACTAATATATAGTTCAGGCCAGCTATGGAGGACTGTCGGCCTACTTCCAAGGGGCACCCGTTACTTATGGGGAGCTTCTTCCGGAGTTTGTTTAGAGGAGCCATGCCATTTCTGAGAAGAGGATACGAAATTGCAAAACCTCACATTAAAGCGGCTGCTAGGAACATAGCCCATGATGTCATGGGCTCCGTAACGTCGCCTGTCACCAAGCACATGAACAAACCGCCCCAGGAAGGAACTGGGTTTTGTACAAAGCACGTGCGGGTGTTAAAAGGAAGTGAAGGGCTTTGAGACATAGGGGCCCGCCAATGCCCTATAAAAAATGGATGACTTATTCAAAAGACCCACACAAAAGAAGAGTCGTAAGAAGGAGGAGATCTTCCAAGAAGAAGAAGAGACCATACTCTAGTGCGAATATTTAAAAAATCCGCTATTATGGCCTTCGTACACTGCGCCTTGGGTGAATGTGCCAAATCTGAGCTAGATTTGTTTTCTCTTAAACCCACACAGACCAGCATCGAGAACAGTTTTTTCATGGAAGTATCGTCTCTAGCCGCTCTGACGCCTCTGGCGCCGATAGAGTTTTATGTGTCGGGATCCACAGATGTGTATTTGGATCTCAAGAACACTCTGCTACACCTCGTCTGCAAAATAACCAAAGCGAACGGCACCAACATTGAGGCTGATGCTAAAGTGGCACTGATCGCCTACCCCATTGCAACCATGTTTAATCAGATGGACATTAACCTGGGTGATCGACCCATCACACAGAGTGATAACATGTATGCCTACAGGGCCTACACAGAGAGTATTCTAAATTACAGTCATGAAGCCCTGGACACACAGCTTTCAGCTGGACTCTTCTACAAAGATACTGAAGTGTATTTTGAGAAACAACGTTGGACGGGGCAGCAATGGTTTAAAAAAAAGAGCCAGCTCTGCCACCTGCAGTAGGCAATTTGATCTCCTGGGGCGCATACATTCAGACCTTTTCTTCCAAGATAAGCTTCTAGTCAACGGTATAGTTCTTAAGACAAAAACTCAACCGCAACAAGGACGCGTTCTGTCTCATCAGCGGCGATGCAGAGCAGTATAAACTGATTATGTTGTCGCAAGCCTGTTCGTAAAGAGAGTGAAAGTGTCACAGAGCATCAGACTGGCCCAGGCGGAAGCTTTACAACTTTTGAACACCAAGTACGCCATTGAAAGAGTGGCTCTGAAGATATTCAGCATCCCCGCCAGTACTAGATTAACGCAGCAGCAGAATCTATTTCCGGGGCAACTAACGAAACTCATCATCATAGGGTTTGTGGACAATACAGCTTTTAGCGGGCTCTATACCACTAACCCTTTCAACTTCAAACACTACGACATCAACTACGCCGCTTTGGTCCACGAGTTATCCCTGCAAAACCGTTCACTCCAAGTTTTGGAACATCCGATTTTGTCAGGGAATATCTCAGTCTGGTCTCAATAACGGGGAAACATCTGTGGGACTCAGGAGTTGTTGTTTCAAGAGAGGGCTATGGGGTCAGCTACACGTTGCTTTCATTCGACCTGACTCATGACCTGGAAGATGGTGACCACTACAACTGTTCAAAAACGGAAATCAAAAGATGTAATACGCTTTACAGAGACGCTGGCTCCCAGCGTGAATATGGTTGTATTCTCGGTATTCAACAGCGTTATCCAGGTCAATCACTCCCGACAGCTTATGTTTGTCTATCATTAAAAGATTGTAAAATGGACACTGTAGGGATATGTGACTTCTTAAGCAGGCATAAATACACTAAGAAATACTTTTTAGGTGTATTTCCTAGCAACGGGATACCTGAGAAGATAGGCCCTGAAAGACCCTGCACCCTAGTCTTTAACACCGACCCGCATTACAAGGGTGGTACACATTGGGCAGCCATGTTTCTGGATGTAGATAAGGTTATAGTGTTTCACAGTTTAGCAGAGTTCCCCAAGCATAACATTTATACAAAACCGATATTCAAATATGTAAAAAAAGCATTGCCCGCGGTTGAGTATGACAAGCGGCGTGTACGGGATTCTCTAGCCGTCACATGTGGGGAACATTGTATATATTTCATTAGTAAAATGTCTGAGGGGATGACGTTTAGAAATGTTTTAAATCTGAATTCCGCCGATCTAGTAAACAACAATGGTATTGTTATGGAATATGTGAATAAAAACACTAGGCCCATGTCGAGCGTTGTTAAAACAGAATACGGTGTTTGTCAAAAGTGTAAGGCTTTGTAAAGCCTCTATTTGTAGTGATGGTTGTCCACAATAAAAAAACATTTTAAACACAAATTCAGACTATGCATTTTTATTCACCCACACACATTTTGTAAAACCATTTAAAAAAAGATGACTGACGACTGTTGAAAAGTTAAAAGTGTTTTTTACAAACAGTTTTCAGCACAAACATATACACAGGTAGAGAAATAAATGAAGTATAAATCTTTCGAGACGTGAACCTTTTTAACAAAACTGTACAACGGTTCAAATTTTGCGGTTACATTAGAACGGTAACCATGTGTTCATTTTGAAGGATCCATATGTAGAGCGTCGCTGCTCCTAGACAGTGTTAGCTGAGGAAAGAAAGGCGACGTTGGCATGGTGGGACTCATGGTAAAAACACTAGGGGTAGGATCTTTCCAGCCTTCGCCGGTGTTCGGCGTTACAGACGATCATGGAGGAGATGATGAGTTCCGCAGCGGCACGTAGGAACTGCTCCTATCCTCTAGGAGAGTTTTGTGTCGATAGGGTTTTACTGTGCGTGAGACCTCTGACCAAATCGTACATGTGTGATCCAGCAACCAGTTGTCCCTTGTAAACGAATTCACCCCGGTCGTTCCAAGAGGTCAGATCTTTAGTCGCAGTCATTTTACCGAGCAGCATCTGTGCTGCCCCTCTATACCTCTGACCTATATTTCTTGAAAGGTCTTCGACAACAGCGTCCGTGGGGACCAGGGTGCCCGGGTCTTGAGGGGCTATGGGGTCTGCTGACGGCTGTTCCATGGTGGGGGCATACAGAGTCAATTAGTTTTTTCAGATGCTAATTGTTTGTAATACTGTAAAAAGTTTTGAGGGGCTCCTGAGTAAAGCCCGCGTCGTGTGGTTTTAAATCAGTTCGGTTCAAAATGGCTTTGATCTCAGCATCGATATGCTGTGTCTCATTTCTGTGTATGTCCCAGACATCAGCGGTAGAAGAGCCCAACTGTTCCAGCTGGTGGCGAGGCACAAGGTAAATTTTTTGGGAGTGCTCTATCAAGTCCTCGACAGGAGACCTGTTATTAGGGGTATAGCTATACCCAGCAGCGCCCCTATAAAACCTCCAGACTGTTTGACCAGTTTCCTTTTAGAAAGGAACAACACCCTTTTATTGCTGAGCTTCTTAATAATGTGGCGCTTCGTCTTCAGCACACGGAACTGTCTCGTTGATATCGGGTGTTTAGGGCTGTTTCTGAAATGGCTGCCACTAAATCGTCCGAAGCAGCTCACTAATAGCCTTTCTTTTCAGGGGGCTGGCTGTGACCAGCATTTTTAGGAGGTCTAAATTGCGCCGTAGCCGCGCAGACATGGTGGTGACATTATATTACAAGATTTAGGGTATAAATGTTATAAAAGTCTTCTTAAGGGGTCTTTTTATAGGCTTTAGGGACTGTTTTAGGCGTGTAAGTGATTGGGAAGTTAGGGGAGAAAATACCAGAGGGTAGTCTGTAGTCTTCTAGAGTATTGGGTTTTAAATCTACTAGTAAGTAGCCATGGGGTTGTGCAGTAGCGTCGTTAAACGCTTCCATGAAAAACTGCATTTTTCCGGGGTACATCTGTTTAGCTATAATTGATATCTGAAGCTTGTCGCGTTTTTTTTAAAATAAGGCCAAGTATGAGGCGTTGAGAGTTATAGAATGACTGCTTTTATCTTTGTAAAATAAGTTCTGCACGATGTAGCATATGCTCAGATTACGATGATGTGAATATTGAGTAACAGCCCTCTCAATCTTGGGGTGGTCCCCACCTTCACACATGAGATCGTCCACAACAACCATGTTTACAAGGTGTTTAGGTAACAAGTTGATGTTGTTGAGATTACTGGGTACGCCTTCTACAAAACGGATGGGTGGGAACTTTAGGGAGAGTTCCGTGTAAAGAACTTGCCAGCAAGAATAAAGCCATACAATGTTGTTCGGGGTCTGAGATAAAACACCGGTTAGCGTTTTCTAACAGTTTCTTTATAAAATAACTTTTACCGCTATTTGAGGGACCTGCTAAAATGAATGGGTGTTGCAGCCTGGTGTCCATAGCGGTTGGAGTTCACCACTCTAATGTCTTTTAATAACTGTACGGCACTATTTTGTAGTCCTTAGTGAAGACACGTTCATCAAACACTACATGCAGTGTTTTATACAACAGCTGTGTTGTAATTTCCCACCAATTTTTAGACCTGACTATGCTAGGGTGGTTTACGACTATTGCTTTGCTATTTTTTGTGATTGTTCGATGCGTAGTACTCATGCACCAGACCCTTCAGATGGTCAAAATTTATTTGAACCGTATTGCTAACGTTTAAAGTGATACCTTTTACTTTCATGCAAACCCTGTTGTTAGAGCTTTTGTAACTACAGGTCTTGTGTCCGGAGGAAGTGTATTCGAGTATGTACTCATCCTTTTCGAGCTCGCTGGTCAAATCCCCTAGATAATCACCCAGCGGAGGATCTTCATCACCCTCTTTACTCACAAAAATAACAGGGTCGGTGTTGTGGTACAAACAACAATCCTGAAGCCTATCCAACAGCTTGTAAAGCTTTAGACGAGCGTGAGCAGTTGAGAAGCACGCTATGAAGATGTTTATATTGTTACACATTGTGGGGTACTCTTTGGCGTATTTCCAGCATAGAACGGCCGTCTCATCGTCTATAAATTCACAATTGGACACGTCCTAAGATGGGGCAAATAGATACTTAAAAAGATCGTCTGGGTTTTGTGACAATGGATGTGTTTGACAAATTGGTACGCTGTGTGAATTTTCCCCACAAGGAATTGAGACAGAGCTTAGCTAACTGACGTCTGGCGGGGTTATCCTTAATGAACTCAGGTTTCAGCGTAATACCCTCGTGAGCTTGGTAATCAGCAATGTACTTTTCATCGATGCACCAGTCGGGATACCCCCATGCCTCCAGTTTGTCTCAGAGAAACAAGTTGATGTACTCGGAAAACAGTTGTGTTGTGTGGAAAGTGCCACATTTCCTGTATTTTACTGAGATGGTACCCTTTCTCGAGGGCCGTCTGCACCTCAATGGTACACCATGTCCCCTCCAGAAGCCTTTGCTCATAGCTATGTCTACACTCACTAGTCTGTTTACTTTCAGCGCATGTTTGACATAGGGGGAACATTAGCTTGCCGTCAACTCTGTACGGAAGCACCGGGAAGTAAAGCTTCTGCGTAGGGTGAATTTGACACTTAACGAGCCCAAAGTACTCGTCGAGAGGCATAAAGTTCCTATACATGATCCTAGGATGCCCCACTGGGTACAACTTCACCTTGTTCACAAATGGATACAGACTTGAGAAGTCGTAGTAGTCTATTTTCTCACCCTCACCAGCGACCTGGTACAGCTGTATGGCGTTTGTACGGCCGCCGAATAAGGCATTATGGGGTTCCAACGGGGATGGTAACTGCCGGCTCTTAATAAAAGTGCCCAGTTCTGCATCTTATGTTAGCTCATCTAACCACTCGTGTTCCTAGAGGGTTCTCAAAACAAAGCTGCTGCTTTCAATATACTGCGCCTTTGCCAGATTACGACGATGCAGATGTTCAAACGTGGTGCCCTGCAGTCTATTAAACTCGTGGGGTTTGTAACAACGCGGACACCCGTGGTAAAAGCAGCCATTGAAAGGCGGTTGTTAACACATTAATTAACGCATAGCCGTCTAGGTAGTAGCGGCCCAGTTGGTATTGGCCGCCCTACAACGCGTGTTGAATGAAGATGTTCTCTTTTTCCGAGACGTGCATGAGCCACTGAATAGATGGGGTGGAGTAACATTTCTGTTTACCGTTATAGAGGCCAGGCGGTACTAGAGCTATGGTTTCAGGTTTTAAAAACATGTGCTGATAAATAGACATGCACATTGAACCCACAGTAATGTTCTTAAATGGGTCTAGGTATTTCACGATTTCTATCCTCTTATGGGATTTGGTTTTGATAAACCTGAACCGTTTCATCATCCCCATCATAACATCTCTGACAAGGTTGCACGCTTTTCGCAAGATCATGACATCTGCCTGACAGTAAGCTTTCAACTCTGTTTGAAAACGAAACCAATTTTCATGGTTTTCATCGTACCACTGTAGAAAGCTCTCTTTTTCAGATGGTATCATGTACTCAATGCCATAACTGTCGGGTGGAGGCATAGCTCCGCTGTAATTCTGATTAGCCCATGTGTTAAAAAAGTTAGGGAAATAACCTCTGCATTCTTCAAAACCAAAGGCTTTTGGCAACTTGCTCAACTTCATAGGTTGAAAATGTAAGGTGTCTATGAACCTAATTTCAAAAGGCACAACCTTTAACAGCATAAGTTTGGAACCCTGGGTGATGAGCTCCACGGCCAGCTTTTCACAAATCAGGTCCCGGAGAATAGAGTTGTGTGCCAGCATTACATACTCGTGGTATTTCGGTTGCAAGAACATGTTGAGGAAATCATTCACGCATTACCAGGCTTCAAACTCCCAGTTTTCATCGGCTGTTAGATGACGGGAATAAATGTAGTTAGGCTGGTGCACACCTGTCTCATGCGTACACTCTATATTGAATACGATATAGTCTTATGTTTTTTTCTGGGGGAAGCCTTCAAGCATGTAACACTTGTGTGCTATTCCGGCTATAAAATACGCTTTACACCTGGGAATTGCATACCTTTACAATCATGGTCGTCGGCCTTGTAGCGCCCGCAAGCCCTACAGTCTGATTTACGGGTGCACTGTGCAAGGTTGGTGTGTAGGTACAAGCAGTCTTGCGACCAACAAAACATCTTACATGTCGAGCAGTGCAACTTCTGAGCGTCATCGTTGACACACCTGTATCTCCAACATATTTTACAGTGCATTTCACACAAGTGTCTGGTTTGGTTGTTGTATATGTGGTCGCAATGTTCTACACATACTTTGCTCCTAGAAAACCCTTCAGGTTCAAGATACTGTAAAAGTGGTTTTCATGATGTAGCTCACAAACGTTTTTGTTTTTCACACTTTCAATTACTTCCAAGAACCGCTGTGGTACAGAACTTTTACCGTAACGGCAAAATGGTTCTCAAAAAGGCCCAGGTCCCCAAATCCAACCACTCTGTCGGGTGGTGGCTGAAGCGCCTCATGGGCTGCTGCCGCCATAGACATAATGACGGTGTCTGGGGTAGCTCGGTCCACCAACAACCCCGCGATGCTCGCCGCCAAACACATATTGGTAGTTCCGGTGTTAAAGTCGAGCAACCATCGATATTTTTTGCTGATGTTTTTACTGTATATGACACTCTTTAAAGTTCTGGAAGCACCACCCTCATGACCCCTAACAACGAGGGCGATGATTCTGAAGGTCACGTAGGCCAGTAATTCAGCCTTGCTCTGTAAAAGCTTAGACAGGTTTTCCAGAAATGTCACAGCATCAAACACATCTCGAGACGACCGTCTAGTGAACAGAGGACTATTGAGACCCTGCTCCTGAAAATGCATCTGAAAGAAATCGTTAGGCCCCACATCGTGTAACAGTTGTTCTATGAGTGTTTGCACGGCCTGGTGTATAGCTATAACACCATGATCGGAGGAGTTTAGACTGTCTAGGTTAACAAACCTAAACTCCGCATAGTGCTCTGTAGCGTTAAACCTCCCTACAGTACGACCGTACCTTCTTCCACTTTCCAAAACCACCGGTTCTGAATCCTCAGCTTGAGGACCGTCGGAGGTTGGAGGGCTCCCCGGGGTATCATCCGACGATACTTGACTACGGTTCGTTGTTGGTGTACCTTTATACCTCATTGTAATGCTTAGTCTGGCTTTCTTTAATTTTCTGATTAAAAGCTTACGGTTTCTAGCACTACTAGCCCACTTCTGTTTCTTACAAACCCAGCTGGTTTTAGACAACCGACCACAGCCTATTTGAACAATAGTAGGGGTATTTACAAGAGGTAGCCTAGACATTTCACCTAATACGGGCGGGGATCCTTCAGAATGTTTTGGGTTGAGCCTGCTCTGAACTTTACCCCTTGAAGCCCTGTAAATGCCTATATTCTCTCCTAACTTTATATTTTGAGGCCTTATGGGGAATGTTTTTGGTGTTGAGGGTTCTGCTTTTAGGAGTTTTAAAGAGTTAGGATCTGGCTCTCGCGGCTTTTATGTTTTGAGCGTTCGTAAAACACGTAGAGCTTTACTGAGTACATCCTGGGTCATCTTTTTATATTGAGACCTAAGGACACCAGTATTAATAAATGTGGCTCTTACATTCTGTAGGTCAGCCTGCATGCATAGTCACGCAGGTATATTAATGATGTCTACAACTGCTGAATCGCAAGATTGGACTATCTCCTTTCTACACTGTGCCAACCTCTGAATTAAAGTCCTCATGGTATCTCTTGAAGATGCAATATTGTGTCCGTTCTTACCCAGTTTTAAAGTCTTTAGGCGTAGTCTGAATTTTAGCTGTCCAACAGATTGGTGTATTCCTTTTATATATGTGCCCAGGACTCTAATACGGTCTGATGCTCCATGTTCTGGGTCATTACTTGAGACACTAGATGGATGATTGACATTTCCCCAAGCCGCCCCTGCTACAGGTCCCCGGTTAGTATTATTACCTCCTTTCTGAATGGATGGACTGGAACGGGTCAAAAAAGCAGGGCCCCAATGTGAACACCCCGGGGTTTGGGAGGCCTGATCATCGCTAGGTGGTGTTCCAAAACTCTGTTTTGGTGAACCAGTACATCCTGTACTGCTGGCAGGGCATATTGAGGAGGAGGGTGAAGACCACTCCCCGCAGGCACTTGGTGTCGTGCTGGTGGGGTCGTATGCTCCAGGGTGTAGAACTGGTGACATCAGACATGGGGAAGTTAAATGCTGGTCATAATAACTCAAGGCCTCAGATGCATAGGAAGTGTTGTGGATGGGTGATGGTGCTTGAGACCCTGTTGATTGCAACCCTGCGGTGGATGTGTTAGAAGAGTCACAGGGCGCTGCTGTGGCTTCAGAACTCTCTACCAATCCCGCTAGCACCTTGAGAAGTCCGATACACCTGGAATAAGGATCCTCTATGGGGTGATCATTTTCCAATTTTGTGTCCCAAAGACTATGAGGGATAGTTATACAGGTTGTTGGTGCTAGGTCGCCGACGGACCCTCCTATATGAGACTCCACAAGGGTTGAACATTTAGAACGTTGGGGGCTAGGTGGAGCAGTCTGAGCCTTAACAACTTTTTTAAAAGACAGGTCTAAAGGCAAGGCTTGTAGCTCAGGGGTCTGCAGCTTTTTCTTATGGTTCTTTAAGAACAACTGATTTATTTTAGGACTGTTGCACTGCTTAGGGTCACCTCCAGAGCTTTTACATGGTACGGGATGGTGTGTGTCTGAGGTTGTAAGCGTGTAGCTGTCGGAGTGTCCAAGCCTCTGCAAATAGGTAGTTGCTGTACAAGTGTTTGCGGTACTGGGGATAGCCTTTATTACTGTTGATGCGGTGTAGTTAAGAGCCGTACCTGGGCCATGACTGCTGTCTGTAGAGCCGATGCACGGTTGGTCCTGGGGTCCTGCGATGTTCACAGATGCGCTGCTGTCATGGGGTGTTGAAGGGTCACGTTGTTGACCTTTAAAGACGCCGCCGTCCACTTAGCCTGATGGCCGACTCCTTCAGATCTCTTTTGTGATGACTCTAGGATGTAAAGATAACAAAATACATATTAGGCGTTGTTATAGTCGCTAAACCATGGCGATGAAAGAGGTTTGAGACACACTAAGGATTGAATTCATCTGGCTCTACAGTTTCTAAAAACTCACCTGTGGTGTTCCGTTGTGAGGGACCTTTCTTAATAGGCGGACATTCCTTAGACGCTGGGGAATTCCCTTTGCGGACCGTTATTTAACGCTCCCTACCACATTCTGGGTCGTTTCCACGGGACTCGCTTGTACCGCAGGGGGGCCCGGAGAAAAAATAAAATAAAAACATTTAGATTTACAATATAATACACAGACTATTCAAGTTCTCTGATGGTTCCTTCGATGCTGTGTTAATGGGAGCTTTTTAGGTTTTCACAGTGTTTACATAAGGACTCCTTTTATTTACCTGCAAAAACTGTATCCTGAGACATTGTGCTTGGACCATCTTGAGCCTGGAGGATTTGGTGCAGAGCACCAACGGCAAGCTGTAGTTCTACATCATAACCTGTAAAAGCACACAAACACATAGAAAACCATTAATGGTAAAATAAAAAAATAACAATCATGACATCTTTGTTTAGAACGGCTGATGACCCGTATCTCTGATATACCTTGTTGCATTGCCTCCATTTCCTCTGCTGACAACGCAGGCTCTTGGGGATCCGACGTACAAAAGAGACAAAATTGACTTTAAGCATAACTCATTTAATGTTACATGCATAACCCACTCATAAATCTTGCAAAAGGTTGTAAAAAACAGAACAAAAAAAGTCTCTCAAGATGCCATCTGTTAAGCCCCCATGCTCTCAAGGTACAATACACAAAGCCATTTGTTCACATTTTCTCAAAAACCATACACTGTTTATTATAAAAAAAAGTCCACAGGGCGGCGCTGCTGCGCAACATAAGCTCTAGGAGTCTCTCTATAATTATTTATATAATTCCATGGGCTCCATAACCATATTTTACGTATATTACAATGCTGTCTGTGGTCTTTATAGCGTCATATAATTACACTAATTATACAAATATATAACTCAACACAATTTAAAAACATTACAGTTCCTTGACTATATACATGTACAATAGACTGGAATCCGGATCCTGGGATCCACGTCATGTTTTCACCCTAGATCCCCAATGCTCTGAACCATGTGTGGGGGCGGAGCTCAATCTAAACTCCAGCCTCCAGGGTGGAGCAGATAGGCTGAGCCAGCTCAAACACCCTAGACACAGTCTTTTTTTAAAAACTGCAGTCTGTGGAGGCAGCATGTGGGGGCCCTGCGTCTTCTCAGCACCATCCCAGGACAACAGGACCCTGAGCTATGGTGAGTGGCTGGGGGTTTGTGGGGCCTGAACCTGCTGCTAAATGCCCCCACCACTGATAAGCTGTATGGTTGGGAGTTATAGGGCAGAGGACACAGAGCACACGTGCAAACACACACATACACAGTGTGCTCTGTGTCCTCTGCCCTGTAGCCCCCCAGTAATTCTTTGTTTAGTTTTTTGTTATTATTGTTATTTTTTAAATTAATTAATATATTTTTTATTCTTTTATTTTATTTTATTTTGTTTAAATAAAAACAAAAATGCTGCCAGATTGGCCCCTGTGGCCCCCGAGCCTCGTGCTCAGGCGCCAACCTTATTTGATACTGTAAGGGCCTGAGGGCCCAAGCACACGAGGCTTGGGCCCTGAGGCCCGCACCTCGCGCCATCCACGTCTTCTCAGCCACCATACGGTGGCAGGAGGCCTCGCACAGCACTAGACCCACTCTAATCCCAAGGGGCAGGAGACCTGCTCTTAGAGGCTGCCGGGGACACCGCTCGACTTCTGAGAGCAAGTCGGAAGGGTTAATAACAGAGACTGCCGACCTGCAACACATTCGGCAGTCTCAGTTATTAAACAGTCCGACTTGTTCTCAGAAGCCGCGGGGTGTCCCCTGCGGCCTTTGAGAGCAGAGGTGTTAAGTTACTAGCTAGACGTTCCCAGAGCTGTGCGGCTCTGGGGACCTCTGTTATCAGCAGAACAGTTCTGTTCTCAGAGGCCGCGCAGTCTCTGAGAACAGATCTGTTCTGCTGACAATGGAGTCTCCAAGCCTCACAGTGTTCGGAGACCCTCATTATCAACTTAATATCTCTGCTCTCAGAGACCGCGTGGTCTCTGAGAGCATGGTTGTTAAGTTAATAACCGGGGCCCCCGAGCGGACCCTGTGCTTAATTTGTAAATAAAAACACGGCAGTGCCCAAAGCCCTCCTCTTAATCACCCGCCTGCTGCAATTAAATGTGCGAACACTGAATACTGAGGCCGAGTAATCCTAACGCCATCTCGGACCTCTTCAATCCACTTGAAGCCACTCCCTCCTCCTAAAGCTCACTCTTGCAGCTTTCTGCTTTCTCCCATTGTAACGCTTTTTCGTTTTTCTCTTCCCCCATCTTTCCTATATGTGTCTTTTGCTAGCAGTAAGTGTTTGAGGCATTAGAATAAGTGCAAATGCAAAAAAAAACAAATTAATTGGTGCAAATGCTCTGCACCAGAACCAGCAAGTACAAATTAACCATGGCCACCAAACCTCCTAAATAAGTGCAGGCCCTCAAAAATACGTGCATATGCTCAGCACCAGAACCAACAAGTACAAATTAAGCAATGCCTCCACCCGCCAGAATAAGTGCAGACTGTCAAAAAATAGGTGCAAATGCTTAGCACCAGAACCAACAAGTATAAATTAAGCAATGCCTCCACCCGCAAGAATAAGTGCGGACCGTCAAAAAATAAGTGTAAATGCTTAGCACCTGAACCAACAAGTACAAATTATGCAATACCTCCACCCTCCAAAATAAGTGCAAATGCTCAGCACCAGAACCAACAAGTACAAATTAAGCATTGCCTCCACCCTACAGAAAAAGTGCAGACCCTAAAAAATACATGCAAATTCTCAGCACCAGAACCAGGAAGTACAATTTAAGCAATGCCTCCACCAGCCATAATAAGTGCAGACCCTCAAAAAATAGGTGTAAATGCTTAGCACTTGAACCAACAAGCACAAATTAAACATTGTACCCCCACATCTCGCCACTGGCCTCCTCCAACATACATTAATATCATTTTTAAAGTGTTTGTAAAGGTAGGTTTTACCTAGCCACTCAACTATTCGCATATAGTTCTGTTCTTAGCAGCCGGCATCTTAACCCTCTGCACTACTTTACAAATCATCAACACACCCTCTAAACAAAACCCAGGCTTGAACATTAATTACAGTCTGTATCTTAACATTATAAATGCATCCTAAAGACAATTTATAGTATGTATTTTTACATTGTTAGCTTCATAAGTTACTGCTAAACACAGCGATCCCTGAGATCTGCGCCACCCTGTTCACATCACCACTAACCCTAAAGTAGACACTGCTAATAACCTTTTTAAAACATACCGTGTTTGATAAACCTATTTAAAAAAAAAACTGAGTAATAAAATTGTGATGGCCTAAACTACATGGTTAAGGATTACAATATTAAAAACATTTTAATAATCATGTATATTGTTCTATAAATTTAGACACTTCTATTTTTACCACAACCATTGTTTTACGCCTTTAAGCATACTGTACACCTCTACATATTAAACAACTGTTTTCAACACAGTATAAATGTATGTCTCAAAATAACCTGTACAAAAACATGTGCATTTTACCCTTCTTGGTATAGTTAAAAAAGGCTGGGGCTAACATCTATGTTAAACTACAATAGAACACATAAAAGCATCACATAGTTACAGACCTTAGGTAGAAGAGGTTTAGCATCAGTCTGTGCTGTGCACTTCATATTTTTCTCCTTGAGGTGCTTTGGAAGCCCAAGCTCTCTGTAAACGTCTAGTATGTAGTTCAGAAAAAGAACCCTGTGAATGTGAGGGTGTATTTATATGGCCCACACTGTGTTGTATGCATAT
This sequence comes from Pleurodeles waltl, assembly GCF_031143425.1. Classification (NCBI taxonomy): domain Eukaryota; kingdom Metazoa; phylum Chordata; class Amphibia; order Caudata; family Salamandridae; genus Pleurodeles; species Pleurodeles waltl. The sequence continues at coordinate 714,644,753 of NC_090437.1, read as the reverse complement.
GTTTTTGTGGGGGGCTGTGCTTAGAAATAGACATCTGTTTTAAGGGGGCATTGCTTATCTTCTGTGTATTTCAAAACATTTTTAAATTGCCTGGTCACTTTACACTATGCCATCTGCTAAACACCTTTGAACCATGGCCTGGGAACACTTAGGGCTACATCTGTTTTAGGTATCTGTATATTTCAGAACCTTTTTAATTGCCTGGCCACCTTATACTCTGACATATGCTGAGCACCTTTGAACCATGGCCTGGGAACACTTATGGCTACATCCTTTTTATGTTTGCAGTGTCTGTCTTCTGTCTATGTCAAAACTTTTTTAATTGCCTGGTCACTTTAGACTATGCCAGCTGCTGAACACTTTTGAACCATGGCACGGGAACTCTTAGGGCTACATCTGTTTTAGGTTTGTAATGCATGTGTTCTGTTTATTTCAAAAGTTTTTTAATTACATGGTCACTTTAGACTCTGACATATGCTGAGCACCTTTGAACCCGCATCTGGGAACTCTTAGGGCTACATCTGGTTTAGGCTTGCATTTCTAAATTGATTGGCTGGCTCTAACACAATCAATATTTGCCCACCCCTCTTTTTGGATTAGCCAGCAGTGATGAGGTTTGACCTGCACTCCCAATACTCCGCCCTGTGAGGAGGCCCCCAAGCAGCCACTTGGTCCTGAATGTCTGACATGTCCAGACCTGTCCTCTTAGGTTAGGCTCTGAAACAGGTTGCACACCACCAAGGCCCTCATTTTACACAGCCCATAGACCTAGACACAAGGGGCCAGGACCCTGGCACATGGATAACACGTGACCCCCATGATGTGACAAACCACATGACACACCTACACCTATATGAGCACGGGGCAGGGGCACCCACGTCACTGCCTACATCATTGCCTACGTCACCACGGGCATGGTGCCTGTCAAAAGCTGCTGGAAGGTATCCCCTTATACTACTCATGCTTGTGCCACACTTGTATTGCCTGTTTTTTACGTCAGCGTTTTAGCTGCGGAAATGTCAGCCTCCACCCACTTTCTCATTTCTGCCACCCATCCTAACAACCCAGATGGAGAGGCTGAATTCCAACTAATGGGAAGTTGAAATTTAGCTAACAATATAGATAGGTTCAAGAATTTTCATTCTATTCTAAACTTTTGGGGCATGGGAATATCTCCTAGTAGGCATATGATAGGGCCATACAAATGAGGTCTGCCTAGCTAGTCGGTTAACTTCCATATCAAATAAGTTTGCCTTCTCTTTCCCACACTTAGGCGATATGATCTATCTTTGGGTCAGTACGTTGTGAGCTTGAGGGGTTGGATATGTTTGTTATGGGTAACTAAACAGGATGTTTTGAAACCTAAGTTCCTAACAGACCTTCATGGGAAACCCTTTAATCCTTTCCCATGTCTCATCAGTAAATGGTTTGCCCAGTTGACCCTCCCATTTAAGTCTAGATTGCTCCTTGTCAGTGCTCTTTCAGAGTCTAAGGATCCTATACTGTCGAGTCACCACTTTATGCTGTACACCCAGTGTAAGCAGTAGCTGTAGTGCGCTGTCTAGTGGAGGATACTTGTATTCAAAACCCCATTTCCACCTTATTGCATTGGTCAAGACACTTGTAAGCAATAAATTGAACTGCTGGTAACTCATACTCTCCTCTAAGGCCCTCAAATGATTTCAACCTCACAGATGCAGACATATCCTCAAATGTACTTATGCTTGACACTTCACAGGTTGTCTTTCTTACCAATTGCCCCAATCGCCTTAAATACCTGAGTCCTGGAAATGTAATTCAGGGGCAAATGCCATATTAATTTTCATCTTGTATAGAATAACCAGCATTCCTGTGCAACTCCAAACCCGATGGGAAGTTTCACCTTTTTAGTGGGAGCCCACCATACCGCTGAAGTCAAGAATATTAGCCCAAATGCTCTTGTGATCAGCGCTGTTTCCTGTGTTGCAGGGTCTGCCATCCATTTGGTTACCCATTGAAGTTGTGCTGCCAAGAACTAGAATTCTTAGACTGGCACACCCAACCCTCTTTCCATCACTGGAATAAGGAGTCAGTGCAGCAAAACACATCATCTAGTGGGGGTGGAGCTAGGATGGCTAAAATGGTGGTCATTTATTCTTGAGCTCCCACCCAGCTCCCAGCCTTTAACGTAAATCTGCTCTGCTGGCATGGTAGTTGGCCTCCACCGGGCTGCCCTAGATGCTCCTGAAGCTCCGGGACACACTGAAGAGCTGCAGTGGTACAATGCTGCTGTGGTGAAGTGAATTGCCTGTCCAGCAATCCCATCCATGAGGCCAGAAGTGACCACAGGATCGAGGAGGCCCTCGGCCTTGCTTGGTCCGCTTGGCATGCTCTTGGAAGCCGTGCCTGGGCTAGGACAGCCGGTCTCATTTCTGGACCTTGGCCTCTTTGAAAGAGTTACACCCGACCCCTGGGAATGGCGGCAATGTGGGAGGCAGTGTGACAGGCCCAGAGCATTCCTGTGCTGCTGCATTCTCCCTAAGTGAGAGTCCTCATGCTTGGCCTCCTGATATCGCCCATGGCAAAGGCAGCCAGGCCCCATCTCCTGCTACAGAGCCACTAGAGTATGAAGAGGGGGGGCCCTGAATAAAGTCTTGAGGGGAACAGTCACAGGAATCTTCCCAGCCCAAGATACAGCACGGACCCTAGGAGGAGAAGGCAGTGGATGGCACAGACAAAGCAGAAGGTCCAGTTAGGGTGCTACAAAACCCAAGGGACCCCTTGAAAATTCTGTGTCTCCCACAACACCAGAGACAGTAGGGGGTAGTAAAAAGGATGAGTGTTGGCAGTCGGCCCTAGCCTCTACTGCAGGTGACCCCTTTCCCAGGGTCTGAGGCTGCTCATGCTGCCCACGTTTTGGACATTGCAGGGCAGGCGGCTGCAAATCAAGTGAAGTGTGTGCTGCAGGGGACCTTTAGATCATTGAAGTGCCTCCAGACAAACACAGCAGACCCTCTATGCCCAATATGGGGCATGACAGACCCCAGACGGCCTCAGCCCAATCCAAAATTGATAAAATTACAGCCCCCACAGGCAGATACAAAGGGGGTGACGAATCTCAAGCAGGCCAAGCACAGGGAGGCGGGGACACAACTGTAATCTTTCAGGGGAACCAGGACTCGCGCTCGGCCCTTGAATCCAAGATAGGAGAAGTGAGAGTTGATGTGGCCCTCTTGCACCAGGATCTCCCCTATACTACAGCAAGTGTCTCCGAATCCAAGGGGAGCACTGCTGAATTGGAGAATGTGGTTTGTGACCTTAAAACCGAGGTGTTCTGGCTGAGCTTAACCTCCAAAAACCTCTCTGTCAGAATCAAAGGTGCAGAAAACCACAACCATAGGATCAACCTTTGTTTCATCAGGTTTCCCAAGGGGAAAGAAGGATCAACACCTAATGTAGTCTTGCAAAAATGGATCACATCTTGGATTGACTCCACCCAACTATTGAACTGCTTTATGGTTGAATGGGCACATAGTTCTCTGGCCCAGAAACCAACCCCCTGGGCCCCACCTCATCCACTGATTTCCAAAATCCTGAACTATTGGGACAGGGAAACAATCCTGCAAGAGGCAAAGTATAAGGGCCAACTTAAGTATCAGTCAGGCAGGGTGATGGTGTTCCAGACTACACCAGGCAGGTTCAAACCAAACACAAATCATATGACCAGAAGAAACAAAAACTGAAAGCCATGGAGCTACAATACATGCCTCTTTTTCCCCAGGTGCCTGAGAGTTATTGCCGAGGACAAACCCAAACCCATCTCTTTGATACGCTGGATGAGGCCTGGATGTGGTTGGCTGAACAATTCCATGTGCGCCCAAACCCTTGCCAGATCGATCGACTTGTGGACACAAGGGTGAGGCAGCATTTGACCACACCGGCCCCAGACCCAGGAAGCATTCCCGAAGGAGCTGCCATAACCGCAGAGGTGCTTCAGCTACTTCAAACTCAGAGAAGAATGGTACACTGTCACCTTCCCCAGCGCAGGAGGATAATATTGTAAAGGTCGCAGCCTTGGCAGAGGAAGTTACCAACTAACAATATAGCAAAAAACATCCAATTAATTGGGCTATTTTAGTATGAACCAGCACCACCTTATCTGTTTAAGGCTGCTGGAGGCTGGGAGCCCTGGACCGGAGTCTTGATGGGTGGAGTCTGCTCTTGCCCACTGATGTGATGGGGTTTGAATTTGGGTGACAGATACATCTATTGGGGGGGAAGTCCAAAAAGAGGGAATTGGGTCTTGTTGTTTTCTGTTTCTTGGTTTGTAATTAGCTTTTTGAGCAAAACCACACTAGACAAGTGCATTGCACAACATCACACTCCCCAATGATCCACCGTAGACCCCACCCTTACATTAGAATTCACCAGGAGGTGACTGTAACCCTGAGATGTCCACGGGGTGACCCACAGCCCCGACATATGCCTTCATATGATCCACCATGAGGGTATTCATGACCATGACAGGGAAAATTATTGGCCTGCTGGACTGTATAAAGGGCAGACCTGTTCTGCAGTTTCTCCATAGACATGGTCTTCAGGTTATGATGCTGCAAGAAGCACACTGCATGGGATCTATCTACACCCATTTGGCTAGGTAGAGGTACCCCAGAATATACCACATAGGTTTTGACTATGGCTCCAGGGGAGTAGCAATTCTAATACATAACTCTTTACCAGTGGTGGTATCCCAGGTGACCCAAGACTATTGGGCGATTCATACTGGGTGAGGGATTGGTGGAGAGCTCATTATATAACCTGTCTCCCCACAGCTCGAGATCTCTACACTGAAATCACTTAACAACTTTTTACTACCTCTCCCTACTGGTAGGCTACTTGTGGGGGACAACTTTAATGACATCCTGGGCCCTTCAGACTCCCTCCAGACCCCTTCTGTAAATCGTATGGATGGCAGGGGAGTAACCGGCAGGAAATAGAGGCTGGGACTCTGTGATGTCTGGCATACCTGGAACACCCTGGGACAGTTCACACATACGTCAGCGGTGCACAGTTCACTCTCTCACACATGCCTCTCTTTCTGTTGCCAGCAGTTGATCGTCTATACACACAAGGGTCTCGGATCCATGCACCAGTCACACCTTTCAAGTGGGTGACACCGAGTGAGAGAGGGAAAGACAAATATGGCGCCTCAACACTTGGTTCCTCATTGACCGAAACTCACTCAGTGCGCCTTTTATTGACCCTTTTCACTTATCAATACCAAGGTTAAAATGTTTGCCAAACTGCTAGCGAGATGCCTGACACCAAAACTCAATGGATTGGTCCACCTGTGTTTATTCCCAGACATGCCACCTGGCACATCATCCATAGAGTCCATCTTGCGTAGCAGGATTCAGGGAATTAAAGACAGTAGTGTCCCCCAGTCTCTCTGCTTTTTGCTTTGGCCATAGAGCCCCTAGCAACTTGGATATGCTGTGACTTTCAGGTACAATACTTCGGCTGGGGATGGTACTGAAAGACAGAATTCCTCTCTATACCGACAATGTCCTCCTGTTAATGGCACAACCGGCGGAGACCAACCCTGCCTCACATCTATAATTAATAACTATGGGGGGGCATCGGGACTGCGGGGAAACTGGCCTAAGTCACTCCTGGTTCTCCTTCTGGGGGCACAGGGCCGATGAAACCTCGCAACCTGTTATGCCGATCTGGTGCCTGAGTTTCCGCTATTTAGGGATCCATATGACATGGGAGTTGGACCTTGCATGGTGCCTTAACCTCCGCTCTCTCACTCACAACATCCAGGCAGACACAGACAGTTTGAGTAAACTGCCACTCAATGAGTTGGGTCGGGTGGACCTAAACAAAATGATGGTCCTAGTGGGGCTCCTTTACATCATTCAGAACTTCTCCTTTTCTAACCCTAACTACTGGTCTACTACTATAACCTCTCAAGTGCGGAAATTTCTTTGGGAAGACAAACCCCCGATGACTGCCTTTGAGAAATGTGTCCATTCGACCTTTGACGGGGGTCTGGCCATAGCTGGTGTCCATCTCTAGTACTGGGCAGCAGATACCATCATGGTAAATGACTAGTTATGTGGAGGTTAGGTGGATGCCTCATGTCAGATGGAGGTTTCAGTACTAGGCTTTAATAACCTCATGGGTATGTTGTATGGCACGTCGGTTCTCCAATGGCTCCTGGGGCTCACTAGAGTGTTCTTCCAGGCCTTGCAGGTTGCCTTGAGGTGGACAGGTTGGGACAATCAAGTTACACTGAGATCTCTGTATAGGTGGGCTGATGGCTGATACAGACAGTGTGCTTTGAGGAATTTCAGGGATAGGACAATATTAGCATACCGCACATGAGCGACATTTGAAAGGGGAGCGAAATGAAATCCTTCCAGGACCTTTAAACAGAGTTCTCCCTTCACAAATTACAATTTTTCCGTCATCTCCAAGCCAGGCATGTGCTCTCCAGACACCAGGAGGCATTGGTTGGACCCTCAGATTACAATCCTTTAGAAGCCCGTCTGCTTATGGGTCTACTGACCAGGGGTGTCATTTCCCATGTTTATAGAGCCCTGGATAACCACTCCCTTTGCATACTGGAGGCTCTGAAAGAGTGGTGGCAGGGATGGGTGAGTCCACTGGAGGAAGGCACGCACTGCACCCCGAACCCTAGCAATTTTGGCCTGGTTGCACATGTTGTTTTATGTTAAGATGCTCATAGAGCGCATGGCTACCCTAAAGCCTCCCAGCGCTATAGGACAAATCTCTGTAACTATGACTGAAGAACAGAAAATCCTAAAACAACCAAGTTTTGAGTGCTTTCCGAAAATTAAGTTAATGACTGGTTAGTCCAAGGCTACAGGGTAGGGAATTCCACAATTTAGCTCTGAGATAAGCCATTGTGGAACCTCCCCATCTAGATTTTTGAACTCTGGGTATAATGGCCAGCACTGCTGATCCAGACCTAACATCTCTAAATGGGTGTATAGAAAGATGCGAGGGTCTTTAGAAGGGGAAGACCTCTATTATGTAGTGACCTATGGATACAGCATAGGGTTTTGAACACTATACGCTGTTCCACTGGGAGCCAATGAAGTGAGGAAAGAACGTTTTTAACCGAGGCATGCCTAGGTATTTCTAAAAGAAGGTGGGCCGCAGCATTTTGAACACTTGTAATTTCTTTTTAACCTATTTGGGGGGAACCAAGGAATAATCCATTACCATAATCCAGTCGAGAAATGATGAGAGCCTGGATGATGAGTCTTTTTGCCAGAAACAGGATTATTGCAAAGGCCTTCCTCAAAAGCCTCATTAGACCAAGGCAGGTAGCAGAGATTTTTTTTGCTTGATGTTCTAGAGTAAGTTAGGGATCTAGCCACACTCCTAGACTTTTTATATACTTCTTAGGAGAAGACAGCTCCCCCAGGGAATTGGGCAGCGTAAAAATCCTGCCCAGAGGGGGACAATGTCCCAATATCATTACTTCAGTTTTGTCTCCATTTAACTAGATCCTGCTTTCGTTCATCCAGCTTGACACTGCCTGTAAACAAAGAGATAATGAGAGTCCATAAGGGCCTGAGTTAGTGGAAAAGGAAACCACTAGCTGGGTATCATCTGCGTCAGAAACCAATGAGAGTCCAAATGGTTCCACTATCTTGACCAGGGGTGCCATGTACATATTGAATAGCGTAGGGCTAAGGGAAGAGCCCTGTGGCACACCACAGCTACCTTTAAACCTGCTGGAAAGATAGGAACGGTCAAGAACCTGAAATGATCTGCCCTTCAGGAACAAAGAGAGCCATCTTAATGCTCCTCCCTCGATTCTAATCTCCTTCATCCTCTGACACAGCAAATAATAATCTACTGTGTCTAAGGCCGCACTAAGGTCAAGGAGTACAATCGCCGTCATGTTCCCCTGATCCATACACTTCCTGGCCTCTTCCATAACGGCGATCAAGGCGGATTCAGTGCTGTGTAGAGGTCTAAAACCCATCTTGGTAGGATGAAGAATATTGTTGTCCTTGAGAAATGTCGAGAGTTGAGCATTGATATGTTTGTTTAATATTTTGGAAGGAGATGACAGTAGTTATATGCGTCCAGGTTGGGTTTTTTCAGCAGGGGTTTGACTATGGCGTGTTTCTACTAATCAGGAACGTGCTCTTGGATAGTGAGGAATTTCACAACTCAGTTACAACAGGGACGATGACTGGAGCCCAAAGGGCCAGTATCGAAGGAGGAGCAGGGTCCAGCGGGGATCCTGATTTAAGAGACGAAAGGAGGGAGGCAACCTGATCCTGTGAGAGAAGGGAAAATTGCAAAATGGAAGCAACACAATTGTGGCGCGGATCGGTCGTAACTTCCCAATGTGGCTTACTGTTTGAGAAGCTCGAATAGATATCAACAATTTTTTGATGAAAGACAATGCACATTGTCCATCTGAAATACCTGTATTGTACCTACTACCCACCCCACCATTTATGGAAAGTCAATAAACTTCCAGACCCAGCCTGCACTGCATGTCATGGAGACATGGGGGGTTTCTACCAAATAGTATGGAAGTGCCCTATTGTCCAGAAATGTTGGCTGCCCATATTCAAGACCCTGTTGAGGGTCCTAAGTCAAACGTTAGAGGCATCACCCAGAGTTGTGCTGCTTGACCTGGTAGATGAGATGGGATGTGCAAGGGAGGACCAAGTCTTTTTGGGTCTGGGCACATGACTGGCTAAACGGGACATAGCCAAATACTGGAAATCAATGGCAGCTCCTTCCCTGAAGGAATGGAGGTTGGGCATGTACCACTCTGCTGAATTGGAGAAACCAGTATAGTTAGCCCGCAGGGTGCCCTGGGAAACACCAGAAGATATGGGGAGGTGGTGGACATACCGTGGACTACACTCTGCATACGCATGATCTCAAGTGTATGGGGTGGGTTAATTGTGGCTACCAACAATAACATTATGGGTATCTCCTGTGGGGGCCCGCTATATGTGTGTTTGCTCTTCTTTATTAATATCCAAATTAATAAAGTGATGTTAATAAAAAAAACCCTATCCACCAGCCTGTACCCCATATCACCTCAGGGATAAAATACTTTAATTCTTTGAAGAAACTAGGGGAAATACCAGGGATATGTTAGAAAGGTAATATAAAAATCTCAGCTCAGATATCTAGAGGTCAAGGCCCATTTCCTTGCGATGGCCCAAGAGATACAGGAGTATATCATTGTGTGCCACAATATTTTGTGAGTCTCACCATCTAAGCCTACCCTTCTTGCATACCACATCTATCCACAAGGACCCTGTCACATAATTGGGGTAGGCTCATTGAGGGTAATGTGGATCTAGTTAAAACCTTCGTAGCTGCTCTCATGGTGGGCCTCACACAACCCCTGTTGTGTGTGGACCTGACTCATTAGGTCCAAGCCATGTTGTCAAGTAGTCAGCTCCCCTAGCTCTCACTGTCGGACCTGAAAGCCTTCATTGCACTTACACAAACATGGGACGTGTGGGCTAGTCCATATGAGCACCCTTTGGTGTAAGCAGAATAACTGGTGTGGCATATTTGACCCTTCCAATGCTTTTGCAACTCCTGTTCACAACTCAGATAGCTTTCCTGTAATATAACTATGTGAAATGGGAATGCCTCTGTGAAACGCTAACCTGCTCATCCCTTGGAGACACAATGCTGACCCAAGTAGTTTGTTCCCAACTCCACCTACCCTTTGAGTGCCTCCCACTTACTTGCACGTGATTGACATGGGAACGTTCCGGGGTAAAGGGGATAAATGAGAGAGAAAGAGAGAAACACGGGCGTTGCCTGGCAGGATCAGAATGGCCTGCAGTGGTCTACGAAGAGCAGATATCTCCTAAGATGAAGTAAGCATTTAGTCAAATAACACTTTTCATGTAACAGATATACTACAACTACTTTTTGCCAATTCCCACAAACTATGTGTACCTGTCAGGGTCCCCTTTCCTGCTTTTTATGGCTCTCCCCTCTCTCTAGGGAGCTTCAAGAAACAGTACTGAACCTGCAATCAGATAGAATGTTTAACCTTCTATACTATCTACATGTATTCCCACTGTGTTCCCAAGTCAATGTGGCCCCACTGGAAGACCTACCTAAAGTGTTTCAGAAATTCAGTCTACGTCTTGCTCGTTGGGTCTTGATGAGACTTTCTAAAACACAGTCACACTCACAATCATAGAACATACAGTATAACAGGTGATAAAGGATGAAAATCAATTCTTAAGTATTTAGATTTCTCAAATATTCAGGAATTAATAAGTGTAGCGTGTTAGTATAGGAAATAACACATTTCAGTGTTTTAACCACACTGAGAGCATATGGTTAATGTACTAAGGCTCACTTTTGTATGTAATTGGTGTCATCATTGTTACATCACAGTGACAATTGAACATGGAAATAACATATCTTTGATTCACGTTTTGAAACTAGCAAGTGCCAAGCACTGAGTGTTGTTGATCATAGGCAATGACTGGTATCACAAAAATGCTACATAAAACTCAACTATAACAAACATGTTAAAATAAAAATTGTCCAACACATGCTCAAATTTGTACTGTCATTGCAAGCTAACAACAATGAACCTTATTATTCGGCAGACAAGTATTCAAGTAACCAAGGACACTGATAACGCCCTTCTAGTGCATGCTGCCCATCTGAACATCCGGCAATCAGCTATTAAAGGTAACCGGTAGGAAGCCTTTCAAGCGTATGTATTGCGTTACTGCCTTTTATGATGCTAATCTTCTTAATCTCTTCTTTTCTAGAATCGGCATCCGTGATGCTGGGTTGTGGAACAGACAATCCAGGAACAAGCACGGAGGCGCAGAGAATCCAACTCTGCATCTGAAGACCTCTGACAGCAAGCAATCACCTCAAGAATGGTGTGGCTTTAAATACCTGTTGCACATGGCCACACCCAGTCTGAGCCATGAGGCTGCTGTACCTGGCCACACTCAGTCTGAGTCATGAGAATGCCACAAGCTCAGGCAACAAGTTGACACGTGCCCCAGATTCCTACACAAGTTCTAAAACAAGCATTGGTTCAAGTAAACATTTCTCAAATACAACAACATTCATTGTCCCATGCAAGAGCATGTGATTTGCTTAGGGGCACACTTTACTAAATGTTAGATGTGGGTTCTGGAGTATATTCAGGTTTGCAGGCCCGACAGCTTTTGCATTCTAAGTAAACATATATTCTATGTCTGTTTACCAGGGAGGCCATACTCTTCGGATTCTAGTTTAAAAGCAAATACTTTCCTCCCTATGTTATAACCAGTTCTCATGTAGAGACTGAACTAATGCAAGCAAGACCAAGGGGCAGTTGCAATAAAAAGGAACTTGACTGGTTACGAAGATGCCTGATCGAGGAGCACCTATATCTAGCATCAAACAGACAAAAGGTGATGGGTAGGATGCTTGCAATAAGTCTAACAAATGGCAACCACTCAGGGTAGCATTCCAACCCAGCATTCTTTTTCCACCATGCAACCTCAGTTTGGACCCAGCCATGCGCAAATCAGTCTTTACACTGCTTCTCATGGGAACAACCCAGTCCAAACTGCCAGACCAGGTCCTCCAAGAACCAAAACACAAGCAACACAAGACCAGTTTTGCCCTGATTGGGGCTCTTAAGTCAGGTGTCGCTTGGTTTCAGTGGCACACTGAGAAAGGGGCCCACGTCTGGGCATACCCTTGGACACCTAGGGCATTCCATTAAAGACACAAAAGGTAATGGAATGAATGCTTGCAATAATTCTAACCTCTGGCAATCGCTCTAGGTAGCATTCCAACACATCTTTCATTTGTTCACCTATACCTAGCAACCATCTTGAGACAACCGCCTGCTACCCCTCCTCAGGCCTGACAAAATAGTATCTAGAGCAACTAACCCTAAGCTACAAATGTGGATTAAATCATAACTTGATATAACCTGGAAGTGTCTTTGCTTCAACTATCCCTCCAAAGCACCCCTCGGACTCTGTTCTCCTTCCCATTCCACAACTAGCTCTTGTTCCCAATAGCAAGAAAAGAGTGAGTACCTGTGCTGTATGTTATAAAAGAAAGAAAAGAGAACCATGACCACCATTTAAGCTATTCAAATCCCCTCCTCAGGCCTCAAAACATTATTATATTAGTAACTATCAACCCACAACCACCCTTCATGTCTGCTATCTACCATTAGTCAGTCTGAAGCAGTACTATGATCTGGCCAGACACACTCCTAGGCACCCAATGATTATTCTCCAGTGTACAGTGTCAATCCTCAGGGTCACTGTAGCCCCTGGAAAGTGCTATCATTGGGACATGTCGTTCCAGAGCCGCTTCTTCTGAGTTACTGAGGTTCTAAACTCTGAGTGTCACTTTTAGCATATTTAACCAAGTTCCTTTGGCACTCCATCACTGGTGCTCTGTCTGCCACTTCCTGCACCGTGGACAGTCTTTGGAGTCTTGCTTGTTGGTTTCTTTTCCTGTAATCCCACCACTGACTGTCATCATGAAAAAGTCTGGTGGCTCCTTGTACACCCGTGTTGCCATCAATCCAGTCACTCATCATGGAAGGATCTGTGAAAAACTGAGTTTAACCATCAGCTATCATCTTCACCAGACAAAAATCATATATTTCAGCCTCAGAGAATGTAATTTTTATTTTACATGTAAAAAGTTGTTGTATGCATTTTGATCTGCAAGGGTGTTGTCTGGGGGTATGTCAACAGAGGGGTTTTCTTGAATAGTGGGACTCACCTGTAATGCCTTCTGTAAGATTGTATTCTTGACTTTATAGTGCAGCAGTTGTGCAATTATAGGACACTGTCTGGTGCTGGGTCGGGGAGGAACCAGTGGTCTGTGTGGTCTCTCAATTGCAAAGCAGTATGACCAATCACCAGCGACCAACACCCTCATAAACCATTCCTCCAAGACACATTGCAGTGTTGCATCCTTTCTGTTTCCTTGTAGTTCAACTATGTAGACATTATCACTCCTTAAGTGACCTTCAGCATCCTCCACTTTAAATTCCAAGAATGTGGCTCATTTGTGCAGATCTTGGAACTCCTGGTGGAATAAGACTAGTTCAGGAGTTACATGGAGAGTTAATTTTGCATTCAAAACCCCGTCAGTTTATATGTATCTGATCTCAGCAGACTGACCTTCACTGTATTCTGCTCCATAGCTGTCCTTGCTTAGCGTATTATCTGATGACTCTCGTCAAATTTATGATCAACTGTTAGCATTTGGTTCTTTTCTGGGTTCGTAGAGATTTCTTGAGTGACATGAAGTGCTGCACTCTAACTTCAGCTGTGGTGGACCTGGCCTCCCCATAGTTTGAGAGTGCTGCCAGTCCTTTAGCTTACCACCTACTTCAGTAGGAGTAAGATCATTGCACTTCAGCACAAGATGTACCTTCCATTGGTCCCTCCTTAAAGGCAAGCTTCACCCTGTGGAGACAGAATTCGTATCATACCTACTATTTACAATGTACATGGAGTGGATATTGGTCAGCCTACTTCTACCATTGACTCATATGGAGTATCTTCTTTCAACCAATGGTTACAGACATTTTCAATCATATCATAGACCAGCTTGGAGGAGTATTTTTTTCTCACCTCATGCCTTGGCTCTTTGTGTATCATTATACATCATGCAATATATAAGGGCCTATTTTACAGCCTAAAAAACACACTCCATCATCACACTTTCTTTCAATTCAGGTCTTTATCTCAAACATGCTTTGCACAGAGAAAGCATTTGTACTGCAGCAAGCACTACCACTAGCATCAATATCAGTACTGCAATACCAATGGTACTGTAGACGGGTCACGGAGACCGCGTCTTACTTACCCCGAATCCGCCATTACTCGGCATGTTTCCCAGAGACGACGTTGCGTTCCCCTGGCAACGAGGGGACGCCACGCCGTAACAGCTACGACGACTTCCGGGTTCCGGGAGGAGAAAAGAAAAAGGACGACGATCCTGGAGGAAAAGAGAACGCGACGGAGAAGCAGAACGAGACGGAGAGAACGCCGACCGGGAGAACAAAGTCACCAGCAACCCCATCGAGGAAGCAGGAATCAGCCCGCAAAAGAAGTGAAGAAACGCAGGAAACGGCGAAAGGAGAGATGCCGGAGACGCGGGAATGCCGCCACGACCCTGGAGGGTCGTGGCTTAACAAGGTACAGTCCCTCCTAGGGACAGGAGGGTTAAGGGGAATCACGGGCACTGGGGAAAGGCCTCAGGGAGGCGGGAGGAAGGACGGGGAGGGTGAATAAGTCACAAGGGAAGGGGAAGGAAGGGAACCAGGCACTATACGAACACCAGGAGCCCTAAACCCCACCTCTGACCACCCCCTCACGGACCTACCCTGCTTGCTACCCTTTCCCTCACGAGCACAATAAACAACCCGTTCCCACAGAAGGACTTACCTGTTCCTTTCTTTTCTCTTCATGCCGGAACCCGAGAGAGACGCCCACATCCTTTACAACCGGGATACACCAGAGGGAGAGGAAACCTAAGAAAGAGAGAAAGAAAGAAATTGAGAAGAGCCGAAACCCCGAGGTTTACCAATCATCTATAAACATTGAAAAAGTGAATATCTTGTGAAAGAAACAAGAGAATAAAACTTCAAGCCTAAAACGCCTATACCCCTTTTCTGACTCTCCTTGATCCGCTCGTATAGCAGCCTACCACAGTGGTGTCAGAAGTGGGATTTTAATTCCCAGGTGGGCTTACGAGCGTGCTTCATCATGAGTGAATCCCCATCCCTCGAGGATATGATTAAGCAACTGGCAGAAGGACAAAGACATCTGCAGTTGGTGTGGGAAGCACACCAAGGAGAGGCCAAGGAAGACCGGGAGGCCTTACAGTCGGCCTTAAAAAGTCAGGCTACAATCTTAGCCAGTAACCAACTAGTACATGAGACCGCATTACAAAAGTTAACCGATACAATAGCGACCAGTTAGGTGCATCCAAACGTTCCCAGTTCGGTCCTACAAAAGTACCAGGAGGGGGAAGACCCAGACTCGTTTTTTACTAACTTTGAGAGGGTAGCCTCGTCTGCTCAATGGCCAGAGGACCGCTGGGGTCAGTATGTGGCACCCCTGCTTACTGGATTCCTACAGACCGCATACCAGTCCGCCAACCCTGACGGTACTACCCCATACAAAGATATAAAAAAAAGTATCCTGGGGCGAGTCGGACATGATACGGAATATTATCGTTTAAAATTTAGAAAAATAAAGTGGAGTACGAATGAAGACCCTCGCTCTTTCTACTTTCGGGTGAAAGACTTGGCTCTAAAATGGTTGGGACCCCTAGGGACAACCCGGGAAGATGTCATTAAGACAATTACTTTAGAACAGTATTTAGATTCCCTGCCCCCTAGTACTAAGAACTGGATCCGTCAACACCCAAAGGTGGACACTGAGGTTGCTATTGATTTGGCTTGTGCTT
The DNA here is from genome assembly GCF_031143425.1 of Pleurodeles waltl. Lineage (NCBI taxonomy): Eukaryota > Metazoa > Chordata > Amphibia > Caudata > Salamandridae > Pleurodeles > Pleurodeles waltl. The sequence continues at coordinate 714,629,264 of NC_090437.1, read as the reverse complement.
TCCATCGTTCCGCAGAACTTAAACCCTTGTCTCCGAGACCTTTCCAAAAACCTCCCACCCCTCCACCAAAACCAGTTCCAAGGTATTTCCCAGAAGAAACCCGGTTCCCTAAACCCGTGGAACATCACCCTATGCAGTCCCCACAATGTTTCCACTGTGGAGAGTGGGGCCATATTGCAAGAATATGTCCAAGGAAAGCTGAAGGACCGGAACCCATGGAAAGTGGGGTCACACGACGTAGAGTTCTATGTACAGGAAAAGGGAATGAGAAATTCAGGTACGCTGTCACCATAAATGGACAGGTCATTTCGGCATTAATTGATTCCGGATGTAGCCAATCTGTAATCCGGAAGGGTCTAGTCCATCTTGATGCTTCCGTTACCGACAGCTGGGTCTCCATCTGTTGTATACATGGAGACAAAGGAAGTTATCCCCTCACAATGGTTAAAGTGGAATGGGGTCCCTTTCAGGATATGGTTTCGATAGGGGTTATGGATCGATTAATCGAGGACTGCATTATAGGGACTGATTATACTTGATTCTATGACCTATTAGACCTAGTACGCGGATCCACTGTGACCGAAGCCCCTTTTTCCAATTCCTCCATTAAAGTTCCACCCCACCGAAAGAAACTCACACGAAATGAGAAAAGACTTGAGAGAAAACAATATCAGGAAGCCCGAAAGATGAAGGAAGTTCCTAAACTAGTAGCAGAAATTAGCAGCAGGCCCATCTCCTTCCAAACCAGCCAGAGAGAAGATCCTACCCTTTCCCACGCCTGGAGCTCGTCTAAAACAGAGATCACCAATGAGGTGGGTCCCTATTTTCTTGGCAAGAAAAACCTCCTATACCGAATAACTATAACTGTTACGGGAGAAACCAAGCAACAATTAGTAGTCCCTGAACCATTTCGAGCCCAAGTACTGTTTTTAGCCCATAATCAACCCGGGGGAGGTCATTATGGTCGGGAAAAAACAGAAGAATATCTTATGCGAAAATTCTATTGGCCCGGAGTGTATGCTCAGATACGCAGATACTGTTCCCAATGTCCTAGATGTCAATTAACTGAACCAGGAATGCCCCGGAAAGCACCACTATACCCTTTACCCATTATTGATATCCCTTTTAAACAGGTGGGTATGGACCTCGTAGGGCCCCTACTTCCCTCTTCTAAAGGACATACTTACATTTTAGTCATAGTTGACTATGCACCCCGAAGCCATACCCCTCTCCAGCATGACAACCAAAACAATAGCCCAAGCCATGATAACCGTGTTCTCCCGAATAGGTTTTCCCCAGGAAATACTGACAGATCAAGGTACACCCTTTATGTCAAAACTCATGAAACAGATATGTCAGATATTAGGGATCACCCAACTACGGACCTCGGTCTATCACCCCCAGACAGACGGGTTGGTAGAACGATATAACCGCACTATAAAGACATTGCTGCGGAAAACTGTGGACGAGTCCGGTCGCAACTGGGATCAGAAGCTTCCCTTGGTCTTGTATGCCATACGAACCCACAAACAGTCTTCTACGGGATACAGTCCCTTTGAATTGGTTTTCGGGAGACAACCTCGTTGTCTCCTGGATATGGCCGCGGAAACGTGGGAGGAAGAACAGGAAGAAGGGAAACCCCTGATTGACTATATCCACCAACTCAAAACTCAGTTACAGACCCTCTGGGACGACGTCCATACTCATTTAGTCACGGTTCAAAAACAACAAAAATCATACTATGACAAGGGAAGCAAAATACGTTCTTTTCTCCCCAATGATCAGGTCCTCATCATGCGACCTACATCTGATCATAAACTGATTGCTAAATGGCAAGGACCCTATAGGGTTATTAGAGCAGTCTCTCCTGTTACGTACCTATTAGAGATAAACACCTGCCCGAGGAAAACCCAAATTTACCATATAAATTTATTAAAACAATGGAGACCTTCAGAAGAGACTGAGGAACAAACAGACACCGGTTGTTTTGTCTCCTCTACCAAAGAACGGGAACTAGATTTATGCCCTTTAAGAATAACACATCCAGAAGAGAAACCCAGTATTAACAAGGAGCTAACTGAAACTGAAAAAAATCTATTATACACCCTAATCGAACAACATCCCCATTTCTTCTCAGAAATACCGGGAAAAACTTCATTGATATCTCATCACATTAAAACTCCTGAAGGACATGTAGTACGTCTTCGTCCTTATCGCATCCCTGAAGCACGAAAACCCATCATTGAAACCGAAGTCGAAACAATGTTAGCGTTAGGGGTCATTGAACCCTCTAACAGTCCCTGGAATTCCCCGGTAGTGTTGGTTCCTAAACCAGACAGATCGATTAGATTTTGTATTGATTTTCGCAAACTTAATGAGATCTCCCTGTTCGACACCTACCCTATCCCCAGAGTGGATGACATCTTAGAGAAATTAGGGAAGGCTCGTTACTTATCCACCCTTGACTTAACCAAGGGGTATTGGCAGATACCCCTCCACCCCGATGCCAAAGAAAAAACAGCCTTTTCAACCTCCTCCGGTCTTTATCAATTCACGGTTTTACCTTTTGGTCTTCACGGCGCTCCTGCGACTTTCCAGCGCCTGATGGATCGAATCTTAAAACCCTTCCAGACCTTTACCGCAGCCTACCTAGACGACATTGTCATCTTTAGTGAAACCTGGCAAGATCACTTATTGCATCTGCATACAATCTTCTCCACCTTAACTGAGGCCGGTTTAACTGCCAACCCTAAGAAATGTTGACTAGGAAGCACTGAAGTCTCATATCTCGGTTATGCCATAGGGAGCGGCACTCTACAACCGCAGAAAAGCAAAGTTGAGGCCATACTCCAAGCTACTAAACCAAGAACGAAGAAAGACCTACGATCATTCCTAGGCTTAGTAGGGTACTACCGCCGATTTATCCCCAATTATTCTACCATTGCTGCCCCTCTGACTGACCTCCAGACTAAACAAAACCCCACGAAACTGGCCCCATTTACCAACTCCCAACAGAGTAGTTTTGATCGATTAAAACATTCCCTTACCACAGACCCAATACTAAAATGTCCCGATTTCTCAAACAGTTTTCACTTATATACTGATGCTTCGGACGTCGGTCTCGGAGCTGTACTCACCCAGCCCGATGGAGAGGGTTTTGACCACCCTGTGGTTTTTCTAAGTAGAAAACTGTTTCCGCGAGAGACCCATTACCCAACTATCGAAAAAGAATGTCTCGCCATCAAATGGGCTGTGGACTCCTTGCAGTATTATCTTTTAGGCAGGTCCTTCGTTTTATTTACTGACCATGCCCCTCTCATCTGGCTTGCCTCTCACAAAGACACCAACTCCAGAATCTTGAGATGGTTCCTAGAGCTGCAACCCTTTACGTTCCAGGTATGCCACATCCCTGGTTCCCAACAAGGTCCTGCCGACTACCTCTCCCGGTTTCCTCCTTCGTCCTCCTCGGTCCTCGAGCAGTCCCGATCATGGGTAGGGGACTGTAGACGGGTCACGGAGACCGCGTCTTACTTACCCCGAATCCGCCATTACTCGGCAGGATTCCCAGAGACAACGTTGCGTTCCCCTGGCAACGAGGGGACGCCACGCCGTAACAGCTACGACGACTTCCGGGTTCCGGGAGGAGAAAAGAAAAAGGACGACGATCCTGGAGGAAAAGAGAACGCGACAGAGAAGCAGAACGAGACGGAGAGAACGCCGACCGGGAGAACAAAGTCACCAGCAACCCCATCGAGGAAGCAGGAATCAGACCGCAGAAGAAGTGAAGAAACGCGGGAAACGGCGCAAGGACAGACGCCGGAGACGCGGGAATGCCGCCACGACCCCGGAGGGTCGTGGCTTAACAAGGTACGCTCCCTCCTAGGGACAGGAGGGTTAAGGGGAATCACGGGCACTGGGGAAAGGCCTCAGGGAGGCGGGAGGAAGATCGGGGAGGGTGAATAAGTCACAAGGGAAGGGGAAGGAAGGGAACCAGGCAATATACGAACACCAGGAGCCCTAAACCCCACCTCTGACCACCCCCTCACGGACCTACCCTGCTTGCTACCCTTTCCCTCACGAGCACAATAAACAACCCGTTCCCACAGAAGGACTTACCTGTTCCTTTCTTTTCTCTTCATGCCGGAACCCGAGAGAGACCCCCACATCCTTTACAACCGGGATACACCAGAGGGAGAGGAAACCTAAGAAAGAGAGAAAGAAAGAAATTGAGAAGAGCCGAAACCCCGAGGTTTACCAATCATCTATAAACATTGAAAAAGTGGATATCTTGTGAAAGAAACAAGAGAATAAAACTTCAAGCCTAAAACGCCTATACCCCTTTTCTGACTCTCCTTGATCCGCTCGTATAGCAGCCTACCACAGGTACCAACACAATATCACCTGTAATACAACCAATACTACCACCATCAATACCACTAATACCATCTCCAATAACACATCCCCACAAATACCACACCACAAGAAAGCTAACACAACCTACCACACTAACAATATCAGCATTACGAGGCACGGCTTGTGCAGCAATAATGGCGGCCTCATTCTAGTGAGGCTCTGCTCCGATAACACCAGAATCCTTTGCTGATCCTGCTTTTTCTGCGCCATCCACATTGCTACGACCTCAGATGGCAGTTTCATCAACAGCGCCGTTCAGTACAGCGCTGGATTAGAGTGCTATGACCCCAGAGTGTGGCCTTTCTCCGAGTTGGAGACCAGCGACGTAGGCGGAGAGATGCTGCTGAGTCTGCCCACTACTAGCTGCCTTGGGCCCCGACCTGAGTGACACGGGCAACAGGTGAGCGGCATGCTTCAAGAGCCCCCCCCCTCTGTTGCCATCAATGAGAGCCCAGGTGCTGCGCCTCAACAGGGCCCTCCTCCTCCAGAGGCCTCACACCTGCCTGAAGACACCAACTGGCCTAGGGCCATAGCTGATCGGCTCCCCGAACTGACCCGACCACCCCCCTCTCTCACCACAGAAGCTGCTTACCAGCTCGGCGTGTTCTTTGCCACCTGTCTTGCGGGTCTGCTGTGCCACTCTAACACTTTCGCACTGGCATTTCACTTAAGGGCACTGCCACACGGCTCCGATAATTAAATTAAAGCCGTCTGGTGGCATACCATTAAGCCGCAACTCACCTCACTGCATTCCGCTAGGCAGCTAGGTTCCAAGAAAAGTTCATGGGCCCCATTTAAGTACCCCACACTCTTGCCTACAGTTAGCTCAAACGCCCTTGGGAACACACTGCTGCACATAACCTCACAGGATACAGGGCCCTGCACAGAAGGTGATCACATGACGGCCTCAAGACTTTCATTAACAACTGATGTCACTATCTCATATCCTCCAGCACTGACACCCTGCAGCTTTGGCAATCCAGACCTCCTAGTGGAATCTGAATATCATTCTGATTGCCTGAAGACATAAACCTTGCCTGTGGTCCTGAGGTCTGACTGCACTGAACCCTTGTCACACCTGGAAACTCCTGTACGTGTCATGTGCGCCTGACTCTGAGACATATATGTGGCCCTCCCAATGCTTTTGTTGAGCGACACCCATGTTTCTAAGTTCCTCCTGAACAATAACAGACTACTGTTCTAACACTAACTTGCTGGGCCTCCTGAGATCTGCAACAACGCCCTCTGTTCCAACCTGTGGGACTGCTTGTGCTGCACATCTCCTAATGACCAGAAGTCCAAGCAGGCCCCAGTAACTGCTGGAGCCTCTTCCCTTGTATGTAAGGGAACTTACTGATGGGACTTACCTTGGACCTTGCACAGTCTCCCCTACAACCCTTCACCACTCTTTGAAGCCACAAACCAGGATGCTCGTGCTTTGTGGTGCTGCCTCACTTACCTGTCACCTGCAATCGGGTCCATCATCCTGGTGGGAACAGAATCCACACTGTTTCCTACTCAACCCGCCGCATGCCATGGGCCGCCTACAGTCCGGAACCCACAGCACCCCTGCACCTTCCAAGAGGGCCTCCTCACCATCCTATACAGGCCGACCCTGTTGGACTGAGATAGTGGTGCAACATCTATAGACAATAAACTAGACCCAGTACTGGTGGCTATCAAAAACTCTCTTACCTCAGTAGAGCAGATGATAGACACAGTTGCTGCAGATCTGACCTTGCTTTGTACAGACCATTGCAATCTAGCAGATAAAGTCTGGACCGCTGAGCAATCTATCTTAACGATACAGCGTCAGGCGTGGGATACCGAGAAGGGCCTGCATGCCCTGTGGTAATAGGTCCACATACTGGAAGAAAGAGCTGAAGATGCAGAGGGATGTGGAGAACTGGCAGCACAGAGTTCTGCCCCCAACCCTGCTGTCTCCCTTCTCCATAATTCAATGGGCCCAGAGATTATCCAAACAAAGCTCACACCCAGGAACGAACCTTCGCCCTATGGTGATCTGCCTGCTGCACTATCGTGACTGAGATGCAATCCTGCAAGGAGCCCTCAAACCGCTGGATCTATCTTTAGACAATGCATGGATATGATATTCTCTGACTATACTCTGGTGCAGTGTCCACAGAACAACTTCCATTCAGTAAAACGATGCCTGCGAGTGCTGGAGGTCAAGTACTCACTCCTATTCCCAGTGGGATTCTGTGTGGTACATGCAGGCCAGACACCATTCTTCACAGACCCTGGGAGTAGATTTAAACTTCTGGACTTGCTCCTTCCAGCTCTGCTGAGCGTGGTGCTGCACCCATTACTACCTTAGCGGATGAAAGCTGCTAATGTCATTTTCGCCTCTAAGATCACTCCTTACGTTCGCACAGCACCCCATACCTGGAGCAGATGATACATGAGCATTGGATGGCACTCCAAGCCACTGCCATGATCCGGGAACCACTGTCTTTATCAGATCTGGACTAAATACTGTCCAAGTCCTCCAGTAACAAAGGTTCCACATCAACCTGGCCCTCAAAGCTGAACTCTGTCACGCCTTCTATGGTGACCCCCCAGACAGCCGAAGATCTTGCCTGAACTCTGAAATACATTGTGCAGTACCTTTTCTTCTTTTCTGTGAAGTAGAGCCTATCTGAGAATTGCTGACATATGTCAAATGTTCTGTGCTACTGCTTATTTTCCTGCTTGTGTGGTGCATGGCTAGTTGCAATATGATTGGCCTGAATTAGGGGTGCTTTTAATCTACACTTGCAACATTTGAGCGGATACATGTCCCTCTGCCCCTATGGAATTATCTCTTTGCTGTTTAATTGTTATACTGGTTTTAGTTTTGATTACTGTGCGCGCCTGCCCATACCCAGCACTGTGAAGAGGATTTCCCATTGCCTTTGTGAAAGTGCCCTTCCCCCTTTCCTATACAGCACCCAGAGTCATGGTTAACACAAACAAAATAACATGGAATGTTTGAGGTATACATACTCCCTCACGTAGATATGCGGTTTATTTGTATTGCACTACTACAGAAATCCCACCTGACACTGACTGAAACTGTGAGATTGCAGTGGTGTTGACAGGGGCAAGTATTTTCCACTAATTACTCTACATACGCTAGAGGTGCCCTGATATGGATATATACTAGTATCCCTAGTACCCCTTCATAGCGCAAACATCAGTCGTGGACACTGAAGGCTGATATGTGCTAATAGAGGGGCACCTTGAGGGACTCCCTGGTCTTCTTGGTTCCGTTTATGCACCGTATTCTGACCAAATTGACAGGAGTATTTTCGCTCTGGAGTTGGATACCATGGCTCCTTGGCGGATACTTTCCTCTAACACTCAGGCACCAGCCGCCTGGGTAGAACACTCAAGGGTATCTGTCACATGGAGACTCCGCAATCCATGCACTAGGGTTTTATCCTTCTATTCAAGTGCCCACAAGTTACACGTCCGAATAGATCACCCAGAGGGCACACCAGACATCCTTTCCCACAAAACACATTGATCATTTCAGCAGTAATCCCCGGCACTTATGCCTGTATTGGCACACAACGCCCTCTCCACAATCCTCACATGGCAACTACAAACAACAGTGCAAGAGACCCTCCTTTCCCGTCGTCACTGGAGACAGCCATTGAAGAATACCTTGAATTGAATGCCAATACGGCTTCTTCCTGTATGCTTGAATGGGACATTTTAAGACAGTCATTAGGGAGGCATTGTTTGGGCTACACATGGAATGCGAGATGGCTACTTGTTAGGGACATCTCCTGAACTGAGCGAGACCTACTAAGCCACGAATCCCAAGTTATTTTGACCCCGGCACATAGAGAAGCTTCTCTTGGCACAAAATAAACACAGTGTGCTACTGGAACGTCTTTGTTGTCTTAGTTATGTCACCCACACAGCCTAGAAGCATGCTAAAGCAGACAAAGCAGGCTCACTTCTAGCGTGGCTTATTCATCAGGAGCACCCTAGGCACCCCATATTGGTGCTCCACTCACCCATGGCACTCTTCTCCAGACCCAGGCAGCTATTCATGCTACAATGATGAGATATTACAATTCTATGTATACTTCAGCCACACCTTAAGACTTGGATGTCATTGACTCCTTTTTAACCTCCACGCCCCTAACTACCATATCCCCTGGCCAGTGACTTGAATCAGACAATGTCATTACCCAATTCAAGATCCAAGAAGCCATACTTGCCCTGGCTATAGAGAAGACCCCTGGTCCCGATGGTCTCCTTCCCAAATTCCATAAAGCATATGCCCTACTTCTAGCCTCCGACTCCAGAGGCTCTATGACGAGGCCTCTACACTACTTGTCTACCACCTTGCATCACAAGGCATTACTTATTTCACTGCCCAAACCAGATTATGACCCCTTGGACTTGGACATGTACCCCTCCTTGCATTACTTAACACAGACTACAAAATACTAACCAAACTATTAGCAGACCGCCTGGCCCCTTTGGTACCTATACTCATACACCCTGCTCAAAATGGGTTTCTCGGAATACATCACTGAACCTGTGGAGACGTTTTAGGGTTATGGAAAGCACCCACAGTACTGGCCATGCTCTGGTTGCCTAGTCCTGGATTTGGAGAGGGCATATGATTCCCTGGAGTGGGATTTCCTATTCACAGTTTGGCCCCGCTATGGACTGGACCTCAGGTTTATTAATCTGGTAAAATTACTATATACCCAGCCACTGGCGAGGGTAAAAACTGGTGCCTTGTTTTCCGAAACAGTCCCAATCCACAGAGGCACCTGGGAGGGTTGTCCACTATCCCTTTTGCTCTTTGCATTGGCCATTAAACCACTAGCGGTCATCCTTCGCACCGATGGACAGGCATGGGGAATACCAGCAAAGGATGGGCTGCATTCAGTATCAGTCTGTGCCAACACCCTCATCTATACCTATGCGACGTCCACAGGATTACCTCGAACACAGCACTCATATTTCACAGGTTTGTGACAATTTCCGGACTCAAAGTAACTAGGAGAAATTGTTTCTCTACTCCTTCCGTGTCAGGATCCCAGACCCTGCTTTCCATCTTGGAGGTGCCCATCTTACCCGGCAGCCCGTTATATTTAGGAATTTAGGTATTCGCCTTTATTCAGACTCTGTTGACTTATTTGACGATAACCTCACCGTGCATTGTCCTTGATATGCTCACAATCAATTTATTGAAAAACTCTTCCACTTTCTGTCACTGTACAGAGAGACCAGTTCCCCATACCTTGGTGGCCTGCTTGTTGGGCCTCGCCTGCAGGGACAGTAAGCACAGAGCCACCACAGGGTTTACAGACCTGAGGCTGCTTCTTGCCAAGTGCTTAATCACCTGGGGGTAGAAATTGTCGATGCCACCTGTGGTCTTTGCATGGGATTTTTTCATGCAGGCCTAGGCCTGAGTGGAGGGTGTTGCCTTGCTCAGGAAGGACACGCGTGGCCTCCACAAATACCCGCTAGCAACCAGCTGGGACGATATCGTGACAGCCTTGCAGGTGGCCTTATCACCTATTGACACACCTTCTGAGGGGCCCACATCTCCAGAGATTGCAGAGACCCCATCCAGCCTTAGCCATGTAGCCTAGAATAACTGACAACCCCAGGAAGCAATCTCTACCCCCTCACCACCACAGTGGTAACTGATGGCATACCCCTGATTCTGGCTGCTTCTTTGTAATGATATACACTGTGCCTTCCCTCCTGTCAAATAAAGGTGCGGACTCCCCTGTTAATGTCTCCCCATTTGGGAAGAAATACCCTTTAGTTCTCATCTTGGTATTATCATATTGTTTTTCTGGTTTACTTTGTTTATATAAACCTCATTGAATCTTCAGCATAATACACTTTTGTTAATTGCTGACACAATTATGTACCATAAGTATTATGCACCTGCTACATATGTCTATATTATGTGATAAATATATACAACAAAATGCAATAAAAATGATTCAAACAAAAAAAACAATATCAGCACTACTACTTGTACCAATCCTGTTTACACAAATACCACCATTTGGATTCCCATCACCACTACCAATATCACTGTAAGAGATTGACTACTCACCTGAAAGGCAGGTTGTCTGCAGGGGTGATGACTGTTCCCCCCATCCTTCCAGGACACCTCTCGGCACTGCTGACGTAATATGGGAGTCCCGACAAGTGTCCCCAAAAGGGTTTGGGGACTGGATGAGAGAGAGACAGAGAGATAGAGAGACAGAGAGAGAGAGGAAAGATATTGTCTCTGCTGCCTGGTGCAGCTGGGCTCCCAATGCTTTGGGGTGCAGGTAATCTCTGTCAGCGTTAGTTGTTGAGTGTCAAGAGCTACAAGGGAAAGGACAGGGATGAGTGATGTGTTGAGGGCACTCTTGTACAATATTTATGCACACAGTCTTTTATCTCAGCTAATCACCAGTCACTCAACACTTCCTCGCACTTCCTCTCCACTCAATTGGGCTTACAGGAATGCACCATCATTGCCTGAATCTTCTCTCTGTCTCACACTGCTTCGAGTAATCACTCTTGGTGTAGTTGTTCACTCTGGAAACTTATAGTAGATGAATACACAATAAAAACTCTTTCCAAAAAGGAATAAACATACACTAATTTATACCAGCTTTTTCTGTTTTGAGGAATCACTAATATCAATTCTAAACAATACTAAAAGAGTTCCTGCAAAATAAGGATCATTACCATAACAAGCGACACACACGTAATTAGCAAAGCTACACACATATGGATTTGGTTCATCTCACAATACTCTCTTTGCGTGCTGATGTCTTTTGCGATTTTAGAATGAATCAACAAGGCAGGGTACAGATGCACAATAAATGTCAAAGCTTTAGGCGTTTCCGTACACTCTCCTAATCAACCTCAAAACGTTTGTTCTTTCTTGAAAATAAAGTCATTTAGTTACACATAGGTTCCTAATCTAAAGAAAAACATTCACTCAACAGATCACACTTCCTTAGCTTATGTAAACAGCTGCCAGCATGCAGAGGCTAAAGAAGTTGTTTCCTCTCTTGTTGCCCAGCAACAATACAGAAGCTTTGCAGGGAATTCCCAGGAGCAGGCTCTCCATGTCAGAAGAACCGTAACAAAGCCAAGCGTTGACTAATACCTGTGAGGCTTTTTATAGTTTGTGCAGGAAAGATCATGAGTGATGAGTCATGATTAGCACATGGCTCTTGAAACACGAGTCATGAGTGATGAGTCAAGATTAAAAACAGGAGTGCTGCCTAACAAGCAAAGAAGGCAGCTGTCTAACACCGTGCAGGGGCTCAGGTGTTTCTATTTCACCCTGCAGATGCTCCAAAATACCTCATGGAGGTTAAGTAAACAAGCCTTGATAAAATCAAGCAACACTGGGTTAACAGGCCTTGGTAAAAACATGGTGTACATATTGTTCAATCTACAAAGGCAACATGCTTTGGCCAAATAACTGGAAACATTACACCTTAACATAACTACCCCAACTGAACATGATCATGCCAACAAACTGGTGGTAGTTTATTACACACAATACAAGAAGCAGATTGTCATAGGCTGGCCGATATCACGTACACAAGACTGATTGTGTCTATAGGTAAGTATGGTTTATTGTTGTTTTATAGAGTACTATCTGGTGAGTAAGTCCGAGGTAGTTGGTTGCAGATGTCTCCTCCCGTCTTGGTGGACTAATCTCATCTTCTTCTTTCTATTCTCTCCATATGCCTCTCGTGAAGCATGTGGGGACAGAAGAAGAATAGGCACGGTAAGTGTTTGAGTAAATCGCTCTCTTTTCCTTTCCTCTCTTTCTCTCTCTTAGTTTCCTATTCTCTGCTCTCTCTTTCCCTTTTCCTGTCTTCCGCTCTTTTCTCCTCTTTTCTTACTTGCTTTTTCTCTCTTTCTTCCTTAGCCCTGGGTTCTGTTCTTTCCTTTCTTCTCCTATCTTCTGTCTTTTCTCAGACCTGTCTGTTTGGGCTTTTCTTCTGGCCGTTTTCTCTTTCTCTCCTGTATATCTCTCCTCTTTCCCTTCTTCTTAGGCTCTTGAGACTTCTTTTCTTTACATTATGAATTCCTCTATTTGGTCCTTTCTGCAGGTGGCTGACACTGTTTCTTTCCTGATCAGTCTTCTATTTTGTGCTCACGGTGCTTTCCCATTTGTATTTTCCCCCCCTTTCATATGCCTCCCACCCAGTGCCCGTGCTCTTGTTCTTTCCCCGTGTATAACCTCCTCCTCCCGCTTCCCGCCCTCCCTACCCGTCCCTAGCTCCGTACCTGGCTTGGCCACGCTTCTCCTGAAGCCTGGCGGGTCCTAGGTGTATGCTTCCCGGGGCCGGCGATCTTTGTCCCGGGTTGGGACCGTGAGGGTTCTTGGTTCCTGTCGGGTTCTATCCTCGGGAACTCCTGACGACTGTAGATTCCTCTCCTTCTTGATTCTTTCGAGCCTTCGGTTTCGCTCCGCTGATCGCGTCCTGGAGGTTTCCGCTCCGGCGAACCTCGCTCCCTTGACACTCCGGGACCTCCCTCTTTATGTCCCTCTCGTCACGCGAGTACCATGCGGAGCCAATAGGAAGGACGGCCCTCTGGGTCGCTTCCGGGTCAATCCAAGCAGAGATAGCACTAGGCACAATTGTGTGCGGGTCCGATCGGTCTGACCCGTCACACAGATAAAGGCCAACAATACGCACTACCACCCCCAAAGAATCACAAATACTCACCACCAACAATACAACCACCAAGACCACTATGATACAACAACCAATGACACATCACTAATAATAACACAAATTACTCAAACCATTACTGCATCATCACCACCATCAAACACCATTAGCAATATCACCACCTGTGCTCCCAGCAATAGCACAATACCAGCCTCACCAGTCCCATCACCACCAGAAACACGACCATTATTACTACTCCCAATTCCAATTCCATGACAATTCTAATTCCGCCACCAATAAACCAATTACCACCAATGCTGCCACAAATAAGACCAGATCTACTACCATCACCAATACCATCACTGCCATTTCCAAGCACTAGCAAGCCGACAGGGCAGGTTTAATATGCTATTGCATGGAATCTTAATTTCTGTATACTTTTAGTTGAATGCACGTTCAAACCCATTGGCTTGGGCAATGCTATTTCACAGCTATGTACTTCTAACCGAATTGCTTACCTAGGCTTAAAAGAGAAGTAGATGCTAGGACATAACTTTAGCAATCAGGCGCTCATTGTGGTTTGTAACATAGCAAATAGCTTGGATATAAATGGCAATGGAAACATATAATGTAAAAGAAATTTGTGAAAAACCCATCAACTACAAAAAATGTCTAACTCTGGAATATAGTGCATCATTTTGATGTGATGCGATGGATGAAATGCCAACCCGCTAGGGGTCAGTAGGGGTCAGTAGCGCTCTCTCTCTCTCTCAAGTGCCACAGTCATCAACATACTGAAGTTTACTTTGAGCACCATTGCTCATATTTTATCAGTACAATTGACTTTGGTATCCTCAGTGGCATAGTAACTGTAACAAGGACCCGAATACATGAAAGGAAAATAGCACTCAGCATTTGGATAGAGAAAGGTAGCCATAAATGAAGTGTAGTTGGTACCTCACACCCCCTGGACTCCAGTACAACTGCACCTGTTGCACTAATGACAGACTGGCAGAGAGGCTAGACAGGGACATAGCTGTGTGTGTATTTCAGTTGCATACTTCAAAGATTTACATTTACATTTACATTGCAGCAAAACAAACCCATTGGATATCACATACTGCTAATGTCTGTACTTGGGAGGGGCATTTTTCAAGGCATGGGTGTGGTAGTAGTATCCAAAATAAAAGGTCCAGTCTTCAGACAATGTACAAATAAAAAGTTTATTCAAAGGAAAGGACTCCAACCTTCAACAAATAGTTTTCTCTCCAGCTCTCCAACAGCCTACTTCCCCAATGAAATTTTGAATGTAGAACACATAGGCCCTCATTACAACCCTGGCGGTATATCCTGCTTACCGCCGTGCTGACGGCCACCAAGATACCGCGGCCGCGGCGGAAACCCGCTACAGGTATTACGACCCACAGCTCGTAATCAGCCACAATACAGACACCCACACAAGTCTGCCACACCAAAGGTCAGTGATAAACTGGCGATAGCAAAACCCACATCATCACACCAACAGAACTACGCCCACACTATCACGACGCACAAATCAACACAGCGGTCATTCAACCGCGGTAATCCATTGGCGGTACACACGGCCGCGCTCAAAATACACACACATTTACAATGCACAACCACATTGGACAATTCAAAATACACACACCTGATACACATACACACACCACACCCACAAACCCACAACACTATAAAACACACACCCACATCACCCACAACCCCTTACAACGATTTTCTTGGAGGAAGCAGAGAGAGAGAGAGAATAGCAAACACAACCCCAGCATCCACAGGCACATAACACCATCACTTATACAACATCCATGTACCTCATACAACACACACCAACACAACACATCACACAGCACAACAAACAGCACCTCACACATCACCCACACCACATCATGGCACCTCAAAGACACCGCAGGTTTTCTGAGGAGGAGCTCAGGGTCATGGTGGAGGAAATCATCCGGGTAGAGCCACAGCTATTCAGATCACAGGTGCTGCAGACGTGCATTGCAAGGAAGATGGAACTATGGCGAAGAATTGTCGACAGGGTTAAGGCAGTGGGACAGCATCCAAGAACACGGGATGACACCAGGAAGAGGTGGAACGACCTACGGGGGAAGGAGCGTTCTGTGGTATCCAGACACCAGGTACCAGTACAGAGGACTGGCGGGGGACCCCCACATCCACCCCCACAACTAACAACATGGAAGGAGCATGTCTTGGCGATCATGCATCCTGAGGGCCTCGCAGGAGTAGCAGGAGGACTGGACTCTGGTAAGGCAAATCTTTACTACTATATCACCCCCACCCTACCTGCATGCTATCACAAACTTATAGCCCAACCCTCACACCCATCACCCCAACACCCCACAGATATCCCACTATCACAATCCACACATCCCAATCCCAAGCCCTGCATGTTACACCAATGCATGGACCCCCATCACCAAAGCATGTCCAGTACAGATACTCACCCAGGCCCCAAAATTAACAATCACACAAGGCCAAAGACAATACGCCAAGCACAGGAGTAGAAGGCAACTCACACATTGGACAAGATGGCACACACAGATACAATAACTATGCATTTACCCCCCAACAGGACCCCTACCCAACGTCAACGGATAGGAGGTACCAGACATATCCAGTCCCCCCACAGAAGAGGCCCACAGTGACAACAGCAGCTCTGCACACCTGGATCAAGATGACCAGCCCGGCCCATCAAGGACCTCAGGACAGTCGGTTCCCCTGCCACTGTCACAAACAACCACTGAACCACCCCCCTCAGGAAACACCACCACAGCACCCACCCAGCGGGCCCATCCCTCTGTCCCCAAGACAGGTCAATCAGCAGTGTGTCCACCACTACAGGGACCCCAGGCAAACCCACCAACCCAAGAAAATCTGGAGTCAGTCTGTACTTTCACAAATGTGTAATTGCAAACTATCTGAAAAATAGCAATGTCAATGTTCATTTCCACATACCAATGTTAGACAGTTGTTGAGCAGCAGTAGACATAGCAGAAGGCAGAAAGTGGTACACAGATCTGTAAAATGGAAAGCCAAAGTGAACTGTCAGGGTCCAAATACAGAGGTAAAAAGGCAGAATCATGCAATGTCCTACAGTAGTATGATATGAGAGGAGCAGTGCCAGTCTCTTACCTGTGTCTCACTGGAAGTATTGCATGCTGATGTTGTTTCAGTTGTCTATATCTTCTTCTTCTGCCTCCTCTTCTTCACTGTTCACAGGCTCCACAACTGCCATAAGACCAACATCAGGCCCATCCTCCTGTAGAAAATGCACCTGGCGTCACCCAGTTTGTGCAACAAACAGCATGCCACGATTATCTGGCACACCTTCTTCAGTGAGTAGTATAGGGAGCCACCTGTCACATAGAGGCACTAGAACCTGGCCTTCAGGAGGCCGAAAGTACGCTCAATTATCCTCCTATTTCACCCAAGTGCCTCATTGTAGCATTCCTCTGCCCTTGTCCTGGGATTCCTCACTGAAGTCAGTAGCCATGACAGGTTGGAGTAACCAGAGTCACCTGCAAATATCGAAGGACAACTGTGAGACATACACCAACCCTTAGGGACTCTACCATACCCAAATACCTATGTAAACTGTGTTGGGACCTTGGGCTCATCTATTAGGCACACACGGTGCCTCTGGAGTTGCCCCATCACATAAAGGATGTTGCTATTCCTCAAATTGTAAGCGTCATGCACAGAGCCAGGATACTTGGCATTCACATGGGAGATGTACTGGTCTGCCAAACACACCATCTGCACATTCATAGAATGGTAGCTTTTGCAGTTTCTGTACACCTGTTCATTCCTGCGGGGGGGACAAATGCCACATGTGTACCATCAACTGTCCCAATGAGGTTGGGGATATGTCCCAGGGCATAGAAGTCACCTTTCACTGTGGGCAAATCCTCCACCTGAGGGAAAACGATGTAGCTGCGCATGTATTTCAGCAGGGCAGACAACACTCTGGACAACACGTTAGAGAACATTGGCTGTGACATCCCTAATGCCATGGCCACTGTTCTTTGAAAGGACCCACTGGTCAAGAAATGGACTACTGACAGGACCTGCACTAGAGGGGGGATTCCTGTGGGATGCCGGATAGCTGACATCATGTCTGGCTCCGATTGGGCACACAGTTCATGGATTGTGGCACGATCAAGACTGTAGGTGATAATGATATGTCGTCTTCCATTGACGACAGGTCCACCAGGGGTCTGTACACTGGAGGATGACGCCATCTCATCATCTGCCCCAGCGGACGTGCCCTATGGAGGAGAACGGTGAGCAGAGGGTCATACACCACATAGCTTGCACAAGGGTGTTTTGAACAAATGTAATGTAATCGGTGTTTTGCGCTGCATGTCCGTATTCGTGCTCAAAAGTGCTGTGACACAGTTAGTTGCCCTGCCATGTAGCCCCCTGAAATGGCGGCTGCCTGACCTGTAAGGAGGGACAAGGGGAAATGAGGTAACTGCACTGGCGTTGTGCAGCGTCACGGTAGGCGGACCAAGACCGCGGCGCAATTCAGCATTGGTTATCATTGGGCCCTATGGGTTCCAGGAGCCAATGGCGATGTACGCCGGTGGTGATGGTACCCACCGCCGCGGACGTGACCGTCATTTTCTATCTGTTCACTCACTTGATACCTAACCTTCAACAGGAGAGGACCTACACTGCAAGTGCTGCTGTGACCTGAGTCTGGAAGCGACAATGGCTACAGTGTCTGGGGAAAGGCCCCCTGCCTTCACTGCGGAGGAGTTGGAGAAACTGGTGGATGGGGTCCTCCCCCCGTTACACGTAACTCTACGGTCCACCAGACAAACAGGTGAGTACACTGTGAGCATGATGGATGGGACATGAATGTATGGAGTGGCGTCGATGGAAGATAGAGGTGGGGGGTGGGCAGAGGCCATCATGTGAGGATGGTCAGTGTATGTGTTTGTGGGCCAGGGTGGGAGGTTGTGGCCAATGAGTAAGAATAACCGGACGGGGGAGTAACATTTCCTCTAGGTCAGCGCCCACCAGAAGAAGGGTATTTGGCGTGCCATCGCCAAGGAAGTGCGGACCCTGGGGGTCTACCAGAGACGTAGCACACACTGCCGCAAAAGATGGGAGGACCTGCGCCGCTGGAGCAAGAAGACGGCGGAGGCCCAGCTGCGGATGGCCTCCCAACGTGGTAGGGGTGCCCATCGCACCACAACCCTCCTGATGTACCGGATCCTTGTGGTAGCATATCCAGAGTTGGAGGGGCGCTTGAGGGCATCACTGCAGCCACAAGGGGGTGAGTACAGTCTCATGCAGCTGACTCTGCGCGCTTTAGGAGGTATCTGGGTGTGGGAAGTGGGCTGTGGGTTCCCCTAGGCCAGGGCAAACGTGCCAGGGTAGATCCATTGTTAGGCAGGTTCAGTGCCAGTCCAACCCTAAAAGTGGTATTGGCCCTCTACACCTAGTCAGGCTCCTGTGGGTTCCAGGTGTGCAGCAAATGGGTCTAGACACAGTCCCCCATGGGCATGTGATTTTACCCTGAACTGTTAGTGCATGGCCTAGTGCATAGGGCTGCTCCCTGTGTGTTGTGTCCACCAACAGTGGTGTTGTTGTAGGCATTGACCATGCGTCTCCTCTGTCTTCCCCCCCTTTTTGTTTTGTCACCCTGTCCTTGTGTGCATTAGCATCATCTGGCGGAGGAGCAGGGGCACCCGAGCAGGAGGAAGCTGCACCCCACATGACCCTGTAGGGTGAATGTACAGAGTCTTAAGGCACCAGTGGGACGGAGGGCGAGGGGAGCTCCACGACGGGGACAGGAGGAGACACCAGCGACAGCGACTCCTCCTCTGATGGGAGCTCCCTTGCGGTGGCGGGCACCACTGTGCCCACCGCATCAACAGGTACAGCCGCCACCCTGCCTACCACCACCACCCTCCCAGCAGCCCTTCATCGAGTTTCCCGTGCCCGCTCACCCAGGAAGGTGGGTATCTCCTTCGCCCCAGGCACCTCAGGCCTGTTATCCCTGCTGCCCTTAGTGAGGAGGCTATTGACCTTCTGAGGTCCCTCACTGTTGGGCAATCAACCATTTTGCATACCTGGAGGGCATTCATTCTGGCGTGGCAGCCCAACAGAGAGCACTTCAGGCTCTGGCCTCAGCACTGATGGCAGCCATTGTCCCTGTGTCCAGCCTCCCCCCTCCAACTTCAACAACCCAGACCCAGTCTCCTGTACCTCAGCCTATCCAAAGCACACCATCAGACCAGCATGCACACCCATCAACACACAAGAGTGGACATGACAAACATAAGCACCACACATCCCACAGGGACTCACACAAGCACCATCCCCATGCAGACACACCAACATCCAATGCCTCCACTGTGTCCCCCTCCTCCACGTCCTCCTCCTCCCTCCCAGTCTCGTCTCCACTCACACCTGTATGCACTACATCCTCAGCCACTACCTCCATCACCAGCACGCCCATCACCACACACTGCTCACGTGCAATCACCACCCCCCCACTACCATGCACACGTCCCGTGTCCTCTCCCAGTGTGTCTGAGAGCCTTCCTCCCAAAGTACACAAACACCGGCACACACGCACTCAACAGCCATCCAACAGCCACCCACCTCACAACAGCCTCCAGCCCATGCAACCTCACCCAAACTCAGAAGACGTACACCTCCTACAACCACTACCTCTTCCTCTGCTCCCAAACCCCCTCCATCTTCCCGTCCCAGTGTGTCTAAAAAACTTTTTATGGCTAACATTGACCTCTTCCCTACACCTCCCCCCCCTGTTCTTCCCCTAGGGCCAGGATGTCCAGATGCCAGCCCAGCACCTCAGCCACAAAATCCTCGACCACTGTGGTCCCTGCAAGTCCAGTAACATTGCGGGCCGCACCCATCAGGGCTACCAGTGTGCCACCTAGTGAGGCCAAGGATCACCCTATTCTGCCACCTGCCAAGGTGAAGAAGGGGACAACATACCGTAGGGAAAAGCCGCACCAACCACCCAGCAAGGCCTCCTCCAAGACAAAAAAGGACAGTGCCAAGGTCCCAGCAGCGACATCCAAGGTGGGGAAGGGACACAAGGCTAAAGGGAAGGCAGCTCAGAGCACGGAGCCTCTGGGTGAGGGACTGGTGACACCCCTTCTGCAAGACAGAACAGCAACCTGTACAGCGGTGGCCACTGCCGCAACCACCGCCACATGCACCGCCACCTGCACACCCACCTGCACGTCTGCTGTCTCTGCTACAGTCCATAGCATCATCCCCAGTGGGTAGCCAACAGAGGCTGCAGGAGACGTGCTGGTGTCGCCCTCCACAGGTGCTGACATGCACCACCACCAGCATCTCTGCTGCTGACACCGCCGTAACCACCACCACCTGCCCCGCGACGTGCTCAGACAGTGCCACCACAGTAGACATGACCATCATCCCCAGTGGGCAGTCGTCCAAGGCTGCAGGAGACGTCCTGGACCCTGCACAGAGTACATGAGGCACCACAACCAGCACTGGCAGTACCAGCAGTTGGCAGGCTATGTCGCCGCAGTGTGGAGTGGGCCTCTGCCTCCATGGAGTATCATGCTACCTATTCCCAGGATATCTCGTGGCTCAAACACCCAGGTGCGGGAATGGGAACTGCCACACACCATGTGCAGCACTCTGGGCACAAAGCCCCCTCTAGAACCAGTGGAGAACAGCATCCATTCACCCTATCCTTGGCAGGATGAAGCACTCTTGGCACTAAGCCCCCTCCAGAACCAGTGGAGAACAGCATCCACTCACCCTATTATTGGCAGGATGAAGCACTCTGGGCACAAAGCCCCCTCCAGAACCAGTGGAGAACAGCATCCACTCATCCTATCCTTGGCAGGATGAAGCACTCTGGCAACAAAGCCCCCTCCAGAACCAGTGAAGAACAGCATCCACTCACCCTATCCTTGGCAGGATGAAGCACTCTGGGCACAAAGCCCCCTCCAGAACCAGTGGAGAGATACATCCACTGGAGAGACTGTGGCCTTGCACTCCCCAGGACCAATCAGTGGGCAAACCACCCACTTGAGAGACTTGAGAGTCTGTGGCTTTGCACTCCCCAGGACCAAGCAGTGGGCAAACTACCCACTTGAGGGACTTGATAGATTGTGGCTATGCACTCCCCAGGAGCAAGCAGTGGGCAAACCACCCACTTGAGACTGTGGCCTTACACTCCCCAGGACCAATCAGTGGGCAAACCACCCACTTGAGAGACTGTGGCCATGCACTCCCCAGTAACAAGCAGTGGGCAAACCACCCACTTCAGAGACTGTGGCCTTGCACTCCCCAGGACCAAACAGTGGGCAAACCACCCACTTCAGAGACTGTGGCCTTGCACTCCCGAGGACCAATCAGTGGGCAACCCACGCACTTGAGAGACTTGTGAGACTGTGGCTTTGCACTCCCCAGGAGCAAACAGTGGGCATGGAGCCCACTCGTGGAGCAGTGGTGTCGTCCCATCATCCGGCTGAGGTGCCCCCTTTTTTCCCCCTGAGGTGCCTGTGTTTTTTTCGACCTGATGCCCCTGCAGTGTTCTCTCTGTTTTGAGGCAGGTATCATGTGTGGGCTTCGCCCTTGCATTTTGGGACAACTGGTCCACGGACAATGAATGGAACACTATCTGGACTTGTGTAGTTGCTGTACATATTTGTATATAATGATCTGTTACAGACCTGTTTCCCTATCTGTATTTTCAATGATTACACTTGTTAAACTCATTTCATTTTGTCCTTGCGTTCTTCCAGAGGGTTACGGGGTGTATATGTAATGTTGCTGCATGTATTTGTGTATATGGTGTTGGGGGTGAAGGTGGGGGTGGGGGGTGTTGCATGTTGCGTGCATGTGTCACTCTCTTTTTCCTCCCCCTCCCCTGTGTACAAGGTGCAGTACTCACCGTGGTCGTCGCCGCCATCTTTGATGATCCTGGTAGATGAACATTGGTAGGACCTGTAACTCGGGCTCCATGGCGTCCTGGATCCTCGTTGGGTGTCGAGAGGTGAGTGGTTTCCCTTCTGTGTACTGTTTCCGCCGTGCTTTTGATGGCGTTGGTACCACCCCGGAAAAGCTGGCGGATTGGTGCCTTGTAATACAGTGGGCGGTACATTGTCTTCCACCTGTCTGTTGGCGGTTACTGCCGCGGTGTTTGTTTCTTCCGCCGTGGCGGTCAGAGTGTTAAAGTGGCTGTCTGTGTTGGCGGTTTCTGCCATGGTCATGATTCCCTTTTTTTTACCGCCAGCCTGTTGGCGGTATTACAGCCTCTTTAACACCGACCGCCAGGGTTGTAATGAGGGCCATAATGACAAAGAAAAGCCAGATACCACACATCTTCCTCCAAACACAAATGAAATGCACAGCACAGGTTGAGGGGAAGGTAACAACAACCAAACAAAACAGTAAAGATACAAAAACAACAAATATAGAAACCAAAGATTAACCACAAACTGCTAGATCAACACATCCATATAAATGAAAAATGCAACAACTCATTTGTTAATTACTGCAATGCATTTGAAATTTCAAATGCATCCATCTTCCATTTTTATGTAACTTTAAACAACGTGATTACTTTGAGGGGTTGGCTGAACTTTGAATTGTCCCATATTTTACTGGGGTTTTCACAACAACTAAATCCCCTATGGTGATCTCTACATCAGACACTCTTTTTTTGCGTGTCATATATACAATTTCTTTGTACTGTTTTGTCTTTCCCATCAATAAACAATCATTGGACTTTTTCTGATTATGTTCTACCCATTCAATTTCATCTTGACCATTATATTTCTTCAACCAAAAGGGACAAACATTTGTACCAGGTCACCTCCTATGAAATAACTCTAATGGAGTTTGACCAGTTGCGGCATGTGAAGCAAATCTATAGCCTTCAATCTTCCCCCACAACTCTTCCTTTCAATCCTTTCCTCATGCTCTAGAAAGTTGTAGTCTTTTTTTCAATGTTCTGTTGAAATTCTCTACAATTCCATTAGTTTGGGAATGATTTATTGATACTATTGCTATTATTAACTACAATAGTTCCAGGAGTAAAGAAATAAAAAATAAAAATAGTGCTGCACCACACAATAATAAAGAATGATTATTCAATAATAACCTTTACACATTTCATATTAGCTCCACACATTACACTAACATACTTTGCAGAAACAATATAAAGTGTAAAGCAAGACAAGAAAATGATAGGACAAATAATAATAATGGGAGGTCATAATATAAATTGTTGTGCTCCAAAATTTTTTTGTCCTGATGATGACCTGAAGAACAACCAGGGTCAAAACGTCATTGACGCCTGTTTGAATGAATGGACATATGCAGGGATTGTTGATTTTTATTTTTACTTATTGTAGCCATTCTGTATTATTTTCTTTCCTATGGTTTTCTTGTCTTGTTGTACACTATGTATTGTTTTTATAAAGTATGTTAGTGTAATATGTGGAGCCAATATTTAATGTGTAAAGGAGATTATTGAATAATCATTCTTTTTTTATTTTTGTGTGGTGCAGCACTATTTTTATATTTTATGTCTTTACTCCTGGAGCTATCATTGTTAATAATAGCATTTGTTGGCCCCAAGTTCTGGGTCCAACAGGGCAGCCCCTGTGGTTTAAACAGTGTTATTGAGACTATTGGCACATAGTTTACATTAAACTGGAAATCCTGCAACAACACAATTCACTTACAAATTCGACTAGATACAGCATCTAATCCTTTCTTTTCAAACAATTCATGCAAAGGTTTGTGCTCAGACTACACATTAAACCTTTGTCCCCATAAGAACTTCTTAAATGTTTTTATGGCCCAATAAATAGCAAAATGCTCCTTTTTAATAGTAGATACTTAGAATCTGACACTCTCAGTGCCCTAGAGGCAAATTTATCATCACTTAATTTTCACACTGAAATTGTTTCAACACAGGCCCAATATCTTTATCACTAGCATCAGTGGAAACTGAACACAATAGTCCCGGGACAAAACTACTTAAATTATGAGCCTTGATCAAGCTCATTTTAACATCCACAAACTCTTTTTAACATTGTTAATTCCATTCAAATCCAATACCTTTTTTCAAAAGCCCTCTCCAAGCACACGTTTTACTGACAAAAGTTGGCACAAAATGAGAATAGAACTTCAGCGTTCCTAAAAAGTTTTGTACATCTTACTTCCTTTCTATGCAGCAATTATTTAGTTTTCTTGGTAAAAATTAAGAATTGAGCAATAACAGTAAATAAAGTGACATGCAAGTCCAGCTTATTCCCATAATGAGTTACGGATGTCAATTGTGAAACATTCCCTAAAAACAAACAATATTTATGTTCAGTATTGAAGAAAGATGGAAAAAGGGAGAATGGGGTGAGAGAGAACCAGCTATAGAAAGAATAAAGTAAGGAGAGGAAAGGAAGAAGGACACAGAGAGAAGACAAAGGAAGGAAAAGACAGAACTACAAAACAGGGACGATACTTCGGTTAGGCAAATTCAAATATAATTCAGGTGGGGCTGGAGGAAAAAGGTGAAGCAATGATATTGATTAGGAAGACTTATGAATCCATGCAAAGCATGGGGGTGCATCCTGTAAAAAGGGTAACCATATAAGAAAAAAAATATCGGCTTTGTCCATTAAGTTGTAAATTACCTTTTCCTAGGATGCAGTCTTATACATATACATGAGCCATTCCTCATGTAATGGCAATTGTGGAGAATGCCAGTGATGTAAAATACAGATTTTGGCAACTGTAAGGGCAGCGACATGCATGGTGGCTCAGCTCGGGAATGTCTGATAACTCATGAAGGAGAACTGGGAGTTCTGAAAGTGGCGTGGGTAAATGCACTGACTCCTAGAGTGTAGATCCTACTGCCATCCAAAAGGGGTGTATGGTGGGACAGTCTAATTAGCTATGAACAGTATCACATGGTGCATAAACACATCCCCAACAGGAAGAGTGAGGGAGCAACCCTGCAACCTGAAGTCATGCCAGGATCCAGTGCCATCCATAAGGGATATTAAAAAGACTGAGTTTCATCCATGCCTCATGGATACCTCTTTTTAGGGCATGCAAAACTTCCATTCATTTTTCCTCATCATATTCCACCCGTAGGCAAGCCTGCCAGATCGTCCTGAGGCTTACCAATTGTGGTTGGGAGCAAAGATTGTGAATTAGGAGACTGGAGAATACAGACATCACACCTTTAAACTGACCCCAAGTATTGAGGTCAGAGAGCACCGGGGAACAGGGGACAGTCCAGGGTTGGGGACCTAATCTGCTCAGCAGACAATGACATAATTTTGTATATCACCATTGTTGGGTATGCAACAAGCCAAATTTGTCCTGTAGCATCTCAAAAGATTTGAGCTCACCACCAGAGATCAGGTGTGTAAGATTCAGGATCCCAGCTCTGTGCCAAGGGCCCCAATCAAGCATGCCCCCCCATGTGAATGCCAGTATTATTCCAGATTGGAGCTTTGTCATGAAGCTGCACGTCCACCAATAAGAACTTGTGAGCCTGCATCCAGGCAGCATACATGGCTTTCAGCATGAGATTTGGTGTATCGGCAGTGACGGGATCAGGAAGATAGAGGGCCTTTAGTCCTAAAGGGTCCTCCTGGAGTCTGCCTTCAATCACGACCCATAATGGAGGGTCTGGGATCCGGCAATGCATGTTCGAATTTTGTCCTAAATGTAGGGCTAAGCAGTAATGTTCACAGAAGGCAGGCCCAATCCCCCTGCTGCTCTGTGGGTGATAAGCTTCCGCAGCCAGGCAAGGTCTGGCTTAACCGCAGGTGAAGGCTTTAATGGCCTTATTTATCTGATGGAGAGTCGAGAAGGGTATTAATTGAGCATGTCTAATACATATGTGATCCGGGGAAGGGTAACCATTTTTACCACCTGGATCCAACCCCAGAGAAAGAGACTTGAGGGAGACCACTTTGCGTGGTTGAATCACATTTACTCCATTATTGGGTCCAGGTTATCCGCCACCATATGCTACAAACACTGTTTATTAGAATGCCCAGATACCTGAGGCAGGAGCTCTTCCACTGAAATTTGTAAACGTCGATGGCAGTGCAGGTGGTGATCTGTGACAGTGGTAAGGCCTTTCTCTTTCCCCAGTTCACTTTGTAGACTGAAATTACTTCAAAAGCATCAATGGTTTCCAACACCACAAGAATGGAGGTAGTTAAGGCTGATAAAGTGAGCAAAATGTCATCTGCATGTAGATGTGCAATGTCAAAGGACCTCCAAGTGTAGGAATGCCTGTAATCTGATCTGATTGGATCATAGACGCAGCTAAAGATTCCATTGCAAGAAGAATTAGTAGTGAGGAGAGTGGACAACTTTGACCTGTTCCCCTGAGGACCGGGAATGGGTCAGAAAGAAAGTCTCCACTGTTGACCCGGCCGAGGGGGACTAGTAGAGCCATCTCACTTTGGGATGAAGTTCTCACTAAGGCCAAATTTCCTACGTGTGGCAAATAGATAGTCCCATTCTATCTTGTCAAAAGCTTTCTCAGTGTCCAATGACAACCCCAAGGCCTCATTCAGAAGGTCTGCTACTCACCAGACCGAATGAGCAAACGTATAAAATGATTGTATGATGATCAGCCTGGAACAAACCCCCCTTGCGAATGGTAAATAAGAGCCTCGTTTAAGGCAGGCTGCTAGAATGTTTGTCAATATTTGGATGTCTCCATTAAGCAGGGATATGGGATGATAACTACCACAAAGAAGAGGATCTTCTCCTGGTTTGGGGAGGAAAAAAATCAGTGCCCTAAAACCAAAGGAGCCAGAGCAGTCAGCCTCAGCAAAGGCCTCATGAAGAAGATCCACTACCTCAGGTTTGGTCCATTTATAGAACTCCACTGGGAAACCCTCTTCACTCAGGGTTTCGTGATAGGGTAGAACTGAGATGGCTTGCTCTATCTCAGGAGGACCTTGGTGATCTCACCCTGAAGCAGCTGTCTGCTGTATTCTGAGAGGCACTGTAAGCGTATACCATCCAAAAGGTGTTTATCTGTTCTGCTCCCTGGGCAATTTCCAGGTAATAGAGAGCCCTATAGTAGGATGCAAATGGATCAGCAATTTCCTGTGGCTTGGTGACCAATGCCCCCAAATCAGTGATGATTCCCGCCTCCTTCTGCTTGAGCTGCGCCACCAACAGTCCCAACTGCTCTCCCTACTCATAGTGCCAGTATGTCAACGTCTGTAGCGCATACTCGCCTTTGGAGGTATAGAGGGTATTGAGGACCATGCGCATCTTCTCAAAACTGCACCTGTTAATGGTGAAAGGGTGAGCCGTGTAAGCTCTTCACTCTGTCTGTTGGACAGGGCTGCATCCCTCATCAATTGCCCCCTGGATGGTTGCCTTTGCCATTGCCCACAAAGTCAGGGCAGAGTCAAACGAACCGTCATTACTCCCCCGATAAGTATGCACATGTGCTTTGAGCTGGGTTTTGCCACCCAAGTGGTGGCATCAGGATAAATTGAAACACCAGGGCCTGCGTACTGGCTGTGACAGACCCATACCAACTTCCAGGGCAATTGTGGAATGGTCCAAAAGTATGCCCTCTAATATTGAGTTCTCACAAAGAACAGGAAGTAAAAGAGTGGGCCATCAGGAAAAAATCCAACCGTGATTGCGGGCCTTGAACCAGGGACATATATGTTTATTTCTGGTCCAATGGATGTAATAGATGCTATGGGGCTCATTACGAGTGTGGGTATAGACCGCCACAGTCGCAGTGGCGATCTGGAGCGCCACATTAAAACACTGATGGTCGGACCTCCAGGGAACCGCCAGCTCCGCCAGGATCTTGGATCCCAGTGGTGGCAGGTAACCTAATCCACAAGGGCAGCACTGCTGGGGATTACGACCTCGTTCTCCGCCATCCTTCGTTGTAGTTTGACTCTTGTTCTAGGCAAGGCTGCTAGTTTAAGGATGCCTGCACTTTTGTTTGTAGGTGACTAGGCCAATCCTACAACAAGTCTCAACTGTCGGCCCAACACTCCCGGCTAACAAACAGTACCTCATCAAAAACCTAAACAGTAAAAGGTGATTTGTGGCAGCCTTTCTGCCTTGCAACATCTCAGGGAGGTTGTGGTTAAATGGAGATTACCCCTTTCTCACATGAACAACATGTCTCAATCAAACACAGGCAATGAAAGAGATGCAGTGAATTTTTCAATAGGTTTTATTAACAAGACTGCAATCTATGACAAATTGCACAGGCTGCAATGATTAGGATAATGAACAATGCAAGAAACAAAATGATAAAAATGACAGTCATGAATACAAAGACCCCACCATCTTGCAATAACGTAATATGAAATAGATGTGAAATAGGCCCTACTACTCTAGCATGATGAACCTAATCTCTAACCTAAAGAGAGCTAGGTGTGTTAAACCTAATCTGCCAGTACCATGTCCATGAGAAGAGCCCCCCAACCCTTGTTACTTTGGAATGAGGTCTCTAGATCAGACTCCATGGGGACACAAAGACTGGATTAGCATCAAGGCGACATGTAGCATAGATAGGGTTGATGGCATCTGGTAGAAATCTCTCTGATTATCTTCTCTGTGTGATATGTATTTATGCAGCTCTTGTAGGATCCATGACGCAGGTATGTTCGCAAACAATAGATAAGAAGGCATGCTTGGGGCGGCAATTATATAAATTATTCCCTGAAATGGTACATTATGTGTCCGTCTCACGAAAGTGGGAAAGTACATGATGTGAATACCTACGTATCTCATTTATCTTTGGCGCTGATAGTGACGCCTTTACAGAGTGGCACCGATAACGTGAAACTAAAACATCTTCCTAACTATAAACATGACAGACATCCTGGAAGAAATAATTAAATAAATGGGTTAAAACAGAGCACGCTAAGTAGGTTAAAAGTGACTAGGTGACGGGGGCACAGGCCATGCAAGCCAAAGGCTAAGCTAAACTCCTGATTCACATTAAACCTAATAGGATCCACTACACCTTTTCATGGCTGTAACACTGCCATGAAAAGGCTGGTGGAGAACTGGTGCAGGGGGCCACAGGGGTGTCCCTGCACTGCCCATGCACCTGGTATGGGCAGTGCAGGGGCCCACCTGCCCAGCACCCTCGCAATGTTCACTGTCTGCCTTGCAGACAGTGAACATTGCGAGGTCGCTGGTGCACCCTGCGGGCTACAGCATTGTCGCGGGCTTGATTACGAGCTGGAGACAATGCTGTAACCTGTTTCCCGCTAAGCTGGTGAGCGGAAACCTCGGTTTCCGCCCACCAGTCTAGCAGGAAACTCTTAATGGGGCCAGCGGAGAGGTAGCCTGTGTGGCGGCACCTCCCCGTCTGAAGTTCGGCGGACAGCAAAAAAGATATGCCAAACTCATAATGACCCCCTAAATGTCGTGAAGACCATGATCAGTCTCAAGATCTCCTAGGAGTGCTCGATCTGCATTATTGCATACATCAAATAGAACGGTGTGGTCTAAGATTGCAACTCGGGCCAAGATCCAATCCCCAGGATGTTGACTGTATCTATCTCCGTCAATACTCGAGTGAGTTGAAAAAGGAAGGCCCGATTCAAACCTGGGGTCATGTACACTGAACCTATCCATAGTATCTTACCATTAATTTTTAATTTGGCGAACACATAGCAACCCTCCAGATAGACTTAGGTCTTAAGCATGACATGGGGCAATGTTTTCTGAATCAGGATAGATACACCACGTTTCTGCAGGGTTGGTAAGTGATCTGCAGCTTGCAAAGCGCAGCAACTGTGTACCTCTTTTCCCACCAAATCCCGTTGAAGCTTCACCACTTCTCTCTAAGTGAAGTGCATCTCCTGGAGAACAGTTATGTTGGCGCGTTTGCAATTGAGATAGGAGAGCACCCTTTATCGCTTCATGTAGTGCGTAAGACCATTGATGTTCCAGGAAAGAATGTGTAAGGACATGTGCACTAACAGGATTACAAGAACCAAAGGCAATGCCTGAGGGTCCTAAGTGGGCAGTGATGTTAGTTTGGTCCTGCTGCCAGTCTATGGATTATTGAAAGGCAGGGGTGGCTTCTCCGCTAAGGTGGAGCGTTGCCCCACTGGATTGTAGAAAAAGGAAACATAATATGATAATAACAATATGTTATCATCATTTTATTTTTCCTGGATGTAAGGGGGTAGGGCGGGGCAGGGCTGGAGCGGGCTGGAGGAGGGCTGGAGTAGGGGTATGTGCACCAGAAAGTGCACATGTCCGTTTGGCAGTGTTGGGCCGGCCAAACAGACATGCACACTTTGCATGTTCTCTACCCGGCTGTAGAGCTGAGTGGAGAACATGCACAGGCTCCCAATCCCAGTCTGAGCGACGAAGCAGGCCGCCCAGACTAATCACGACACTGCTGTCATGCTGGTGACAGCAGCGTTGTGATTGGCTGGGAGCCAGTGTGCAGCCGGGAAGAGAACGAGGAAGGAGGGGAGACAAACGTGTCTCCTCAAGAAGGTAATTTTTTTTTTTTTACATTGTTTTTTTTTACCCCTCTGGCCCCATCCTATCCTGCCCCGTCACCTCTGTTCATTGGCAGCCACTGCTGTTGAAAGGATAGACCAAAACACATTGGAGGAGCAGAAGTGGGGGGATAAACAATAGAAAGAATGCAGTAAAGAAAGTAAGAATAGTATCTATGAAGTGTGTAAACAAGTGGAGCATTAAATTTCATATTAAGCTGAAGAACGCAAGGTGAGAGTGAAGTGAACTACAATGAGAAAAGTGAACCCCATCAGTGAGAAACACATAGGGCCTGATTTAGATATTGGTGGACAGATTACTCCGTCACAATAGTGACTGATATCTCGTCCGCAGAAATCTAAATCCTATTATGTCCTATGGGATTTAGATTTCAGCGGACAGGACATCCGTCACCATTGTGACAGAATAACCAGTATGCCAATTTCTACTAAATCCAGTCTGCAGAGTGGGGAAATTCCAAGAGATCAGTATTTGCATCCAGTACATCAACCATTAGACTTCAGGCAAATTTGGCTTAAGTGGTGGTCGAGACTTGTAACGCCCCCTATCCTGTGTGTTTTTCACCATCACTTTTATTATATTTTCCTTATCACGGTACAGTTGATGGCTTTTGTCCTGTTGTTGAGGGCCTCATTCATGCATTTTGAATTTCCTCTGGACAAGGGAGTCCCCCTCCACGGCAGAAAGATTAGGAGGACATTGAGAAGTGTCCATAACCCTTTGTGTAGTTCATCTAAAAAACCTGCAATTCCCCTGGATCAAAATAGTTCCTCGACTTTCCATCCATGATGATCCACAAGAGTGCCGGATTAAAAAGAGGCCACATTTGAAGTCTCATTTGCGAACAAGTGGTCGTAAGGAGAGAAAAATCTTTCTTCTGTTACATGTTTCCTTTGAGAAGTCTGCTGCCACCTGTATCTTGTGACCATCAATATTTTAGGGCCAAACCGCCGCGGTCAGAATGCCCTGCGGGGCACCGCCAGCCTGTTGGCGGTGCTCCCGCCGACCCTGGCCCAGGCGGTCAAGGACCGCCGGGGTCAGAATGACCCCCTTAGTTTCTTTATTTTGGGACACCGTCTCTGTGATAAGCAGCTGCCTCATTGATTTTCTGGACGCTATTGTGCATGTTGATCCTTGGCAGCGGACAATATTCAAACACACAGAGTCTGTTTCTCCTTCTCTTCGTCGGGGGGCGTCAGGTGGTGTCAATTTATTGCAGGATCTTTGATAATGTCCACTCATACCTGGGAGCGAGGATGTATTCAATATGATGAACTAGAGACAGATTGCATCTGTACATAAGCGTTCAAAACCAAATCGCTCTTTCAGGTATCAACTGCTGTTGGCTAGGCCCACTAGATTTCTGGCACAGATTTGAACTAGTTATAGGCACAAGTGGTAAAAAAAAACAAGTTTTGAAAGAATAGGTTGCACTTAAGTCATGGATTCATACTCTGTCCGGGGACCAACTGTTTTCCACGAGGAAGTGTCTAGTAGAAGTGCTTAGTCCCCACCTGCGTCCGCTTGCTCAACTGTTTGGGGGGTGATCACTCTTTCCAACCTTTGGTGCCGTTTCCAGGTCTTGTAGCTTATTTATAAAAACTCTGGCCAGGGAAAGACGAAGATATAAAAGTTCCACCAATAGAATGACTGCCTCTGTAGACATTTTGCTATTCACTCACTTTGAGATCGCCTACAGAGATTAAAGGAGTATATTTGTTGAAAGCTGTTATTCAAAGTGCTGATTCACTCTGTGCAGCCTCTCTGCACCAACTGTCAGATTTCTCAGATATCGTGATTCAAGTAGGAAACATCATCCATATCACTCCATCATCATCCTAGAAGCAAAAGATCAATAGCTAATATGCAGCCTTTTTTTTCCTCAAGATTAAATTGTAATGATTTTGTGCTTTATTTACCAAAGCCTTACAGCAATGTATCAACTTAGAGCACTGGAGCATAAACACTGTATTTCCTGTTATAATGAAGTGGAATGGGAGAGAAAGGACTTGTATATGTATTACTATCAATCTTACAGTCATCTTCTTAGCTTTCTTCTCCCATCCTGTGTACACGAGCGCGTCATAACATATTATTTTCAAACCAATTCACAGCTTCAGTGGAGATGCGATGATAGCGGCCCAATGATTGGCTCACCTCATATGAAGGCTGGGCCTC
The DNA here is from genome assembly GCF_031143425.1 of Pleurodeles waltl. Classification (NCBI taxonomy): domain Eukaryota; kingdom Metazoa; phylum Chordata; class Amphibia; order Caudata; family Salamandridae; genus Pleurodeles; species Pleurodeles waltl. The sequence goes on along the minus strand of NC_090437.1, from coordinate 714,596,385 downwards.
CAGCAACGCTCTCAGAAGTCTCTGTTGTGTTGGAGTTCAAAGCTCAGTACACAATGCCCCCCCATGGCGGCCCAGTGGATTCTACACACACGAGTGGGTGTTTATTTCAACTATCACATAAAACTTCCAATTTTCTGCTCTCATCTCCCAGGCCTCCTGGTGTAACAGAACTGCTGATTAAGGCGGCCATCTTCATCAGTGGCCAGCGCGGGACCCCCTTCCTTCCTTTCTGGACTTGATAATTTTTGTTTAGCATTGACCAGATCTTCCTTTGGTTTAACTCCTGTGACAGAACTGACATGCCCTATGCAATTTGTTTCAGCGTGGGCAAACTTACACATCTTAGCCCTAAGCATGACACCATTCTCACGTCAAACGCTAAACACCTAATTAACTCTTTCCAAATATTTTTGCATGTCACATCCAAATATTAGAATGTCATCCTCAAAATACAGGACTTGCTACATATTTCCAAACATTCTTGTCTTTAGTCTTTGAAATACCAGGGTGGCAGAACAACAAAAGACCATTTGATTAAATCTTACATAGCAAGAGGTGTGATAAAAAAGTAAAATCCTTGGAACGATCTGCAAGTTTCTTTTTAAAGTTTTTTTTTTGTTGCATTTATTAATATCATCACCAAACATACACAACAGTGAGGTCATTTAGGACTCATTATGGTCATAATATAAAGTAAGAAGCATCAGAGTCTTATAGACAACTGACATGGAACTCAATAAGATGGCGGACATCGCCGCTAACCACAGTGTTATCCAAACCGTATCGATAAGACCTCCAGATGTGCAACCCAAAGAAATGGAAAGGAAAGCAACCTAAAGAAAGGAAGAAACAGCAACGGGGGAAGACCAAGGAAGGAAGAAGGTAGAAATATGTAACAGAAAACAGAGGGGGGGAATAAAGACATTGCAGCGGTCAGATCAACAATACAGATGTAAGCAGTAATACAATAACATGGTGGGGAAGCATGACTGTTGCGTAGTAGATAGGGAGCACTGGGCTACTGTGCATTGTTTAGTGAGCGGGTCTCCAAAAAGGAGCCCCGGGGAGCTCTTATATCTCTGGGACGGGAGCCCTCCGGCATAAGGTCCCAGTATACCATTAGTTGTTCCTGACAATACGAAGCATCAAGCAACCATTCAGAGCAGAGGGGGATTCAACGCCTCCCCCAGCACATTGTGACCCTTTGCTTAGCCAGCAGCAACAACAGTCCCATCAATCTCCTGTGCGCGACAGGTACCTCCTCAACATATCCCAGAAGGGCAAGCTTAGGAGTACGCGGCAGCTGGCTCCCCGTCATCTCCTCAATCATCTGCAACACCTCCGTCCAATATTTACGCAACGCCAAGCAGCTCCAAGCTAGGTGCAGAAAGTCTGCATCAGGGGCCATACATCTCTCACAGTGTGCCTCGGGACGGAGACCCACATCCTTCAACCTGCTGGCCGTGTAATACAAACGATATAGAAAATTGAAATGAACGAGTCGCAATCAGTAATTGGAGAGCAGCTCTCTCATATGCGCGCAGCATCGTCGCCACTCTTCATCAGGAATGACTTCACCCATGTCCTCCTCCCAGTGGGACTTGGCCTTAACCTCCGCCCCAGCTATATCACTCTGCATGCAAACATATAACCTTGTAATAAGCCTGCGCGGGGATTGCATTTCATACAAAAGCTCTAGTGCTGTACAGGCTATGGGCATTTTGGGGAAGCAGTGATAAAGTGCACAAAGCCTAGCGCGAATTCCAAGAAAGAATAGTCTGTGCATCGCAGTGTCATGTACATAACCCAGTGCGGACTCCGAGGAAATGAACCTCACATCAGGGAACCAAGACACCAAGGTAATCAATCCGGACTCGCGTAGAAACTCACATACCCGGGCATCATCCGACAGATGCATGTCACTCACATCAAGAACTCGAATCGGGGGGCAAAAGACACCCCCACGCCAACTTGGCGCATCAGCGCAGCCCAGGCCCTTGCCGTACATGCCACAGTGTCAACTCCTCGCGGTCTGGGTTTAGTCGGGCCAACCAGCACCGCAGTAATCTATCAGGCCAAACAGCATTGCTTTCAGGTGCTAAGTGAGGTAAGTATCGGATAGGGTGAAGCCAAAAATGTGCCTGTGCACAGTGATAGTATAATGCCAGATTCGGGGCCGCCAGCCCACCACGTTCAAACGGAAGTGTCAACTGTTCCCAGGATATTCTGGGCCGCCTACCAGCCCAAGCCAGAGTCACAAGATCAGTTCTAAGCCACTTCAGAAAACTTGCAGTAAGGACAATAGGTAGAATAATGAAGAGATACAAAAACTTAGGCAGAATAACCATCTTCGCTATCGCAATACAACCCGTCAGCGAAAGCGGTAATGAGCGCCACACCTCACCTTTGTCTTCCAGCCACTTAATATCTTTGCCATAGTTAGCTGATCAAAGCGTGTCAAAATCTCTACTTAGCCAGATACTGCACCGGTCCATCAGCCCAGCAAAGGGGGTATCTAGTGGGATATTGCACCGGAGCCCCGCATAGGGGCAACACCACCGACTTGGACCAGTTAATGGTGATCCCAGAAATCTGACCAAAGCCGACTATCTCATCCAGCAGAACCTCAAGGTGCAGCTGCGGGTTGCGAACGTACAATGCAACATCGTCTGCATACATGGATATTAAAATTGTGCGCTGCCGGAATGCCAGGCCCCTGTGATTATGATGCTGATGCAAGCGACCCGCAAGTGGCTCCATCGCGATGGCAAAAAGTAACGGAGAGAGTGGGCATCCCTGGCGAGTGCCCCAGACAATCTGGAAGGGGTCAGAAATAATACCATTTACTCTCAGCCAGGCGGAAGGCTGTGAGTACAGCAGGCGGACCAGCTTAATAAGTTTTAAGATCAGCCCCACCTGAGCCAGCAAAGCAAACATATATTGCCATGCCAGAGAGTTAAAGGCCTTGTGGCATCAAGGAACACTGCTACCGCGCGGTCCTCCGGATGAATCATACTAGATATCGCAAAGTAAGTACGGAGGTTATATAGGGTGGAGCGCCCTGGCACAAAGCCCGACTGATCCGGCATCACCAGAGTGGGGAGCAGGGTCTGCAAGCGGGCCGCGATAAGCTTCGCCAGGATCTTATTGTCAATATTAATTAACAAGAGAGGCCTATAGGAATCACAGCAGCACGGATGTTTCCCAGGCTTTAAGATGGTCACAATGAGGGCCTCCAGCAACGAGGACGGTAGGACCCCAGCCTTCAAGAGCTTCCGCATAAACCTCTAAGAGTTGCGGCACTAATATGTCAGCATATTCCTTTTAAAAGGACGCCGTCAGACCATCAAGTCCAGGCGTCTTATCCCCGGGTAGACTGCATATTGCCTGGACCACATCGTCCCCCGAAAATGGAACATCTAGATATTGCCTGTGCGCATTTTCGAACCACAAAAGGCTAATATCCGCAAAATAGTCATTGGCTGCCGCAGAGTTCAGCCCGAGGGTTCAGCATAAAGGTCCGAATAAAAGTCAGTAAGGAGACGCTTCATCTCCTCTGTGCCAGTATAGCATGCTCCATTCGAATCAGTCAGCTCTACAATATTATTACTTGCCCACGGCTTACGAAGCATTACAGCCAATGTACGGCTAGCCCTATCACCCGCGCCATATCTTCTTGCTGTAGAGTTCATCCCTAGAAAGCAAATTTCGCGCAGGGCAGCCTCTTCAAACTGTGACATCTTTTCTCTCAGTTCAGCCAAAAGGTCTCCCAACCAGCTGGAGCCCAAGCGTCTTTCAAGATTGGCAATTTGAACCTCCAGCTCTGCCAAATCCCGCTGCAACACCTTCAGCACACCGTAGACTCCGCGGATCACCACCTTGAAAACCTCCCACACGGTGCCAGGAGATGTCACCAACCCCCAATTCTCAACAAAGTAATGGACAATAGCGTCACGGATCTCATCCCTATAGACCTGATCCTTAAGCGCACCATGAGGAAGCCTCCACATAAAGGCACGACTTGGGCTTCCAGGAACAACCAATTCCAGCATAACCGGCAAATGATCCGACAAAGTGCGGGCCTTATGCTCAATTGACTGCGTCCAAAGCTCAACATCCCTGGTGCCAAGCCATCTGTCTATACGGGACTAACTTCCATGCAAATAATTGACACAGGCACCTTCCCTGTCTGTTCCATGCTTAGCCCTCCATAAGTCAACCAAAGCGCCCTCAGCCAACACAAGAGCCAGAGCCCTGGCAGCTGCTACATGCTGTGGTTTAGCCTGGCTTTCGCCATCCGCAGCAAAGTCCAGCACCACATTAAAGTCGCCCCCGAAAAGCAGAGACCCAGAGCCCAGTGAGTCCACCAGCCGCCCCACCTCCCCAAAAAATTCAGGGTCATCAGTATTTGGGCTGTAAATCGATACCAATCTACAGGGTCTATCAAGCAGTGTACCACGCAGCATGACATGGCAACCGTTTGGATCCACAAGCACCCTCTCAGTGCGCCACTAAAGCCCCTTCCGAAATAAAAATCGACATGCCTCGCGCATATCGTGAATACATCGCAGCATGCCATTCCCCAATCCAACCAGCCTTCAGCCGGTGTTTTGTGGCTTCCACCAAGTGAGTCTCCTGCAGCATACAAATATCAACTGCATGCCACTGCATATAGGCAGATATCAAATGCACCTTACGCCCATCATTCAACCCACGAACATTCCAAGTGAGGCAGCGCACTGGCGTCACACTTTTTTGCGCCATTCCAACTCCTTATCTAAACATACACCTCCCCATATCATCACAAGAAAGGCATCTGCGGCATGCAAGGAAAGGAACAGGTATGAAGGAAACAAAACATAAGAAATAAGCCAAGTACATAGCAGCACCCACCCCCACCCACGCTGACACCCCAAACGGGTCAGTACTGCAATCCCACCCATCCCCAAATGTCATTCCTACAACATAATAACGAACATTATGAATGGACTCAACCAATGGGGCATCAGCAAGGCCATCCGAAATCCATCCCAGACGGGATGAAGGGGCAGAGGGTCCATCGATGTAAGAAATAGAGCAGAACAGCCTGAACAGTCACTGAGCCCAACTACACACTGAACCAACTTACAATTTGCGGACCACGCGGCACCAGCAAGGACACATGAGGCCTAAACAGAAGAATGTATTTAGTCGTTGTCACTCAAGGAGTCTCCCCCCTGGCCCTCCGACGACACCTTCTTAGGAACTGATTTAGCGAATTTAGCGGCCAGTTTTGAGTCCGTGAAGAACCGCATCTTGCCCCCATGTTGTATGTGCAGCTTAGCCGGGTAGACAAGAGAGTATTTAGCATCGGGCTGGCTGAGAGCTCGCTTGACCGACAAGAAGGCCTTACGCGCAGCCTGCATCCCAGGAGTGTAGTCAGGGAAGATGCTCAGTTCAGTGTTATTATATACCACAGGCAAGCGGAGGGGGCAACACTCAGGCCCCAAGTCCCCGATCACGGGGACCATGTGGGAAAAGTGCAGGAAAAATAATAAGGGGCCGCTCCCCGCGGCGCTCACCCCAGCAGCCCGAATGAAGAAGCCAACAGGCAAGGCCACAGCCCGCGCGCGCCAACCACCTGTCCAGGCCCGCATGGCAAGTCCGAACAGGCAGGCGCGGCCCCCAGCGCCCGGACCGCACTGGAGGGCAACCGGTGTCCTCCCCCGGCCCTCCGCGACAGCCCCAGACGATGTTTAGACGTCAGGCTACTGCTGTAGAGGATAATCACGACGTTTAGGTCCCCCGCCGGGTAGAGCCTCCCGGAGTGGAGGCCAGGCCACGCCCCCAACGATCTGCAAGTTTTACCTAATAATATGCTGAGGTGAGATCTAATGTAGTGAACCCATTGTATCTCTATATTCGGGAGAGGAAGTTTGTCTTCAACCACCTGCTCAGTAAGCTCTCTCAAATTGATGCACAGCCTAATCTCATTATTAGGCTTAAAGCCCATAATAATGAGAGCCAACCACATGCTCAATGATACCTTCACAACACAGTCGATTTAAGTCTATTTTAATAGCTTCCTTAACACTATAAGGAATGTTCCTTGCCTTGCATGATCAAGGGATGACATCCGGTTTAAGGTTTATATAATGGAACTAATTCTACAAACATCCAATGTTCCCAGAAAATAAAACTGAGGAGAACTCTGTTACCAGGTCCATGGGGAACTGGTTGACACTGTTAACTTGGACTTGAGGACTCCCATTGGGGATCAGTGTTATGCTGAGTAATTTCTGATGGGGCCAACTCTGTAAAGTATCCCCAAATACAGAGACATAAATGTTACCTTCTGTTTTATTGCTCCCAAAATTGAAATGTCCTTCAAATTCACCAATCAACTCTAGTGGACTAACACTATAAGCATAAGACCTAACATCAGGTTCTAACTATTAAAACTTTATTTTATAGTGTTTATCAAATATCACATTAGATAGCAAGATGAAAGGTGCACCCAAATCCATCACCATTTGTATGCCAATATCATTCATCATTACTACATCAGTGGGATGTCCACCATCTTCATTGACTTCATTAATGGTTTCAGAAATTTGTGGAAGAAATGGTTCATTTAAGGTGCTAACTTCCTTGATCATCTCTTTGTTTTTATCATTATTTTCTTCATTAGTTTTAGAAGTAGAACCACCTTTGCAACATAATCCATAATGTCCTCTTTTCTCAAACACATTGCATTCGCTTTAGATACCAGGACAGTCCTTACTTTTAGTCCAATGACCAACATTACCACACCTAAAACACGCTGCTTTATAACCTTGCAAGTGTTTGTTTTTAGACAATTGATTGGATTTAGCACTGATAACATTAAAATAGCGTTAACAGTTTGTAGTTCTGACTTCTTATGATGCAGTTCAGCAACAAATGCCTCATAATGTTCAATTTGTTTGGCAAAAATTAGCACCTCACTGAGCTTATGATCCACCTTCTTCCATACCTCTTCTCTCACTTTATCATTTGCACACCTCAACATAAATTGATCTATTATTCGCTCTTCAGTATTGCTACCAAAAATTGCAGGTAGACTCTAGCTGTTTCAGAGCAGTGACATCTTTACTAACTTATCAGTCTGTTATGGATGCATTCCAAAATTATTTCTTCCCAATGTTATAAAAATCTTAGGCAAATAATGCTTACCCAATTTCTTCATACGTACTTCATATTTATTCATATTAGATGCTGTATTACTTTCTTTGTTGTCAGATAAGTCGAGAAGAGGTTCAACGTCTTGTCCTTTGGACAAAAAACAATGAAGGAGCAAGGAAGCCTTGTTTTCGCTGAAAAATTGGTACCACATACTTCAAATAATTGTTAAAAAACGTTTTTCCATTTAGACGTGTTGGACCAGGCCCTTTTGGCAGGTTCATCCCTAACCTTTTGCCTCCTCCCTCCTATTTTTTGTGACCTCTCCCTGTTGGCTCTAGGACTCTGAGCGCTCTATCACTACTGATCAGTGCTAAAGTGCAGGTGCTCTCCCTTCTAAAGTTGGTATACCTTATGGCATATTTAATTTACCTGTAAGTGCCTTGTACAGTCGTATCTCTATACCAAGGGCCTGTAAATGAAATGTTAATTGTGGGCCTGCAGCGCTGCTTGCGCCACCCACTGAAGAAGCCTTTCAAACTTGCCTCACGCTTGCTATCGTAGGGCCTACGTGCGCACTTTTGTGCCACAGGGACCTGGCATCTAAATTTACTTGCCAGGCCCAGACCTCCCCTTTTACTATATGTAAGTCACCCCTAAGGTAGGCCCTAGCTAGCCCTATGGGCGGGTGCTATGTATGTAGAAGGCAGGACATGTACCTGGTTGCGTGGCCTGTCCTGGTACTGACGAACAGCTTATTTTGGTTTCTCACTGCTATGAGCGCTGCCTTTTCATAGGATTGTATTGGAAATGCCCTCCCTTATGTCTAGGGGGTATTATCTGATTGATGAGGGGTAGCATAGGTATGTCTGGTATGGTTGTAATGGTAGTAAGAAATGCTGCTTACTGGTGTAAATTGATTTTTTATTACTATTACAGAAACACCACTTCTAGAAAGTAAGCATTTCTCTGTGCTTATGACTCTGGTGTTTTGCAGTTTGACTCCCATCCACGCCTGGGCAGAGTGACAGTTGGGCTTTGTGCATACTTTTCAGACAGCCTGTATACAGGGAGGGTGGAGGTGTCACAGAGGTGCATCTGAATTTTGAATAGTCTTCCTGGGCTAAGAGGAGGGAGAGATGGGGCACACATGCATTTGTAAAGGCTGCGCCCTGGCCTCACATAAAAGGGTTGTTTACCCCCAACTGATGTTTGGAGCTTGTGCTGGAGGAGAGAGGGGGCACTCCCAAAACCAGTTGTAACTGGTTGGAACCTCCTCTCCCCTTCTTTGTGGAACCCTTCCAAACTAAATATAAAAATAGGGGATTTTTCACCACAATTTGGAGACATTTTGGAACTGGACACAGAATGCTGCTGGAGGGATTCACCAGGAACTGCCTTGGACAGCTGCTGCTGTGCTGACCTGTGACCTGCCTGGTCACTTGGAGGAACTGCCACTTGCCTGCATCCACTTTGCGCTGGCCTGCCACTGGGCCCTGTCACCCTGTGTTTCATTGCACTTTGTCCCCTAGGGGCAGAGTGTTGTGGCCCCTGATCCCTGCAACTGCCTAAACCATGTGTAGAGCTTCATTTTCATCATATAGGTACTTTTTATGGAAATATGTTTTCTGAATGTTCCTGGTATGGATGTTATTGATTAGTATGTTAACCTGGTTTTCCTTTTGATGATGTGCCATATATGTGCTGATGTTCCTTTTATGGGCATTCTATGTTGATATGATTTTATTACTTGCCATATGTTTTATAATGTTCCTGGTATAGGCATTTATGATATTTCTATGACAAGTGCATTTCTTTAGTAATGTGATTCCTGACTACTGCTTATGTTGCAGAATAATAAGTAACCTGTGTGTTATGTGTGACTACTGCTGGTTTCTGCAGGGTAAATATTGTGTAACTTTATGACAACTGCTTGGGTAGCAGGGTTTTACTGACGTGTTGTGCCTGGTCTAATTCTGCTGTGTACAATACAGGTCATTTTTAAATAACTTGGTGTTGCGTTTCATTTGTGGTGTGGATAGTGTGTCACGTGTGTTGTGTGTGTTCTGCAAATGCTTTACACATTGCTTCTGGGACAGGCCTGACTGCTCATGCCAAGCTACCAAGGAGGTGAGCAGGGGTTATCTTGGACGTGTAACTCCCTTGCCCTGACTACAGTCAGTGGGTTCTGCCTAGCTTAGTGCCATAACCTAGCCAACCAGAAACCCCATTTCTAACAAGACCAATTTAACAAAGGTTGACCAGGGGTTGACAAAATAAAATTCTGGAGGAGAGATAATCTGCATGGCTGGACAACAACAGTCATACAACAATCAGTAGATGTAATACATAAAACAACAATCAAAATAAATAAAATAAAAAACAAGCACCAGTACCCAGTATGATACTCGAGTTTCACAAATTTCCAACATAGAATAAACGAGCAGATGCAAGGAGAAATACAATATGAGATGCAACATGATGAAAAACAGCAACACTGAACAGCAAAAGCTGTTTATCTCAAGAGACCATTAGGAAACAGTCTAACAACAGAGTACCGAAACTTGGGAAAGAGGAAGTGACAAAGGAAATCTCCACAAAGTTCAGTTATAACAGTGCCAAGTATACTTTCTGAGCCGACATGCAGATGGGAAGTGATGCACTGACTACAGATCCCATGTAGACTTGCCCACTCGATGTACTTAGTAAATATCCACACAGCAGCTCACAACACCACAGACTGAAATCTTTAGCTGTGGCACTGGGAAATTTCGGGCCGTATTTATACTTTTTGACGCAAAACTGCGCTAACGCAGTTTTGCGTCAAAAAAATTAGCGCCGGCTAACGCCATTCTGAAGCGCCATGCGGGCGCCGTATTTATTGAATGGCGTTAGCCGGCGCTAGCAGACCGGCGCTGCCTGGTGTGCGTGGAAAAAAAACACGTACACCAGACAGCGCCGGCGTAGGGGGAAAATGGCGTATGGGCGTCTTAAAATGGGGCAAGTCAGGTTGCGTCGAAAAAATCGTCGTAACCCGACTTGCGCCATTTTTTTTCGACGCCCATCCCCCATCAACATGACTCCTATCATTGTAAAGATAGGAGTCATGCCCCCTTGCCCAATGGCCATGCCCAGGGGACTTATGTCCCCTGGGCATGGTCATTGGGCATAGTGGCATGTAGGGGGGCACAAATCAGGCCCCCCTATGCCACAAAAAAAAAAAAAAAAAATACTTACCTGAACTTACTTTAATGTCCATGGGATGGGTCCCTCCGTCCTTGGGTGTCCTCCTGGGGTGGGCAAGGGTGGCAGGGGGGGTCCCTGGGGGCAGGGGAGGGCACTCTGGGCTCATTTTGAGCCCACTTGTCCCTTAACGCCATCCCTGACCCAGGCGTTAAAAAGCGGCGCAAATGCGCCGTTTTTGGCCACGCCCACTCCCGGGCGTCTCTTTTGCCCGGGAGTATAAATACCACGTAAAGGCCTGGGAGTCATTTTTTAAGACGGGAACGCCTCCCTTGCATATCATTAACGCAAGGAAGGGGTTCACGCTAAAAAATGACGCACACTCCGGGCACTTTGGCGCCCGAAGCGTCTAACGCCAGAGTATAAATATGGCGTTAGTTGGCGTTAGTTCTGCGTCGAATTTGCGTCGAAAAAAACGACGCAAATTCGGCGCAACCAGAGTATAAATATGGCCCTTCATGCGGTGAACGCACGCACAATCCAAGACACAGCCTCAGCTGGAAAGGGCAGCGCAGACAGAATTGTTTTTTCCTCAAAAATGTGTTCATTGTTTTATACATAACATATCCACTATACGTCAACATTGTATGCCATTGCACCCAGTACCTCCCTCAATCCCCCCAGACCACCAGCGCCCAAGAATTACGTGAAGCAATTGTAATACAAACATGTACTCATGCCCCTTTAAATGATCCTAGCTATCACCTCACTGTTCTGTCTGTATTTAAGTAGAACCCGGCCAAGGGTCTCCATCTATTCTTTAAAGAAGTCCATCTGAATTCTTTAAAGGGAGGGTTGGCACAATGAAGGATAAAAAATTCTGTAACCGCCAAGGAGATCACTTTTCCACAATCTCTGACAAACCCTGGTGAGACAATAATGAGTCATGATGTAAAAAAAACCATAAATGGACAGTCTCCACTTATTTCAGAAAATACTATCTATGATTATAATATTTAAACAGAGAGGAGGTGAAGGAGCAGTATTGTACAAATGTCTGGCAGCCAGGAACCATCATTGTCCACCATCTTTCAAATGATGCAAATTAACCAACATGATACAGAAGTTAAGGCAATATAATGCACATATCGAACAGTGTGTGGTTGATGTAGCAGTTAAAATCTGTGAATTGTCTGCTCAGATTGAAGAACTGGAGAAAGGAACTGCTGAGATAGAAGAAACCACAATGCATACCTCAGAATTGGTGAAAGCACAAGGAAAACAGAGATTAGCAGCCCAGTAGAAGTGTGAGGAACGGGAAAATCTCCAATAACTGGTGAGTGAAGGGGATTCGACATGGTTCAGAAGGAGATACACTCGCTAACATATAATCAGCTTTTCCAAAGTGCATTTTCAGATTTGGAAGTTTCGGATTAAGTGAGCTCATTGGATTCCATCACATGCAGGCCAAAAGTCTATCTCCAAAGGCAATAATACAGGAACGTTATAGTTAGGATACAGATTTTAAAAAACCTTAGCAATTCAATGATAACAAAGGTTACAGGGATGCCCTAGGTAGGTTCAGATTTGACACAGACACACAACCATAGATATTCAGCAGCTATAGCTAGAATTATCACAAGTAACTATAACTGATGCCCTATGGTAACTGTAACTTGTGCCCCTGGAGGGCCCAGCAATATATTTTTCAGGGGGGGCGGTGAGGCTCCCCTCCCCAGGCTGATTTTGGCCCTAGGGCCCCATCCCCCAGGGCACAGCACTATATTTAATGGGGAGTGGGGGCAAGCAGCCCCACTCCCTGGGCTAATTTAGGCCCCAGGGACCCATCCTCTGAAGCCTGGCATATTGTGTGGGGAGGGAGGGGGCACATGCCCTCTCCGTCAGCCGAGTTAGGCCCCAGGGACCCCATACTCAGGGCCTGGTGTATTTCTTTTTTAAGGGTGGGGCTTATGTGGCTCCCTTTCCCGGGCTGTTTTTGGTCCTGGGGAACCCATCCCCGGGCCCACCACTATATTTAATGGGGGCACGATGCCATCTTGCAGGGCCATTTCTGGCCAGGGGACTCCAACAACCGGGGCCTGGCTATATTCTAAAGAGGGAGGGGGCACGCAGCCCACCTCACTGGGCCAATTTTGGGTCTGTGTACCACATCTCCACCAGGACCCGGCCAATTGCTAAAGGGGCGGGCCATGCGGCCCACCTTTGCCCACCCATATGGGCCCCAAGGACCTCATATCCAGGGGCCTGTCCAATTACAGAAGGGCCACCCAGCCAACAAAGGGTCGGTGTCTTGGTGCCCATCGAGGACACCCACCATATCCTGATTGGGGGTGTGGGTGAAGCCCCGTGGCCCCAGCCGGCTCCCTGCATCCAGCAGGAGCCAGCATTGTTCCCGCCTTCAGGGAACAGCAAAAAATGCTGCTCCCTACAGGCAATTTATTCCGCGAAGACATCCTTCGATGCACCCGGAGTAGAAATACTAAAAATGTTTTGACAAAAGTCTAAAAAAGACCAGTCAAAAAGGGACGGAGGGGTAGCTCTTTCTTCAAATCAGTGCTGGTTTGCGTGGAAAATCAAAGAACTGATGTCAGTGAGCCAGGGTGGCACCTATTTAGGACCCATGATGTTATATCTGGGGTGCATGACGTTGGCGACGGACGCGGAGCTGAATGATGCCACCTAACGGAGCGCAGGGGTACTGCTCGAGAAAAATCTCTGGATCCAGACTGACACCTGGGGAAAGTTCTAAGGTAAGGAACCTGCAACTAGATGTCTCTATAAGATTGACACATTTTCATCCACTCGCAAAAGGTTGAAGAGCTGGTGAGTTTGCAAATTCTGTTTTAATAAATTCAAAAGCATGCTGTCGTTCTGGTCCCCCTATAAACTCACATCCTTTATGGATCAGATTTCTCAATGGTTCCATAACAGGTGCAAAGTTCTGTACAAATTTTGCGTAATGTTCACATAACCCAATAAACAACATTAATTTATTTCTGTCATCAGGCAAGGGTGCTTTTCTGATAGCATTAATCATACTTTCTTTTGTAACCACCCCTTTAGCAGATAGGGTGTGGGCCAGATATTCCACTTTGGACTAGAACAGTTTACATTTTTCTGAACTTCAAAGTACGCCTTTGCCAGACAGTCTGTTACATACTTCTCTTAAAGTTGCAAGGAGCTCATCTTTGCTCTTAGAGACTACCAAGATGTCATCCTGAAAATACCTTGCCTGTCCTTCCATGTGTCTAAACTTATGGAACATTGCCCTTTTGAATACAAAAGATGGGAATGCGAACCCAAAAGGCATCCTCTTGAAAAGCTGTCAATTGGCTTGAGACTTCTGATAGTTCTATATGCTGATATGGGCTTGGAAGGATGAAAAAAATGGTTGCACCATTCAACATTGCAAATAGGTCCTTTATTGTCGGAAGCTGATTCCTTTTCCACAATGATGGTGCTATTTAAGGCTCTTAAATCAACACAGAGCCTGAAGTTTCCATTGCATTACTTAGCTTAGCAAGCACCACAGAAGATGTTGACTCTTTTTTCAATAACATTCTTCTTTACCATTTGGTCAAGTAAGACGTGTAACTCCTACTTTACACTAAAGGGTACTACTCTTATTTTGCTGTCTGGTTGGTACAGCATTCTTTTTAAGTTTTATCTCATGTTAAAATCCTTTTCATTTATGCATGTATTGGCAAAAAACTTCAGGAACGCCAACATAATTTGTTCTTTTGCATCAACTTCCTTAATGACCAAAACAGGATTTGTAGCACACGGGTCCAGTTTTATATTCAACCTCTTTTGATCCTTTCATCCTAGTACATTAGCACCCATCTGTGCCACATAAATCCTCATATGAACTTTCCTTCCATTCCATTCTGTATCAGACATGAAATGAAGTAAGAATTTGATTTGCTGTCCATCAAAGTTAACAGCTTGTATGTCAGGAGGCAATAATTGTATTACTTTACTTGCAAGATGTACTTCACAGTAGTCTTTGGAAATTATTGGGTATGGGGTCTCCGAATCTGCCATCATGGTCAACTCCCTAACATGTACAAGTATATGAAATAAAGGTGGATTCACAACATCCTCACTTTCATCTCATTCTTCCACATGTACCATCAACACCATAATTTCTATGTTTTCATCATCATTAGGTGAGTCTTCGGCCTCCTGTACAACATGGGCATTCCTACATATTTTTGAAAAATGTCCTTTTCTTTTACAGTTGTTACATTCTTTGTTGATGGCTGGACAATTTTGAAGATGCAAGGTGAGATGGGTCTCCATATCTGTAAAAAATTGTTTTATTTGACATATGCCCATATCTAGGCATATTGAATTTGATAAGTTTTCTAATAACATAAGATTCTTCTTAATTATCTTTACTTGAGTGGGTCTCGTTCATCTCTCACCCAACTCATTGATTGTTCAATGACTTTGGCAGAGGTAGTTACCACATCTATTGTAGGATTCCTCATGATCCATAATCTTTCTTGGGCGCATATGTTGCTAGTGTTAACAATAAGCTGATCATGAATCATTTTGTTTGTGGTGTTGCCAAAGTTGCATATTTCCAGTCTAGGAAGGACCTGGCCTGGCATTTCGGGCTGGACTGTACCCATGGGGAACAGGGTGAAGATTGATTAACATATGGCTGGGTCCAAACTGAGGTGGCATGGTGAGAAAAAGAACGATGGATTAAACCCAGATTTGTGACTCGGGGTGAGTAGTTGAAAAGTTTCAGCACTCTGTCCATCATCCTTTTATTTTGCATATGTTTGACAAACTCCTTAATGCAGTGAGAAACTGGTCAAAGGTCTCTCTATCCCTTTCTATTCTTGTATAGAAATTATACCTTTCTACAGTTGTACTAAGGGAAAGTTTAAAACTATTTTGCAACCTTTGAAAAGCTTTATCAAACTCATCCAATTCGTCTTCTCCCTCTGGTGCTTCAATTTTGGGTAAAGTTCCACATGGGAAATCGTACCTTAGAATCTCTTCATATGCTCAAAATCCATCCTGCCCACTGGGATGTTCTGACATGGGTTCAGGATCCTCTCTGAACTGTCACAGAAATGAGGTGTAGATCACCCATGAGTGGAAGTTGACAACTCAAACCAAACTGGTTCAGTAAATGTTATCTTTCTCCTGGCTTGCTGGTAGGTTTTAATAGATGCACCCCTTCTCCTCATCACCAATTTCAGTGTTGCATATCAATTCTCTCATGGTGAGCAAACCCTATTGAATATTCCAGAAGGAGCAGAAGGTGATAAAATTAAAGACTTTGTCATAACGCTAATCAAATAACATATCCCTACGGTAGCCCCCATTGATCTTGACCTGGAAATACAGAGAGTCCATTGGGATCCCTTTAGGAGTAAACCATAACAGAGATAAACCCAGGAAGGTTCTGGTCAACTTTGCCTCATATTGAGTAAAGGAGCAGATCCTCACAGAAGCTCTTAAGGTTCGGAGTTTCAAGCATAAGGGCGGGGCTTTTCTAATAAGATCAGATATCTCTAGGGTAACCCAAGATCGACAATGGGAGTTGGGAAGCATATGCAGGAGCTTAAGTATTTAGGTGCTACCCCGTAACTGAAATTTCCCACCACGCTGAGAGTAATGTGGAGAAATAAAATGCACAATATAAGGGATCCTCAAGACGTTGTGGCATTAATTGAACAGATAAAAAGAGAGAGTTAGCTGGCTTCAGAGAGGTGGGGCTCAAGGATAGGATGGATTACCCAGTACCGTTCAGAGGAGGGTTCCACCGGGAGGGTTGGGGGAAGGGTAACTCAGGAGGTAGAGACTACTATTGTCCAAGGAATATACATCCTCCCGATGGCAGGCTTTAACAGAAGGTTTTCAGGAGCAAGGTTCATATCGTCACTATAAATTTGGTCATACTAGGTACAACAAAAAAAGTAAGATTAAAAGTTCTTAACACAGCCTGTAGGATATGGTATCTAGTGAGAAGAAAACTAGGAATCCCGTACTACAGTGAGTTGGCCCCAATCTGGGACTCGCCCGGTACACCGATATGTTTGCAGGATGCACTAGCAATCCCATTAATATAAGCGGGAATCTCACGATGAGCACAAGTAGTCATGAGGGTTCGGTGATCTCGTGGGATTCCCTATCAGACGAGACAAATGCCAGGCTATCTAGGTTTAAATATCTACAAATCAAAAGTTGGTTAAAAGGAGATCCCGAGGCAGAGCATGTCACGGACAGGGAAAGTGCAATAATAGATACTCGGAAATTAAAGAAACATTAATACAAGCAGAAGACGCTTCCCTCCCATTGCCGGAAAATATGTTTGGAAACCCGATCTTCCGGCATTTGACCCCTCTTATCATTGGCAGGTATCAATGAGTACATTATGGTCTGTGGTGAAATCTGCACCCCTGAGGAGGAATCACCTGTTCACTGTATACAGGACCTACTAGACTCCCAGAAAGTTAGGTAAATTCGGACTTCATAGGAAGAGCAACTGCCTAAACTGTGACTTGAAAGATGTGGATGATATACATTTTTGGTGGCAGTGCCCAGAAATTCAAACCTTCTGGAAAAAAGTGGGTTAGACGATTTCAATCATTACGAACAGACAAATAGAGGTAAGCCTACCAATGATTGTATTTGGATTACAAAAGGGGTTTGGGAGGGGTTCACACGACAAACTAGAGAAACTTCAGACCCATCTCATTTTTGTACCTGGTGTTAATAGCTTGTCGGGAAATATGTGTTAAGAGATATTTCTAGATCTTCCCCTACTTATACAGATTGGCTATTGTCGGTGAAAAGAATCTCTGACCAAGATTGTAGTAAAGGTTTAGACAAATGCCTGGGAATGTGGGAACGCTTTCTAGTCTTCTACACAAATAATTCTCCTATTCTTAGTCTGAGAAATGCAAAAAAAACGACTATGTCCCTGATATTTGAATAAGAGTCCAATGATTAAACAATCAGACACAACAGAGAGGAGGTGAGGGTGTGGGAGCGTTTCTCCTCTTTACCCTCTCATGCCTCCTTTCCTTAGATTGATGGAGGCTACCTCTCAGGTGTCAACGTTTTGGTCAGGGGTCTGACCAGAGTTAGGATACAATTAGGGCTTCTCCTGTCTTTTGTTATAAAATGAGGACTCAAAAAAAAAAAAACGACAATTGAGAAACTATTAAGTGTGAAGAGGGCACTTTATTTTATGCTACTTATTGACGTAATCTCTACAAACTGAATTCCACAACTGTTGTGCAAAGAACATTAACAAAACCTCGTATTATAACAGCTAGTCAGGAATTACCAAAGGGGAAGGGAAGGGAAGGAAAGGGGAAACTAGGCTTGAATCAATAACCATGAAGAATAAATACATGTGTTTATAAAGCATATAAAACAGTGATAATCATATCGATCAATCTATGTGGAATGCTATAACAAACACATTGAATGAGGCTTCAGTAGCAGTTTAGTTTCAGCTGTAAATTGTTGGGAAACTTCAAACTTTTAATTATTTTATTTTACTTTTGCAATTCTGATGGTTTGTAAAACAACACAAAAACCCAGACCAAAATACCACACTGCACCCTCCCCCAAACTACTGTAACAATTATTTACTGAAAATGTTTCAATATTAAATTTCAACCTCATCCACAACATAAAAATATACACATTAAACCAAGACTTTGACTTTACCTGGCTTTTGGTGATTTCTATTGATTGAGCATGGTTTATTCATGGAACATTTGAATATTAGTTGCTTTGAGTTTCTGTGTATAATATAGTGCAAAGCAAACAACACTTTTCCAGTAAAACTGCAAATGAACAATGAATGCTATTTCCAATTTCCCAGCTTCAACACGATATGCAGCTTGTCCTGCATTGACTATCAAGGATGAAACCCTCCTTGCTCTCAGGGACAATAGCAGTCAGACTCATAAATCTGAGGATGCTGCCTGTTATTTATGTTACTATTCTGTAGTTGGCAATTTACCATCACACTTGTAACAAGACACAGAGGTCATTAGAGATTTGCTGAAAACAACGGTGCAGTTGTTTTCTAAATTATAACCCTTACAAAACCATTTGAATGGAGATGTGTTACTTTTTCCTAGGCTTTTCACAATATAGATGATAGGGCTGCCTGAGCAGATACTCCTAATATAATTTCCCTGGCTGGCCTCGCCTCTCGATTGAGGGGAGGACTATATCCCATTTCTATGTATGCAGAGAGCAGTATGTTAGTGTTCTTTGCTGTGTGGGATGGGGAAGGAGTTGGAGACCCTTTATCTACTGCGTCAAAAACATACCTTTTGAACAAACAAAAAACAGCAGGACAATGCCATCACTAAGATCAGAGGTAAAAGGTTGGGAAGGGACAAAAAAAGGCATGTGGCCAGATCAGATCACACTCTTCACATATAAACAGAATTTGATCTCTCACAAATTTTAGTTGCATCTTCAAAGATATCCTCATGCAATTATGATCAGCTCTGGTGGGAGAACTGGAATGAGAACTCCTTTCTTATCTAAGGGTGATCTTCCAATTTTTATCCCATCCACTAATAATTCATATCTGCAAGAATTCCATTTAAACAGCAACTGGTTTTTAAGTTTTCAGCTCCTCTCACAGCTGCTCCAAGTGTGTGCCTGAATCCAGCGGGGAAAGATAAGTTTTAGAAAGATCCTCAAAATGGCACGAGGCAAGCAAAAGAACCAGAGAAGTTAGATGCCGTGGGTTCAACTGGGTTAATAACTGAAAAGTTACTTAATACCATTGTACGGTTAGTCTTTGTGTTGAACACATTTTCTAATATTACAACAGTTACTTAGTCATCATAAACAAAAAACAAGGTAAAGACAATATATTATTCACACAGCAAGAAAGCTAGTTTAATTGTGTCATAACCCACTTTGATACACAGTGTCAATATGTTTCAGCCATTAAAATAGTGTACTATGGGCTTTCATCAAAACTAAAACAGGTAAAAAGAGCAATGGTAACACAATGAGGATTTGAAAAAGTAAAAAAGAAATGGTGTTAGCAAACAATCACACCACTTGAAGGGATATTTCACATCATTTCACGTACTACAAAATTGTTTGGACCGTATCATAACCATCACAGTTTCAGAAACTGTTGTACATAGGTCACATGGTAGCTAGGATTATACTGGACATTTATAACAAGCTTCCAAAGACAAATAAAAAAAGACACAGCATTCACCTTAACTGGTACATAACTAGCCGGCCATATTAGCTTCAACAGATTGCAAGCTTAACTTTTTCTTAGCCTGTAATGTGCAGAGAAGCCAAATGAGGAGTCAAATTAACGTCATTGCGAAATGTCCCTTTTAGCCCCACTGAAAAATGAACATGTGATGGTGATGAGTGTACGTTGTTTCTGCACAGTGTTCACAATGCTGAGGAGGAGGAATGTTTCTCCCAAAAGAGACTTCTTCGATGTTGTCTTCCATAGAAGAAGGTAACTTTCAGAACAGGGTTGAGAGTAGGTTGAAAAAGTTTAAGGTTGGTAGGTAAAATGTCTAAAAGTATTCCCCAATTTATTGTTTGAAATCTAATGTACATCTACAATATTGTGTGTTTAGAATTTAGAAACAACAAGCAAAGACAAAGTTTACAAAATTAAATGATCTGTTCCTATAGTAAACTAAGGGCAAGTAAGTCTTCTGAGCTGCTATTCACTGTACATTAGTATATCTAGATCAGACCTTACAGTAGCTTAAAAAAGAGTGATATTCATCTTTAAGTCAATATTATTGCCCTCCTTAAACAACCAACATTGTTTACTCAAAAGTCCCAAACTATTTATTGGGCAGTAACCCACAAAATCATCTACATGTTTCAATGTGTACCCTTGCTGGGTTATTTCATGGCTCTGATAGTACATTTTAAAAATAATATTATACTTCAACACATAATATCAGACCCCTAAATGCATAACCATATCCCTTTCCACCATGAAGATAATTACCATATCAAACTATTCAGGGAGATGCTACAGGCAGGGAATATCAAAATGTGGATATGTTTGAGATCTTTAAAAGAGTACTGGACGGTGTACAGGGAGCCCTTTGATTTTATTTACAAATATATGCTACTTCGAACCATCTTTCATGTACAAATACTAAAATTGGATTACTATATTGTCACAAAGTGGGCAGGTGGTCTCTTTAGAGCTGTGAAATGTTCATTCAAGTAGATGCTTTAAAATGGAAGAAATGTATAATTCACTTATTGAAGTGCGTACATGGGAAAAGCTCATAGCCTTTTTTAATGTATTTATTTATTTATTGTATTGGCTATGGAAAAAGGCATCTATTAATAATTTGTGATGCCATGTAAAATTAACTATTTGTCCTGATGAAAGAGACGGAAAACAATTGTATGTCTTGTGTCTGAAAACATAGACACATGAGCTCTGAAGGGAATCATTTGAGTAGTCAGTGTCTGAATTAAATTGTGCTAAATGGAAAATGTCACTTACCCAGTGTACATCTGTTCGTGGCATTAGTCGCTGCAGATTCACATGCTGTGCACATCCCGCCATCTGGTGTTGGGCTCGGAGTGTTACAAGTTGTTTTTCTTCGAAGAAGTCTTTTCGAGCCACGAGACCGAGCGACTCCTCCCACTTCGGCTCCATTGCGCATGGGCGTCGACTCCATCTTAGATTGTTTTCCCCCGCAGAGGGTAAGGTAGGAGTTGTGTATGCTAGTAATAGTGCCCATGCAATGGAGTAATGTACATAATGTAGTTTAAAGTAATATATTTACAAATATACAGATGTTCAAGATCAACTTTTAAACGGCTACAGGCTCCCGGGGAGGCGGGTGGGCGCATGTGAATCTGCAGCGACTAATGCCACGAAGAGATGTACACTGGGTAAGTGACATTTTCCGTTCGATGGCATGTGTAGCTGCAGATACACATGCTGTGCATAGACTAGTAAGCAGTTATCTCCCCAAAAGCGGTGGTTAAGCCTGTAGGAGTTGAAGTTGTTTGAAACAATGTTCGTAGTACTGCTTGGCCTACTGTGGCTTGTTGTGCCGTTAGCACATCTACACAGTAGTGTTTGGTAAATGTATGAGGCGTAGACCATGTAGCTGCTTTACATATTTCGGTCATTGGAATATTTCCCAGAAAGGCCATGGTAGCACCTTTCTTTCTAGTTGAGTGTGCTTTTGATGTAATAGGCAGTTCTCTTTTTGCTTTAAGATAACAGGTTCGAATGCACTTAACTATCCATCTAGCAATGCCTTGTTTAGAAATTGGATTTCCTGTATGAGGTTTTTGGAAAGCAATAAATAATTGTTTTGTTTTCCGAATTAGTTTTGTTCTGTCAATGTAGTACATTAACGCTCTTTTGATGTCTAATGTATGTAGTGCTCTTTCAGCTACAGAGTCTGGCTGTGGGAAGAACACTGGTAATTCTACTGTTTGATTTAAGTGGAACGGTGATATGACTTTTGGTAAAAATGTAGGATTTGTCCGTAGAACTACTTTATGCTTGTGTATTTGAATAAATGGTTCTTGTATGGTAAATGCTTGAATCTCACTTACTCTTCTTAAAGATGTGATGGCAATTAAAAATGCAACTTTCCATGTTAAGTATTGCATTTCACAAGAGTGCATGGGCTCAAAAGGTGGACCCATGAGTCGTGTTAAGACAATGTTGAGGTTCCATGAAGGAACTGGTGGTGTTCTTGGTGGTATAATTCTCTTTAGGCCTTCCATAAATGCTTTTATGACCGGTATCCTAAATAGAGAAGTTGAGTGCGTAATCTGCAGGTAAGCTGAAATTGCTGTAAGATGTATCTTAATGGAAGAAAAAGCTAGCTTTGACTTTTGCAAATGTAGTAAGTATCCTACAATGTCTTTGGCAGATGCGTGTAGGGGTTGAATTTGATTATTATGGCAGTAATAAACAAATCTTTTCCACTTATTTGCATAGCAATGTCTAGTGGTAGGTTTCTTAGCTTGTTTTATGACCTCCATACATTCCTGTGTAAGGTCTAAGTGTCCGAACTCTAGGACTTCAGGAGCCAGATTGCTAGATTCAGTGATGCTGGATTTGGGTGTCTGATCTGTTGTTTGTGTTGCGTTAACAGATCTGGTATGTTTGGTAGTTTGACATGAGGCACTACTGAGAGGTCTAGTAGTGTTGTATACCAAGGTTGTCTTGCCCATGTTGGCGCTATTAGTATGAGTTTGAGTTTGTTTTGACTCAACTTGTTTACTAGATATGGAAGGAGTGGGAGAGGGGGAAAAGCATAAACAAATATCCCTGACCAGCTCATCCATAACGCATTGCCTTGAGACTGATCTTGTGGGTACCTGGATGCGAAGTTTTGGCATTTTGCATTTTCCTTTGTTGCAAATAGATCTATTTGTGGTGTTCCCCAACTTTTGAAGTAAGTATTCAGTATTTGGGGGTGAATCTCGCATTCGTGGATCTGTTGGTGATCCCGAGAGAGATTGTCTGCTAACTGATTGTGAATCCCTGGAATAAATTGTGCTATTAGACGAATGTGGTTGTGAATCGCCCAATACGCTATCCCACAGCGTTTGTTTTGCTTTGTTTTGCTTTGCTTGTGAATCGCCCAATGCCATATTCTCTGTGCCAGGAGACACAACTGTGTTGCGTGTGTCCCTCCCTGTTTGTTTAGGTAATACATAGTTGTCATGTTGTCTGTTTTGACAAGAATGTGTTTGTGGCTAGTATGGGTTGAAATGCTTTTAGCGCTAGAAATACTGCCAATAGTTCTAAGTGATTTATGTGAAATTGTTTTTGATGAGTGTCCCATTGTCCTTGGATGCTGTATTGATTGAGGTGTGCTCCCCACCCTATCATGGAGGCATCTGTCGTTATTACATATTGTGGCACTGGGTCTTGGAAAGGCCGCCCTTGGTTTAAATTGATACTGTTCCACCATTGAAGCGAGGTGTATGTTTGGCGGTCTACCAACACCAGATCTTGAAGTTGACCCTGTGCCTGTGACCACTGTGATGCTAGGCACTGTTGTAAGGGCCGCATGTGCAACCTTGCGTTTGGGACAATGGCTATGCATGAGGACATCATGCCTAGGAGTTTTAACACCATTTTGACTTGTATTTTTTTTTTTGAATACATGGCCTGTATTAAATTGTGAAATGCCTGAACCCTTTGTGGACTTGGAGTGGCAATCCCTTTTGCTGTGTTGATTGTCGCCCCTAAGTATTGCTGTGTTTGACACGGCAGAAGGTGTGACTTTGTGTAGTTGATTGAGAAGCCTAGTTTGTGGAGGGTTTCTATGACATACTTTGTGTGTTGTGAACACCTTTTTAGCGTGTTGGTTTTGATTAACCAATCGTCTAGGTACGGGAACACATGTATTTGCTGCCTTCTGATATGTGCAGCTACGACTGCCAGGTACTTTGTAAAAACTCTTGGCGCAGTTGTTATTCCGAATGGCAACACCTTGAATTGGTAATGTATCCCTTGGAATACAAACCTCAAGTACTTTCTGTGTGAAGGATGTATCGGTATATGGAAATATGCATCCTTCAGGTCTAGCGTTGTCATGTAGTCTTGTTGTTTGAGCAGTGGGATTACGTCTTGTAAGGTCACCATGTGAAAGTGATCTGATTTGATGTAGGTATTTAATGTTCGGAGATCTAATATAGGTCTCAGACTCTTGTCTTTTTTGGGTATGAGAAAGTACAGAGAGTAAACTCCTGTTCCTTTCTGGTGTTTTGGTACTAATTCTATTGCTTCTTTTAGTAGCAATGCCTGAACTTCTAGTCCTAGAAGATCTATATGTTGTTTTGACATATTGTGTGTTTTCGGTGGGACGTTTGGAGGGAATTTGAGAAATTCTATGCAATAACCATGCTGGATAATTGCCAGTACCCAAGCGTCTGTTGTTATCTTCTCCCATTGTTTGTAAAATTGGCTTAGTCTCCCCCCACAGGTGTTATGTGTTGGGGATGTGTGACTTGGAAGTCACTGCTTGTTTTGAGGGGTTTTGGGGCTTTGGAACTTCCCTCTATTTTTTTGGAATTGTCCCCCTCTATATTGCCCCCGAAAACTTCCCCGCTGATATTGGCTTTGATAAGTGGGCTTTGCTCGTGAGGTTGTGGCCTTTGTAGGTTGACCTCGAAACCCTCCCCTAAATTGTGTTTTGCGAAATGTGCCTCTGCTTTGTGGGGAGTAGAGTGCGCCCATGGCTTTTGCCGTATCAGTATCTTTTTTGAGTTTTTCAATAGCAGTGTCGACTTCCGGCCCAAACAACTGCTGTTCATTAAAGGGCATATTCAGCACGGCTTGTTGTATTTCCGGCTTGAATCCTGACGTACGCAACCATGCGTGTCTCCTTATAGTTATTGCAGTATTTACTGTCCTTGCAGCCGTATCCGCTGCATCCATTGCTGATCGTATCTGATTATTGGAGATACTTTGTCCTTCTTCTACCACTTGTTGAGCCCTTTTCTGGAACTCTTTGGGTAAGTGTTCTATGAAATGCTGCATTTCGTCCCAATGAGCTCTATCGTATCTTGCCAAAAGTGCTTGTGAATTGGCAATACGCCATTGGTTTGCTGCTTGTGCTGCAACCCTTTTACTCGCAGCATCGAATTTGCGACTCTCCTTGTCTATAGGTGGTGCATCTCCTGAGGTATGAGAGTTTGCTCTCTTGCGAGCTGCCCCAACAACCACAGAGTCTGGTGTTAATTGCTGCGTAATATAAACAGGGTCTGTTGGCGGTGGCTTGTACTTCTTCTCCACCCTTGGAGTTATGGCTCTGCCTTTTACAGGATCCTGAAATATTTGTTTGGAATGCTTTAGCATTCCCGGGAGCATAGGTAAGCTTTGTTATTGGCTATGAGTGGAGGAGAGTGTATTAAACAAAAAGTCATCCTCAATTGGTTCTGAATGCAAGGTGACGTTATGAAAAGCAGCTGCCCTTGAGACCACCTGCGTGTAGGATGTACTGTCTTCAGGTGGCGACGGCCTCGCGGGGTAACAGTCTGGGCTGTTATCTGATACAGGAGCATCATAAAGGTCCCATGCATCGGGATCATCTTGACTCATTGCAGTATGAGTCGGGGATTGCATCAGTGGTGGAGTGGCTACCGGTGATGTATGCATTGACGGTGGTGGAGATGGTGGCGGAGTTGTTTGTCTTGCCACCTTTGCCTGTGGCTGCTTGTCCTTTTCTTGAAAGGCAAGTTTTCTTTTCATCTTAATTGGGGGAAGAGTGCTTATCTTCCCTGTGTCTTTTTGAATGTGGAGCCTTCTTTGAGTGTAGTCTGGCTCAACTGATTCAAGTTCTTCCCCGAACTTATGTCCTTGCATCTGGGAGGACAATCCCTATTCCTCTGTGTAGGAACCTGTTTTCGGTTCCGAGGCTGGATGTTTCGGAATCTAATTTTTTTCGGTCGCCTTTTTGGGCTCCGAGGAAACCTTCTTTATTTTTGGCGTTGTGGTGTCTCGGTGCCGAACCATTTCGGTGCCACTGTCTCGGTGCCGAATCTGCTCGGAGCCGCTGTCTCGGGCCCGAGATTGTTGTGTGGCAGTATCTCGACCGGAGTCGGATGACTTCGCCACATGCATGCCCTTTTTCGGTGCCGATGATCGGTCACCTATTTTTCGGGTTAAGCCATGGCCTGTTGGCGGTGGCGTCCCCTGGGCTTTTGTTGTCTTCTCATGGGTTTTATGCTTCGACGTCTTACTCACGGTTTTTGGCGTTTCTTCAGGATCGAGCTCGTCCGAGTCCGATTCATGGATGGAGAAGGTTTCTTCTTCCTCCTCGAAACGCCCTTGTCCTGTCGGCGCCGACGCCATCTGCAGTCTTCTCGCTCTTCGGTCTCTTAAGGTTTTCCTCGACCGAAACGCTCGACAGGCTTCACAGGTATCCTCCTTGTGCTCTGGAGACAGACACAAGTTACAGACCAGATGCTGATCTGTATATGGATACTTGTTATGACATTTTGGGCAGAAGCGGAATGGGGCCGGTTCCATCAGCCTTGAAGAGACACGTGCCCGGGCCGACCAGGCCCCGACGGGGGATCGAAAAAAAAAAACCAAAGGGCCACCGGAGCTCTTCCAAAGTCGGTGTCGATCTGTTGTAACTAACCCAATACCGAACGCAAACAATACCGACGATTTTTCTGAGATTCTAACTAACTTTCCGACCCGAAACACGGAGCGAAAAGGAACACGTCCGAACCCGATGGCGGAAAAAAAACAATCTAAGATGGAGTCGACGCCCATGCGCAATGGAGCCTAAGTGGGAGGAGTCCCTCGGTCTCGTGACTCGAAAAGACTTCTTCGAAGAAAAACAACTTGTAACACTCCGAGCCCAACACCAGATGGCGGGATGTGCACAGCATGTGTATCTGCAGCTACACATGCCATCGAACAGGAGAATATATTGTACAGGCCTTCTAACTTAGCCATTAGCCCTGAGACACAGTATGGTTTTCTGGCTAATAATTTGCATAACATGACATTAAGTGCCCTACTTATTTATTAATAATGCACTGTTTAATTTTTTTAATATTTTTATAATTGTATTTGAGAAATGTAATAAAATTATGTATTATTTGTAAAGACTTTGAGAATCTCTATTGAGATATTTCTATTCAATAAGTGGCAATGAAACAGGTTCTCCTTTTGTTCCCTTTTCGTTCCTTTCGCTAACCATATTTTAGTTTTTTGCCCATTAAATAACGCTGGTGCATGGCATTTTAGATTTTCTTGTTTTAGGCTGCCACAAGAGTTTTAATTTATTTTCATTTTTTCTTCTGGTTCTTCGTTTTTGTTGCAACTGAAACACTGTTTATGTTGGTTATTTAGTATTCAATTTCGATGATTTTTATTAATAGCGCAAATGAAGTTTATTATTATTTATTTCTTCTGCTTCTGTCAGATTAGAGTGCTATTATTTGCTATTCTTAGGAATAATACGTGTGTTATTCATCATTATTATATGATTGATTCTTGTATTGAGAGTTTTTGCAGGACGGTCTGTAGTGTTGCAGTTTGTATTAAGCCATAAAGACTATTAAGGATCCTGATATCCAAGGAGTGCCCATACAACACAGTCCGAATTAATCAGGGGTTGGAATTTCTATTGTCCAGCACCCAGAACACATTGTTTGAGGTTAAGGATAACAAGTCTTCACACTATTTTATCCACAGGAAAAGTAAGCCCAACTCCCAGGAGGTCAAGCTGTTTGGCTTCTATTATGCACTGTCCCAATATGGTTGTGGAAAGAGGATTGTCTACTGCAAAGATATCCATATGTACAGGGAGTGCAGAATTATTAGGCAAATGAGTATTTTGACCACATCATCCTCTTTATGCATGTTGTCTTACTCCAAGCTGTATAGGCTCGAAAGCCTACTACCAATTAAGCATATTAGGTGATGTGCATCTCTGTAATGAGAAGGGGTGTGGTCTAATGACATCAACACCCTATATCAGGTGTGCATAATTATTAGGCAACTTCCTTTCCTTTGGCAAAATGGGTCAAAAGAAGGACTTGACAGGCTCAGAAAAGTCAAAAATAGTGAGATATCATGCAGAGGGATGCAGCACTCTTAAAATTGCAAAGCTTCTGAAGCGTGATCATCGAACAATCAAGCGTTTCATTCAAAATAGTCAACAGGGTCGCAAGAAGCGTGTGGAAAAACCAAGGCGCAAAATAACTGCCCATGAACTGAGAAAAGTCAAGCGTGCAGCTGCCACGATGCCACTTGCCACCAGTTTGGCCATATTTCAGAGCTGCAACATCACTGGAGTGCCCAAAAGCAGAAGGTGTGCAATACTCAGAGACATGGCCAAGGTAAGAAAGGCTGAAAGACGACCACCACTGAACAAGACACACAAGCTGAAACGTCAAGACTGGGCCAAGAAATATCTCAAGACTGATTTTTCTAAGGTTTTATGGACTGATGAAATGAGAGTGAGTCTTGATGGGCCAGATGGATGGGCCCGTGGCTGGATTGGTAAAGGGCAGAGAGCTCCAGTCCGACTCAGACGCCAGCAAGGTGGAGGTGGAGTACTGGTTTGGGCTGGTATCATCAAAGATAAGCTTGTGGGGCCTTTTCGGGTTGAGGATGGAGTCAAGCTCAACTCCCAGTCCTACTGCCAGTTCCTGGAAGACACCTTCTTCAAGCAGTGGTACAGGAAGAAGTCTGCATCCTTCAAGAAAAACATGATTTTCATGCAGGACAATGCTCCATCACACGCGTCCAAGTACTCCAAAGCGTGGCTGGCAAGAAAGGGTATAAAAGAAGGAAATCTAATGACATGGCCTCCTTGTTCACCTGATCTGAACCCCATTGAGAACCTGTGGTCCATCATCAAATGTGAGATTTACAAGGAGGGAAAACACTACACCTCTCTGAACAGTGTCTGGGAGGCTGTGGTTGCTGCTGCACGCAATGTTGATGGTGAACAGATCAAAACACTGACAGAATCCATGGATGGCAGGCTTTTGAGTGTCCTTGCAAAGAAAGGTGGCTATATTGGTCATTGATTTGTTTTTGTTTTGTTTTTGAATGTCAGAAATGTATATTTGTGAATGTTGAGATGTTATATTGGTTTCACTGGTAATAATAAATAATTGAAATGGGTATATATTTTGTTTTGTTACGTTGCCTAATAATTATGCACAGTGATAGTCACCTGCACACACAGATATCCCCCTAACATAGCTAAAACTAAAAACAAACTAAAAACTACTTCCAAAAATATTCAGCTTTGATATTAATGAGTTTTTTGGGTTCATTGAGAACATGGTTGTTGTTCAATAATAAAATTAATCCTCAAAAATACAACTTGCCTAATAATTCTTCACTCCCTGTATATGAAGTTCAAAATTGTATTAGTGCTTTATTAATTTTAACAATGCAAAGCTGTTACTGTTAAAGTGAGTGCAGTGATGAAATGCAGTGAGCTGTAAGCCAATTTGTATTACTGACAGTGTTCCAGTATACAAATGTGTGCATATTTGCAAAATGTAACATTTTGTGGCTATTCTTAATGTTACCAAATTGCCCCCTTACTATATACACATACCTGCAGAAGAATACAAGTTAAGCAATTGCTTACTTTCAAAATAAAACTTGAAAAAAGTGAACCTACAATTTTACTAAAATATTGTGCAATATTTAAGGATGACTTTCAAACTTTAAATACCATTCTCAAAGGCATCGTTAAATATGTTTGATGCATACAAATACAAACATTAATAATGGAGAAGCAATCCATGGCCATTATACATGTAAAAAAAAAATGATTGTCCCAGTCTTAACGAAAGTCACAAAACTGTATTTGCACGTCTATGCAGATTTGCTACTTTCAGAAATTCACAAACGTTTACAGACGTATGACAGGAAATCTGGAACAGTTGCAGGTTTATAGAGGTACTCCTCGGAAATACCTGTAAATGATGATTTTGCATGAGTAGATATAAAACTGTACATTTGCTAATGTGAAAATCTACTGAGCAAGTGTACATTTATTTAAAACCTTTTCGTCTTTTTTCTCCAGGGGAAAATAGTTTCCAACATGGGAAAGCTCCCTTTCATACAATGTTTTACTCCTACCTTACCAAGGAGTACATTTCTTAACTTTTCTAGATGGGAAGGTGTTGGAGAGGAGTTAGTCAATGCCTTAAACATTCATGTTTGTGTGTGTGCACAAGCTTACTGTGAAAACTGTCTTTAAAAATGCCACTTCCTGTATGCTTCCATCTCACGAGAAGATTTGCTCACAAGAAAATCAGTATGTGAGTAAAACCTTTTATGAGTGCAAAATCTAGCTTTGGTCATGTAAGCCAAACTTACATATGTAAACAGCTTTCAGGATTATGGATTGAGCCCATAACGGGTGAACTCTAAAAAGATGTTGCAGAGTCCTTTTTCAAGAAACAGTTGGGAGCACTCTGCCTCACACTCCAGCATGTAGTTTGCCCCCAATGCATTATGGTAAATGCAGTAGGAATGTGTGCTTACTTCACCTGTAGTCTGTAGGTTTTCACCTTAGTGAGTGCAGTTAGTCCTGTAAATCCCTAGGCATGTGTTTCTAGGATTAGCCCTTCATCAGTAGAGAGCAGAAGGCTTTTTTTCTGGGGTTGCTGGAAATGCTGCCAAAGTCCTCTCAGGTCTCAGTACCACTCAGTGGCACACAGATGCATCAACCAAAGCTCATCAGCTTGCCGGCTCAAGTGAGCCTTTTTAAACAAGAAACAGTTGGGGCACACTGCCTCACACTCCAGCATGCAGTTTGCCTCAAAGCATTATGGTAAATGCAGTACAAATGTGTGCCTACTTCATCTGTAGTCAGTGGTTTTTCATTTCAGTGGGTGCAGCTGGTGCTAGTGCTGTATATCTCTAGACATGTGTTTCTGGGTTAAATGCAATGGGATGGGGCAACCTTCACGCTGGAGTGTGAGGCAGTGTGCTCCCAACTGTTTCCTGTTTAAAAAAAGAGTGCTTTGTCCTTTCTCTCAACTTTGAAGAAACACACACACAGACAGGCATACACAAAAATATGGAAAATATTTCATGGTTCCCTGTGAAGTATGTACTTCCTCATCAAATTGACTAACTCCAAACCAATCTTCTGAGTTTTACCATTGTCAGGGCTACTACAATTAGTGGCACGGAGGCACAAATTATGCAGCAAAGCTGCCTGGCTAACATTCTCTGGCATAGCCATTTTTGTGAAATCTACAACTTGCGCAAATCATGTGGAAAACTATGTTGCATATGCAGTAAATCTGTCATTATGTGGTAAACGCTGCTGCCACAGAATCACATTAAGCCACTGGCCCTTGACACTGTCTATCATTTAATCAAAAGCACAACCAAAGTTGAGGGAGAAATAGTGCAAACCCACATTTACTCAATATGGTCTGCTGCTGCTCTTAATCCCTGTGCTGGCCCACAAACTGGCTGCCTGGTGCCATACATACACATCTGCAACAAGGTGCATTAGACACAATTTGTTAACGTTCCATACATTGGACATGTGCTC
Source organism: Pleurodeles waltl (assembly GCF_031143425.1). Classification (NCBI taxonomy): domain Eukaryota; kingdom Metazoa; phylum Chordata; class Amphibia; order Caudata; family Salamandridae; genus Pleurodeles; species Pleurodeles waltl. Next base: position 714,564,985 of record NC_090437.1, on the reverse strand, counting down.
TACAGTGCAGCATAAATGCAATGTTTGAAATGTAAGGACAAATAAAAACATTTCTTCTATTCTGAACGTCCCTCAAGGGGCATTATTTTTTGACGGAAAGCCAGGTCTGGTAGTCTTTGCAAATGTATTATTGCATCAGAAAAACCCCATGGCGCAATGTGAAGCAAACCAGAGGGCACAGGGTAACTTTCCAGTGCAGAAAAAGTTTAGCTCTGGAAAGTAAACCCCCATCAAAATCTGTGTCACATTGCATGTGCTTTCAACAGCACAAAATCTTGATAAATGTGCCTTTTTTGTCTTGTGCCCTACCAAGGGCCCTTCAATTAATGAAGAAAACAGGAACTGTGAGGAACTTTCCTTCAGAAAAGAAAACATTTCATATGAAAAATCAGCCACTCGATGTCCTGCTTAAGCAAATTAAGAGTCTACATTGAAACTGGAAAATGCAAGGAAATATCCTGATCATAAAGGGCACCAGGCACTGTGTAGTAGAGGTGTGATGGGCTCACTTTCCTGCCACCCCCAATATTAGCTCCACATATATATATATATATATGGTTCAAGAATATATTTATAACAAGTTCAGGTTCAAGTTTAAGTTCTGGATTATCTGCATTCGCTCTACAGAAATGAATTAGGTCTATCTTTTTCTAATGTCTTTTTTCAGATGACCAAAGTGAACAACGGATATTGCAATTTGAGAAAGATAAACAAAAGAATAGAACACACCTACAGGACCAGTATCAACCATACTACAATAATCAAGCAAAATATCACATTTGATAAAACGGTTCTTAACGTAAGAAAGAGAATCGTTTGTTTTTAAAAATGTTTATTGCGTTGTGGAATCAAGTTGTACACAAATAATCAAGTGTAAAAGTTAAACAATAATAAAATGAAAGGTTAATATATGGTAAATACTGAACACAATAGTTGTCATTTTAATCCGTGCATTTCCTCATTAGAAGAGTTTACAGGAGGACCCTCGTCAAACAACAATCACACGTCTAGGCCATATTATCAGTTGGACACTCTGTGTACTACTTTAAATTAGTATTTCAGTCTAGCTAAAATTAAACATTTTAAAAACCTTTAATTACAAACCCCAGTTAGATTTTTCTTCCTGTTACGTTACTATATACAGTAGAAAACATCTAATGTTTTCCATGTTTAGTGGTACCTTGGCTAGGTGGAAGGCATACTGTGGTAATGTGAGGTAGAAACAATGTAAGCATCCAATATATATATTGCTACTTTATTGTGGTTAGGACCTGTTGATTTTGGCTAACAAACTCATTGCCAAGCCACAACTACAACGCACTCACTCTATGAGAGTTTGTATTACTGTAACATGAGGTCGTGCTCCAAACTTCCATGACAGTACAGCTCAAACCAAAAATATATGAGCACCACCGGGGCTCTTTTTTGCAACATCATTTAGTTTGTGATCGTACCTTGACAGCCATGGTGCCAATTCTGCGTTACTAAGGAAAACAAGTAATCTTTCATTTTCAACACCTTTTTTCCGTATTTAGCTTAGCATTTCCGTTCCAAGAAAAACATAATGACTAGGTGAGGGCAAATCTTCCTGCTTATAAATATACAAACAGAGCAATCTAAAGCCTGAATGTAGCAGATGCAATTCCCTTAAGAGTCTTTGCCCACCACCATTTAGTACAATTCAAAATGAGTTTTGAAAACAGTGGCATGTGAACAGAAAGAATGGTAAATGTAAACAAAATAAAATCATATTTTATCCAATCCAAGTCTGCTTGGAAGTAAAAGCCAGTCAATAATTAATTAACATTTCACTTATGGATCATTTACAGTAATGGTTGTAAAATCATTCTGTTGGCCTGAACACATAGACATAAGTGTGTATATTAATATGTACATAAATACATGTTATCAACGTACATCTCAAAACAAAAATATGTGATGAAGCCACCCCAAATCGAATGTACCATTCACTACATTATGAATGTGTTCAAAGTACAAGAGGACGTCAAATGGCTGCCAATAAACTCTTGCTCATAATGTCCATGCTTCATGTTGTTCATTGGACGAAGAGTTCTTTCAAGTAGGAGCACAACGCAGCGGCTGAGGAGTTACTTTTATTTCTTATTCTATTAATGATTTTAAATCGGGAACATTTTTTATCTTAAAGTCCAATAGCATTTGTCCATATGCCTTGCCCTGCGAAGAAAAGCAAGCATTATAGGATAAGCAAAAGTTTACTCTTGTTCTATGACGACAAATACATTTTGGCAAATCAACTTTGCACCAGACAAAGCCATTATGTTTACATACCTAAACGATAATTGTATTTGGAAAACCTATTTAAAAAAGAAAACAGATGTGGAAGGAAATGCAGCTGAGAGAGAGAGACAGAGATTGGAAACCAGATAAACAACATTCTAAACTGCTGTCAGTCAGAGCTCATTGCAGAAAGCCTGCATTCATTCAAGGATATAAAAAAATAAATCTTCCTCCTTTAAATGAAAAAAGAAAAACAACCGGCCTCTGGTGCTACCATCCAATGTCTTCTCGTCAAGGGAAATACATGTTGTTCCTGGACACAACAAACGTTTCCCAAACTAAAAAAAGTTTATAAATATATAAATCCATTAGTTAAATTCAGAGCAGATCGACCTATCAATAGAAGAAATGTGAGTGAAATACACGTATAATACTGTATAGGTAGAGAAAATTGAATCCTTAATTTTTTGAATGCTTGCAAACACTTACTTCTACTCAGAAAGAGACACGTTATCAAATGTTTTTGCACTCCAAAAATGCTAAAGAATTCCGCATATCCTGACAGACATATTCAGAACAGATAGAATGTTATCATGAAAAAGGACATTTTTGAATGTGGCATTTGCCTTTGTAACATTTGGGGTTTGGGGTTTATTCCCATATAGGGTCACCAGCAGTGGTGGAAGGGGTTCCTCTGAGGAGAACCTATTTCCCCCCTGAGAAACTGAACAAACAAAAGAGCAAAATCACATTTGCATTATGGTTCTAGATGCAGACCTATCCACCGGACACAAATTTAACGGGTCCGACTGCCGACGCATTTTCTACGAGAAGCTCGTGCTCGCTCCTGTATTTGTGATCCACAAAGCATTTTCTACGAGTAGCTGTGACTTAAGACACGGGGCCTTATTTGGAGTTAGGCAGCTGCGGAACGTCTGTCACTAAGTGGCAGGTGTCCTGTCCGCCATAGTAAGAGTGCATTGATGTCACTGGGATTCTATATACGGTGGATGGACTAGCTGCCGCATTTTAGTAGATGCCCTGTTCCGCCAAATTCTAACCAATGTCCTTAGGTGTGAATTAAAAAGTAAGATATGCTTTCTGAAGGAATAACTTTTTTGTGACATATAACACTTTTTTGAGTATGACTGAGAACTTTAATGTCAGATACTCATAAAACATAATGGTGCACTACATACCAAAAGAGTGGTTCTTCTGCCCACCTAGTAATCAGTGTCCCACCATGCACTGAAGTGTTCAGACTAGAATCGACCTTCTGAGTCAAATACTGGTGTGATGGGGAGCCAAGAGATGGGCCTTTTACCATATTGCCCATTGGCCTTTGTGCAAGACTGCAAAGGCTTTAAAATGGAATCAGAGTGAGGGGGTTATGCTGAAGTTTGAGCTGCCCAGTCAGTGAGCCAGGGTGGGGGGGAGGGGTGAAGAACTGGCCTTCAGGTGAAGGTTCCTGTCCTCGGTGGAATCTGTTCCCAACCACTAAGCAAGCCTGGTAGCGTTACATATTGCCTTGGTCTCAGGCAAGTTAGAAAGGCAAAAAGGGGTAGCCCATTAGCAATTTATAAACCTTCTCTGGTCACCGTTTTGGGAGGTGGTGGAGCAAAGAGTGGCTTAGGTCTTTAGCCGTTTGGGCATCTGCAGGCCCCAGAGCTTTGGATTGCCTCAATTCCGTTTTGTCACACTTTTGTCACAATTTACTTTGTTTGCCCGACTCGCAAGTCGCTGCAAAATTTCTTCACCCTATTTTAATAATGGTAAAAATAAATGTATATTATTTTTGCTGTTTGTGCAGCTTAAGAGCCGGCAGCTAAGTCTGTGAGTCACAAATCATTTTATCACCTTGTTTGAATGTCTAATGGGCCTTAGGGTGCACACTGGTACCTTCGGGGATGGGTATGGTCAAGCTGTCAACACATGGCACCATGGGGTTTATTGGGTGCATACTGGTCCATCTGGGATTGGATATCGCAACCCTGCCTCCACAGGTCCTTTAGGAGCAAGTTACTTACTTTCAGTAATGGTCTTTCTGCTGGATACTCTATCTAGCCACAGATCCCCACCTTAGGGTACACCCAGAGTGTCAGACTGGATCATAAAAACTTTCTTTAGCAATGCTTCTGCATGCTGACTCTGTACCACCCCAGAAGTGGTAAAGCAGAACTGCATACAAGTGACATCCCTGACACTAGTATCTTGCTTGTCTCTTTTCCCGCCCTCAGACCTAAGCATGAACAATTAGTAATACCAGTCTGCAGATTCCTAACTTGGGAACTTTTTGGATGTTAAAAAAATACCACTCCACAAAACGAGGACTTTAAGACTTTAAACATAAAAGCTTAAAGTCTTTCAATCCTCTCCTCCTCTTTGAAGGAGTGAGGAGGGGCAAAGAACATGGGCAGGGTGATATATTGCCCAACGTGGAATACCACTCCACAAAACGAGGACTTTAAGACTTTAAACATAAAAGCTTAAAGTCTTTCAATCCTCTCCTTCTCTTTGAAGGAGTGAGGAGGGGCAAAGAACATGGGCAGGGTGATATATTGCCCAACGTGGAAAGGAGCCACAACTATAGGCAAGAAGGCAGCCTGAGTTCTCAGGACTAGGTTGTCTGAAAAACGATGGAGTAGGGGAGATGCACCCATGAAGCCTGAAGCTCATTAATGAATCAAACTGAAAAAATCCCAATGAAGATTGTCTTCGAAGTTAAGAGTTGCATCAAGGAGTTATACATTAGCTCAAAGGGTATGCACATGACAAACGGTAAGACCAAATGAAGGCCCAACTGTGGTATCACAAAAGGTTTAGGAGGAAACATGTGTTAAGTCTTTTATAAACCTCATCACAACAGGTGATTTAATCAAGGACGGATGGTCAGGCAAGTGTAAAAAGGCAGAAAGGGCCAACAAATAACCTTTAACAGTACCCACTGCAAGGCCTTGGCGGACCGAAGAAAAACCAAATAAAGGAACATCTGTCAGCTTGGATTGTACAGCGTCAATCTTGTGGTTACCATACCATGCAGTCTTGTCCAGCCCCCCAGCATAAACGTCTTTTGCATCTGCTGGCAAAGGTTGCCATCCACCACCTCCAGCTGCAGATCAAATGCAGTTAACTGCTGCCACTTAGCTTCCTTGCATGGAGGTGTAGATTGGATAGATCCGAGTGGAGGATCCTGCCCTCCTGCAGAGACACGAAGACCTTCGGAAGTGGTAGCCTGATTGGAGGGTAGGTGTTCATGTCCAGAAGCTCTAGACACCATACTCTCCTGGCCCAATGGAGAGCCACTAGAATGATTTGGGCCCGTTCATACCTAATCTTTTTCAGAACTCTGGGCGTGAGAGACAGAGGTGGGAAAGCATATAAAAGTGCAGTGTTTCATTCCACCTTGAATGCATCTAGTAGTAAAAGTTCTTTTAGAAAAACACTAGCCAGGGTTCTCTCCAGTGCCAGAGGATGCCCTCTGCCACCTCAGGATTTAGTTTCTACGTGAGGGCTGCCAGATGTGCTTGTCCACTCTGGAATTCGAGGACCCTACCAGGTGGTTTGAGATCATTGAGATGCCCTGATGCTCCAGTGAACACTAAAGGCATAGAGCCTTATGGAACATGGACCAACAAACTACATATCCTTGTCTGTTGTATTAACACATGGCAGTGGTGTTGTCCATGAGAAACTTCTCCAGCCTCCCACTGATAGACATCTGGAAGGCCCTCAAGACCAAGAAAATGGCTACTACCTCCCACAAGCTGAAATGGAGTTGGGCTTCCATTGGAGACCAGAGTCCTCTTATCTCCACCTCCCCTAGTTGAACCACCCAGCCCAGCAGTGACAAATCTGTCACCACCATCAGCTCTGGGTAGGGAAGGGAGGGAAGCCTGCCTCCTCTGGTCCAGCTGACGTCTAGCAGCCACCACTGCAGATCGTGTCCAGTGCCCTTCGAAAGTTGAATGATATCTGATAGGTTTCCATAGCTTTGGGCCCACTGGAACTTCAGATTCTATTGCAGAGCATGTGTACGCTACCTGGCATAATCGACAAAGAGGATGAAGGAGGCTAAAAGGCCAATAAGTCCTCGAGCTGCTCTCACCGAGAGCCAGGGCCGAGGCTGAACTATTGTTATTTTTGAGAGGATCATCTTTTGCATGGTATTACCACGGATCTTTGCTTTCATATGCTAATCCATTTTTTGCTGGCCCAAAACTCTGTGCACTTTACTCCTGATAACCAATAGTAAAGTGTGTGGGCTTCTCCAACTAAACCTGGCTAAACTGGCATACAACTAATCATCACATTTCATTAACTTGTCTCTAGTATATGGTACTACATCTGCCTAGGGACCACAAATTAAATGCTACAAATGGGCAGCAGCCCTCATTGTGCCATCCAATAAAGCATCATTGTAAAACATGTTACCAGGCCTGTCCCTGCAATCTGTGTATGTAGTTTTAAAATTGCCATTTCGAGCTAGCAAAATAAACCTTTTGCCAAGCTGAAATCATTTGTTTTAGTACTTGTAAGTTACCCCTAAGGTAGGCCTTAAATGCCCACAGGGCAGGGTGCATGGTATTTAAAAGGTAGGGAACGTATATTTTATGTTTTACATGTCCTCACTCCAAAGTTGTTTTTTACTGTAGCAAGGATAGCCCTCCCATAGAAAATACTGGATTACATTAGAACAACCTATACTGCTTAGTTTCAATTTGGGAGCAGCTAGAAAAATGATTCAAGGACTCACTTTAATAGCAATTTAAAAACCAACCTAATGGTAAAGTCAGATTTTATAGTACTACTTTGAAAACTACACTTTTAAAAATGTGTCATTTTCCTGCCTAAGCCAAATGTGGCAGTCTTTTAATGGCTCTCCTGTGATGTTATGTGTACTGCTCCAGACAGTGGACAAAAGTCGTGGATGTGGAGAGGTTTTCTCTTTCCTTGAGCAGGACGCTCTGTCACTGGCAGATGTAGCTCACACCTAGGGCTGCCTTCCTTTTGTCTTCCGAGTCAGCTTGGCTCTAAACCCAGAGGGAGTGGGAGTTATTCCACAACTGGTGTGGAGGGTTTGCCCATTTTCACAGTCACACCTCTGGGTGGGTAAATGGAGCTCTGACAAGGGGAAGTAGGGTTCCACCATGTTGGATTTAGGTAGAGAGGGGCACTATGGGATAGGTTACAGTATAAATACATAGGAAGTGCTGCAAAAGTGGGTAGGATCTTCCCTGGGAACGTTTGTCACATTGGTTAGGGAGCAGCCAGGAGTCTCACTCACCCACAAACTGGCAATGGGGAGAAATATGGCATCGCAGTACCTACCTCAGATCACTACTGGACCTGTGGTAGAACAGAAGAGGACTGGACCAACTTCTCTGACCTGTTTTGGATACAGGAACACAGAAATATCCCAGAGGCCAGCTGATCAGTTCCAACTGGATTTGCCCAAGACCCTGCTGCTGGCAAGAAGAGTGAGTCTTGACCCCCAACTGCTGCCCCCATGAACCTGGACCCTTGGCTGGTGTCAAAGTATACTCCTCATGACGTTTCCTGACTGGGACTTTGAAACTTTTTGCCAACTCTTTGCTCTGACTGGGGCCAGAACCAACCTGCCAAGCCGATTTGACAAAGGGCCATACATTTTTCTCTGCAGCAGTAAATCCGATTCAGCTGGACATCACCATAAAGTATCAGGCTTCTTGTAGCTCTTTTTAGCTACAGCCTGTATCCATGCCCCGCTGGAAGAATCTTGGCTCCAAAAAGAGACTAATGGCCTGACTACGAGCCTCACGTTTTTGAGATCGCCAGTCTCGTAGTGGTGGTCAGGACCACTGCTGCTATGGTGGCCCGACCCCCACATTAAGACCCTGGCGGTCAGACCGCCAGAATTCGGCCATCTCCGCCGGGATCAGTGTTCCCAACAGGTTGATGGCGGGTGGAGGTGCTGATTACAACCTCATTCTCCACCAGCCTTTTTTGATGGCGGTTTTACCCCCCTGAAAAGGCTGGCGGAGAACAGGTGCAAGGGGCCACAGGGCAGACCCTGCACTGCCCATGCACTTGGCATGGGTAGTGCAGGGGTCCCCCTGCCCAGCACCCTTGCAATCTTCATTGTCTGCTGTGCAGACAGTGAATATTTCGAGGATGCTGGTGCACCCTGCAGGTGACAGCATTGCAGACGGCTCAATTCTGAGCCGAGACAAAGCTGCCACCAGTTTCCCACTAGGCTGACGGGCAGTAAGCACGGTTTCCGCCAGTCAGCCTAGCAGGAAACTCGTAATGGGTCTGGAGGGAAGGTAGCCAGTGTGGCAGCTACCTACCATTTGGAAGTTCGGCGGACAGGTCTTCCCGTCCGCCGAGCTCCTAATCGGGCCCTAAGTCCAAAAGAAGAAATCTTCACTGGGCAAAAGCGCAAAAAGCACCTGGCTAGTGAGGGACTTTCTCTGGGAAGAAAATGCCAATTTCTTCCACTCAGAGCTTTTCTGCCAAAAGTAAACAGCTTTATCAAGACATCATCCAGCGACTATCTGATCTGATGACAAGCAGCCCTCTTCAGCTACAGTCTACGACCTTGCCCCGCTGAGTATTTTTGACTTCCATTTAAGACACTAAGTCCAAAGATAAACCTTTTCACTGGGCCCAATCTAGCGCCAGTTTCTGACCTGCTGTCCATTAGGGCCATTTTTCACTTTTGGCTTTGTCCAAATGAAGCGCAATCAAATGACCACAGTTGGCGTCTAACGATTTTTTGTGTCATTTTTAATCTTAAAGCATGAATACTTTACACATTTTCTTCAAGTTAAGCCTGACTTCCTTGTGCCAAGCCACCAGAGGGTTAAGCACAGGATTATTTAGTGACTTTTGTGGTTCACCCTGACAAGGTTTGTGATTATTATTTGAAGTGGGTTTACACACACCTCAACAAATACTCCAATCTCTTACACTGACTGTATCCTGAATGTCTAGGGTTGGTGACCACTCTAAGGAAAGGAAACCTACCCTAAGCCGCAGATAATGTCTGCAGGATTGCAGAACTAGTACATGAATATTTGTATCCTACGGGTCCCAGGACACCATCTAGTTACTGAGGTCCAAGGTAGACTGGATCTGGGCCAGTGTGAGCATTATGAATTTGTCTTTATGCAGGAAGGCATTCAGTTTAAAGGTCTAAAATGAGCCAAGGCCCCCTCCTCTTCAGCACAAGGACATATCTGGACTCTCTCAATAGTTCCTTTGTAAAGTAATTCTGCCACCTCTTGAAACAGAATGGACAGGTGTTCCTCCAAGATTTGCTCCGAGGTGGGATGAAGATTTGGCGAAGAGGAAAGACAGGGTAGGGCATAACCATGCTGAACAATTTGAAGGACCCATCTGTGAGAGGTGACGACTCCCACCCTGTGAAGTTCAGGATCCTGCCTCCCAAAAAGTGGTTGTGCCCCACTAATGGAAAGCTAATGCACCCTGGTGGCTACTGCCATAGACAAAGGGGACCGAGAGGACTGGTGCCCTTGTTGGCCTGCACAATGCCTGACAGATCCACATCCCCGGCCTCAAAAGGACTGAGGTGACTGCAGTAGTGACTAGGGAGACTGATATTTCCTATACCCATCCTCCGAACGTCCTTGAAATTTCCTAAACTGGTGAAGAAACTGCTTGGAAAGGGTCAAAAGACCCAGGGAGTATGTTGTGGCACTACTCTCTTTAAACCATTTCAAGGCAGAATTAGCTTTCCCCTAACATGCATGAACTGATAAAAGGTATATCCTGAGAAAAGGCCTGGACATCTCCAGAAAATCCTGTGGATCGCATCCATGCATGGCGGCTGTGCACCATGTTGGTGCCAATCACCTTTGCCAGGCAATCAATAGTGTAAAGGACAGCACAAATTCCACATTTGGCTTCCTGACTATACTGAATAGTCTGAGTCAATGAGGCTTTAAGGTCTTCAAGGACCGCCACCAATAGATAGTTGGCCCTGAACCAGACAGCATGCTTATATCAGCCAAATAAGCAGACTGAATTGACTGATGTCAATGCTAGGCTAGCCAAGGAGAACATTTGTTTTCCAAATACTTGAATCCTATTAGACTCCCTATCCGAAGGGGTCATGGTGAACAAATTGGGATTCACCTTGTTGGTTGAAGCCTGAACAACTAGACTCTCTGGCTTAGGATGCTTGATGAAAAAATCAGGATTGCCAGGCACTGGTCTCCTACATCTGACTTCCTGCTTGTTCACCGGTGGGCAAGAAGAGGGTTTTGTCCACGTGCTGCTTAAGGTATCAGTGAGGGCCTCAATGAAAGGGAGCAAGGGCTCTGATGTGGCTGGCCTAGGTTGTAAGACTTCCATAAGGGCATTAGTCTCAGTCTAAATAGAGGGCAGCTGAGGGTCCAACACCTCAGTTGTCCATTGAACTGCTACTGCAAAAGATGAACTCTCTTTTACTGGTAATCCAAGTGGCACATTCAACTCAGTTTAAGGAAAAATATGAAGCCTACTGGCCTCTGTTAAGTCCCTGTTCAAACCGTCCTCATCATAATGAGGGGGTACATCATTCTCCATCCCCGCTATCATCATCACTGGGTGGTGGTTAAGTTTTGGTCTGAATCAGAGCTAAAAAGGTAGAAGAGCTTATGATCGTGTATCCACTCTAGTAGTGAAATCAGATCAGTGTCATGATATATGGTGACTGGTTGGTTGCACATTACTAATTTGGTACCGCAACATTGGTTAGGATTGGGCTGAAGCCATTTTGGAGTCAGACACTGGAATCAATACTGGATCCTCCTTTGCGTCGGTCCTGACACTGAAGGAATTGCGCATGTGATAGAGCTGGGATGTAAGTCTGTATTCTGAGTTAGTAAAGAGTCCGTAATTGGGCTGAGGGGGTCGGATGGTGCCAAGAATGGATTTTCTGGCTTTAATTGAACTGGGGCTCCCTGCAGATCTGCCACCCTCAGATTCAGGGCATTTGAGAATGTATTTTTATAATTCTGTCTGTTTTCTTATAGCACCCCCTCCACCCCCTCACTGAGGGGTGAACTGCCTAGTGCTGCAGGTGTGCATAGCCCAATCTATTGTTTTCCATAACTTTAAAATTCAGGTTTACATTGCTTGAATGAGTTAATGGCCCCTTCCTGAAATAATTCACCAAGCATATGACACTTTCCTTCTTTGCACCTATAGAATATATGTTCCTTTAGTGCAGACATAATGTTAGGCTTTTAATGTGAGCACAGTCTAGTCTAGATCCTGATCTACTATATACCAGGTTTTCATAATGGAGCTCAGTATTTCACTTGTGTATGTGTTTTAGGTCTAGATTTTTTGGGCAGCCACAGGATGTCCAGCATGGGCCTTCCAATGCCTGCTCTAGCCATAAATATCAATCTTTTATCACTGTCTTTTAGTGCCGAAGTTTGGAGTAGTCGTAAGTGTGTTGCTTGGTAGTACCTCCACAAACTTAGAAAGGCTAGTCCGCCTTTTGATCTGGGCATCATCAGAATGTCTCTACATACTCTACCTCTTTTGCTACTTCACAGGTATCATTTGATTATTTCCTGTAGACCAACAATGTCATCCTTGGGTTGGAAGTCGGTAGGACTTGGAAGAGACATAAGAGCAGCAGAAAGATATTCATTTTAAGAGTAGCGATCCTAGCCAGCCAAGAAAGTCTCAGTTTGTCCCATCTGTCCGGGTCCTGTAATATATCTCTTTTTATGTCAAGCCAATTGGCCCTCATCAATGTCCCTAAAGGTTCAGTAATATCCATGCCCAAGTATTATATATATGGGTTTGTCCATCTGCAGTTGTTAATTTGCAAATAAAAATGTGCTGGTGCCCAAAGCAAGTGCAACAATGCAATCAATGCAAGCGATGTTCGAGTGCAGAATACTGAGGCAGCGTAATCCTAAAGCCATCGCAGGCCTCTAATCCATTTACAGTCACTCGCTGACCCTTCAGCTCACTGTTGCACCTTTCTGCTTTCTCCCTTTGCGATGCTTTTCCGTCTTTCTCTTCTTCCATTTTTCCCATAAGTGTCTTTTGCCCACGGTAAACGCCTGATGCAAAAAAATAAGGGCATGCCCTCAAACCTAACTGCTGATGCCCCCCCACAGGCAACCACCGGCTCAAATTAAGCACTGTCCATTTGAAAGGGAATCTATTCTGAAGCCTACTTACTTCTCCCTGAGGGTAGGCTAGAGTCAAAGTTAAGCCTGCATATTTCTGGGTACTCCCTTACGTTGGCTGCCAGAGGTTCTATGGAGAGGGAGAACAAAAGTGTGAGAGGACACTCCTGCCTGACCCCACTCTAGTTTAATGATTCCTAATCTGTTCTCATTTACTAGGACTCTTGCTATAGATTCTTTAGAGTTTGCTAGTTTTCAGGATAAGCCTGTTTTTGGAGGAAACTGCAGCCAATAAGACCAACCACTTTTTCTATGCTTGACATAAACATTATACCTGGAAAAATCCTATTTCCTTTTTCCCAGCAGATGAGTAACTCTTCTAATGTATTGTGTTTCTGCCTGCTCCTGATGAAATCCTACTGGTCTACGTCAGTAAGTCTCAGCATATATTTGTCCCGTCTGTTTGCAATCACCTTAGTGATTTTTTCTGCATTTAGGATTAAGAAGGCTATTAGCCTATAAGATCTGCAGTCTCTTTGGTCTTTCCCTGACTTCAGAATTAAGTTGACATCTGTTTTCTACATGGAGGGTGTATTCTCCGTATCGACCCCAAATAAACTGAAAAGTTGGGTCGGCACAGCAATGATCTTAAAGGCTCCAAATAATGTTTTGTGAAACATAGCTATGAACTCATCTCGCTCTGGTGACTTACCCCCACTTTTATGCCCCTTTAGCCGCCTTTATTTCTAGACTTTCAATGGATTGATCTACTGTCCCCATTCAAGGATCAATTTTGTAAATTATCATTTTTATAAATATTCTTCCCCTGCTTTTTCATGATCTTCTTTTGGGGAATAAAGTTCTATCTTGCCATATTCCTCTCACTGTATTTCTCTCGGAAACCACTATTTCTGGAATATACGCTTTGTTGATTTTAGCTTTTCATTACAAGGCAACGAGTCTGAAAACACTACTTTTTATGCTCGAGGCATGGGAATGAATGGGAAGTATGTGAAGTATGTGAATGTAAGAGAATGAACTTTGTAGGGAAGTTGGCTCTGTATACACTATCTCAAAGTAAGAGATAGTGTACACAGAGTCCAAAGGTTCCCCTTAGAGGTAAGATAGTGGCAAAATTAGTTAATTCGAATGCTCTATTTTGTGGTAGTGTGATCGAGCAGTAGGCTTATCAGAGGGTAGTGTTAAGCATTATCAGAGGGTAGTGTTAAACATTTGTTGTACACACACACAGGTAATAAATGAGGAACACACACTCAAAGACTTAACTCCAGGCCAATAGTTTTTATGTAGAAAAATATATTTTCTTAATTTATTTAAGAACCACAAGTTCAAGATTTGAAGTAACTACATAAAATGCAAGGTACTCCACACAGGTAAGTTAGGAACTTTGAATTAGAGCAGTAACATACACAGTTTTAGTTAAAATGGCAATAAGCTATTTTAAAAGTGGATACAGTGTAAAAATCAACAGTTCCTGGGGGAGGTAAGTAATGGTTAGTTTTTCAGGTAAGTAAGGCACTTACAAGTTCATGTTCCTGGGCATAGGCAGCCCACCGTTGGGGGTTCAAGGCAACCCCAAAGTCACCGCACCAGCAACACAGAGCCGGTCAGGTGCAGGGGTCAAAGCAGGGCCCAAAACACATAGGCGCCTATGAAGAACAGGGGTGCTCCGGTTCCAGTCTGCCAGCAGTTAAGTACCTGCGTCTTCGGAGGGCAGACCAGGGCGGTTTTGTAGAGCACTGGCAGGGACACAAGTAGGCACACAAAACACACCCTCAGCGGCAAAGGGGCGGCCGGGTGCAGTGCGTCAGGTTTGTAATAGAAATCAATGGAGGGACCCGGGGGTCACTCTAGAGGTGCAGGCAGGGCACAGGGGGGCTTCTCGGGCCAGCCACCGACTGGGCTAGGAAGACAGTCGCCTGGTGGTCACTCCTGCACTGAAGTTCGGTTCCTTCTGGTCCTGGGGGCTGCGGGTGCAGTGCTTGGTCCAGGCGTCGGGATCCTTGCTACAGGCAGTCACGGTCAGGGGGGAGCCTCTGGATTTTCTCTGCATGCGTCGCTGTGGGGGTCCAGGGGAGTCGTCTCGGGTTACTCACGAGGTCGCAGTGGTCTGGGAGTCCTCCCTGAAGTGTTGGTTCCACAGAGCTCGAGCTGGGGGTGTCGGGTGCAGAGGGTGAAGTCTCACGCTTCAGGCGGGAAGAGTGAGTTCTTTCAAAGTTGTTAGAAAGTTGCAAAAATGTTGCTGTAGGTGAACAGTGCCGCTGTTCTCTGGAGTTTCTTGGTCCTTTGGATTTCAGGGCAGTCCTCTGAGGCTTCAGAGGTCGCTGGTCCCTGTCGGATACGTCACTGTGCAGTTTTCTTTGCGTCTGGAGACAGGCCGGTAGGGCTGGGGCCAAAGCAGTTGTCGTCTCCGTCGTCTCTGCAGGGCTTTTAGGTCAGTAGCCCTCCTTCTTGTTTCAGGTTACAGGAATCTGATTTCCTGAATTCTGGGGTGCCCCTAAATACTGAATTTAGGGGTGTGTTTAGGTCAGGAGGGCAGTAGCCAATGGCTACTGTCCTGGAGGGTGGCTACACCCTCTTTGTGCCTCCTCCCTGACGGGAGGAGGGCATATCCCTAATCCTATTGGGGGAATCCTCCAATCTCAAGATGGAGAATTTCTAAAGGCAGGGGTCACCTCAGCTCAGGACACCTTAGGGGCTGTCCTGACTGGTGGGTGACTCCTCCTTGTTTTTCTCATCATCTCCTCCAGCCTTGCCGCCAAAAGTGGGGGCAGTGGCTGGAGGGGCGGGCATCTCCACTAGCTGGGATGCCCTGGGGTGCTGTAACAAAAGGCATGAGCCTTTGAGGCTCACCGCCAGGTGTTACAGTTCCTGCAGGGGGAGGTGAGAAGCACCTTCCCCCAATACAGGCTTTGTTCCTGGCCACAGAATGACAAAGGCACTCTCCCCATGTGGCCAGCAAATCGTCTGGTTTTGGCAGGCTGGCAGAAACTGGTCAGCCTAGCACTAGGAGTCGGACTGGTATTCAGGGGCCTTCTCTAAGATGCCCTCTGGGTGCTTTTTACAATAAATTCCACACATGCATCAGTGTGCATTTATTGTGCGGAGAAGTTTGATACCAAACTTCCCAGATTTCAGTGTAGCCATTATGGAACTGTGGAGTTTGTGTTTGACAAACTCCCAGACCATATACTCTTTATGGCTACCCTGCACTTATAATGTCTAAGGTTTTGCTTAGACACCTTTGGGGCATAGTGGTCATGCACATATGCCCTCACCTGTGGTATACTGCACCCTGCCTTCGGGCTGTAAGGCCTGCTAGAGGGGTGACTTACCTATGCCTCAGGCAGTGTGAGGTTGGCATGGCACTCTGAGGGGAGTGCCATGTCGACTTAGTCATTTTCACCCCACCAGCACACACAAGCTGTGAGGCAGTGTGTATGTGCTGAGTGAGGAGTCCCCAGGGTGGCCTAATACATGCCCCAGCCCTTAGAAACCTTCCCTGGCATCAGGGCCCTTGGCACCATGGGTACCATTTACATTGGACTTATCTGGGTGCCAGGGCTGTGCCAATTGTGGGAACAAAGGTACAGTTTAGGGAAAGAATACTGGTGCTGGGGCCTGGGTAGCAGGGTCCCAGCACACTTTCAATCATAACTGGCATCAGTAAAAGGCAAAAAGTCAGGGGGTAACCATGCCAAGGAGGCATTTCCTTACAAACTTGCATGAGACAAAGACATTTGCAAAAAGGACCTGGAAAAATGTTTAAAGGTAAGAAGAGGTAAGAAAGAAATAGTAAACCAAAAGCTAAGTCTAATGAGGAACCTGAGGGGATTAAAGTAAAGGAGATGAAAGTTAAATGTGGAAATGTGAAATGGCAAGTTTGTACAGGAAGCACATTATCATGATGTTTAGAAAGGAGAGCACTGCAACTTGCCACACAGTCTTGCAAGAAGTTCAGGCATGAGACGTTTCCCTGAGATACAGCTGACTCAATATGGACATTTTTGCAACAAAAAGGGATATGCAAGCCAGGTATCAGAGTCACAAGGCTGCTGCAGTGCTATAATTGAAGCACCATGTTTAATATTCCCTCCCTTTCTCTCAGTCAGACTGAAACAGGTATAATCAAATAGTTTATAAAGAAATTAGTTTACCTACAAAGAAAGTGATAGAACTGGGAGAAAGTACTAGTTTCAAGCATGGATGATTCCAACGCTTAAGGCGCCACTGGGATGATACAATGAAACCAAAGGTGCATCATCTGCTTTTATTTTGGTGCATTTCGGTTTTGAAGGGATTGGCTTAATATTTTTACACATATTTCAAACAGAAAACAGTCCTCAACATATGTGTAATGTGTTTAAGGAAGAAAAGTTTCAACAGTTTCATTAAGGACAGCATATGTATTAGGGAACAGCCCAGAGCGTCCTGCCAAGTCCATTGTTCCTACACCTTCCCCTGCACGAACGGTTGCAGTTCAGTTGATGCCGTAACCCTTTCCACCCCTGAAAGTTGTTCCCAGGCAAGGGAGAGTGACTGGGCTGGTGCAACTGAGATCTAATCAGACATGTCATAGGTAATCTGGAAGACCAAGCAAAAATGTAACTGCTATTAACGTGTGTGCTAGACTTCCTCAATGGTTAGATGAACTAGGACTGCTGCCTGTCCTGCCAGTGCTCTCCAGTCATGGTTCATTCCTGCTTAAAGAACAAGTTAGTTACCTTAGGTAACAATTTATCTGGTAGAGACATATTATAGTTGCAGCTTCCTTCCTTACCTTAGAATTTCTCCCAGGCATCAGACTGGATTCAGAGATATTTCTTTAAGCAGTACCCTTGCGCGCTGTCGGGTGGCGTCGGTCGACTCTCCGTCTATCGTTGGCATCGTGGTTGCCGTGATGACGTCGGGGTGGTACATGGGCGCAGCCTCGGCATGGTGGCGGCTTTCCACGTCAATGCGCGGAGCCATGAAGAACACTGAAAAAGGTGTACCACAGCTAAGGCCCTTAAAAGGGAACCCCTGTCCCTAGCAATCAGTTCACAAGCGGGGAGGATGGGTGGTTCGGTAAGGAATATGCAACTAGAATATGTCTCTACCAGATAAATTGTTACCGAAGGTAAGTAACTTATTCATCTGATAGAGACTTCTAGTTGCAGATTCCTTACCTTTGAATAGATACCCAAGTAATACCATCCTTGGTGGTGGGCTGCAAACCAAGTTCATACTAAGAAGTCCTGCAGGACCGAATGACCAAAGTAGTCATCTCTGTGGACCTGACTGGTCAGGCAGTAATGTTTTGTGAATGTGAGCAGGGATGCCCCCTTTTCTGCCTGGCAGATATCCAGGACAGAAACTCCGCATGCCAACACGGTGGTAGCAGCAGTTGCTCTGGTGGAGTGAGTGTGCAAACCCTCAGGGGGGTACTTCTTTGCCAAAGCGTAGCACATTTTGAAGCAAAGTAGTACCATTCGTGAGATGGTACGCTTTTGCACTGCCTTCCCTCTCTTCGCACCCACATGTCCATCAAAGAGTTGATCGTCCACCCAGAAATCTTTGGTATGATTGAGGTGGAACGCCAACGGTCTTTTTGGATCCAGCGGTGGAGTCTCTCCCCTTCATGAAAAGGAAAGGAGGTGCGTAAAAAGTAGACAAAGTGATGGATTGGCCTACATGAAAAGGTGTAACTACTTTGGGAAGGAAGGAGGTCCTCGTAAGTAGCACCAGTTTGTCAGGGTGAACAGACAAAAATGGGAGTTTTGAAAAAAGAGCCTGAAGCTCACTCACTCTGTGAGCAGAGGTGATCGCAACAAGAAATAGAGTTTTGAAAGTAATGAGCCGCAAGGGACAATTTTGTAACGGCGCAAAAGGAGCACACATTAAGTCAGTGAGTACATGATTGAGGTCCCACTCTGGCATGATAAATGGAGTGGGAGGAAATAAATGTGGGACTCCCTTAAGGAATCTACCAACAATACGAGACTTAAAAAGGGAAAGTTGGTCTGGCAATCAGAGAAAGGCTGAGTTACCCGATAAATAACCTCTAAGGGTGCCCAAAGCAGAGCCTTGCTGGGCTAAAGATAGGATGAACTAAAGAACCTCAGAGAGAGGTGCAGAAAGGGGATCAACAGACTTATTGGAACACCATGCCACAAATTTATGCCAACAACAGGTGCATACCGTTTTGATGGAGGGACGCCTGGCTGCCAAGATAATGTCACAGACTTCGGGCAGAAGGTCAAATGCTGTCAACTGCCGCCGCTCAATCTCCACGCATGAAGGCGAAGTTTGGATAGGTTTGGGTGGAGGACCGTCCCCTCTTGCTGCGACAGAAGATCCTCCTGAACGGGCAGTCTGACTGGAGGATCTGTGGCCATGCTCAGGAGATCTGGTACCATTCTCAGTCTGGAGCCACAAGGATTACTTGGGCCTGGTCGCTCTTGATCTTCTTCAGAACTCTGGACAGAAGTGGTATGGGTGGAAAAGCGTAAAAGAGGCCTAAGTTCGCCAAGCGAGTGCCGACAGCTGACATTAGCGTTCTCTGCGGCGGGGAACAGATGTAACCAAGGCGCCCACCACTGCTGAAAGAGACCTTGCGCCACATCCAGACGGAGATGGCATTCATGACCGACTTTGCAGCAACGGTTGAGTTTGTCTGCTCTGGCGTTCAGGGAGCCTGCCAGATGTTGAACCACCAGGGTAATGCCACTGATGTGCCAGCCACATCAAGAGGCACAGAGCCTCTTGACAAAGGGTCCAGGACACCACTCTGCCCTGTTTGTTGCAGTACCACATGGTGGTAATGTTGTCCATGAACACCTGCACCACTTTCCCTTTGTGAGAGGGAAGGAATGCTCTCAATGCAAGCCTGATTGTCCGGAGCTCCAGAAGACTGATGTAGAGTCCAGACTTCGCCGGAGACCACACACCTCTGATCTCCGCCTCCCCGATGTGGCCACCCCATCCTCGAGTCATGCTTCTATCACTACTGTAAGATCTGGCTGGGGAAGGAAAGAGGGATCTGCTGTAAACCCGATCCTGATTTGAACGCCATCACTGCAGATCTTTCACAGTCCCCTCTGAGATCTGTACCAATTTGGAGAGGTTCCCCTGATGTTGCGCCCACTGGAACTTCAAGTCCCACTGAAGAACCCGCATATGCCACCTGGCATGTGCCACCAGAAAGTTGCAGGAGGCCATGAGGCCCAGAAGCCTCAGAGTCTTTATCACCGAATCCCAGGATAGAGGGTGAAACATCATAATCATAGCCTGAATACCCTGGACTCGCTTTTTGGGAGGATAGGCCCGAAACTGCACTATGTCCAGAACAGTTCTGATGAAGGGGAGCGTCTGAGAGGGAGTCAGGTATGACTTCGTCGCATAGGGTTCGCTGTAATCTGAAGGTGGGAGATGACTCTTTGGGGCATGTTCTCCTTTAGCAGCCAGTCCTTGAGTTAGGGGAAGACTGAAACCCCTAACCTGTGCAGATAAGCTGCATCCACCTCCATCACTTTCGTGAACACTCAAGGGGCACTGGTAAGGCCAAAGGGGAGCACGGTAAATTGAAAGTGCTCGTGACCTACCACGAATCACAAGTAGCGCCTGTGGGCAGGCAAAACGGGAATATGGAAGGAAGCATCTTGCAAGTCCAACGCTACCATACAGTCTTCTGGTCCTAGGCAGACAGGACCTGAGCCAGAGTGAGCATTTTGAACTTCTTCTTGACGGTCTAGGATAGGACATAAGCCCTTGTCCTTTTTGGGTACCACAAAGTGGCCAAGAGAGCCGTGACTTCCTCGCGGAGAAGTGCCAGATGATCCTTCAGTAAGTGGCTGTACGATAGAGGCATGGCCAGAGGGACAGTCTCAAAGGGGGAAATAGCCGCTTCGGATCATCTGCAAAACCCACCTGTCCGTTGTGATGGATTCCCAGTGGTGCAGGTGATGGCAGAACCTGCTTCCAACTGATCTGAATGGACTAGGAAGGTTTGGAGGCTGCAGCAGGGGCGGGAGTGGACTAGGCAGACCTCTGCTTCCCTGTCCCATTACCCTGTGGGATTCCGCGTCTCCGGCCACGCAGGGGCTGACTAGCGTGGGTGGCACGGTGGGTGGGAAAGGGACGAGACAGGGAGCCCCTTCCATGGCCACGAAAAGGGCAAAAGGCAGAGTTTTGGGGGTGAGGGGCAGCCGAAAGGCCAAGGGACAGAGCAGTAGCCTGGGACTCTTTAAACCTCCCAAGCGCTGAGTCCACCTTGTCCCGGAAGAGACGGGTGTCATCAAAGGGCATGCTCATAAGGGTCTGTTAGACATCCCCCGAAAAACAAGATGTCCTCAACCAGGTGTGACGCCTTAAGGCCAATGTCAATGCAACTGCTCTACCCAGAGAGTCAGTTGTGTCCAGCCCACAGCGAACAGTGAAATTTGCCGCGTCTCTCCCATAAGCAACAGCTTGAGAGATGATACCCCGGGATCTGCAGCAAGACCTGTGTGCCTGTATCCCACAATGAATGGGTATAGCAGCCCAAAAGTAACCACAGTGCCAGACTGGAGGGAAAAAATAGCTTCTTTCCATGTTGTTCCAGTTTCTTTGATTCCCGATCTGGGGGAGCAGAAGGGAATGCGCCGGAAGAAGAGGACGCCTGAATGACAAGACTTTCAGGTGTGGGGTGCTTGTCCTTGTCACAGGTGCACCTGTGCTGGGTCTGGACCAAGTACACATAAGGACATAAGTGAGAGCTTCATTAAATGGGAGTAGGAACTCCAAGGTGGAAGCCCCAGGTTTGAAGCACCTCCGTTAGGAGGTTAGTTCTAACTACCGCAGTGGGCAGCTCAAGACCAAGCACCTTAGCTGCCCTACTGACCACCACTGAATAGTAGGCTCCCTCCACCGTAGCTACGGTAGAAGGAGAAAGCATGCAAGCATCTGGAGAAGTATCCAGACCACTGGCCTCTCCCAATTCCTGTGTCCAGTCCATGTTCGAGTCATCCAGCTGGTATTCATAAGGGTCCAGCGACCCCTCCAATTCTTCTGCATATTCGTACCCATAGGAAAAGGAGTCTGAATCTGACCTGGGGTGAGTAGGCCCAATCGAAGTCGGAAGCGGCTTCGGCTCTGGGTCATTAGGAATCAGAAGTGGGTCGACATTGATCGTGGGCCCAACCGAAGTTGGGAGCATCGGCGACATAGCCGGCGCCAGGGAAGGTTGCAATGGTACAACCAGCGTCAGCACGGATCAGGTAGTGGATCCGGAGGCCGAGGCTGAAGCAACCGGTGCAGAACCTGAAGGGCCCCCAGCCAAACCCCCATGCACCAAAGGCATCGCAGAGAGGTCAGACTGACAAAATATGAGACGCATGACTTCATAGAACTCTTTTAGTTGGGCAGGGGTCCCTCTTTCGGAAACTCGGAAGGCGTGGAGTGGACTCAGAAGTAGGCTCAGTGGACGGAGGCCTGGAGTGTCGACGCTCGCCCCACATTGCATTTTAGCCGATCAACAGGGTGAAGTCGAAGAATGTCTAGCGTTCTTCGAATTCTTCTTCTTCTTCTTACCCAAAGACTTGGAGGATGACGAGTGGCGGTGACTCCGCGATTGGTCTTGAGGCCTTCCTCTCAAGCGAGACTGGGAGCGATGCGGAGTCGAGCGCCGGACTGCCATGAGATTTAGGGACCGCTCCCTCAAAGCCTTCGGGTGATGGCCCGGCACTCGGAGTGCGACTTTGGGTCGTGGTCACATTTCATACATCACAAAGAGATCCGGTGGGTATCCGTCATCGAAATCATGGGGTGATAGTCCTCACATGGTTTGAATCCGGTCTTTAGGGACATCCTCGGCGCACCAAAAAACACATCAAAAGTGTTGAAAGTGGTAGCTCTATCCGGATCAGCATGTGGCGCTGAAATAAAAGAACTGACGTCATCGTGCCGAGGCAGCGCCTATGTACGATCTCGACGTCATCACAGCGATCATGATGCCAACGATGGATGTGGAGTCAACAGACACCACCTGATGCCGTGCAAGGGTACTGCGTGAAGAAAAATCTCCGGATCCAGTCTGACGCCTGGGGGAAATTCTAAGGTAAGGATTCTGCTACTAGAAGTCTCTATCAGATAAGGAGATATCAATGAGGACTAGTATTTCTGAGCAAAACACATCCACGGAGGACAGTCGGTCTTTCTGAAATATGTGATAGTGGCTTCCATCCAGTGGTGTAGCTAGAGTGCAACGGCCCTAATGCAAGGAAGGTAATTAAACACCCTTTTCCCTATTTTGGTAGTAAAGCAATTGTAATTGTGAGGCAGTGGGCCCCTCAGACCTCTGGGTCCTGTACTACTGGACTATTGATAGTTGCACCCCTAAATATATCTTGTATAGCAACTGTTGACTTAATTAAGAAGTGTTGAACTGTGTCAGCATAGGAGAGGTACTACACAGAAACTTGTCAGCAACCATTTCTGCTTGCTTGCTCTATGTTTCTTCTTCAATACTGCCTTGAAGCTCAGGAAGTACTATCATCCCATAAACAGGGGGTCTGCACTTGCATCCTACTCACACACCAGCATGGGAAACCAGATGCAAAACCACTTAAAGGCACAACCACACTGTCAGCCCAGTCAAAGTCAAGCTGCCTACCCCTTAGAGGACTGGTCATTGTCAAAGAGGACAGCAAGTAGGAAAGGTTCAAAATAAGCTAACCCAGAGCACACCAGCAACTTTACACTGGATGTATGATGGAACAACGCATGTGTATATCACGCATGCCTTTACAACGTGGTCTCAACAATGACTGCATCTTTACCACGCATGCCTTTACAATTAATTTAGTTGTAAAAGCATGTTTGGTAAAGGAACATGCAAGGTAAATTCTCCCTCTCCCTCGCCCTCCCCCCTTAAACCTGATACCATACTCCACTCCACCCAAGCCCTTAAAACTGCCCCTTCCACTCCCTGCCCTGAGCCCCAACACCCCCCCTGCTCTGACCTCTAAAGGTAACCCTGCTCTGTCCTAAAAACTACTCCGAACCACACCCCCACCCTGAACCCTAAAACCTACTCAGCCCTGTCCTAAAAACTACCCAGACCCCACACCATGAACACTAAAACATATCCCGCCGTCTTAAAAGCTACCCCGACCCCCTGCCCTATCCTAAAAACTACCCAACCCCCCCACCAAACCCAGCCCCACTTACCTCTCTCCTCTCTGCTCCTTCCTGTTCCGCCTGGACACCTAGACTGCTTTTTCTGTCGTTACCACGCATATGCCTAGTAAAAGCATGCGTGGTAAATGCATGGGCAGTAAATGTGTATGCATGGTAATGGCAGCGTGGTCAATGCATAGCATTGCACTGACCACGTTGTTAGTGATTTTATCCCTGTATACCTATTAATATGGAAGATTTTAACATGTTTAGATCTTACCTATAGAAAGCTTTCAGTTGTCTGTTGTTAAAGACCTATTCTGTACTATACCAATATTGACAGTCAGCTGTAGTTCAGCCCACTTACTATCCTTTGTTGGCTTTTTTGCCAATTAAATTTTTCCCCGTCTTATTTTTGTCCCTATTCTGGAGTACTGTATATTTATCAACCTTTTAATTAGTTGACTTGTCTCCTTCTACGTCTTACATCTTACAATCAGGGAACTATTTTTTTCTTTTTCTCTTTGTACTCTACTATCCTGTTTTTTTGTGCTCACCTTTGGGTGCTGCTCCCCAGCTCAAATTCCCAACCATATGCGATCTGTGTTGCTCTCCCTCCTCCCGCTCGATCACTGAATCTCGTGCCCTTACCCACCTTTTTTTTTAGTCACCCTCACCTTCCCCAAATGCAGAACAGATTGGTGAACAACCATATTTTTCTTATTGCAGATGCAGAACAGCACAAGGGAAAAACCAATGGCAAAGCAAATCGGTCTGGCAAAGCCACTGGAAAGTGAGATGTACTGGCTGTACCAATGCTTGTTGAAAGTATATTTAAAACACAAAACCATGGTTTATTATGGCTGTGCTCTAATTTTTCTGGGCCACTTCTAAAAATGTGCATAGCAGAGCAATGTAACTGTGCGAGGCTGAAGTCATAGCATATAGTTGCTGGAAGGATTCAGTAAACAAAGATCTCAGTGGTCTGGTCTGCAGCGGTGTGTCTTTGCTAAACCTGACCAGCAAACTCAGATAGTTGAGTCTTGCAGTAAGTAATATATATTTATTTGACTGAATGTAGATCATGGGTGTCTGCTGTAACAATTTCATGGTCACTCTGGTGACCATGAATTGTTACAGCAGTCACCCTGGTAAACAAAATGCGATAGAACTATGGCAAACCTGTGAAAACATTTTGAGAAATAATGTTAAGGATCTAAAATTGAAGAAAAAACAAAGTTAAGTAAGGTAAAACCTCCAACGCCCTCTTTCTCTATCAGTTGCACATCACTATATTCAGTAAACTACGGAAAACTGTACAGTAATTCACTGTAGGGTACACCATCTTAGCAAACCCAAGAATATGTTTTGATAACTTGGTCCATAAGAGACTGCAGCTCTGGTCCACCTTTACCAAACACAAGCCAGTCCAAATAACAATAAATGAATCAATAATTTATTGGAGGATGAGGAAGAAGAGTAAATCTCAGGCCCCACAAATAAAACTGACCTATAACCTGAGTTTTGTATTCAGGAAGAAGCTAGAAAATGTATATACCCCCTACACTTGAACCATACAATTAATTCCATAGCGGATGTGAATAAAGCAAATACAACCCTCCGTGGAAGAACTCCCTTTGCCCTGTTTCCCTTCTTTGATCCATCCATCCACCTTCTGGTCCTTCCGTTTTCATCCATTCATCTATCTGTCCATCTCTTTACCTCTTCAGCCAAAACTTCATCCACCTAACTATACTTTCTTACAGCTTCCAAATCTTTTACTCATGAATATATCCTCAAATCAGTCAATCCATTTTTATTTTTACTCTTCCACCTGTCAGAGAGCAAACATTATTAATAAAAATGTATGACTAAAATGCAATGTGAAACAGCGTGTGTTTAAAAGTGTTACAAATGGGGTTTCTGGTTGGCTAGGGTATGCACCTAAGCCAGGCAGAACCTACCACTCTAGTCAAGGTGAGGAATTCCTGCTCACCCCACTGGTAGCTTGGCACAAGCAGTTAGGCGTATTCCAGAGATCATGTGTAAAGCGGTTGCAGAACACACAAAACACATGTGACGCAGTAAATACACCACACAGGAAACACAACACCCAGTTATTTAAAAATAAACTGTATAACATAAAACATCATTAGACCAAAAATGACATGCGTCAGTAATAACCTGCTACACAACCAGTTGTCAGAACATCACACAGGTTACTAGCACTCTGCAAAAATAGGCAGTAGTCAGGTAAACATATAGGTTACCAGTATTCTGCAACACAAGCACTAGTCACATTGTCATTATCATTAAAAAGGCACATGTCAGAATAAATACATCACCAGAGATGCAAAAAAACATCATGAAGATACATAAGATTAAACACTCCATCTGGCATAGGTCAGCATAAACAAAATAGCATAAATGTCAAGGCATGCTCCTAGATGCACACATCAGAAGCTACATCTCCCTGGTGCATATGTCCGGAAACAAAACTGTCCCCAACAACCACCCTCTACCCGACGGTTATAGATCATCTGCGCTTGCTTTAGGGGAACTACAGTAATTGCAGATTCATCCTGTTGGGCCCGGAGCTCCTGTGCTCCTGCACCCGTAATTAGGGTGTATTGTCCTCAGCAGGACGGGGCCTCTGTTGAGGACTCCGTCCCGCGAGGGAAACGGAAATCAGGGCCCCGCCAGAAGATAAGGGAATATGGGGAAGTCCTCCGTGGGCCTCCCAAGGCACCAGCACTACAAGGGGAGTGGCTGCTGCCCATGAGTATGCGGTCCGACTCACCAGCAGCCCGCCTCTGGGTCGGGGTGGGCAACCACACTTTCACCCCCACTTGCAGGAGACCTGGATTGGTCCCCGCACTCAATGGTGCACAGCTGCTGCTCACATCCTTGCGGTGCCGCTGCTCCTTCCCATGCCTTGGTGGTGGACACCGGATGGTCCCTTCTGCCCATGCAGGGCGAAGACGCGCTTCCAGGCAGCCCAGGCCACGGCGGTGAATGAAACAAAGTAGGTGCCTGCTTGTGCCCTGGGGGCAGTGAATGGAGCGTGCTCATCCGCGCTGGCTCCCGGCCCCACATCGGGGGGGCATCAAAGCCGGGGGTAGTCCACATGTTGTTGTCAGGTCACGTGCAGTGCTCCTCATGCACTTCCCCCGTGCAGTAAAAATGAGGGGCTCTCCTCACACCACACACCAGAGTCAGATTGAGGAGAAGCACTTTTTCACATGCTGCTACCCATCAAGCGTCCTCCACTCACTGGAGCAGTCCAGTCAGGGGCATTGCACTCGTGTCCTGCTCTGCCCCTGAGGGGGGCAAACAGCACTAGGGAATCCCCTGGCCAGGTGACAGAGAGGAGGGGCACCCCATCGAGACCCTGGAGACAGCTGGGGTGGCCACACAGCTGCAGGGCCCAGCAAGCAGGCCAGCACAAGGGTCCTGAAGAAAAGCAGTGGTAGTCCCTCTTGTGACCTAGCAGGTCACAGGTCAGTTCATCAGCAAAGGAGTCCCAAGTTGGTCCCTGGTGAGTCCTTCAAGCTGCATCTAGTGTCTAGTCCATCAATGCCTCATAATGCGGGGCAAAACCCTCTGTACTGCTACTCATTTTGCAATAGCCTCCACAAATGGGGGAAAAGGGGATCCAACCAGTACTAACCGGTTCCAGGAGTGCTAACTTTTTCCTTCAGCACAGGCTCCAGACTAGGCCCGGGCAGAGTGAACGTAGTTAGACTTTGCGGAATTCTGCAGAATTGAAAAAAAAACTCTGTGGAATTCCACAAAGCTGGAGCTCTGTGCCGCGTGGAATCCTCCTGAATGCGCCCATCTCGGAAGCACTAAGCAGGGTTTGGCCTGGTCAGCCAGCACCGTCCTTGCTTAGCGCTTCCGAGATGGGTGCATTCAGGAGGGCCACCGGCAGAGTGAAAGCTGCCGTTTCAGGCCTCTTGTTCACTGGCCTGTCCCATGTGCAGTGCACACAGAGCAGGCCAGAGCATAGGAGGCCTGAAGCAGCAGCTTTCTTTTGCTGCCTAAGGGCCCGGCCTGAATTCAGGCCAGGGGCATAAGCAGCGAAAGCTGCAAGGCTGTTGTGCACCGGCCTGCCCTGTGTGCGCTGCACACGGGGCAGGCCGGTGCACAGGAGGCCTCAAACTGCAGTTTTCACTGCCTACGGCCCTGGTCTGAATTCAGACCAGGGCCGTAGGCAGCGTAAGCTGCAGTTTCAGTCCTTGTTTGTACACCAGTGTGCACAAACAACGACAACAAAAGAGATGAGGACTTTCCTGGGTCCTCCCGGGGGTCCACCTTTCCTCACGCCCGATGGCGACGAGTCTCAGCGCAGCTGTCTCCCTCTCGTTGCTCTGGGGTGCGCTGCAGCCCAGTTATGGGCTGCACAGCACAAGCGCAGAGTGTCTGCGCTTGTGCTCTGCAGCCCACACTGGGCTGCAGCACGCACTGCGTGAGCTCCACTCCACTGGCTGGGCTAGCGGAGTTTTCGGGATAACTCAGCGCTCCAAATACTCCATTAGCTCTGCCAGCGAAGCGGAGCTCCCGGTACACCCCTACTCCAGTCATCAGTTGGGAGAAGGGGGTGGAGGGTGGGGAGGTAATCAAACCCTTTGTGTGTGGCCAGGGCACAGCCTTTACAAATGCAGATGTTCCCCGCCTCTCCCTCTCCCAGCCCAGGAAGACCATTCAAATGCAGATGCACTCTTGTGACATCTCCACTCTCCCTGTGTACAGGCTGTCTGAAAGGTATGCACAAAGCCTAACTGTCACTCTGCCCAAGACATGGACTTTCTGAAAGTGGCATTTCTAAAATGGTAATCCACCTACACCAGTAAGCAGCATTTCTCACTACCATTACAACCATACCAAACATGCCCATGCCACCCCTCATAGATCAGACAATACCACCTAGACACATGTTAGGGCATTTCCAATGCAATCCTATGAGCGAGGCAGCTCTCGTAGGAGTGAGAAACTAGATAGGCTAGTTTGTCATTACCAGGACAGGCCACACAACCAGGCACATGTCCTGCCTTTTACCCACACAGAACCCTGCCCATAGGGCTTGCTAGGGCCTACCTTAGGGGTGACTTAAATGCAGTGAAAGGGGAGTTCCAGGCCTGGCAAGTCAATGTAGATGCCAGGTCCCTGTGGCCGTAAACTGCGCACATAGGCCCTGCAGTAGCAGGCCTGAGAAATGTTTGAAAGGCTACTTCTGTGGGTGGTGCAAGCTGGTGCTGCAGGCTTACTGGTAGCATTTAATTTACAGGCCCTGGGTATAGGGATACCACTATAGAAGGACTTGCAGGTAAATTAAATGTGCCAATTAGGTATAAGCCAATCATACCAACTTTAGAAGGAAGAACATATGCACTTTAGCGCTGATCAGCTGTGATAAAGTGCTCAGAGTCCAAAAGCCAACAAAAAGAGGTCAGAAAAATAGGAGGAGAAAGACAAAAAAGTTTGGGAATGACCCAGTAGAAAGGGCCAGGTCCAACAAAAAGCCTAACTGAAAAACGTGTGTTAGAAAAATAAATGCAGCTTTAAAATATGACTGACATAGTGGCCACCATAACTAAGTGCAATGTAAAATAATAAATGTCTTTGGGAGTGTATTTTGTTTATTCATAATAAACTGTACTGACAAAACATGAATAATGATATTGCAATAACAAAACCAGTGATTTCAAATTACTAGAAATGTTTTATTCTTTATGTTTAACATTAGTTAGAAGGCCCATGTTTTAGCTTTTTCTAGAAGCACGATGTTTAAATGTTGCTGACTTCACTGAAATGTTAAGAAGCAGTGTATCAAACATCCTGTGACTTGCACAGTGGAAAAATGATGCTCTGTTCTTGCTTTACTTGTCGTATGCCCTCAAGATAGTAATTGAACATTTTAACAATGGGCTTCAGTGCTCAATGTTATGCTCCATTTTGCTTTTTATTTTGTAATATTTTATGGAAGCTGACATCCTGAGAGGAGAATGAACGTGACACTTGGAAAGGACATACTACTGAAGCACAGATGAAAGTTTATTGCCTGTGCACTAAACCACCTCATAGCCTTGTCCAACAGAAGCCTTGCTAGTAACTTTTTGGGACTTTAATATAGCAAAGTTTTAGGTGATGAGAGGCAGATTCATTTTAGTTACATTCTGAGTCCGTTTGGTTTTCTTTCAGCTCCATGCAGTTCAGCTCTTTGCAATTTGTTCTTGTCTAACCGTTCAGATACATTAGGCCCCATTATTACGGAACTGTTGTTCCATTCATGTTCCTGTAGCCTGATGCTCTCTGAAGACCTGCAGTTCCTGCGCTCTGCTGAAGAAAAGTCTGCAAGTTGCGGTCTCATTTAGGAGAGGTATAACCAATGAGCATTTATTTTTCCTTTGCAGGTTTTCCCTTTAGAAAACCCAACCGCATGTTTTTGGTTAGCACCATAGTTAGATGTTTTCCAAATCAATTTTTGTATTGTTTTTATTTTTGAATGAAGCCCACCCATGCTTTTCAAATTAGAGTAATAGTTAGGGATGCCTGACCTAATATTTGATTTTTAATGTTTATTAATTGATTGTGATTAATTTAACTGCACAAACTAAATGTACCTGTTTCTATTTTTCACTTAATCTTGTTGTGATTCTGCACATTATTTTGGGAGTATCCAATGTTAAAATCTTTAACAAGATTGAGATTCTTTAGACGCTTTGGACAACCTGTGTTTTTGTACTTCTATCACTTGGTCTTGCAAATGATTCACGTGACCATAGCATTGTTAAATTGGGGGCAATAAATGTTGAAACTTTGCTAAACTGGTGTGGTGATTCATGGCCACATAGGTCATGGTGTTTTAAATTACTGACTCATTATTGCATTTTTATTATTGTTTAATAGCTATTGGTTCTCATTGTGTGATTGGATGATTTCTTAATCCTGTCTGAGTCAAAAGATTCGAGTCAGCCTCTGAGGGTGTTAGATGTCACAGCCCTTTTATGTGTCACCCTATCATAATAATACAAAATAATATAAGGTCACACGCCCACACCCCTATGCTTTATTTCTATCCTTCCATCTTCACAATGTTCCTTCTATCCATCCATTCTTACAACCATCCTCCTTTTCACCTTTCCATTACATCGTTCACCTCTTCTTCCTTCTTTCCTTTCACTCTTCCATCCTCCACCCATTATTCCTTTCTACCCTTCTTTTTATATCATCCATACCTTTTACTTTCTTCGTTTTCTTTCACATGCTTACTTTTTCATCACTGATATTTATTTGTTTCCTTCAATAACCCACAACCCTCTGCTGTGGTTTTCCCAAAGAGTGATATTTAGGAGCATTTGTCTGCAGAACCGCAGACAGGAGAGGCACATAAATGGCTAATTTTATTATTTTAATGGGGTCCAGTTCACCAGCCCATCAGTCCTAGAGGCAGATCCTGTTTAAGCTGCTGAAGTAGGGGCTTCAGTATGCCAAGGCTGCGCTTCATCTTCACACTGAAGCACACTGCCTTGAAATTCAAAAATCAAAACTGATCTGCCCAGATACTGAACTCAACTAACTCTAGCGGTCACTTTTCTTCATGACGTACCTGTGGATCACTTCTTAAAGATGCAATGCCTCCACCACCTAGGGAATTTTTCAAGACAAAATTTAAACCATTCACTCCAGGTAATGTGTACCTGTAAACGAAAAAAAACAAGCAGGAATAAATGTACTTTTTCATATTAACACAGTATGAAAAAACACTCAAACAGCAAAAATTACGAAAATTACAATGTAATTTTTAGGCACAGTTACCACATCCCTTTTAGGTCTTGCCTGCGACAGGGCATGAGCTGCATCTGCTCTTGCATGCAATAGAGACTGTATACTATAAGGTTTTGAAGCACGCCCACTGCTTAAAAAAATTGTTGGCTTGATTGTTACTCTTATTGGCTGCCTTCTAATTGACCAAGGCGTGCTGGCTTCACTTCGTCTTGCTTAGGCTGACGCATAGACTAGATACTGATTGCTTCAGCTTGCTTGTTGTCCTGCTGATCGCACTGTGATTGAGGTACTAATACTTTGTCTTCTTCTCTGCCATCCTTGTTGATCCTCTTGCCTTTGTGGCTATGTTTTACTATAACACATGCACTTCAAAGAAACCCCTTTCTCCTTTTAAATGGATGGTATTGCGATAACAGATTGAGAAATTGGGTTGTTGGTTGACTTGGCTGTGAGCTCTGGTCAAGCAGCAACCATAATTCTTGTTAGGGTGAGGCACATGACAACACTCACTTAACCTGTGCTCAACCTTCTGGTAAGTTGGCATAGAGCAATCAGGCATAACTTACAGGCAATGTGTAAAGCATTTGTGCAACACTTCAGTAATAAAGTGAAAACACCACATAAAATGGATCCCACGACAGTTAAGACAAATATAGCAAATGTAATAAACAAAACAAGACAAAAATGAAAAAAATCAAATCAGTAGAACCAGGGTTATGATTTTCTTTAAAGATTTTAGTGAAAATAGTGCCAAACATCAGATACTACCAACTAGGAACATCTGATTGCGTTGTCAAATGGAGTAGTTGGCCTTGTAGTGGCAAAAAAACAAATTTATGAGTGAAACGTAAAGGTACATGTCTCACTTTTTAAATTCCACTTTGTAAATACATTGCATCCTGCCTTTAGGCCAGTGGTTCCCAACCTGTGGTCTGGGGACCCCTGGGGGTCCGCCAAGCCTTCTCAGGGGGTCCGCGACTGCTTAGAAAATTAAAAAATATTAACAAATATTGACAAATTAGGTCCCATGCTTCCAGTAATGACTCAGTGGGGGTCCCCGGATTCCAATGATGATTCAGTGGGGGTCCCTGGGTTCCATTAATGACAAAGTGGGGGTCCACAGAAGTCAAAAGGTTGGGAACCACTGCTCTAGGCTGTCCAGGGCATACCCTGGGGTGACTTATATGTATAAAAAAAGAAGGTTTGAGCCTTGCAAAATGTTTCTTTTGGCAGGTTGACATGGCAGTTTAAAACTGAACACACAGCCTGCAATGGCAGGCCTGAGGCATGTTTACAGGAGCTACTTAAGTGGGTGGCACAATCAGTGCTGCAGGACCACTAGTAGTATTTAATTTACGGGCCCAGGGCACATGTAGCACCACTTTACTAAGGATGTACAACTAAATTAAATATGTCAATTGAGTGTAAGCCAATTCTAAAGATGTTATAAGGAGAGAGCACATGCACTTTAGTACTGGTTAGCAGTGGTAAAGTGCACACAGTCCTAAGGTCAACAAAAATGAATTCAGAAAAATGGAGGACTAAAGCCAAGAGGTCTCGGGACGACCCTGAAAAAAGGGCCAAGTCCAGCATAGTTATTATCTGCTTTTATTGTGACAACAGATGTTGGATTCCAAATGTATTTTCACCAAAACTAGGAGAGAGGTGCAATTGCTTTATTTATGTGGTAGGATTTTTTTGCCAAATGTCTTTTTTGTTCTTCTTCACACATCGGAAGGTTAACTGATTTGCTCAGAATCACAGGAGTGCTGTGCTGAGACCTAACAAGCATTGGCAAAGATAACTGGTCTTGTGTTTGAGACTACTGGCTATGCCATTCCCTTTTGTTCATGCTCTACAGCATGAGCATTGCCGACATTGGCAATAATTTGTATTTGTGCTGTATAGCAGCGTGGCTGCTTTGCGGCATGGCTAAAATAATAAAAGAGGACTATGAAGTATCCAGTGCTAATGCACTTTTAAGTAAAGTGCATTAGCCATGTGTTAGAAATGGGATCTCTAATTGCCAGTGGTTTGCACCCTGTCCAATTAGGGACCCTCACTCTAGCCAGGGTATGGGAGCCACACAGCTAAGATAACCCTTGCTCACTCCCTTGGTAGCTAGGCACAAGCAGGGCTTATCTCAGAGGCAATGTGTAACGTATTTGTACACACACGCAGTAACACAGTGAAAACACCACAAATGTCTCCACATCAGTTTAGAGAAATAGCCATCATTTATTTTAGTAAAACAAGACCAAAACTACAAAACTCCAACATACACAAGCAAAGATATCACTTTCTAAAGGTTTCAATTAGTCTTAATCCAAAGGAATCAATGGTTGTATCTTTTTAGCACAAAGTATCTGGGATGCGTCAAAGACAAAGCAGGCCGCAGGGGAGGTGAGGCGCAGAAAAGTAAAGGAACGCATCAGTTCCTTGCTGCACTAGGGAGGTGATGCGTCGATTCTTTTTTTGCAGGAGAGGCGATGGGTTGATTTCCGGACACGCAGCCTCGGTTCCCTACTGCAGTGCAGGGTTGATGAAAAATTGTTTCTCCAGCCGAGGGACAGGCGCTGCATGGATTTTTCTGCGCCGGAGCATTGGTGCATATATTTTTCCCTTCATGTCCCCAGCTTACACTTCCAAGGGCCCACAGACTGGAGTTGGCACTACTTGGTAAGTCAGGACTCTCAGTAGAAGAGCCCAGGCACTGGCATATGAAGTCTTTGATATCCCTGAGACCTCTTAACAGGAAGCACACTTAGTTAAAGCCCTTAGAGAACCTTGGAAAGCAGGATGTACAAAGCAGAGGCCAGTCCTTTCGCTCCCAGGACAGAAGCAGCAAGCAGCAGGCTAGCACAACAAAGCAACAGGCAGAGTAGCAGTTCCTCCTACAGCATCTGGCTATGCTTCCCGGCAGAATGTCCTCAGTCCAGAAGTGCTCTAAAGTTGTGGTTTCAGAGTTCCAGTACTCATTTCTGCCTTTGAAGCAGGCAACCTTTAAAGGAAAGTCTTAGCAGTTCACAAAGACCCTACCTTTCCTGCCCCGGCTCCAGACACATTCTAGGGGGTTGGAGACTGCTTTGTGTAAGGACAGGCACAGCCCTATTAAGGTGCAATTGTCAGCTCCTCCCACAACTCTAGCCCAGGAAGACCCACCAGGATATGCATGGCACATCTCAGCTCCCTTTGTGTGACTGTCTAGAGTGAATTCACAAACAGCCCAACTGTCATCAGACGTGTATTCCACAGCCAGGCAAAAGAAGAGAATGGTTAAGCAAGAAAATGCCCACTTTCTACAAGTGCCATTTTCAAACTTACAATTTGAAAATCAACTTCACCAAAAGATGTATTTTTAAATTGTGAGTTCAGAGACCCCAAACTCCAGA
The DNA here is from genome assembly GCF_031143425.1 of Pleurodeles waltl. Taxonomy (NCBI): domain Eukaryota; kingdom Metazoa; phylum Chordata; class Amphibia; order Caudata; family Salamandridae; genus Pleurodeles; species Pleurodeles waltl. The sequence goes on along the minus strand of NC_090437.1, from coordinate 714,530,253 downwards.
ACTCTATCTGCTCCCCATGGGAAAATCCACTTGAAAGATATTTCAAGGCAATCCCCATCTTAAACTATGGGAGAGATAGGCCTTGCAATAGTGAAAACTGAATTTAGCAGTATTTCACTATCAGGACATGTAAAACACACCAGTACATGTCCTTCCTGTTAAATACACTGCACCCTGCCTATGGGGCTACCTAGGCCCTACCACAGGGGTGACTTACATGTAGTAAAAGGAAAGGTTTGGGCCTTGCAAGTGGGTACATTTGCCAGGTCGAATTGGCAGTGCAAAACTGCACACACACACACACTGCAGTGGCAGGTCTTATACATATTTACAGGGCTACTCATATGGACGGCATAATCAGTGCTGCATGCCCACTAGTAGTATTTGATTCACAGGCCCTGGGTACACATAGTGCACTTTACCAGGGGCTTACTAGTAAGTCAAATATGCTAATCATGGGTAAACCTATTACCAATACAATTTAGACAGAGAGCACTTGCATTTTACCACTGGTCAGCAGTGGTAAAGTGCACAGAGTCCTAAAGCCAGCAAAAACAAGTCAGCACAGGATCAAAAACAGGTCAGAAGCGAAAAGTCATGGGAAGCCCTGAAGGAAGGGCCATTTCCAACGCCATGGCTGTATCATAGCGCTTTTTAAAATTAGATTTAGTTACACTCCAAAACATCCACGCTGCTGTACAGCAGGCCTACAAAACAACGCCAAAGACCTGTTCATCAAATAAAATAATCTAAAAGGCTAGATTGTGTTGGACATATGTTCATAAGAAAATTATTGATTACCCACGTGTTTTTTTAAAGTATTTCATAAGGTTTTATGTGCTTACGACATTTTTTGCTGATCTGAATACTCAGTCAGTTCAAAGGGGGCTTTTAAAATAGCTTAATTTCACATGACAAAAAGCCAGGTCTAATTTCCTACGCTGTTGATTTTTTACTTAAATGCGATGAAAAAACTTCCCATTCATACAAATCAAGTTGTTTCCCCCACATATCTAAAAAGCAGGGTAACCTAATGAAGCTTTAGAGTCTAAGGCTGAAAAGGTCTAATGCTGTGTCAAGTCCTGGACATGGGCAAAGGAAATCTGTGACAAGGCAGGACAGGACAGCAAAATATATTTCTGGCCACAGAAACAGTTATTGCGATATTTGGCTTTGCATACTTGTTGGACCCAACTGTTTTTGCAGCTCTCCCAGATTTTTGTCTTCTGATGCTGAGCCTGTTTTTGTTAGTATTAGGACTCTGCACTTTTTCCTTGCTAACCAGTGCTAAAGTGCTTGTGCTTTTTCCTTAAAAATGGTACAGGGGGCGGAGTCTGGCTGCCGTCTGAAATGGCCGCCTCAACGTAGAGCTGAGGCTCAAGGGGAGAGGGATTTCCCAAACAACTGTCAAAAAGCCTCCTTGGAGTCAGAATGAAAGGAAATATACATGTGATAACAGCAGTTCTTAATTGAAGCCCGGCTACAAATCACCTGAACACGGCCCCTCAGCTGAGCAAAGAACAACACTTTCTGTCAGGACACAGAGTCAGCTGCTGAAGAGATAAGGGGCTTTCTTTGTGTTTAAACTGGGAGGCTGCACCAGGGGAATTAAATTACTGTTGACCTTTGGTTGAACTCTCCACACAGCACAGGGAAGCCTCTGACAACTCTCAACTCTGAGGTATTTTCTCTTCCCTTAACTGTTCAGACTCCATTACCTGAATGTGTGAGCACAGGATTTTCTTGTCAGACAAGTGTGTAGAGCAAATGCAGTTCGGAAAGTGAGTGTTGTACACCATTTCTGCAGCTGAGAGTCTGTGAAAGTTACTCATTCTGTCAGGAAATACAGGCAGTTTCTTAACAGATAAGTGGAATTCCCTTTCTTAAAAGTTGAAAGGCTGCTGTAGGGGAAACATATGGACTTTCACTTCTGAGGTATTTCTCTTCATTTGACAGTTTTGAGTCTGCTACACAATTAAGTACATGCTGGAATCCCTGTCAGCAGAGGGTGTAAAGCGAATTTGGATAGGCAGGCAAAACATGTGAGCTATTTCTGATGTACTGATTCTCAGGGACACCTGTCTGAAAGCATTCAGTCATTGTTTTTAAAATGATAGAAGTCTGTGGCAAAAACTAATTCTGTCAGGAAACACAGCCAGCTGCTGATAAGATAAGTCAGAAGGCTGCTGTAAGAGAAGCTGCTACTCTCAACTCTGAGGTATTTCTGTCACTTAACTGTTCAGGATCCATTACATGATTATGTAAGCGCAGGAATTTCTTGTCTACAGGTGTGTGGGGTAAATACAGTTTGGCAAGTAAGTGTTGTACACCATTCCTACAGCTGAGAGAGTTTGTGAAAATTACTCATTCTATCAGGAAACACAGACAGTTTCTGAAGAGATATGTGAAATTCCTTTCCTTGGATGTCGAAAGGCAGCTGTATGAGAAGCATATAAGCGTTCACTTCTGAGATATTTTTCTAAATTTGACAATTCAGACTCTACTACGAAATTACATAAACGCCGGAATTCCTATCAGCAGAGGGGGTAAAGTGAATTTGGGTAGGCAGGCGAAAACTTCACAACATTTCTGATGCACTGTTTCTCAGCGACACCTGCTTGAAAACATATAGCCATAATTTTAAAATCCCAGATGTCTGTCACCATGTACGGTGTTAATATCTACCTACTTTGTGAGTCAATTAGATATCATATTTGATTACTAAGCTGTACTTATGTATTGTCTTTTCTAACATTAAAATATAACAGTATGGCCAGTGGAAAATCTAATAGAAAGCCTTTGCTTACACAAATAGTAGGGAACACTGTACCTCCAGACACGTCTACTACTGTCCCACAAGACATTGCTTCTATGGACCTTATTTTAAAAGAGATCTCTGCCGTGGGACAAAGATTGGGATCTATGGATGTAAAAATTTCAGATATCGCAACAGAAATGAAGACAATACGGATGGATCTAAACTCTTTTCATACCAAAGTGGAAATTTTAGATCAAAGAACCACTTTTTTGGAAGAGAAATTAGATAATGCAGAGTATTGGGGTCCGGATATCTGGCACCTAAAACAAAAAGTTATAGATTTGGAAGACAGGGCCCGAAGAAATAACATTTGTTTTTATGGAATTCCAGAAAAAATGGAAGTCAATAATGATGTGAAGAACTTGCTAGTAACGTTAATACCGCGGCTACTGAACATATCTTTTGAGCATCCCCTTGAGTTGCAGAGAGCTCACAGAATTCGATCAAGAACTTCAACTTCAACTCTTGAATCTAGACCTAGACCGATTATAGCATGCCTCTTACGTCATGAACAGGTCTGCCAAATATTAACAGCTGCTCGTAAACATGGTCCGTATGACTTGGAAGGCCATAAAGTATTTATTGCTGCAGACTTCTCCACTGAAACCAATGCCAAACGAAAAGCGTTCCTGCAACTTAGGCCAAGACTTCGCAAATGTGATATCAAATATGGTCTTTTAGAACCTGCCACAATGTGGATCACAATGGATGGGAACTCAAGGTATTACACAGAGCCTGAGGATCTGGTACGCTTCCTGGACAGTTTGGATGACCAACATATGGACTCAACGCCATTGGTCAAAACATCTATGAATAGTCCGCTTCAATTACAGAAAGATCCACAAAGTCATCGCACCGGTAGATTACATGTCCGTACCTTTAAGAAACAGTTTGACAGAGATAAAGCAGTCCACTGCGTAAAGTCACTCACACAGGAAAATCCCAGAGACAAATCGAGATCACCTCTAAAGTCACCCACGTCTTTTAATAAAGTAACTGATGCTCAACCTTCCACTATCACTTCTTCCAGCTAGATGAGTATATTTATACATGCTATGTATTGATATAATGTTATTAGTGTTTTACTACAGTTATTAATTCTGATGGATATGATTTATTTCTTATCCTCATATATTGCTGTTCAATAACCATGTACATTTCCTACTGTGTTTGTATTTGCAGATTTTCTCTTGGATAGATTTTATAACTCCATGGAGTGGTTTTTCTTATAACTTATTTACCATGAGTGGGTTTCCTTTCCTCCCCTCCAGAGTCTGGGTTTCGAATTGAGGCTTAGACCCACCGACGAAAGATACATATTATTTGATCTGCAGTGTTCTTTTACATTCTAGCATTTAGAACGGTGTACTTACACCATTTAGAGTTTAGTGTTAACAATATTTTATGATTATAGTTCCACATATTGGTTTCAGGTTTACTATACTCCAGATAGTTTTTTTTTTTTTTCCTCCAGTAAGTTCTCATTATCACATTACCATATAATTTATCTACTTCCTTTTAGCATTTTGACTCTGTTTCACACAGTACAAATATACTCTAACATTTTTAGTCATCATCATGACAAGTCCTATGCAAATTGTCTCTCTCAATGTCAATGGCTTTACTAATTACATTAAAAGGAAGAAAATTCTTTCCTATTTAGCCTCCAAACATACTGACATTGCTCTCATTCAGGAGACTCATCTATCAGATATAGAATCAGAAAAATTAAAACGAGATTGGGTAGGCCAGATTCTTTACAGCTGCAAATCCCCTTCTCACATATCAGGAGACGCTACATCCCACACTACTACTAGAAAAAGTGGTGTAGCCATTCTAATACGGAAAACACTGCAATGCCAAATACTTCAGTCATGGTCAGATGAGGATGGTAGATTTGTTTTAGCAAAGCTTAAAGTTGGTAACAATATATTAGGAGTGGGTTCCATTTATGCCCCTGTTGGGACTAAAGCCCCCTTTTTCCTTCATCTAAATAGAATTCTAACAGAAATGGGAATTTCCAGAATAGTTTTGGGAGGCGATTGGAATCTTGCGCCAGATGTGATCTTAGACAGAACAGGTCCCCTGGACACAACTCATGGTAGAGATAGAGCCATACTCGGAGACATCAGAGAAGATCATGGTTTGATCGATATCTGGCGTTTACTACATCCATCAGATACGGGGTTTACATATCACTCGACAGTACATAATTCCCATTCTAGAATAGATTACTTCCTTATTTCACATTCTATTACACCACAAGTACTAGATTGTGATATTTTAGAAATTACACTGTCAGATCACGCTCCTATCAGTCTCCAGCTTGATTGGGGTCTGAAACGCCCTTGTAGGAAACCATGGCGATTAAACATATCGCGCTACAAACTACCGGCAGAAAAGTCACAATTACAATCACATTTGACTACTTATATGAAAGATAACAAAGGATCAGTTTCTTCTCCACAAATCTTATGGGCAGCCGCAAAAGGCACTATTAGGGGACAAATTATGAGGGATTCTGCCATAACAAATAAACGCAAAATAGAACAACAGGCCATTTTGGAAAATGATATCAAAACACTGACACATACTCATTTTAGTAATCCAACTGAAGCTTCCAGATGCAGATTGGAAAAAGCTAAGATGAAACTTAATACACTATATACTTCCAAAGCAGAATATATGCTATATAGACTTAAGGCTCGCAATTATGAACAAGGAGAAAAAGCAGGCCGTTTACTAGCGGCACGATTAAAACAGTGAGAAGCTATGACAGCTATTCCAGCTATATATAACCCTGAGGGTAAACTAATAACTGAGACTCAAGCAATAGCTAATACGTTTGCAGATTATTATACCAAGTTATATAGTTCAGAAGTTGATGATGACCTCCTCAAAGAACAGGAATTCTTTGATAAAATAACACTCCCCTGTCTCAATGAACAGGACCGGCTCATACTGACTGGCGAAATAACAAAGGATGAAATTGCGCAAGCAATCTCCAGTCTCCCATACAATAAAGCACCGGGAGAAGATGGTTTTCCTGGGGAATTTTACCGTTGGGTAAAACCAGAAGCAATAGATGTCCTTTATGAGGTTTATAAAGAAGCAGAGGAAACTGGTAGTCTCTCCTCACTCTCAAATAAAGCTATCATAACTGTCCTTCCCAAACCTGAGAAAGATCCATTATACTGCAGTAACTATCGTCCGATATCTCTTCTGAATACAGATTCAAAGCTATTAGCCACCATTCTTGCCAAAAGACTCAAACAAGTTATCTCTAAACTCATACATAATTCTCAAGTTGGATTCATGCCAGGCAGAAACTCTCGTAGCCATCTCCGCACTTTGGCTCACATACTTTGGTTTTCCAGGGATGCTGGAGAAGACAGAGTAGCATTATCCTTAGATGCAGAGAAGGCCTTTGACCGCATTGAATGGAGCTATATGTTCCGTACATTGCATAGGTTGGGATTAGGTGATGATTTTATCTCTAAGGTTAAATGGTTATACAAGACACCATCTGCACAAGTGAATTGTGGGGGTTTCCTTTCAAAAACCTTTTTAGTGCAAAGAGGTACCCGCCAGGGTTGCCCTTTATCGCCCCTCTTATTTCTTCTTGAACTTGAACCACTGGCTGCAGCAATAAGACAGTGTTCACAAATAGCAGGCATTCCTACACCAGCAGGCATCTCAAAACTACCTCTATACGCGGATGACATATTACTCACACTTGCAGATCTACCTACTTCACTCTCGGCACTCATGTCTACTATTTCTCACTTCTCAAACATTTCTGGATACAAAGTCAATTGGAATAAGAGTGAAGCTCTCCCATTGTCCCGGGGCACAACAAAAGCAGCCATTTTAGGCTACAATTTTCAATGGAAAGCGGATCGCCTGAAGTATCTAGGTATTTATATCAACACTGGTTTAGAACGTATGATTCAAGATAACTTAGATCCAGTCATTGCTAAAACGAAGTCAGAATATGAAAAATGGTCCCATCTTAACCTGTCCTTTTGGGGTGGAGTCCAGGCAGTGAAAATGATTACAGTGCCTCGTTTCACATATGTTTTAGGTATGTTACCTTTGACAGTTAAAATATCAATACTGCGAGACATTGACAAAGGTATTAAAACCTTTATTTGGGGATCTCTGAGACCTAGACTCAAAATCTCAAAACTGATTGCTCACAGGCGATCTGGTGGCCTTAGTTTACCATGCATTGAGCATTACTATACAGCCCTCCATTTATCTCAATTGGTTTATCTTTGGCCAATACAGGATGACCCCCCACTATGGGTTCTCATTGAAAAGCAATCTTTACAGGTATCTTCAGGTTTGCAAATGTTTTATACTCATAAATCACCTGCTTTACAAAGTTCTAACCACAAACTCCTTAAGAGTAATCCAAGGCTACATAATAAGGCTCCCATATGGCATAATGCTGATGTTAGAATAGGGAAACAGACAATTTCCTGGGATACATGGGAGAGAGCAGGTATTCTAATGCTGGATCATTTATTCACTTTAGAAGGCAAGCTTAAAACCTTTACGATGCTTCAGATAGAATTTCAACTTCCTAGCTCTCAAAAGGGGAAATACTTACAATTGAAACAAGCTCTACTTAGTAGACTAGGACCATTTCCGTGGATACCTGAGGATTCCCCAGTCGTACAATACTTAAAAACTTGGGGGAAATTGAAAGGAGCGGTCTCTGGATTTTATAATCTCATTGTGCATAAACTACATTCATCACCATTACTAGCACAACTCCACGTCAAATGGCAAGGATTACTTAATGTAGCGTATTCCAATGAGGACTGGATGGATGTTGTTATGAACATGGATAAAGGAATCAGAGAGGCAAGAATGAAATTTACTCTTTTCAAAATTCTTCATAATTGGTACTGGTCACCACAAAAACTCAAGGCAGCAGGTTTACTACACCATTCTACCTGTTGGAGGTGTCCTCATGAGGACTGTGATATCCTACACATTTTATTTCAATGTCCAGTTTTGACGGAATACTGGTCTTCTATAATTTCCTCTATACACAGAGCGATACATGTGCCCATTCCTTTAACAGAAAAATTAGTTATATTACATGATGTTACTGATCTCCCAAATCTAACAAACCATACAAGACGATTGATTGCTATTGCACTCACTGTAGCAAAAATTTGTATATTACGACATTGGAGAACACCACAACGTCCTACACATGATGAATGGCTTATTGAAATGTATAACATGGCATCATATGAAAAGCTGATTTACAGATTGCAAGATAATGTTGGGATTTTCATCCAAATTTGGAAACCCTTTCTAGCTAATACATATTCTATTAATATTCACACGTAAACTTTTTCTCATTCTCTGTCTCCTATCTTTATTAAGACTTTTTTATTATTCTTTTGAGTCATGCTGTTATTAAGACAATTGACATCTCGCCCATTAACACTGTTATTTTAAGTAGGACTTACTGTTCACCAATTCAACACTGTTGAATTGGCAGGAATATCTCCATTTGAAATGTTATATATGTGGATTTGCATGATAGTAATATCTCGACTGTCTTCTAACAACCTATAATATATGGTTTAATACATATTGCATAATTCTTTCTTTCCAGTATTTCTGTTATAGGTCTACTTCTAAGAGTTAATGCACAGTTGGATGCCTTATAAATAATCTCATATATTGCATTTACTGATATATGTATAATGTTTTTGTTTTTTGCGTTTAGAAATCTGAGAAGTTAATATTTCATAATATTTTTCATATATGGCCATAGTTTGATGTATAGTTTCTCTATTTAACACAGTCTGTATATTGACATGTACTTCTCAATAAACATTTACAAAAAAAAAAAAAAATGGTACAATAGGCATATACCTGATTGGTGAATTTAATTTACTTATTTATCCCTATTATATACTGCTATATGTACCCTGGACATGTAAATGAAATGCTACTAGTGGGCCTGCAACACTCATTGTACCACCCAATAAAGTAGCTTTCATATCATGTCTCAGGCCTAGCACTGTAGCATGAAGTGCAGTTCTAAACTGCAAAGCACCAGTGAAAACCGGCAAAATGAGATCAACACTTTGCACTACAGCAACAACAGCCCACGGTGGTTGCCAACAAGAAGCTGCATCAACAACAGTCTGTGACTGGATCCTTGTGCTACAGCATAGATTGACTGCGATGCTAGGTCTGCTCTTCATGCTACATTGACGACTATATTTGACGTTCCCCTGCTCCTCGCTTGTATTTTCACTTTATAACGGTTTGTGTGCTGCAAACATACTTTACACTTTGCCTCCAAGTTTAGCCTGACTGCTTTGTGCCAACTTACCAAATGGTTAAGTAAAGATTAATTCAGGGACTTTTGTGGTTATTGCCTGAATGAGGCTCCCACCTCCTCATAAAATAACCAACTTTTTTTTACAACTAAATTGGTATTTTCAATCCCACTAATCCAGAGAATGACAACCTCTGAAGCATCATGTAAGTTTCCTATATACACAGAACAGGAAAAATGAAAACCTAGAGCAACATGGGCAGCTGGTGTGTTATCTTACACCTTCACTACACACACAGATGCACACAAGACAGTACGCAGCAACAATGTGAGCTTAACTGGAAAGGTTAATGCACAAGTAAAACAGTGGAAATACTCATCATACACAAAACAATGGTGGGCAAGAACAGCAGCCTGGCAAGCTTCAAAGTGTGCAAACATGAATATCAGATGCTACAAAGTGGAGGCGTTCCAACCTGTTGATTTTTACAACGTATTTTAATATCATTTAGGAATTTGTAATGCATGCCTTTACCCTGCACTGTGAAGTTTATCTATATATATATCCACAAACAAAATACTGGAGCCCCACACTCATTTTCAAGTAAAGTGGCTGCAAGATAATAGTATTGACGCGTTTCTGCATTACTGCCTTGTTCACAGGTGAGTGCTTTTAATTAGACCAGATGATTTTTGCCTCATTTATATCACGTGCCTTGAGCCGTACTCCAACTCCCATAATGCACCTGAATGTCTTAATCATTATTCCAAACAGTGGTGTAATCCTAAATTAATGCTTAATAGCGTCAGTCACCACAAATTTGTTATTCTTATTGCTTTTCAGGTGCATAAATATCAAAATGAAAGTGGCCACGTGCATTTTAATAAATAAAAGTGTGCAATGTATTATTCGTCATAGTCACACTCCTTTCCTTTGCAATGCTGCCACACACTGTATTATGTTTTATTCTCACATGCGGAGTCCAGGAACTGTGAACAAAGGGAAATCCCTCTTACCAGGAACTGAGGCCCCAGTATTTTTGTTTGTATGTGGATATACTGAAAGGGATACTCTGTCCCGTCTTCTGGAGCCGCCCTGCAGGGTTGGAGGGCTCCTTTGATGGAGACTATAAAGTGAACATAACATTTTATTAGGGGGCATGACTCGCTTGCCTCCGCACCGAGGAAAGGAGTTACACTGAGACGAAGGGTGATAGAGGCGAGAAAGGGAGAAAGAAAGAGGGATTCCCCTTTGTTCCCAGTTCTTGGACTTGAAAATAAACGTGCGCTTTTACCAGGAACTAGGGCTCCTGTAGTTTGTTTGTGGATGTACTGAATGGGATACTCCATCCCCGTCTTTTGGAGCCACCCTGCACGGTTGGAGGCCCCCTTTGATGGAGTCTATAAAAGTGAATATATATATACAGGGAGTGCAGAATTATTAGGCAAGTTGTATTTTTGAGGATTAATTTTATTATTGAACAACAACCATGTTCTCAATGAACCCAAAAAACTCATTAATATCAAAGCTGAATATTTTTGGAAGTAGTTTTTAGTTTGTTTTTAGTTTTAGCTATGTTAGGGGGATATCTGTGTGTGCAGGTGACTATTACTGTGCATAATTATTAGGCAACTTAACAAAAAACAAATATATACCCATTTCAATTATTTATTATTACCAGTGAAACCAATATAACATCTCAACATTCACAAATATACATTTCTGACATTCAAAAACAAAACAAAAACAAATCAGTGACCAATATAGCCACCTTTCTTTGCAAGGACACTCAAAAGCCTGCCATCCATGGATTCTGTCAGTGTTTTGATCTGTTCACCATCAACATTGCGTGCAGCAGCAACCACAGCCTCCCAGACACTGTTCAGAGAGGTGTACTGTTTTCCCTCCTTGTAAATCTCACATTTGATGATGGACCACAGGTTCTCAATGGGGTTCAGATCAGGTGAACAAGGAGGCCATGTCATTAGATTTCCTTCTTTTATACCCTTTCTTGCCAGCCACGCTGTGGAGTACTTGGACGCGTGTGATGGAGCATTGCCCTGCATGAAAATCATGTTTTTCTTGAAGGATGCAGACTTCTTCCTGTACCACTGCTTGAAGAAGGTGTCTTCCAGGAACTGGCAGTAGGACTGGGAGTTGAGCTTGACTCCATCCTCAACCCGAAAAGGCCCCACAAGCTCATCTTTGATGATACCAGCCCAAACCAGTACTCCACCTCCACCTTGCTGGCGTCTGAGTCGGACTGGAGCTCTCTGCCCTTTACCAATCCAGCCACGGGCCCATCCATCTGGCCCATCAAGACTCACTCTCATTTCATCAGTCCATAAAACCTTAGAAAAATCAGTCTTGAGATATTTCTTGGCCCAGTCTTGACGTTTCAGCTTGTGTGTCTTGTTCAGTGGTGGTCGTCTTTCAGCCTTTCTTACCTTGGCCATGTCTCTGAGTATTGCACACCTTGTGCTTTTGGGCACTCCAGTGATGTTGCAGCTCTGAAATATGGCCAAACTGGTGGCAAGTGGCATCGTGGCAGCTGCACGCTTGACTTTTCTCAGTTCATGGGCAGTTATTTTGCGCCTTGGTTTTTCCACACGCTTCTTGCGACCCTGTTGACTATTTTGAATGAAACGCTTGATTGTTCGATGATCACGCTTCAGAAGCTTTGCAATTTTAAGAGTGCTGCATCCCTCTGCAAGATATCTCACTATTTTTGACTTTTCTGAGCCTGTCAAGTCCTTCTTTTGACCCATTTTGCCAAAGGAAAGGAAGTTGCCTAATAATTATGCACACCTGATATAGGGTGTTGATGTCATTAGACCACACCCCTTCTCATTACAGAGATGCACATCACCTAATATGCTTAATTGGTAGTAGGCTTTCGAGCCTATACAGCTTGGAGTAAGACAACATGCATAAAGAGGATGATGTGGTCAAAATACTCATTTGCCTAATAATTCTGCACTCCCTGTATATATATATATAGCATATATATAAAATCACCCTTATCCCCTTTACCTCTATCCACCTATAAACCCTCTACTCACCCCTAAAATAACCCTTACCTTCCTCTACCTTTACCTGCCTCTGAACCAAAAAAACCTCTTACCTCCTTTAACCTATATCTACTCTGAACCCTAAATAACCCTTAGCCCGTTTATCTCTACCCACCACAAACCCTAAAATCAACCTCTTCTCCCTATACACACACCCCCTAAACCTGAAATCAGTGGTGGTTTCTTCACAGGGGTGGGGGTGCACAGAGTCCAGCAGAAAAAAATAAAACGGCAATGAAAAGATTTAATTGCCCTTTTATTTTTACCAGTGGGTGCAGTGCACACTGCAGCAGCCTGAGACATTCTGGGTGTGCGCCCTCTGCTTCCGACTGGCAGTATGGAGGACTTTAACAGGGCTGACTGGACATTTCAAAGTGCGCTGAAGCTCTCCACCTAGCTGTCTTAGAAGACAGGGTGGAGAACAAGCACAGGTCTCAAGGGTCTACCAGCCTGCTCCATCCAATCCACCGCTTCTCTCATGTTGGTTAACAACGAGAGCAGTGTCTAGATTTGGTGGGGGAGCTCATCGTGCATTGGACAGCAGAAGAACAGCGTGGATGATGTGCAGCCTGTGGGTAAAGTACCATTTGAATTTATTTTATTTGAAATTTGCAACGCATTTAAGTGTAGTGGTTTTTTTTTTTTTTGTATTTAGTGTTATATTTTTATTTTGGTTTTTGGAGAAAGGGGGTATTTTATTTGGGACTTTTGGAGGGAGAGGTGGTTTACTTTGGGGTTTTGAAAGGAGGCTGTGTTTTATTTTGTGTTTTTTTGTTCTCTTGGGAAGTTGTGGGGACTTCACGTGCCCCACCACTTTCAAAGGGTACGAGCTGCCCCTGTCTAAAATAACTCTTACTTCCCTTCACCTCTATCAATCCCGTTACCTATACCCACCCTGAACCCTAAATGATCCCATGAACCTTTACCTCTACCCACCCCAAAACCTACAATCGCCTTTTCCTCCCTTTACACATCACTGAACCCTAAAATGACTCTTATTTCCCTTCACCTTTATCAACCTCATTACCCTTAAATCACCCTTGCCTCCCTTTGTCCTTACTGGCACCGTTACCTTTAAAAAAAATAATAATAATATCATTCAATTATTGGTATTGAAAAATGCTGTGTAATGCACTGCATGGTAAAGGATGTGTGGTAAAGGTAATAACCATTGAACATACTTACCTGAGTGTAATTTACCTGCATGGTAAAGATTGATGGGTAAAACTCATGCAGGGTAATGATAGCAGGGTAAAGGCTACATACCACACACACACATACACACACCATGGGCAGTGGCCTGCAAGACTCCCTAGGCACACAGAATGCAGACACAAACACACAAATCCGTCCCCCCCTCCAAACCTAGAGCCCTCCTACTCCCCTCTAGGCAGAAAAAAGGCCTGAACAGTGCCAGGCTTGGGCAGCAGTGCAACAAACTTTACACACTCTATATCCCATACACGCAGACGCATGCAAGCCTGTACTCACAGATTTAGAGGGCCACTAGGAACTCAGGATTCAACCTGTATCAACACACTTCATGTTGCATGGAGTGTCATCTTTGATTATGCCCTTCACATACATAAATATGGGGGCAGGGAGGGTTACCTGTATGAAAGGCATCAAGAGTATAGACATTAGCCATGCATTGTGCTGGCTACATAAATTGACATAGCGCACAAGGCACTGCCTGACGTGCTAGACAAGGAAGCACTCTGAATAAACATCATGGCATTTGCCACTGCTGTCGTCACTGGTCATCATCAGTAATATAGGCGATAATGTTATCTGTGATGTCGTTTGTGGAGGTCATAAGCAGTGCATTAGAGAAGAATCATGGTTATTTAGCCAACTATAACTTATGGAATTCAGACATTTTTATGCTTTGGATCATAATTGTGATGCCCCCTCAAATAAAGCTTTTTCAGGACATTTCCACAACATTTTACAACACAGGTTAAGACTTAATGACATAAGTCACTGTGTGATCTTAACAGAGACACCTAACAGCCATTCTCAATCAATTTGAGTTTTGTAATCATATTTTAATTGCCATCTTTTGGTAAAAATTTGACTTCACAGAGTCAGTACAACAAAATACTACAGTAAACCTGCTTGAAATATTGATGTACATTGCCTTTACGCAATGCAAAGGCCGGTGTGTAGCAGACAAGATATAACCTTCTGCTCTTGGCAATCTAGACTTACAAACTTGATTATTACAGACAGGCTGACTATAGTATTTTGCTGTACTGACTGTGAAGTCAAATTGGTTTCTTGTTTGTAGATAGTAGCATTTTTTCACTTGATGCACTACACTGCACGAGCATCTTGACTTTGCACTTATGAAGCAGCATCCGTGAATATTTTATGTGATTCTAATCCAAAATTGTTTGAATCAACCAAATGATGGTAAATAGTCCCATGTGTTTTTTTTGCCTTTTTATGTTCTATTTTGAAAAAGATTCATGCCTTATGCACAGAGTTACGAAGCAACTGTTGATACAACATTTAATTGGCTCCAAAAGAACCAACTGTCTCTGTACATTAAACGATACTCAGGTTCTGAGGGATACAGGGTCGTCCCACTGTAGCTTAATGTCACATTATCGACACGGAATGCCCTACTAACAATATTCATGTCCACTCTTCCCGCAGGACCCTTGGCTATACGCTGTGCCTAGGACAGCAGTACATGCAAAGAAACGGCTCTTACATATGACCCTGAATTATGGCCTTAGGGCGTGGCCTTCAGTAATGCTCTGTGTCCAGTACCGGTGCCTACAGTTCACGGCCTATGACCATGTCCTGTGGATATGGGTTCCAAAGACTGGAACATGACATTCAGCCAAGCCCAGCACCTCGCACTCATGTCAGCAAAGGCAGCACGGCATGGTCTCTGGTCACGTCTTACGTATATAGCATCCTCCCTCATAACTGCGTCCCTTAGCAGAGCAAACCAACTCCAGAGCTATGGCCATGTCCATGAGGCAATGTGCACAAAGAATGCTTTTTGTTCCCGCTCTTTCCCTCTTTGTTCTCCAAAGGCTGCTGTGTGAAATAAGCCATGGAAAGGAATGCCTGCTAGTGATTCAAATTAATTGAAATTCATATATTCTGACTTTTAGTCAGACGACTTAGAAGCGCTCAGGGGGACGGATGTTTGCCCAGACTGCTAGATGAGTCCATAGTTTTGAATGATTGATATGCTGTTCCTCCCTATGACGGCGGGATGGTTGTGACTGCTTTTGATCTATGGCGACTGAAATAATTAGAAATGCTGTATTGTCCTACACAGGGTTGCCCTACTTCTGAAGTCTGGAGACCAAAACGTCGACATAAGTCCTGCTGTTGCCTCCTGGGGAGTCTGCGTTTCCTGTTATAAAGACATTTTAGGAAGAACCAGGATACAACTTTCGATACATTATCTTTTGGTGTACTGAATATTGGAATATATATCGATTTTTTTTGCTTAACGTGTTGAGCAAATGTGTTGTTTAACCACAAATTCTATTTGGAGTTCCTGACATTCATTTATAGGCACAGTACTGGATGACGAGTTCATTTATACGTACTATTATCGAATTCAAAGAGAAGTGATTATATTAAATGCTTTCTATAGAAGCATTTTTTGAATACATGCACTGTGCCCAGCAATCATGTACAGGTCATGTTAACTGGCACAGGGTACAGAGCAAAAACTTAAAAACGCATCTGATACCCATTTCTGCAGTACGAAATGTGTAGCTCAGTTCATGAAATCACAAGTGACGTTTTTCGTCACCATAAATGTGAAAGGGCATCCAACACTAGCATATTGTTTCACGAAAGTTGAACGGAGATTCACAAAGCCTGTAGCCAACCTTTTTTTTTTTTTTAGCACCTCTGGGTGTTCCATGGTTCTCCCATAGGACTACGGTGTGCTTATACAGCTCGTATTATGCCGCAGAGGGTTTGACCTAGATTCTTTTTTAAATTACCACAGTAAAGAAGCCAGGGAGAGAGGTATGTGGAAGAATATACGTCACCCATCAGATGCAGCATGCCCAATTCACTGTCGAAGGTGAATAGTGTGTATAGAGGGTCCTAGACAGATGCTGCTTTCAACAGGCTTTAGCAAAACTGCTAGCCACAATTATTTGATGGGTGAATGGTAAAATTGGCACAATGTGTAAGAAATGCCTCCTTGGCATGGTTACCCCATAACTTTTTGCCTTTGCTGATGCTAAGTTTTGATTTGAAAGTGTGCTGGGACCCTGCTAACCAGGCCCCAGCACCAGCGTTCTTTCCCTAAACTGTACCTTTGTCTCCACAATTGGCAAAACCCTGCCACTCAAGTAAGTCCCTTGTAACTGGTACCCCTGGTACCAAGGGCCCTGATGCCAGGGAAGGTTTCTAAGGGCTGCAGCATGTCTTATGCCACCCTGGGGACCCCTCACTCAGCACATGCACACTGCCTCACAGCTTGGGTGTGCTGGTGGGGAAAAAAATGACTAAGTCGACATGGCACTCCCCTCAGAGTGCCATGCCAACCTCACACTGCCTGTGGCATAGGTAAGTCACCCCTCTAGCAGGCCTTACAGCCCTAAGGCAGGGTGTACTATACCACAGGTGAGGGCATTTGTGCATGAGCACTATGCCCCTACAGTGTCTAAGCAAAACCTTAGACATTGTAAGGACAGGGTAGCCATAAGAGTATATGGTCTGGGAGTTTGTCAAACACGAACTCCACAGTTCCATAATGGCTACACTGAAAAATGGGAAGTTTGGTATCAAACTTATCAGCACAATAAATGCATACTGATGCCAGTGTGCAATTTATTGTAACATACACCCAGAGGGCATCTTAGAGATGACCCCTAAATACCAACCCGACTTCTAGTGTAGGCTGACCAGTTTCTGCCAGCCTGCCACACACCAGACATGTTGCTGGCCACATGGGGAGAGTGCCTTTGTCACTCTGTGGCCAGGAACAAAGCCTGTACTGGGTGGAGGTGCTTCTCACCTCCCCCTGCAGGAACTGTAACACCTGGCGGTGAGCCTCAAAGGCTCACCCCTTTTGTTACAGCGCCCCAGGGCATCCCAGCTAGTGGAGATGCCCGCCCCTCCGGCCACTGCCCCCACTTTTGGCGGCAAGGCTAGAGGAGATAAGGAGAAAAACAAGGAGGAGTCACCCACCAGTCAGGACAGCCCCTGAGGTGTCCTGAGCTGAGGGGACCCCTGCCTTTAGAAATCCTCCATCTAAGTTTGGAGGATTCCCCCAATAGGATTAGGGATGTGCCCCCGCCCCACAGGGAGGAGGCACAAAGAGGATGTAGCCGCCTTCAAGGACAGTAGCCATTGGCTACTGCCCTCCCAGACCTAAAAACACCCCTAAATTCAGTATTTAGGGGCACCCCAGATCCCAGGAAATTAGATTCCTGCAACCTGAAGAAAGAAGAAGGACTGCTGATCTACAAGCCTGCAGAGAAGGAGGAAGATGACAACTGCTTTGGCCCCCAGCCCTACCAGCCTGTCTCCAACTTCGAAAACCTGCAACCAGCGATGCATCCGACAGGGACCAAGGACCTCTGAAGCCTCAGAGGACTGCCCTTGACTAAAGGACCAATAAACTCCCATAAACAGCAGCCCTGTTCAAAACCAGCTACTTCTTTGCGACAAAGAAACAACTTTCCAGGACTGCACGTTTCCCGCCGGAAGCGTGAGACTTCTCACTCTGCACCCAACGCCCCCGGCTCGAGATTCAGAGAACCAACACCTCAGGGAGGACTCCCCGGCGACTGCGAGCCCATGAGTAACCAGAGACAACCCCCCTATGCCCCCCACAGCGACGCCTGCAGAGAGAATCCAGAGGCTCCCCCTGACTGCTACTACCTGTAACAAGGGACCTGACGCCTGGAACCAACACTGCACCCGCAGCCCCCAGGACCTGAAGGAACCGTTCTTCAATGCAGGAGTGACTCCCAGGCGACCCTCTGCCTAGCCCAGGTGGTGGCTGTCCTGAGAAGCCCCCCCTGTGCCTGCCTGCACCGCTAGAGTGACCCCCGGGTCCCTCCATTGTTTCATACCTGAAACCCAACACCTGCTTTGCACACTGCACCCGGCCGCCCCTGTGCCGCTGAGGGTGTGTTTTGTGTGCCTACTTGTGTCCCCCCCAGTGCTCTACAAAACCCCCCCAGTCTGCCCCCGAGGACGCAGGTACTTACCTGCTGGCAGACTGGAACCGGAGCACCCCTGTTTTCCATAGGCGTCTAATTGTTTTGGGCACCTCCTTGACCTCTGCACCTGACCGGCCCTGAGTTGCTGGTGTGGTAACTTTGGGGTTGCCTTGAACCCCCAACGGTGGGCTGCCTATGCCCCAGAACTGAGACTTGTAAGTGTTTTACTTACCTCCTAATCTAACCTTTACTTACCTCCCCCAGGAACTGCTGATTTTTGCACTGAGTCCACTTTGAAAATAGCTTATTGCCATTTTTACAAAGACTGTTTATGATATTGCTTTTATTCAAAGTTCCTAAAGTATCTAAGTGAAGTACCTTACATTTAAAGTATTAATTGTAAATCTTGAACCTGTGGTTCTTAAAATAAACTAAGAAAATATATTTTTCAATATAAAAACCTATTGGCCTGGAGTAAGTCTTTGAGTGTGTGTTCCTCATTTATTGCCTGTGTGTGTACAACAAATGCTTAACACTACCCACTGATAAGCCTACTGCTCGACCACACTACCACAAAATACAGCATTAGAATTATCTAATTTTGCCACTATCTTACCTCTAAGGGGAACCCTTGGACTCTGTGCACACTATTTCTTACTTTGAAATAGTATCTACAGAGCCAACTTCCTACATAATGTGTTTAGAATATTTCAGGTAATAAAATGGGGCTAGAAAGTGTATTCAATTAAGAAAAGTTATCTGTGAACACATAGGCCCTCATTACGAGCCTGGCGGTCTGTGACCGCCAGGCTCGCGGTTGGCGGGAGCACCGCCGACAGCCCGGCGGTGCCCCGCAGGGCATTCTGACCGCGGCGCTTTGGCCGCGGTCAGTGCAGGAAAACCGGCGGTCTCCCGCCGGTTTTCCGCTGCCCGTTGGAATCCTCCAAGGCGGCGCAGCTTGCTGCGCCGCCTTGGGGATTCTGACACCCCCTACCGCCATCGCCAGGAACAGGATGGCGGTAGGGGGTGTCGCGGGGCCCCTGGGGGCCCCTGCAGTGCCCATGCCAATGGCATGGGCACTGCAGGGGCCCCCGTAAGAGGGCCCGCTTGTATTTCACTGTCTGCCTAGCAGACAGTGAAATACGCGACGGGTGCAGTAGCACCCGTCGCACCTTCCCACTCCGCCGGCTCGATTACGAGCCGGCTTCATCGTGGGAAGGTTGTTTTTTACCCTGGGCTGGCAGGCGGCCGCCCGCCAGCCCAGGGGAAAACTTGGAATACCCTCCGCGGTCTCTGGACTGCGGAGCGGTATTTCTGCCGCGCAACATTAGCGGGCGGCCTCCGCCGCCCGTCAATGTTGGAATGGGGGCCATAATCTGTCCTAAAATTCTCACTGCCCCTACTGGTTGAAGGGCAGAACCTTATGTACCAACAGGGGAGAGTCAAAGATAATACCGTTTTGTTAGGATTCAACTTCAATAAGTTACATAAAATTCACCTTCAGGCAATGCAGACAATACATCAGGACTGCTGCCAGAATGCTGTCAATGTACTGAAAACAAGCGTAACCTATCGGCATGTACGCTACTGGTAGTAGCTGGAAACAAACAGCTAAAAAGGAAGGTAAGGAAGAGCAGCGCCCTGAGAAATATCCTATTCATATCACTGCCTCCCTACACAGGACGTTGTTTTCCTGTGCATTCAAATCCAGGAACTTCTTGAGACTGCATTGCTTCTGCAGAGGCCAGCATAATCTAGACATGTACTCTTGCATATTTATACAGATAATAATCGAGAAGGCATAGGTAAGGGTCCTGTTCACCTACTGGTGTATTACTGAAATATAACCATTTGGTCACATTGCCAGCTTGATAACGTTACCAATCAAGCAAGGGTTTACCTTTGCATAACTCAGAGGCTCTGTTATTCATTGATGTATAGCTCGTTCATTATAGGTAATTCCAGGATCTTCGTGACGCGAGAATGCAGCACAGTAAAGTGTGAACTGCAGTTCAAATTATTTAAAGACTCGAACAACTATTGAAGGTTTGTGAGAGGTACTAAAAGGCATTAGTACAGACCTGATTAACCTATAAAAATGCCTTTGTCAATACAATGAATCTAAAATAATGGTTTGCTCAGAAGAAGGTGGAGCTAATAAAAAGTGTGACAAGGTTATAAAGAAGAAATTGTTTCCTAGCTGCATGTTAAGGTCATGGGCGTTATTGCACGAAAAAAACAACAATGGTTAATTAAGTAATGCTAAAACGATAAATGAAATCTTGGTTAAATCTGGATCTTAATAGAGATTATCTAGTCACATAAGAGGAGAAAGATTTCGGTTTAGTGCTGAAATATTTTTAATGGCAATAAGAAACCTTACACCCAAATATGTGATTGGTGGCTGGTGACATTTCAAAGTGGTGGGGCGTAAAAATTGAGGATTAATTATATGCAGCGAGGGAGTCTGGATGACATAAGAGCATTCAGCCCATGGATCATTCATTGAATTATCCCCCCATGAATTAATCTGTGTTTCCATCATTCATCTGTTCATCCATCCATCCATCTTTCATCCTTCTAGAGGCTCTCCCATTCACTCACACATCCACCTATGTATCAATTCACTAGAAAATCATCCATTCATTTGTCCATCACATGGAGCATTCATCCATTCCGGTATATATCTAGTCATCCTTCTGGATACACTCTCCTGTAACTCTTCTGTCCACCCATCCATCTATAAATCCTTTCACCCGAGCATCCAGCCAACCATCCATCTTCATCAAAGTACATTTGTTTGCCTGTGTTTGAACCAGTTTCTCAAATACTCTGTTTGCCAGACAAGCGGAACACAATATTGCTTTATAACCTGATCCCAGTGAATTTTCCTTGAAATCTCTAATCATTTTTTGATTAATTTGCTGATGCTCAAGTGCTTTCATCCAGTTAGAAGGTATATTTTTAAGATGTGTCATTAACAGTAATTGCCTCCATATACACATCAGTGCTGGATGGGCGTGCTTTCCTTAATATAAAGTAATTTAGGTTAACAAGGTCATTTAAAATTGGCTTCTCTTCTTAATCCCAGAATAGGTTAAACTTTGTCTGCAAGAGAAAAATTTACTGCGCTTGCAAGCAGGCTGCAAATGCTGAGCCTAACGCATGCTGTAAATAATTCTGATTTTCAATTAATCCACAGTTTACATTGTTGAAACGTGTTTCCCAATCTGATTAAAAGAAGTTTAGCCATCTAATTGCTCACAAACAAGCTAACTCAAGCATGCTTGATATTTAACACTTGTATAGATTCCCAAATGTATGACAACTAAGAGCTTGGCAGGGGCACACTTCAAGTTCAGTTTTTTTCCAGATGCTTAGAACCTGAATCATATAGCCCATTAAAAACCTGCTTCCACTAGGCCCCCTCCCTTCGTTATCTCTGAATGATCACACTTGCCTCCTGGGATATTAACTGCCAGCAGCCCTCAGACACGAACACATCTGCTGCATCAAGCCTTGTTTCCTCCATTTTTTTTTAACTAAGGAAGGTCATGGTAGACCCAGATGCATTGCGGAGCGGTTGCTCTACACACACTGTACGTTGCGGCTGCCATTTCCCATTTAATAACACCATGTATGCACGCATAAAGCTCACAACTGCACCTTTTAATAAAGAAAGGGCATTTTCCTTAAGGAACTTCTCTTTAATTTCCACAAAGGAATATTTTATGCGGAATGTCAATTTCATACTAGTAGGCAGTAATGTGGTGGCTATCATTTTGTGCTTGTTACCTGAGCCTTGGTACATGCTCAATGTTGTGTTCATCATGGGAACGCCCATGATGCACACTCGGGGAAGGGTTACGTATGAATCTCCCTAGAGTTTGGATGCAAGATGGTATGACTTGTGATGTGTAACAGAAGTAAATAAAAGGTCTGAGGAGGTTTTCCTTGTGACCGTTAAACCAGTATACAGGGAGTGCAGAATTATTAGGCAAATGAGTATTTTGACCACATCATCCTCTTTATGCATGTTGTCTTACTCCAAGCTGTATAGGCTCGAAAGCCTACTACCAATTAAGCATATTAGGTGATGTGCATCTCTGTAATGAGAAGGGGTGTGGTCTAATGACATCAACACCCTATATCAGGTGTGCATAATTATTAGGCAACTTCCTTTCCTTTGGCAAAATGGGTCAAAAGAAGGACTTGACAGGCTCAGAAAAGTCAAAAATAGTGAGATATCATGCAGAGGGATGCAGCACTCTTAAAATTGCAAAGCTTCTGAAGCGTGATCATCGAACAATCAAGCGTTTCATTCAAAATAGTCAACAGGGTCGCAAGAAGCGTGTGGAAAAACCAAGGCGCAAAATAACTGCCCATGAACTGAGAAAAGTCAAGCGTGCAGCTGCCACGATGCCACTTGCCACCAGTTTGGCCATATTTCAGAGCTGCAACATCACTGGAGTGCCCAAAAGCACAAGGTGTGCAATACTCAGAGACATGGCCAAGGTAAGAAAGGCTGAAAGACGACCACCACTGAACAAGACACACAAGCTGAAACGTCAAGACTGGGCCAAGAAATATCTCAAGACTGATTTTTCTAAGGTTTTATGGACTGATGAAATGAGAGTGAGTCTTGATGGGCCAGATGGATGGGCCCGTGGCTGGATTGGTAAAGGGCAGAGAGCTCCAGTCCGACTCAGACGCCAGCAAGGTGGAGGTGGAGTACTGGTTTGGGCTGGTATCATCAAAGATGAGCTTGTGGGGCCTTTTCGGGTTGAGGATGGAGTCAAGCTCAACTCCCAGTCCTACTGCCAGTTCCTGGAAGACACCTTCTTCAAGCAGTGGTACAGGAAGAAGTCTGCATCCTTCAAGAAAAACATGATTTTCATGCAGGACAATGCTCCATCACACGCGTCCAAGTACTCCACAGCGTGGCTGGCAAGAAAGGGTATAAAAGAAGGAAATCTAATGACATGGCCTCCTTGTTCACCTGATCTGAACCCCATTGAGAACCTGTGGTCCATCATCAAATGTGAGATTTACAAGGAGGGAAAACAGTACACCTCTCTGAACAGTGTCTGGGAGGCTGTGGTTGCTGCTGCACGCAATGTTGATGGTGAACAGATCAAAACACTGACAGAATCCATGGATGGCAGGCTTTTGAGTGTCCTTGCAAAGAAAGGTGGCTATATTGGTCACTGATTTGTTTTTGTTTTGTTTTTGAATGTCAGAAATGTATATTTGTGAATGTTGAGATGTTATATTGGTTTCACTGGTAATAATAAATAATTGCAATGGGTATATATTTTTTTTTGTTAAGTTGCCTAATAATTATGCACAGTAATAGTCACCTGCACACACAGATATCCCCCTAACATAGCTAAAACTAAAAACAAACTAAAAACTACTTCCAAAAATATTCAGCTTTGATATTAATGAGTTTTTTGGGTTCATTGAGAACATGGTTGTTGTTCAATAATAAAATTAATCCTCCAAAATACAACTTGCCTAATAATTCTGCACTCCCTGTACGTCTCAGAGTGATTACAGCACGCTGCGCTAACTCAGTAGGCCCCTGCTACGCACGACCCTCCAAATTGGCGACTCTCTGTTCCCAAAGCTTCATGATAATGTATTGTCCTACAAACAGAGATGCTGTGTTGTACCGCTGTTCGTGTGTTGTACATTTGAGTAACTGTAATAATGTATTGTATTATTACTTAATCAAGCCGGCCACACTTAACAGTTATTCAGGAAAGCACAGAGCCTCCCACACAGATGAACCTCACGATTCTCCACACAAATACTTACAGCCAAACGAAAATAAGCGACCCAAACTGCCTATTAGGCACACTTTGATTAACGGGGCACCACAAGACAATCAGTGCGCCTCATTTTTTTAAATGCTGGAATTCACTAAAACTGCAGAAATAATGTGTAGAGAAATAAATCTGTAATTTGAGGTGGTATTTGTGGACACTGGTGATCCAGAGCAGAGAACAACAGATGCCTGCTTCGCACACCTATTTATCTTGGTGCAAAGCCTAAAAACCAGTGAATGTTAACAGATCTGGAAAGAAGATGGGTGGTGCGACTGAAATCTATAGAACTCTAGAAGAGAGAGTGGCATGAGAATGAGCCCAGGAATTAAACGACACCAGTGAAAAACAGCAATACCATCATTTACTAAAAGGTTATATTTCTATCATGTCTTTCCTCCCATTTCCAGTGATGAAGCAAGTAGGAAACTGGGTTTAAAGGTTGCAAGTGGATTCGTGTGCAACATTAAAGAGGAAAGATGAAGTGGTCGTAGAGCATATTGCCCTGAATGCTTTTATCTGCACGTCTCGGCTCCATGCACGAAACAACTGACCTGCAATTCTGACCCAGTAAGAGGGGATCCCATCTTAAAAAGAGGAGCCAAGGGGCATAAAGTATCAGAGGGATGATGGCGAGATAAAAATAAATAGGCCATAAGCCATATAGTTGATTTGTTACAGCTTCTAACACATCTGTTTAAACAAAGACCAACAAAATCGCTAGGCATGGCAGTTTGTTTAAAGAGAATAGCAGTTTGTTCTAAACTCGGAGGTGTATTTTATATTTGTTGCTTTATGACCATTTGTGCATCTACGATACAGCAGCAATGAGAGATGTACATTGGGCAGAATTTACAGGGCTTCAGCAAGGAAAGAAATGGCAAAACAAGGTGTCGCTCTTGATGAGTAAACTTGATGAATTTATAATTAGCTATGCTTTGAAAAATATGCAACAACTTTACATCAAATGTGCTAAAGGGA
The DNA here is from genome assembly GCF_031143425.1 of Pleurodeles waltl. Lineage (NCBI taxonomy): Eukaryota > Metazoa > Chordata > Amphibia > Caudata > Salamandridae > Pleurodeles > Pleurodeles waltl. Next base: position 714,505,077 of record NC_090437.1, on the reverse strand, counting down.
AACCTTGTCAAAACGTAAGAGTTAGTACTCTTGGCTATACAAAAATCGCTACAACTAAGGTCCGCACATGAATGAGGGAGCAAGTCAGTCATCCCTTTCACTTTAACAATATTGCTTTGCTTGCGTAAATAATGCGCACTATAATTAGAAGACCATAGTCAGCACAATGCACGCAGGCAGGCAGGCACTGACATGCAAAGCGCAAATGAAATACAGGAGACACTGATCAGACTGGCGCAGGTTTTTGGACCAGGACCAAGAGCGGGTTTTCCTTAAAAGCCTACACCAGTGGGGAAATCCAAAACCACGAGGTCCTTCCACCAGAAAGCAACAAGGTCAAGGGGACAAGGAATTACCAAATATTGGTCTACACAAAAACACACATTTCGTATGCTGTGTGTACCACGGCAAAGATCCCATTTTGGTTAAAAAACAGTCAATAATGCTGTAACTGCAGTGGAGCCCCAGGCATGCTCATTGCACAGTCTTTGGGAGTTAGTCCAGGTAGACCAATTAACGACATCGTCTGCTAAAAAATGCAAATCCAATAATTTAATGACTGTCGTCAGAAGACTGCTTTGTTACACTTTAAATCCGAGACACACCTGTATTTCTTCTCACCCTACCCAAGCTCCGCTTTCTTCCCACTTAACATAATTACAAACTCCACCCCTTGAGGATTATGCTAAATCTTGAGTGAAATATTTTGAAGAGTAATTGATGAAACTCCTATCTCTACATGTTGGTACTTGTGTAAAACTATTTTCGATAATTTCTGAGCATATTCCTTATTGCATGCGTACTATAAATAGTAAGCATTCACTTTTGTTTTGCAAATGCAAAGAAAAAAAGTACTTACCAAAATGCAAGGAAAACGTCAGCTAGTATCAGCTTTCTGGGCATACTCCTGGACAAGTTTTCAGCACTCTATTAAGAGGCGCACAACTGCACAAGATATAATATGAGCAAGCTTAAACGCACTTGCTAAATTTGTGTCTTTGTTTTTCTCCAATCGAAACCCAATCTTCCCCTTTCCAATACAACTACCCTTTCCTGCACTACAAATGCATCTACTTCTGCTCGTGTCAGGAGTAAATGCACCTTTTAGCATTTCCAGGGCTTGAAAGGCTTGCAGAGGAGTTCGAGACTATTAAAAAAGGTTTACGTTTGTGGGGTGTAAAAAATTTCATGCATTCCCATCTTGGAATACCGAGTGTCCTCCCAAAGGAGAAGATTTTATCACAGGAAACCTCAATGTGAGTAGATCCTTTTACAGGCCAAAGACAATTTTTGTTAATTGCGAAAGTTATAATGTGCTTGTAAAGGAATCTGTACATCTAAAGTACGCTCACAAATAGCTTTGTAAATCTGCTTCATGAATTTTTAAGTGAGAAGTTTCTGACGCAATAAGGGTACAATTACGAGGTACATTGATCCTAGAGCTACTGGGTCTGGAATCACGGACTGAAGACGGTAATTCGCCCCAGGCACCATGCAATTGTGAATTATTGACCCACAATGGGGAATAACTGTGTGGACCTCAAATTACCAAGTAATTTTCCGCATGCAAATTCCTTATTTTGAGGAAATCTTTTGCTCCCATTTGCCGTCCATTCTAGGCAGGTGTTAATTGAAAGCAGGAGATCTAGACGAGGGGCACAGGGCTGGGTGGGTGAGAGGAGAGATGTCAGGCTGAGGGAAGGAAAGCCGTGTTCTTTCTGTGCCAGCAGCTCCTGCCCAATTTTACAGTCCAGCTTTTCCGGGAGGTAAAATCATGTCCCGTGTATATCCAGTTGTGGGAACCAACATGAGCGCTTGTAATCCCCATTCATAATTGGACCCTAAATAGTTCCACCTTTTAATGCAAGCTGGTGTGGAAAAAAGCTGTTCCGTTTAACTGTGTAACTATGATGGCAGGATTTTCTTGAGCTCACACCAATGGCTCGATCCTTTTTTAGGTCGCAGCCTACCAGACAACACAGCTGCCTAGGTATGCTAAATACATCTTGGGGAGTGTCGGAAAGTTGACCTGGGGATGCCTGACGCTTGCCATTGGCTTTGTGGTTTGTAACTCACGTTTTCTTCTTATTTCAGGTTCAGTTCGTCCCACCCGGAGAAATGGTTGCGATCACTGATTACTTTCATTAACTCCTTTTCTGATAACATCCCTTTAAATCTTGTTCTTATCTGTCACGTTTGCTGGGCATTCAAAGATTGAAGTCATACCAAGCTTTGTTTTCCTGGGAGCCTGGTTATTTTGTTTTGCTTTCTGCTGACTTGAATGTGACAGTCTTTATAGGAAAGAAGAATGCAACCTTTCTCCCTGGAGCCTGCTTATGTCCTTTTTTGTTTTATTTTAAACATAGCCAATTCAAAAGGTATCTTGTTCTTCATCTGCACCAAACATTTGCAAGCTTTTTGCAAAGTCTACTTATTTAAGTCCATTTAATTTGCGAAACTGCCTTTTTAGGAACAAAGTACAAAACTGCATTTCACTCTCAGAATCAGCCTAACATATGGTGATCTCGGGCAAGTTACACCTCTTATGGCCCATTCACTGTCAAGCACAGGACAAGATCTTTTCACAGAAAAGATCCCGCCACATTGTAACACAATTTAACAATGCTTGGTTTTCACTTTGATGTGTAAAGCATATCCTTTATGACGTAAGTTACAACTCATATGGGAGAGTCGGATAAGTTTAAAGTCACTTTTTATGAAAGCTTTTGTGTATGTTTACCTACAAAATAATTATGTATTCCGTCTACAACCGTGCCTTTTTTCGGAACACATACATTACTGGATATAAATGATTTCTTCGTGTTACCTTGCAGCTACTAGAGCCATGTTTTGGATTGTGCAGCAGGTGTAGTGACACATAGGCCAAAGGTTCTAGGAAACACATGCAGCACCAATTATTGCTATGTTACCATGAGGCAAGCAGTCACAAGCAAAGTTACCTTGCAGGTGCTAGGGCCATGATTTGGATGGTACAGCAGATGCAATGGCACAGGGGCCAAAACCTCTAGGAAGCCCATGAGCATTGATTTTTGCTAAATGTTACCTCAAGGTGAGCAGCCACAAGCACAGATACCTTGTAGGCACTAGCGCCATGGTTTGAATGGTGCAGGAGGTGCAGAGGCACAGGGGCCAAAAGCTCTAGGAAACCCACTGAGCACTGATTATTGCTATATGTTGCCAGTAAGCAAGCAGTCCCAAGCACAGTTACCTTGCAGGCACTAGGGCCACGATTTGGAAGGTGCAGTGGCCAAGAGCTCTAGGGGAAACCTAGAGCACCAATCATTGCTATATGTTACCGCTGAATAAGCAGTCTGAAGTACATGATTTTGATTTTGGTGGCGCAGCAGATGCGGCCAAACAGTCTAGGAAACCTACTGAGCACCCATTCTTGCTATATCTTGCCACTGAACAAGCAGTCCCAAGCTCAGTACCTTGCAGGCACTAGGGCCATGATCTGGATGGTGCAGCGACACAGGGTCCAAAAGCCCTAGGAAACCCAAAGAGCACCAGTTCTTGCTATATCTTGCCACTGAACAAGTGCAGGTACTTTGCAGGCACTGCGGCCATGATCTGGATGGTGCAGCAGGTGTAGTGGACAGGGGCCAAAAGCTCAAGGAAACCCACTGAGCACCAATTCTTGCTATATCTTGCCATTGAACAATCAGTCCCAAGCGCAGTTACTTTGCAGGCGCTAGGACCATGATCTGGATGGTGCAGCAGGTGCAGTGGCACAGGGGCCAAAAGCTCTAGGAAACCAACTAAGCATCAATTCTTGCAACATCCTGCCAGTGAACAAGCAGTCCCAAGCGCAGTTACCTTGCAGGCACTAGGGCCATGATCTGGATGATGCGGCAGGTGCAGTGGCATATGGCCAAAGGCTCTAGGAAACCCACCAAGCACCGATTATTGCTACATCATGTCACTGAACAAGCAGTCCCAGTGCAGTTACCTTGCAGGCACTAGGGCCATGATCTGAGTGGTGTAGGAGGTACACAGGTGTCAAAAGTTCTAGGAAACCCACCTAACACCTATTACTTCTGCATCTTGCCACTGAACAAGCAGTCCTAAGTGCAGTTACTTTGCATGCATTAAGGTCACGATCTGGATGATGCAGCAGGTGCAGAGGCACAGGGACCAAAAGCACCAGGAAAACCACCGGCCATGATCTGACTGGTGCAGCAGGTGCAGTTGCACAGGGCCAAAAGCTCCAAGAAACTCACCGAGCACCGATTATTGCTACATGTTGCCTCTGAACAAGCAGTCACAAGTGCAGTTACTTTGCAGACACTAGGACCTTGAATTGGATGGTGCAGGTGCAGTGGCAAAGGGGCCAAAAGCTCCTGTAAACGCACAGAGCACTGATTATAGCTATATGTTACCACTAAACAGGCAGTCACAAGCGCAATTAACTTGGAGGCACTAGGGAGGCCAAGATTTGAATGGTGCAGCAAGTGCAGTGGTACTGGGGCCAAAAGCTCTAGGAAACCCACTGAACACTGATTATTTCTATATTTTACTATTAAACAAGCAGCCAGAAGTGAATTTTTGATTCTTTTGTAAACATTGCACCTAAAGTAACAAATACCCTAAAGCATCACTGTAATAAAAACTGCAACCTATTGTACTTTTCTGTCTACCTGCAGCTTATATTACATTTAGGGCATTTATATGGCACATTTTCACTATTTTTGTATGGTCCTAAAATGCTTCTGAATCTGGACAAAGTAACACCTTGGCAAGGGCATTCTCCATTCTATAACATTAGCGCTTCAGTCATTGTAATCAATTTATACTTATAACTTACCATATGGCATTCTGTATCAAGCATTGGCAAAGCCAATAGGTATCACCTATGCAAGATCTTCTGGCTTTGTCAATGTTTTTTTATCCATATTACTCAGTAGTGTTAGCTTCAGTTCAGCATAACTGAATATAAAAAACAAAGCAGTATAACACATACAATGCTGGCTGTGTTATTCAGCTTTTTTACATTACTTTCAGCCATTTTCAGCATAGCTAAAACATTAGCAAAACCAATAAATCTCTCAGAGGCGAGGCTTATTGGCTTTGCCAATGCTTGTTCTCCTGTGTAGCACTGTGGAGCAGAAAGCAGGTTCGCGGATCGTAAACAGAAGGGTAAATAGATAAGCAATAGCGAGGGCAAGAGGTCTCAGAGCCAAAAGGCCAAGCAATTTGCTTTAGCAATATTTGGGAAATTGCATGCGACCATGTGCATCAGGATGGGTGCGCATGCATGCCTAGAAATCTCGCAATGCTTCCTATAAAAGAATTCCATTAAAAGATGGAAGCCAATACGCATGTGTGCGCCATGCTCCATGCATGCATATGCCTTTTGACAGGTGTGTTTGCATGCTTTGGGACACATACCAGCCATTTTTAAGTACTGTTCCAAGATGGCAGACACCTGTCTTAGAACAGTAAACTCAAATGTTTTAAAAAAGTGAAAAGCAAGTGTGCATCTGCCAAAAAAGGAAGTGAGCAGCACTGCAACACTGTGCAGCTTTCAGGGCCTTGTAAAAATACAATTTAAAAAATAAGGACATGGATTTTTGGATGGAAGAGAGAATGAGTGAGAAATAGGGAATAAGAACAAGTGTGATGGACGAAAAGCACATGAACCCGCATGAAGTGCCTACTGCAAAACTAAACAAGCATTGGCAAAGCTACCAGTTCTGGCCTTAATGTGCTAAGCCACACATACAGAACATTTTTGATGTTTCTGCACAATTTTTCTTTTTCTGTATCTCCATTGTATGTGTCCTGTTTTTGATTCCCCAAAGTGATGATGCAGCTTTTCACTCCGTAAGCTTGTAGCACTCGTGTTATACTGATATACAGTCAAGAAAACTTAGGGAATAAAAGAAGGCAGGGACACAGGAAGCTCAGAAAGAGACATGTTGTATAATATGTGGCAAAAATTGACTTTTTTGCATACTTGTCTTTGCATGTATTAGCATATTAATAACTGACCTATTAACCTTCTCATTTCTTGCTTTTATTGCAAAATGCTCCGTTACCTTTCCACTGCCGGGTAGGACATCCCATGAATTCAGAAGGCAGGTCACATTAGAGCAAGATGTTATGAGTTACAGTAGTTGGGTCTAAGAAGAAGATAGGAAAAGGCAACCCCAAGTCTCTTTCCTACCTGTATTATCACCCTCTGAATCAGAGTATTGGCAGCAATTTCAATATTACAAACATAGGAGATGGAAAACACATGGGAGCTTGAGGTGAGGGACTATCCCGGTTACTTCTGCTCCAAGAGTATCTTATGGACGAAAAGTCACTAAATTAATGTGAGCTCAACCCTCTGGTAGCTATGGCACACACAGTTAGGCGTAACTTGGAGAAATATGTTTATGCAGTACCAAAAGAGTAATGACGTTGAAATGTCAAACAGTAAGAATCCCAAAATGAACTAAAAAATAGAATACAATGTAATAAACAAAATGACACTAAAATGACGAAATACAATAGGGGGAACTGGAGGTATGAATTTATAAAGTTGTAGGTAGGAATATGGCCAAAAAGCATAAAGTGCCACTAATAGTCAATAGTCGTAGTAGATCGGAACCTAGGCGCATTTCGACGCTGACCATAATGGAGCATGTATCAGATGCATCAACCAGGTTCGGCGTGGTCAAAGATTTTACCTTGTGACTGTAGTCATTTAAGTGCTAATCTACCAAAGGAGTACACGTCTAAAGCCCCCCCAGGAACGCAGGGGAAGCACTTAAAGACTCACAAGGTGTCAGACTGAAGCCAAAGAGCAGGGTCCAGTCCCCCATGGTCAGCTGGGTAGCTACAAGAAAAGAACTCCTGTAGCCTGTTGTGTGTAACTTTAACTAAAGGTCTGCCTTTAGTTATATACAGAGCCACTGGAATTATGGGATTGCGTGGCAGCGGCGATTTTCGCATAATTATAAATTCGCTACATTTGCCACATATTCTATCACCTGTTGATTTATCTACAGATTTTAACAAAAACAATATTTGCTTCTAGCTTGAAGGTTACTAAAAATGCAGCCACACGTGTTGCAGCATGGTGGAAGACCCTTTGCTAAATTCTACTTGTCACCTTCCTATTGCTTATTGATATATTTGGGTGTTAAACTGGTACTAATATGGTGCAACCAATGCCCAGACAGCATTACCAAGTTTACAAATTATGAAATAATGAAGTAATACTATTACAAAATGTGTCACATTACGCAGCACGATTTGCCTTTTTTCTGCATAATTTACTCAACCCAGCAACTTAATCTGGCCCTTTCCTGCCGCATAATTCCAGTGGCTCTGGTTATATGTAAACCAAGCACACCAGTCAAGCAGGATCTGAGATTCAAATAGGATTTGACTCAATTCTGTCAGGTTCAGAGAAGTCAGCTCTGTCCATTCATGTCAGCCTATTGTTCACTCCTAGGAGGCACTTCACACTTTTCTCATACATATCCAAATGCTAATTACTGGCTTGCAGTAGTGGGAGAGAAAATGCAAATTTGGCCTCCAGGAACTTCAGGCAAAGAAAAAGGTAATTTTCTAAAAGTTACATTGCTTTAATATGTATTAAAATCTGCCCTCGCAGTTGAATTGTAGTCTTAATAACTATTACAAATAGTTGTTTAATAGCTAGTCCCATCTCAGAGATGCAAGACTTGGATTTTAATCTAAACTCTTTTTTTCTACATAAAACAGGTAGCCTTGCCACAGTAAAAAAAAGCTTTTGGGGGCTAGTCACTGTCAGGACGTTAACAATAAACTTCTACATGTCCTATTTTAACATACCATGTACCCTGCCTTGTGGACAATGAGGCATACATAGAAGTGACTTATTAATATTTAAAGGGGAGGATTTGACCTGTCAAAAGGGTTTATTTTGGCAGGTCGAATAGCAGTTTTCATAATGATACAGTCAGGCTTTGTCGGTTGGTCTGAAGCCACGTTTCACACTGTCACTGTAATGGATGGCACTATAGGAGCAGCAGTCCACTAGTGACATTTAACTTCCAGGCAGTGAGTACACTTTGTACCATACAATAGGGATTTTTAGGTAAGTTAAGTATGCCAATTAGGAATATGCCAATTCAACCATGATTAAAGGTGGAGCACAGGCACTTTACCACTAGTAAGCAGGGATAAAGTGAGCAGAATTCTAATGGCAGCAAAAACACGAGGTCAAGAAAAAGGTAAAATATACTAGTGATCAAGCAGAAAAGACAGACCTCCTACAATAAGTATGGCAACCATTTCATGCAGTAATTATCATCTATGATCCTGGTAAGAAAGGCTTTTAAAAATGAATGTGATCTCAGATTTTAAACATATCAAGAAATTGATAAAATAAAATGTAAACATTGTAGTAATTCATTTTTATCAATATATATTATGGTAATATCAATCTAAGGAAATGTTAATGTTTACTACAATGAAACATTTAAAACATTAATGCAACACATTTATGGTGAATATCAAAATGAAAATATTCTTTTGTTCTAGTAAACCAATGAAACCGAATGTTCATTTGAATGACCAATATCACCTATCTAAGATGCTCATCATTTAAGAAAATGATTGACTGCCGAGACGATAGTCCAGTAAATACAAGTTTGTGGAGCATGCTTGAAGACCTTTTTGAAGGTTAAAAAAAATAAATTGATGAGAGGCTTTTATAATATTGGGCAGATCATCAACTGAAGATGCGGCCATCCTGATCATGCTCTTTTCCCTATTAAACAAGATAGTAAGTAAGCTAAGATGCTTGCATCTCACTTAATGAATGCTAAAATATTTTAAACATTTTCCCAAAAAGTTATTGATATTATTTTAAAAGTAATGAAAATGTGTGGCATACGGGTTGCATAGTATTTAAAGATGTAAGGCAAGGCACTAGGTCAAACAGAGTCTGAATGATGAAATCAGAGAGATTTCCTAATCTTCCGCCTGGAAGAATGTACTTTTTGCAAGAGCAACCAACTGTTCATATATATATAACATGCTGAGTGTGCCAGCAGCATTAGACCTGGTGCCATGAGCTGCTGATCTGGAAATGAAGACGTTATAGCCATCACAATGTCTTACTTATGGGTGGAACTACAGGTTGTGGGAGGGGTGATACCTCTGGCAGAACTATGGGTTGAGGGGGTATAAGTGATAGCACTGGCAGCCTTTTTTAAGGCTGCTGCAATGGAAAAAAGCCCACTGAAGTCTGTAGTAGAAGGATGCAATATATAATCAGACCATCCAGAGACCAAACACTCCTGGGTGTGACAAGGGACAAACACAAGAATAGGGAAGAAGAAAAATGAATCAAAGAAGACAACATCCATGAGCAGATGGTGGAACAAAAGTTAACTTTAAATATATGTTATGCCCTGGAAACAACAGCTGTACCAATACACAGCCAACACTCACTGTATCTGCACACTAAAAAGCACTGCTCTTCATTGACAGCAGATTGAAGATCACAGAAGAGCTGAATGGGCAGCACGAAAAAGGCACTTTTTTTTGCCCCCGTTTGTTAGGATTTCCATAATGCTGCACATTGCTGAGCCCTAGTCTGTGCTCTGGTGCAGAATAAAGAAAATGGGCCACATTTGCCTTGGACTAGGAGCCCTCTGATCAACACTTGGAAAGATTTTAGAGGTTGACTGGGTTTCTCTTGAATGGGTTCATACAGTTATCAAAAAAACACTGAGCTCTGAGGACAGACCTTCCCAATACACTAAGGCCCAAAACTCGCCTAATACTAAAAAGGACTTGAACCCCACTCAAAACAAACACCCACTCACTATTTTACTTGCTCTGAGCATTGTATATTGTACCTACTTTTAACACGATGGTAGCCCCAATCTAACTCCACTGGTTCAGTTAAGAAAAAGACAATTGGGATATCCAGGTTGTACAGAGCATTGCTCCTAAATACCTCCAGCCCTCTACTGAAAACACGGGTAGCATGGGAGGCTGATGCAGGGGAAATGGAAGACAGGAAATGTCAGGAAGTGAAGATGGCAGTTAGAGCACTGTAACTGGCACTAGTTCTTTCCATAGACTAATTCAATGTAATTATTTCTATTGGACCTTCTACAGCCCGGACAGGCTCTGGAAAACGGGCCAAATAAGCAACACCCTGTGCATTAGGTAATGAGAGGCCATGGGCACCTTCTACTCTGTAGTCTGAGAGTCTCCCCACCCCCATTCAGAGATACAGAGACACATGAGGCTGTCAGGAACACTATAACTAGAACCCAATGTGGTGATCTGGGAATCATGGAGGGCTGGGTAGGGAGCAAGCTCAGAGAACTCTGACTGGAGTGGAATTTACAGTGGCCAAAATAGACAATGCCCATTATTGGCATAAAGACAGCCACCACCAGTTGATGAAGGTTATAGAGGTATGGATTGTTGTGCTGCTGCTGAGAAAGAAGGCTCAGAGGGGAGAGGCGTGTGACAAAATGTCAGAAAACATTGGGACAGTGGCTGACTGGTCATCTAGGCTGTTAGTTGGGAAGAGTGGTCCCCCCGCAATTTCTTTTTGTTTCCTGGATGCCCACATAAAAATGTAACTATAGGAGCTTGTGCCCATGAGTCACATGTTATCTGCTATTGTTTTTATAGTTTTGTCTTGCAAAATAATATAAAAGATAAATATATAAAAAAAGAAATGGACAGTTACTAAATAACAGTTTGCTTCACATACAAAGCCCTACACGTTAAAACGCCTCACTGCTTGGCAGAAAGGACCATGAATTCAGGAAATTCCAAGACTTGAGTAGAAAATACAAAAAAATACCTTGAAGTTCATTCCTTGAAAGAAAAGAAAATTGAAAATCTAGTCCATTGCTAAACTCTAGCTATTGCTTCCTTCCATGGACTCCTACACCTACAGTATTTTCCCTCTTACTTCGAAGGATCTTTAACCTGTAAGTGAAGCTGTCAATCCTCCCTTATTCACCATCTTTCCTACATTCTCCCCCAGCGAATAAGACTCTCCTTTCACACTCCACTGTTCACCCTCTCTGATCTCTTTCTTGATTACTACTGCCTCACCACCACCAAACTGAACCCTCCAGGTGACTGTTCCTCTTACCAAACATCCTATCTAGATGTACTCTGCAGGTGAGATTTTCCCTCCTTTTTGGCTCTATCAGCCTTCTATAGTAATAAGGTATCCATGGTGCGACAACTTCTGCCCTACCCCGCCTCCATCCCACCTCATCTCGGAAGATATTCCAGTTATTTAACAATGAGACATTTTTAATGTATTTTCTGATTCAGTTTTCATACCACTAACACCTCCAACTTTGAGGTCCATCAGGACCCAAAAACGCCTTTGTTGATCTCGTCCCTCCTTATAGAAATCATCCACCTCTTTGCAAACTTGGAGTTTCCTGCTTTCAAATGGGCTCCTCTCTCGGTCCCTACACATTAGACAGCTCTGTTCTTTAATCAGCCTGAGGGGGTCATTCTGACCCTGGCGGTCATGGACCGCCAGGGCCAACGACCGCGGGAGCACCGCCAACAGGCTGGCGGTGCTCCCATGGCATTCTGACCGCGGCGGTACAGCCGCGGTCAGATACGGGAAACCGGCGGTGTACCGTCGGTTTCCCGCTGCCCAAGGGAATCCTCCATGGCGGCGCTGCAAGCAGCGCCGCCATGGGGATTCCGACCCCCTTACCGCCAGCCTTGTTCTGGCGGTTTTGACCGCCAGAACCTGGCTGGCGGTAACGGGTGTCGTGGGGCCCCTGGGGGCCCCTGCAGTGCCCATGCTAAAGGCATGGGCACTGCAAGGGCCCCCTAACAGGGCCCCACCAAGATTTTCAGTGTCTGCCACGCAGACACTGAAAATCGCGACGGGTGCAACTGCACCCATCGCACCCCATCCACTCCGCCGGCTCCATTCGGAGCCGGCATCCTCATGGAAGGGGGTTTCCCGCTGGGCTGGCGGGCGGCCTTCTGGCGGTCGCCCGCCAGCCCAGCGGGAAACTCAGAATTACCGCGGCGGTCTTTTGACCGCGCAGCAGCATTCTGCCGGCGGGACTTTGGCGGGCGGCCTCCGCCGCCCGCCAAAGTCAGAATGACCCCCTGAGACCTTTCAGTTCAGTGCTCCTCTGGCGCACTATGCTAAAATGGCTCAGAACAGATACATAAATGGGCCAATCTTTCATTTACTCGCCGGGTCCAGCAGAGAAGGATTACTTTATGCAATACCTCAACACATGGCAAGGTAATTCATGAGTGAAAAACACAAGCACTTCTAAGACAGAGGTGTTTCCTCAATACGTAAGGCCCTGATGTCTTCTTGTCATCTGTTCTTTTTCTAACCAAAGTAATACTTTCTCTATTAGTAAACAAATGTGACTGTAACTAAAAAAAACTAAAAAACTTATGTTATAGGCCCTGGTCCTGAAAAAGAGAAATTAGGATGAACAATGAAGCTTTATCCAGCAATTTTCATAATGTCTAAATAGTATTCTTCATCTAAATGAAAAAGTATGAATAGGTGCAGAAACGTTTCAGGTGAGGGTACATTATTTCTACAAGACTCAAGAATAAATGAACTTCCAAACATAGATTTTAATTGTATGTGTATATATGTAGCGCTTACTACCGCTGGCGAGGCGTTGAATCACTTTTCGGCGAGTAGCATGCTACTCTGGAACCCAAAAGTATTAGTGGTGGATAGATCCACACTCGACTATGACACAGAGCTGGTCATGCTTCTGTCGAGCCTCATGGTTCTCTTGATCTAAATTACTTGCGTAGATTTGGATATTAGAGTGGAATGGTGTCAATGTACATAGGGTGATAATCTTTTTCTTCTTTTCCAAACTCTTAGAAAAGGAACTGCAGCTGAAGGTACAGACCACACTCTGACAAGACATTACTGTACAGGAATTAGCTAATATTCTGGACACTCATGGCACAAGATTCAGCAAGCCCAAAAGAAGTTTAACTACTTCAAGATCCTCCATCAATTGGTATTGTACTCAAGACACACTGTGCACTGCAGGTATTTAAGGTCTCTTTGCTTGCTGGAGAGGTGCACAGGCAGGTTGTGGCCCCGCACATGTCCTATAGTCCTGCCCAAAATGCATTCATACTGGTCAGAGGTAGGGAGAACACTGAAGGACACTAATACAGCTCCCCTTCAGCCATCAGTTAGTTCTTCCATACTGCATGTCTATTCGGGCTTCCCAAACATTACACACCATCAATGAAGCTGGCAGCCCATGGCATAGGCCATGGGCAAAGCCAGTATACTGAGACACTGATGATCACTCACACTCCTGAACCATGGGGAATAGATGGCTAAAATGCAGAGGATGTCAATCTGTAGGTGGCATACATCTAAGAGCTTAAAACTGAAGTCAGACCTTATGCTGAGTGAGGCACTGGGTAATATGCAGGTGAACCTTGTGACCAAAGACATACCTCATTACCTTTGAATCTTATATAAATGTTTAGAAAACCGTGTACTGCCAGACAGGTCTCAAGTTTTACATTATGCTTTACAGAATACTAGGTAATGCTGGATTGATTCATCATACAACTGGTTATCTTAATCAAGTTCAAGCTTTATGCTGTTTCATATTAGTGTTCTGATAAGGGCTGATATTGCATATCTCATTATATACTGAGATTGCTCACTAGCTTCTATTGGTCGTATGCATCTTTGTGTCAACACAGCCAGAAAACTGTGTAATGCATACAATTTGGTGTTCAGAGATTACTGCCTCTGACATATTTGTAATATCTGACTTGTCTGAACATTTCACTTAGAACAATAATGATTGTAGTATTGCATGTTTTGGTCACTCTACAAACAAGAGATTGGATCAAATTATGATAATCTGAGCTATTTTAACTGATGTAGGCCACAGTGATAAACATGCTGGTAAATATTGACTAAAATGACAGGTCCAATGTTAGCATTACAAACAGATATTTCTGCACTATTTACAACTTGTCTGCATTTTATTTGAGGGCTAACTGGCGGAAACATGGTTTCTGCTGACATTACTGTGCCAAAAAGCTGCTACAGATGTCAAAATGCTGCTGCAGATATCAAAATGCTGCTGCAGATATTTCTGGAAATGAACTGGAGAGGTGTGTTATTACTGGCACACCAGACCCCAATTTGTGTAAAGGTCTTTAATGCTCTGGAGAAGAAAGAATTCCCAATTACTGAACATTTTGTTCTTTCAGGAGTAATTCTCCAATTTATATATGAGGAGGCTATTTGGCTCCTTCTAAAGGAGAATAGTGAGCGATGTTTGGTATTCGTGGATGATGACAATGCTGAAGATTGCAAAATAACAGGGGAAGTCCTTGGAATAAAACACATGGATTATTTTGAAAAATATAATAGGTTTTAAAGTTTTCTAATTCAGAAATCACAAACCATAAACTGAAATGTTGTGAAATGTAATCTCCGAAACACATACCAAATTTGCAGTGGATACTGCCTTTTTTCTACCACTTGTGATTCCCCTGGAGTTTATCTGGTGGCTTTAACAGCCACAAAGTTTTTGCAGTAAGGCTACTTTTACGTGCTTAATATATGCCCATGCTCTCTGAGCTAACAACATGTGATTGAAAGAGGTAAGATCTACGAATTCATGTCACATTTCAAACAAGTTCCTGACAGTGCTTTGGTATAGTCTGACTCTCCAAGCCCAAGCTAACACTTCCTGTCATCCTAACTTGTATACACTTGCCATTCACACATATCTTCTCACAGCTTCACCACAACCATAATCCTCTAGGCCAAATATAAATTAAGTTTAGGGCATAAATGTATACTTCTCAAGGTATACTGCATACATTCACAAGCAAGCAAATCAAAGGTTAATGTCATTTATTGTTACAAATGCACATACCTGGTCACCACAACTTCCTCTGAATGTTCTTTCTGTATGAGATGTTGGAAATATTCTTCGATGGCCTGAACAGTGAGGGCTCTCTTGATATACGGATAATAAAGAGGGTGTCGTGCTATAACACCTGCAAGGTATAAGACAGTAAAACAGACTTTAAATATTTGGTCGTGCTTGAGATCCAATCCTTTATTGGACAATGTTTCTTTAACAAGACCATTTCTCTTAAAAAAGAGATTTTTTTTCTCTTTATTCTGACCGTCCCTTGAGATTATTACCCTTCACACTTAAACAACAATAATATTGTACGGCTCTAGTTCTCGATGGTTTGAATGCCAATTAGGAAAGAACAAGTTACTTACCTTCGGTAATGCCTTATCTGGTAGAGACATATTCTAGCTGCAGATACCTTACCTTTGAATTAGAATTTTCCCTATGCGTCAGAATGGATTGGGAGAATTTTCTGAGCAGTACCCCTGCACGTCATTAGGTGGTGTTGATTGGCTCCAGAACCGTTGTCATCCACGCGGATATGAGGTCGTGGGTTCTACATAGGCACCACCTGGCACACTGGCATCAGTTTCTTTTCACAACTTTCCACACCAGAAGCGCAGAGCCAAGAAGAACACTGACTACTGGTGCCTCAAAACTTAAGCCCTTACGGGGAGTCCCTGTTGATAGAAATCAGTTTGCAGAGCGGGGAGGTTGGGTGGCTGGTCAGTAAGAGACCTGCAACTAGAATATGTTTCTACTAGATAAGGTGTTACCAGAAGTAGCTTCTTCATCTGACAGAGACTTCTAGTTGCAGATTCCTTACTTGTGAATAGATATCGAAATACCATCCCCGGGAGGTGGGTGTGCGAACAATTATCATAACAGAAAGTCCTGCAGGACCGAACAGGCAAAGTACCCGACCCCAGGGACTTGACAGTCCAGGCAGTAGAGTTTGGTGAATGTGTTCAAGGATGCTCACATTGCTGCCTGACAGATCTCAAGAACTGCAACTACGCATTCTAACATAGTTGTTGCAGCTGAAACTAGAGTCAAATGAGTCCTCAGGGGGTTGCTTTTTGGTCAGTGTGTAGCAGAACTTAATGCGGAGTACGACCCATCTGGAGATGGTCCGCTTGTGCAATGCCTGATCTTTCGTCACACCCACATAGCAGACAAAGAGTTGATTATCCACCAGGAACTCTTTTGTACAATCAAGATAGAATGCAGACACTCTTCTTCGGTCTAGGCGGCAGAGTCTCTCCTCTTCCTTAGAGAGATGTGGGGGTGCGTAAAAAGTAGGCAAGGTGTTGGAACAGCACAGAACATGCCATGGGAAGTGGAAGTCTCGACCACCAAGCTTTCTGCAGTGTGGTATTGAGTGAGGAAAGATGGGTCCCATGGGGCAGGGCGGAGCGGGGCGATGGTGGCAAGCAATTGTCCTGTTCACAGGACCCCGTCTGTTGGGCATGGACCAGGTTCCCAGCAGGGCATCTGTAAGTGCTCTGTTAAAGGTAAGCAGGGGTTCAGAAGAGGAAGCTCCGGTCTGAAGAACTTCTGTCAAGATGTCAGCCTTGATCGCTACTGACGTTGAGGATCTCCGCTGCCCTCTTCACAACCATTGCATAGTGGCCACAGTATGCTGGGAAAGCAAGCCAGTATCTGTAGAGGTATCCAGTCCACTGGCGTCTCCGCCTTCCTCACACCAGTCTATTGACACCTGTACTTCCAACTAGATACTCTAAAGGGTCCAGTGACCCACTCCCATTCTTCCCCCATGCCAAGCCCTTCAGAATAGGGCTCAGATGGCAACCTAGGATCCATGAGTCCTGTCGGCACTGGAATTGACGCTGAACTACATCACTCAGACTTGGATCAGAATGGGGATGGTTTCGCCGGTGGGCCCCGGCAGCATTGGCATGGGGCCCAGCACCCGGGAAGGTTGCATTGGCACAACTAGCGCCGGTACGGGTCAGAGATCGGATCAATGGGGACCATCAGAGCCAAGGCTGAAGGTGCAGTTGCAGAATCTGATGGGGGCCCCTCTGTCCCTGTGGGGACCAAAGTTGGCCCACTCAACTAAGTGGCGCATGGCCTGGTAAAATTTATTTATCTTAGAGGGGTCACGCTAGCTCCTTCGGTGCCATGGCCCGGCAGTCCAAGAATGACTTATAGTCGCAGTTGCACTCAAGATACCATAAACAGACAAAATGGGAGTATGTAACTGAAATGGCGTAGCTTAAACCCTGTTTCCTCAAAGACATCCTTGACACACCGAAAAAAGACTTCAGCAAACCTATCGAAAATATTCTGTCAAAAAATGACTGAGCTGAAGAGTAGCTCTTCTTTGGATCAGTGCTAACTGGTGAGGAGAGAAAAGAATGGATGTTTGCACGTCGAAGTGGCGCCTGTATAGGTGACCGCAACATCACTTCCAGTGCAAATGACACACACAAAGCCACGCCGAACCGAAAGAAACTACCTACCGGAGTGCTGGGGTACTGCTCATGAAAACTCTTCCAGATGCAGTCTAATGCCTGTGAAATTGAAAGGCAAGGAATCTGTAGCTAGATGTCTCTACCAGATATTACTCTCTAATCATGTTGTGTGATATTTTGTTTTCCTGTGTGATTAAAGCACTCATTTACTCATTTTTCTATCAAAATAATAAGCACTGGTTTGGACACTATACTAATGTGTCTGTTGGCTGTTTGTTCTTAGCTCCCCAAGCTATCTCCCTCAAATGTCTGTAACTGCTCGCCCTCACTATCTTCAGAGTCCACTAGCCTTTGCCGGCCCAGTGGCCATCCCTCCCGCAAATAATTTCTGACAGCCTTTGTTATCCCTATGGGATATAGGATCTTTTCCTTTGCAACAAAAGTTAATATCTAGTCAATGAATGAACAGGCTTGAAATAAATGTAGCTGATAAGGTTAGGATTACCCCATGACCAAAAATATGTTCAACTCATCCATCTAAGAAACGTCCTATAAATGGAAGTGTCTTCAAGGACCATTTGAAAAGTTACTTACCTTCTGTAACGCATCTGGTAGAGACATATTCTAGTTGTGGGGTTCATGGGGTTGCCTTTTAGCCAATGTGTAGCACACTTTAATGCAGAGAACAATTCATCTAGAGATGGTTCTCTTCTGCACTGTCCAACCTTTATTTGCACCCACATTGCCAACAAAGAGATGATCGTCCACACGGAGCTCTTTGGTACAATCAAGGTAGAAAGCCAATGCTCTTTTCGGGTCTGGGTGATGGAGTCTCTTCTCTTCCTTAGAAGGATGTGAAGGTGCGTGGAAGTAAGCAAGCTGATGGACTGGCCTACATGGAAGGACGTGACAACTAACAGCAGAAAGGAGGCCCCAGTATGATGCACCACTTTGTCAGGATGGATGGAAAGGTAGGGTGGCATAGATGATAATACTTGCAGCTCACCCACCCAGGGGGCAGAAGTGATGGTCAAAAGGAAGGCTGTTTTTAAAGTTAGAAGCCTGAGAGGACAATTGTGACGAGGCTCAAAGGGAGCACACATGAGGAATGTCAGAACCAGATTCATAACCCATTGGGGAATTATGAAGGAGTAAAGATATATGTAGGACTCTTCTAACAATAGGAGATTTAAAAAAGGAGAGTTGGTCAGGTAATCTCAGAAAAGTAGAGATAGCAGACAGATAACCTTTAAGGGTGCCCAAAGCAGAGCCCTGCTGGGCAAAAGAAAGTTTAAACAAGAGGACCTCAAATAGAGGGGCAGAGAGGGGGTCAACAGACGTGTCTGTGTACAAATTTGTTCCATCGACTGGCATCTACCATTTTGGTGGAGTGGCATCTATAGTTTTGGTGGAGGGACTCCTGCCTGCCAAGATAATGTTACAGACTTTGAGCAGAAAATCAGAGGCTGTCAACTGCCACCACTCAATCTCCATGCAAGAAAGAAGACACTGGACTGGTTTGTGTAAAGAACCGTCCTCTGCTGCTGTGACAGAAGATCCTCCTGAAGTGCCAGTCTGATCGGAGGATCAACGGTCATGCTCAATAGCTGGGAATACCAGACTCTGCATGCTCAGTTCAGAGCCACAGGGATTACTTGGGCCCAGTCATCCTTGATCTTCTTGAGAACTCTAGGTATGAGTGGAAAGGCGTACAGGAGGCCTGAGTTCCATTCTAGAAGTAAAGCATCACCGAGCGAATGCCGCCTTGGAAACGCCGACGTGCAAAACAGCTGACATTGCACATTCCCTGCGGAGGCAAACGGATCTAACCAAGGCTCTCCTCACTGGTGAAAGAGACCATGCGCCACCTTCGAATGGAGATTGGAGATGCCATTCGTGATCGACCAGGCACTATCGGCTGAGTTCATTCGCTCTGGCGTTCAGAGAGTCTGCCAGGTGTTGAACCACCAGGAAAATGCCCTGATATTCCAGCCATGTCCAGAGGCGCAGAGCCTCCTGACAAAGAGTCCATGACCCCACCCCACTTTGCTTGTTGCAGTACCACATGGTGGCGGTGTTGTCCGTGAACACCTGCACCACTATTCCTTTGAGCGAGGGATGGAATGCCTTCAATGCTAGCCTGATCACCCTGAGCTCGAAAAGACTGATGTGGAGCCTGGACTCTGCCGGAGACCAAACTCCTCTGATCTCCGCCTCTCCCATGTGATCGCCCCATCCCAGGAGTGACGCATCTGTAAAAATTGTCAGATCTAGTTGGGGAAGGGAGAGGGATCTGCTGCTGACCCAATCACAGT
The DNA here is from genome assembly GCF_031143425.1 of Pleurodeles waltl. Classification (NCBI taxonomy): domain Eukaryota; kingdom Metazoa; phylum Chordata; class Amphibia; order Caudata; family Salamandridae; genus Pleurodeles; species Pleurodeles waltl. Next base: position 714,485,415 of record NC_090437.1, on the reverse strand, counting down.
TCAAAAACCACCACTGCAGATCTTGCGCACTTCCCACTCTGAGCCATGTCAGAGAGATACTCCTGATGCTGCGCCAATTGGAAATTCAGGTCCCACTGCAGAGCCCTCATATGCCATCTGGCATGTTGATGATGGGGGTGAGGGGAGGGCCCTCACACACTCCACGTCGAAGGGGGCGGGAGGGAAACTCAACCACTTAGATCATGGGCGCTCCCTGCATCCAGGGTGATAAAAGTAAAACGCTAGGCACGCACTGTGGTTCGTAAAGCAGGAAGTGCTCTGGGCAGGCAATACAGCACTCTACATGCACTGCAATCCAAGAATTAAGCGCTCTCCACGCACTATGATGGCAAAATACAGTGCCTCCCTTGCAATTGTTTTAGGAAGGTGACCGTAGGAGGGAGGGGGCACACCATCCAGCTCCTGGAGACAGCAGTGGGGGCACAGGGCTGTAAGGCCCCAGCAAAAAGGCCAGCACAAGGGTCCAAAGGCAGTGGCAGTCCCTTTGTGACCTACCAGGCCACAGGACAGCACAACAGCAAGGCAGGCCCAAGGTGGTCGCTGGTGAGTCCTTCCAGCAGCATCAAATGTCAGTCATTAGCCCAGCAATGTCTGAAAATGTGGGGTAAAACCCCCTGTAATTATACTCATTTTGTGTGGTCTACAAAAAAAGGGGAGAGGAGGGTTCCAACCAGCACTAACCAGTTCCAGGAATATACCCTTTCTCCTCCAGCACTGGCTCCAGACATCAGAAGGAGGTAAACAAGCCCTTTGTGTGAGGCCAGGGCACAGCCTTTACAGATGCAGGTGTGCCCCGCCTCTCCCTCTCCCATTCCAGGAAGACCATTCAATATGCAGATGCACTCTTGTGACACCTCCACCCTCCCTGTGTATGGACTATCTGAAAAGTATGCACAAATCCCAGCTGTCACTCTGCCCCAGATGGGGATTGGATTCAAGCTGCAAAACACTAGAGTCATAAGCACAGAGAAATGCCCACTTTCTAAAAGTGGCATTTCTATAATGGTAATAAAAACTCCACCTACACCAGTATGCAGTATTTCTCCCTAACATTACAACCATACCAAACATGCCTATGCCACCCCTCACAGATCTGACAATACCACTTAGACGTATGTTAGGGCATTTCCAATGTAATCCTACGAGAAGAGCAGCGCTCACAATAGTGAGAAACTACATGGGCTGTTTGTCACTACTAGGACATATAATACATAAAGACGGATGGCCTTCCTTTTAAGTACACAGCACCCTGCCCATAGGGCTTGCTAAGCCCAAACTTAGGGGTGACTTATATGTAGTAAAAGGCGAGTTCCAGGCCTGGCAGGTAAATTGTATATGCCAGGTCCCTATGGCAGCAAACTGCGCACGCAGGCTCTGTGGTAACAGGCCCGAGACAGGTTTGAAAGACTACTTCTGTGGGTGGCGCAAGCTGTGCTGCAGGCTCACTAGTAGTATTTAATTGACAGGCCCTGGGTATAGGGATACCACTGTACAAGGAATGTATAGGTACATTAAATGAGCCAATCAGGTTTAAGCCAATCATACCAAGTTTAGAAGGGAAAGCACGTGCACTTTAGGATTGATCAGCAGGGGTACAGTGTTCAGAGTCCTAAAGCCAACAAAAAGAGTTCATAACAATAGCAGGAAGAAGGCAAAACATTTGGAGATTACCCTGCAAAAAGGGCCAGGACCAGCACTGCCCCAATACACACCACTCTCAATGCATAATGCAACAATGCTCCTCACTGAGAAGGATGCATCCAATTCTGGTTAATCCTGCTGTACACTGGTAAGAGTGTGTAAAAACGGAGATAGCTTTTAATGATGAGACGAGCAATTATAATTTCTCTTAACTGTAAAGTGACAACTCAGGCAAGAGGTGCATGCAAGTTATACACGAGTTTTCCTCTCTGGTAATATTACATATATTCTGATAAGTGGTGCCTTTTTATTATTACCAATGAGAACATATGCATCACAACGAGAGGTACTACACGATTTGTGTATCCTGCACTCCAGAGCCCACCACTGCCTTCAATTCTTTATACGTTGCACCAACATTTTCTTGGTGAGCCTTTAGCTTAGGGGATGGCTCACCCAGTTTTTAGATGGAAGTATATAGTCCCCCTGATAGCTCACTTAAAATTTGTCGTTAGCCATACATTTCAATTGGTGGTTCACTGAGCTCGTGACTAAGATTTAGCTTAGTGGTTGGCGTTCTAAGTCAAATGTTTTCTCACTGAGGTTGTTGCCTGCTGACAATTAGATGTGTGTAAGTTTGTCACCTGTCTCGGAGACAAATAGCGCCCCTTCCCCATTTGTTTATGTTTTGCAGCGCTGAAAAAGCCAGAAGTTAGTCCGTTAAAAGAGCTTATGTAAAACCACTATTATTCTTTTTTTAACACAATTCGGTATCTCTTTTTGCAAATAATAATTAATGACACTACAAATTAGCTCTCAAGCAATTTCGTCTTATAATTGCTGCCTTAAGAGAAGAAAATACTTTATCTTGTCTCATTTTACAGTTTTTCTGGTATTGACATAAAAATAGCAGCCGTTCAGGTGGTGACCCTAGGTAAACGGACGTTTCACTAGGTCTTGTCTGAACCTCGTTTCTACCTCGCTGATTTGGTAATTTACATGATGTCGTCTTCGGCTTTATACAAAACACCTTATCATCCTGCGCAAAACTCAAGACGGACTAGATATGTCAATACGTTTGATCTCTGTACTCAATGAGAACAATGTGCCCCCGTCAAGTATGGATAAAGAATAAATACGTTGAAATAAGTGTGCACTTCATTTTTTAATAGAAAACGTTAGTTGCTGCAAATCAGTTTCGATATTTGCAAACACATTTATGTCACATTAATGAAAACTCTGAATAGTTTATCGAAATTACCAAACCTACTATAGAGTACCTTAGATTTATTGTCCTACGGATGCTTGAAACAAATCGAAAAAATTAGTTTCACACAGTGCAATTTGACACAAACGCGAAATCAGCAGAAAGGTTAATACGAATATCAAATAAGTTAATGAAAATAACAATAAATACCAATGTTTGCTGAGTTGCCTTTGTCCCCGCTTCTTGTGTACGCAAGATCTTCCAAACGAAACGTAAAAGGACCACTTGGTAGATCTAAAAGGAAAAAAAAACAATAAACTCTAGATTCAAAAGGGAAAAACACAATATACTCACTACAGACAAACTGCAATTTCCAGGGTTCTGCAAGGACAACTGGATCTCTATTTCAGTCAGGAATACTTGAGGCTGCAAGGAGAATTCACTAAATCCACATGCAGTGCCTGTCTAAAACTAAGGAAGTCAAGGACTGGAACAATGGAGGAAGGGGAATGGATCTGCCCTTCATTATATGCTCTATCCTTTGATTAGAACAGAGAAATAGTGTATGAGAAGCAGCGAGCTTGAGAGTAAACTCTTCTAATAGACATCTGGAGAGGTAAGTAAACTAAAGAGAGCAGCTAGATATTTGCATAAAGACGTCAATGGGTGGGTTGTAGGTAATTTAATAGGCGATGGGGTGAGGGCACAAAAAAACGACAAAGTGGAATTAGAAGTAAGCGGCGGAGGAAGTGGAGGAAATGATTTTGAACGGATCCAAGACGGGTGAAAGAGAATAGTCCTAATTTAATTGCCTCAGGGGCAACTGTGAAATAAGGAAAATGAAGAAGCAGTGAGAGGTTGATGTGTGCAAGTAAGTATGAATGAAAGCACAACTCAGAGTTGCAAAAACAGCGGATTGATGCTAAGAAATAGTTTGAACAAGAAGGATTTATTGTAGGAAAGAGTGCACCCTGAAACTAATGGAGATGGAATAAGCCCACGTGGGACATGTAGGTGATAGATGAAATTGAAAATGTCTCAAAGATCATGAAGACTGAAATGGTGGAATCTGCACTTCAAGAAATAAAAAATGTCTGAGCTAGTTGCAAGAACGTTTCCAAACTTTTATTGTGAAGTAATGGACAAACTTCAATTAATCCGGCAGACACGTTTCACTCAGGCTAGTCAGCTAATAGTGTTTGAGGCTTCTTTATAGGAAGGAAAGTAATAATAAAGTAGGTGGAAGTGTCTGTGCCCATGTGAGTAAAATTAGTATGCCCACCAGCTGGTAAACAAATACAGTTGATGTACTGGTTAAGACCATTTCACAAGGTAACTGAGGCAATTATTTTACCAATGACAGGCATGTTTGTCTTTAGTCACATAAATGTAGAGACCACAACTTAGAATATTATGTACACAATTTCACCACCTGTCTGATGCTCTTCGTCTAAGTCTCATAACAACGGCTATCTTGTGGTCCGGTTTTCATTTTGATAAACACCTTTACCAAACTGTATGTCATTTAGTTCGCTCCGCTTTTGAAGGTTTCACAGGAACACTAAGCACAAACCCAAATCGTTTTTCAGCAGTCAGTCCAAAAACCATGCTCACCGACGTCAGTCCTTGGCTTTCAGATGTGCTACCTAGCATGGCAGGCTTTATGAACCTTGCTGCTGATCAGGCTGAGTTCGCCCTACAGTTAAAACCTAAAGGATTGCCGATTATTTTTTTATGTATGGGTAAAGCAGAAAGTGCCAGGGTGAATGAGCCCATTACCTGCACCACACAGGCTCCTTTCAGTTGATCTGCAAGTGGCAACAATACAATATCTGTATTCAACGCGCGAGACATTATATACGAAGTGTAATAATGTCCTCCAGACAGAGGATTTCCTGTGCCACTGATCACTGGCTAGAAAAACCGCCCACGGCTGGGTTCCGTGTGCCAGGATCTGCCGAACACCCCCCGAATTCATTCTGGCTTCAGCAACACCCTTTTAAATGTGACGTTCAAAGGAGAAAATGTTATTGAATGAAAGAAGTATAAAGGTGAATTAACAACCGAAGTCATTCATTTCTCAAAAGTACCCCAGGAGAAAACAAGACGAATGATCACTTCCATGAATATGTGTTCATCTGGCCTCTGAATTCGAAGAAACAATATTTATTTTATTATGTGAAGCACATCAAACTACTCAAAAGCGCAAGATCCCCTTTAACATATTCACACAGCATTTTCACCCCAAATACACTTGTGGCTATTTTAGAACTTTATGCCATTCTGTTCACGATCATTATATTGCATTTTGCAACGGCTGCTGAACGTATGTAGTTTATCAGTATCATACCTCAAAAGAGGCAACAATGCTGAAACGCAACAGCAGACTGTGCTCTTTACTGTCCAAGAGCCACAGTTTGTTATCACAAAATGGACAATAAAGTTCGTTTCTAAATAGGAAATGTGCGCCAAACGCAAATCAAAGAGGAATGGCCATTGCAAAGCAGAGTATTAAGATTCGGCCGTACTCTTGTAAAAGAAAAAAAGACACTTGGGACAGCTCATAGAATGCTGACATGTTTAATTAAAATATAGCAAACATTAAAATATTTCAAGTGCAGACTGCCATAGAACGGACCAGAGCTTCTCCCCTGTTCTCCCTCGTCCTCCTCTTCCAGTACACTGGAGATCGTAATACCACATTCCATACATTTTTGGTGCTATATTACTTTCACAATGCAACTACACGGAGGAAAGAACGTGGTGAAACTGAAACTACAGATAGAAAGCACTGAACTGGTCCCGGGCTCTTCTCATGGGAAGAATGTGAACAGACTTGCAGGAGGAAAAGAGTAATCAAGAGTAAGATTGACTTTGCTTCCTATTGCTCCTTAATTCAGACCGAAATGGGGTGTTAGATCATTTCAGTCAACTGTGGACCACGGTTTCACATAATATTGGCTCATAACAAATACGGTAACAGGAAAAGATGTCCGCTTTTCATTCATTTTATAGGCTTTACATCAGCATTTGATCTAGTGAATAGCAATATACTGTGGCACCATTGTAGGACTCTGGAGCTGGAAAGCAATCTCCTAGATGTGGAGATGCACTTGTATCCACGACCACCGGAGGAGATATTCAGCCTCGGCACCGTTGCTTGTATGCGTTCCAAGTTGAATTAAAAGCATTTCACCACTCCAGGCACAGTATTACAGCACTGGTTTGGTAAAATACACTCCATCATTTTACAGCTCAGCGTACATGGCAATAGCTAATCCTATGCTTAAACACTTTGCTGTACAAATGTCAAAAACGTCAGCCCCTTTCAAGCTCGGCGTGGATGGCACTGTGCTAATCCTATGGTTTATAACTTTGCTAGAAAAATAGACACGAGGTGAGCAGAATTAGAGCGTTGCTGGTTGTGTAGGGGGCTCTAAACAGGAGCTGCTCTCCACCTAAAATTGGGAGCTACCCAGAGTTCCCTGCTTCTATCTATCTATCTATCTATCTATCTATCTATCTATCTATCTATCTATCTATCTATCTATCTATCTATCTATCTATCTATCTATCCATCCATCTATATACATGCATACATATATATATATATATTCACTGAAAAAAGTAAAGGTTACAGGGAAGTTATACTTAAGAAATAGAATTATAAAAACTTACAAATTCACTGAAAAAACAAACCAAAGGTTAGAGGGATGTTATAGTTAGGTTAAGTTCAACAGTTACAGTTATACTTATCTCAAGACACTATAATTGGTGCTCTAAGGTAACTATAACTTGCTCCTGCACCATGCAGAGGTTTCTCACCAATAATTTTATAGCAAATGTTGGAAGTATATTATAAAACATGTCATGGAAGATGTAATTACTGTTGTAATATGTGGGGTAAGGAGCAATGCATGGTGAGGGTGTGAGTTATAGTTACCTTAGAGCACGAGTTATAGTGTCTTGAGATAAGTATAACTATAACTGTTGAATTTCTATGGTTTTGTGAATGTAAAATCTGCACCCAACTATAACGTCCCTTTAACCTTTCATTTTTTAGCGAATTTCTAAGTTTGAAAAACATTTTATTTCCTAAATATAATGTCCCTAAAACCTTTATTTTTTCATTGAATTTCTACTTTTTTTAAACAAGACCTTACGTTAATCCAACGACCACCCTGCACGGGTTGTGGCCAGGCTCTGCGGCCAACCCCAGCCCCCGTAGGCACCCTACCTTGTGTCATGCACGGCCTTTTGTCTGGGATGAGAGTTGGCCGCAGGGCCTGAGGCCAGACTCTGCAGCTAAGACCCTGCAGACACCTAATCCATTGTAGGCTGCAGGGCAGCCAAAAAGCTGTACGAGTTGACGGGGACAGGCAAAGGGCCCACCCCCATATGTAGGCAACCTGGGAGGAGGGCATGCAGCCCTCCCTCCCCAGGCCAAACACGGCCTGGGCACTCCATCCGCTGGGGCCACCCAATTAATAAAATGGGAAGGGGACCATGTGCCACCCATCCTGGGCTGATTTTGGCCACTGGGACCCCATCCCCCGGTGCACAGTCCATTAGCGGAAGGGGAGGGTGCCACATGACCCTCTTCCTGGGCCAATTTTGGCCCCAGGACCCTCATCCCCCGGGGTCCAGCCAATTAGTGAAAGGGGAAAGGGTCACACAGCCCCTCCTTTCCTGGGCTGATTTTGGTCCTGGGGACCCAATCCCCCGGGGCCTGGCCACTTATTATTGGATGTCCTGGCCCCACCCAGGGCACCAAGTGTGCACTGTTGGGGATTGCAGGGGTGGGCCTCAATGCCCCCGCAGCCACTGCCGGCTCCCCACATCCAGCTGGACAGCATTGTTCCCATATGCAGGGAGCAATGAAAAATACTGCTCCCTGAGTGCAGTTTTCCTGCTCCTGTCCGCTGGCATCGGACTTACTGTTTACTCTCGCTTGGCGAGAGCTGTCAAAGCTTTAGCCAAGCGAAAGCAAACATCTACGTCCTGAGGATTGGCACCTCGGGTCATAGGGAGCTAGTCCTGAGGGGTGGCAATCCCCAGGGCCATTAATAGGTCCAGAAGAGGGGCAGTACGGCCCCCATTTCTTTGTTTTTAAGGGGCTGCCTAGGGGAGGTGGTTGTTCCCGGGGCTGAAAACAGCCTGTGAAGGGGACCACATGGTCTCTCTTCCCATTCAAAAATCAGCCTAACCCAAGGAGGAGGTGGGCCCCCGGGCCGAAAATGGCCCAGGAGGGGGGCCGCACAGCCCCCTCCTCCTTTTGCTAAATCGCCCAGGGAAGTAGGTGGGTCCCAGGGCTGTCAGGAGAGGGGTCCACGTAAAGATTGGACTTGCTCTGGGTAGGTGGTGGTCCCCAGGGCTGTAATCGGCCATGGGGAGGGGGGCTGCATGTACCCCTCTCCCCAACATAATTACTTAAAATTGCCCCAGGACCTGGCCCACCAGGGGGCCGAAGTTTAAACAAGCGCCAGAGGCTGCGATTTTTTAAAAACATTTTTTGCCAGGATCCGCAGATCCTCCATGATTTTCAAGCAAAAAGAAAAAAAAAGAAAAAAAAAAAAAGGTTTGGACCAGGTGAGGTCTGTGGGGGACCCCACCACCAGGACTAGAGGTTCAGGTTTTTCCTCCCATGCCTCCTTTTCTCTTTCTTTCACTTCTGTTATGAGACTCAGCTGAGTCCAAGTACCAAAATGGCTGCCAACACTTCCTGGTTGAAATGTTGGCAGCCATTTTGAGCTCAGCATGTCCCTAGATTTACAAATGTATTTTTTCTTTAATAACTCGAAAACTACTGAACGGATGTACACTAAATTACAAAAAGGACTCCTTCTGGACCAGAAGCTAGCTTTCTGCCAAATTTAGTGTAATTCCATCCTGCATTTCAGACTGTAGTCATGTCTAAAATCCCTATGGGAAAGTGCATGCAGAAAACAAGTTTTGGGACCCACACCCCTTTTTTCCTCAGCTCCCGCTTGACGAACGACCCAGAAACTTTCAACACAACAGCTGAACTCAGGTACTAGTTTTGAAAAGTTTGGGAAGATTCATCAAACGGCAACAAAGTTATTGCCAAAATAAAAAACACTTTTCCTATGGAAGCTAGGTCCTAACTATAACTAGCTATGAGAGACCACCAGTAGGTAATATATTGAGTAGCGGTAGTCCCTCTGTAGTTATAGTTAGGGTTAGCAGAGACAGAAATTCCTCAGATTTCTCACAATTAATAACTTTGCACTTGTTCGACAAAGCTCCAGACCTGTTGCTTTCTCTACATTGGCTGAGCATGGAAAGTTTTGCGGTGATTGGTTGAAGGGGAGCAAAGATTGAAGGCCAAAACGAATTCTTCCAAAGACTATGTACTCACATGTAATGGCCAAACGCCCAGTCGGATTTTGATTAAATATTGCATGATTACACATTATGGTGTGCAGAAAATACCTTTGGGCACTGAAAGTATTTTTTACATTATAAGCCATTTTATATTAGTGATATCTGTTGTCAATATACTGTCGCAAAATTGTGCATATGTGCCACGGTACACAGTGAGGACAAGTCAATACGTGATAAGTTAATGACTGCCTTTGGAAAAGTTAAAGGCAGCCATGTTGTTTTTGGATACAATTTGGCTGTGTTCTGTGTTTTGACCTTAGATATAGGTAGTAGGTTTGATATTTTTTCCCAATTACTAACTACTTTACTAAAGTGGTAATAGGGAAAAATATTTATAAGTTTCTATATATTTAAAAAAATATGTAAGGCGTACCAGGGTATTCCGTATTGCCTTGGGAGTACAGCTGTACTCCAAATACACTGTACTGCACTATACTTTACAAATCTAGGTTATTACAGTGTATTTTCGATTTTTAACATATTTAAATCTTCACAGAAAAGTCTATGGAGTACTGCAGTAATACCTAAAAGATTTTTTTTTTGTTGAGAAAACAAAACGTATTTCTCCCTAAATTACTGGAAAAATATACAGAAAATTATAAATATATTTCCTTAACCATTATCACTTTTTATATGTACCCCACTCCACTCTACGCTACCCCAGACTATGCCACTCTAAGCCACTCCAGTATAAACCACTGCACTGTACCCTATTTCAGTGTATGCCACTCTACTGTACACAACTGCAGTATATGCCACTCCACTCTACAACATTCTGCTATAAGGTGTTACAGTCTACACCACCCCACTACACGCCAATCTAGGCTACTGCAATCTACGCTTTTCCACTTACAACAATCCACTGTACATCACTCCACTTTACACTATTCCACTATATGGCACTTGACTTTATGTCACTCCACAGTACGCCACTACAATTGTTATTCCACTCTACACCACTCCGCTGTACGCTACTCCACTGTATACCACTCCACTCTGTGCTACTACAGTCTACGCTATTGCACTCTATGACATGCCACTCTATTTCACAACATTTCACTGTACGCCACTCTAGTGAATGACCCTCTACTCTATTTTACTCCACTCTATGCTATTCCACTGTACACAACTGCACTCTATGATTCTATATTCTGCGCTATTCCACTCTGTCACTCCATTCTATGCATTCCACTCTACGCCACTTCACTGTACACAATTTGAATACACACAACTATACTGTCATCTATTTCACACTACGCAACTCCACTCTAAACCACTCCACTCTACCACACTCCACTCTTTGCCACTTCACTGTACACTATTTTACTCTATTGTACCCCACTCAAGTCTATGCCACTCTATTGTCTGCTATTTCAATGTACGCAACTACACTCTATGCCACTCCAGTCTATACCACTCCACTGTAGCCCACTCCACTCTACGCCAATCCATAATACACTTATCCATTGTACGCTACTACACTCTATGCCACTACACTTAATGCTATTCTACTGTACTCACCTCCACTCTACTGAACTCCACTGTGTGGAATTCCATTGTAAGCTACTGCACTGTACTCCCCTACACTGTATACTACTCCACTATAAGCTATTCCACTCCACTCTAAACTAATCCACTGTATGCCCCTCCTCTATTCTAACCTCCACACTGTTCCACTCTACACTACTGGATTGTACACACCCACACTCTACCCAACTGTACTCCACTGCACTCAATAACACACCACTCAACACTATTCCACTTTATGCCACTCTAGTCTACGTCACTCCACTGTGTGACACTCCACTCTAACCCTTTCCACTGTACCCAACTCTACTGCACACACAACTATATGCCACATTACTCTATGCCAAACCACTCTACGGGACTTCAATGCACACTGCTAAACTCTACACAACACCATTCTATGCTACTCCACCATTACAGGGTACATTACTCAACTCTATGCTATTTTACTGTATGGCACTTCACATCAAACCACTGTACGCTGTTTCACTGGATGGCACTCCATTGTTTACTACTACACTACATACCACTGCAGTTTACAACACCCCACTCCAATCAAGGGGTATTGTATTGTATGCCACTCAACTCTATGCTATTGTACTGTACACCACTCCACTTTAAACAACTCCACTATAGGCTATTCTACTGTACGCCTCAACAGTCTCAAGCACTCCACTCTACGCCACTCCACTCTACCCTATTCAAGTGTATGCCATTCCACTCTACACCACTCAACTGTATGCCCCTAGTCAATGCTATTCCACTCTACACCACTCCAATCTTCGCTACTCCATTTTTTATCACTAAATTCTATGCTGTTCCGCTGTACGACACTGCACTCTATGCCACTCCACGCTACACTATTACATTACCCACTGCAGTGTACCAGTTAGGAGTCATGGACTTCGGCAGGACTGCATCAGCGTCGGGCCTGCGGGCCGTCGCACTCCAGCGAGGACCACGGTTTCGGTTGCAGGCAGCATCACGGGATTCGGCAGTGGCGTCGATCCGGAGTCGTCCGAAGTCAGTTTTCTTGGATTTACTTGGTTTTCCACCAGCTTCTCCTTTCAAGGGTGCAGGGACTGGATTAGGCATCACTTGGCAGGGCAGGAGTCTTGGCAGAAAATCCAGGTGCTGGCAGAGGAAGTCTTTGAGAGACTTCAGAACAGGGGGTAAGCTCAGTCCAATCCCTTGGAGATTCTTCTCAAGCAGGAATATACCACAAAGTCCTCTCTTGGTCCCCTTTCACAGGCAGAAGCAGCAACTACAGGATAGCCAAATAATGCACAGTCACAGTCCAGGGCAGCACTTCTCAGCTATTCAGCTTTTCTCCAGGCAGAGGTTCCTCTTGGTTCCAGAAGTGATCTTGAAGAAATCTAAAGCCTGGGGTTTTGGGGCCACTACCTATACCCCTTTCTGCCTTTGGAATAGGCAAACTTCAAAGGAAAGTCTCTGTTGTTCAAAAGATCCTGCCTTGGCCCAGGCAAGACCCCAGACACACACCAGGGGGTTGGAGACTGCATTGTGTGAGGGCAGGCACATCCCATTCAGGTGTAAGTGACCACTCCCCCCTCCACTCTTTTTAAGATGGCTCATTAGGATATGCAGGTTACACCCCAGCTCTCTTTGTGTCGCTGTCTAGAGGAGATTCACAAACAGCACAAATGTCAGTCTGACCCAGACAGGGAATCCACAAACAGGAAGAGTCACAGAATGGTTAAAGCAAGAAAATGCCTGCTTTCTAAAAGTGGCATTTTTCAAACTAACAATCTACAAACCAACTTCCCTAAAAGATGTATTTTTAAATTGTGAGTTCAGAGACACCAAACTCAATGTTTTGATCTGCTATCAAAGGGAATCTGTACTTTAAGAATGTTTAAAGGCAGCCCCCATGTTAACCTATGAGAAAGATAGGCATTGCAACAGTGAGAACCGAATTTGGCAGTATTTCACTGTTAGGACATGTCAAACACATCAGTACATGTCCCACCTTTAACATACACTGCACCGTGCCTATGGGGCTAACTAGGGCCTAATTTAGGGGTGCCTTACATGTATAAAAAGGGAATGTTTGGGCCTGGAAAGTGGGTACACTTGCCAAGTCGAATTGGCATTTTAATACTGCACACTCAGACACTGCAGTGGCAGGTCGGAGCCATGTTTACAGGGCTACTAATGTGGGTGGCACAACCAGTGCTGCAGGCTCACTAGTAGCATTTGATGTACAGGCCATGGGCACCTCTAGTGCACTTTACTAGGGACTTACTAGTAAATCAAATATGCCAATCATGGAAAAGCCAATTACACATATATACACAGGAACACTTGCACTTTCGCACTGGTCAGCAGTGGTAAACAGCCCAGAGTACCAAAAACAGCAAAATGCCAAGAACAAAGTAAAAACATGGGAAGCAGAGGCATAAAAACACAGGGGCGACGAAGCCAAGGATGCCAGGTCTAACAGTACGCCACACATTTTTATTTAAAAATAAAAACATTTAAATTTAATGAAAAAAACAAAGGTTAAAGCTAAGTTATAATTAGGAAAACTTTAGGTAATTGTTCTATACGAACCCAACATAAACTATACGAACTTTAGAAATTCTAAAGTTTTAGTTATAACTTATTTCTAATTTGCATATCACCAGTTAAAACTCACATTTATCATTTATGCATCACCTTCAATTTACTATACATTGCACGCCTCAGTACAAAGTCTTGTTGCATCTTTCCCTCAGGAGCCCCGCGGGAGCTACACAGGGTCAGGTTAACCCCTAAAAATGTTTCTTTAAAACGTTTTAGCTTGAGGCAGGCCTTCACAAGGGCTACAAGGGTTAGGGTATACCCAAATATAATAATGATAACTATTATTATTATTATTAAATCTATGGTGATTCAAGATACCCTTATGCCATGTATTTATGACTATTGAAGATTCAGTGTTTTTTGACCCAACACGAAATGGTGGGTTTGGTCAGTGCCTTGCCCTTTTTGGCTTCAGCTGAGCCCACAAAGGGTTGGTCATCTACTGTGGCCTGCCACATACGATTAATGAATTATGACACCACAGATCTGGCGTTCAGTCTATGCAGTCACTCTTCCTTTTTGGTGGGATTTTAAGGAGGGAAGAAAGATGAATAGGAAATATACTGAGCCATATGAAATACAGAAACCACCTAGGGTAAGAAGGATTGTCGGGTGCGAAGAACCAACTTATTTGTGAGAAGCGATAGGGCCTGCAGTTCTCTGACCTTGTACTGGAGTAACTGTTACCAAAGTAATTGTCTTCAAGGCTGGAATGGTGATGCTATCAGAGTCAACAAGCATTGTAAAGCTAATAGGTTGTGGCAATGCAAGGGCTATTGGCTTTGTCAATGTGTTTTAGCAATGTTTTATAGCAGCGTCATAGGCATGCCTTCACAAACTGGAACAAAGGAAATGAGAGTGATGCTGAAGCAGGCCAATGAGAAAGCTATAGGTGGGCTGTAAGCCCACTATGTGTAAACAAAATGTCTGGAAGTGACAGCGAATGCACTGTCTAGCTGAGACTAAAACTGAGACCTGAAAATAAATGGGTTCTTGTGTTATGTAACTGGTGATCACGTAAAGCGCTAAGATACCTTTGGGTCAAGTTTGTGCTACATAAAACTGCAAAAGTCAAACAATCCCAATGGCACCGAAGCCCAGAAGTCCGAGGGACACATTACACCTCAATTATAGTCGTTTTTACTGCTAAAACAGGGGCCCTGCCACAACCCTTGTTACAACTCAGTGCTAACGGGGAGCAGATGGAACACGACAAAGGGGGTTCCATGATGTCAAAAAGTATCCACATTCTATAGAAAGGAAAACTGCTGGGGAAGTGGCAATGTATGTATGCTTTATAATAGCAAAGCAAAAGGAATCGCCTACTGGAGAGAACATAGGGAGAAAGAGCAGAAATGCTTTTCTTACTTCACAACAAAAAGGATCTGACCCCAGTGGGTGGAGAAGAGAACAGCCTGTGGGAGGGGGGCATCCATGATGTTGACACATCAACAAAAGGGCAGAGGCGATTATTTTCCAATGGTCAGGACGACCATAGATGCTCTGCTGCAGTTGGTTTCTATAGAGCTTCTGCAAGAATGTAGTTTCAGTTGGATAGCATCCAGGGTTGGTTTTGCAGATGCTCAGCTTCTGGGCTCTGCACGACTACATTTCCTGGAATACAGCGGATTGGCATGGCGGAAAGCAACGACTGCTGAGTTTGTCCCGGTTTGAGCCAGCTCCATGTTTAATGCACTAACATGCTTCAGTGAAAATGGGCAACAGGGCAGGTTCTTGATTTGAGCAAATCCGGCTTCAGGGGAAAGTAGGGGCAATGGTCCAGGTGCTGCAGGGCTGGGATGCCTGGGAAGGAGGGTGTAGCCTGGTGTGCTAGGTCACCAGAGAATATGGTCCTCGATCTGCAAAGAGGATGGGGAGTGAGGATAAGTCTGTAAAATTGGGTCTGCCGCAGTGGCACTGGGATATGGGAGACAGAGTGAAAACACAAGGACTCACATGGAGTGCTTGAACACAGAGAAAAAAATAGCCCTAAAGATGGGAGCAGCGAATGCACAAAAGTACTAGGTCCATGCTCGGTCCATGCTCCAAGGGAAGGCCAAACACAAGGAGGGATATAATGAGGGCATGCCTTCACAAATTGGAACAAAGGAAATGAGAGCAACTCTGAAGAAAACCAATGATAAACCTATGGGCGGGATCTTAAGCCCATTGAGTGTACAAAATATCTGGAAGAGACAGCATATGCGCTAAAAAAGATTCAAATTACACTGAGGAACAATAAATGGAGTTGGTGGAAGAAATTGAAGCAAAGTTTTTAGAAAATGCTCCACTAGAGTCCATCTAAGCAGGGAAGGTTTATCAGGAAGACACATGAAGACAGGGAGCTTAACCGTAGCCACCACTTGCCCCTGCTGAGCAATGGACAATACTACTGTAAGATGTTGTAAAGGTGAGATGTAAAGGGGTTGATGCCTTCTGACTCACAACAGTAAATTAACTCAGTCCAGTGACCTGCATAAATGAATTTGTTAGCGGATCTTCTGGCAGCAAAGATGACATCTGCAAACCTAATCAGGAAGGCAACAAGGTTTTAAATGATAAGGTTCAACATCCAAACAAGCGGTCTTGGCGTTTGCGGATGGAGTGGATGATCTGGCTTTCTCGTCCGCTCTTCATGGGAGAGGAAGAGACAGCCATGTGCTAAATACCAAAATATTGCAGTACCAGATCCTCTGTAATTGTGTGGAGCAATCAGAATCATATTTTCCCGATCCTCCCATGCCTTTTACAGTTGTTTTCCCAGAAGCAGGATGCATGGAAACATGCAAAGCAGGCTCTTAGGCAACTGAAAGCAACAGCATCCCCCAGTGAACTATTCATAATGTAGTGTATGGCACAAAACTGAGACTACATCCTTTACTGTCTTTGCCGAAGAGATTCATGAATGGAAACCCAAATCTGGAGAAGATCTGCCACTTCGAGGCACAGATCTCACTCTTTGCGCTCAAGTGAGACATGACTGAGAAGGAATGTGCCGTAACACTGAGGGAGCCCGCCAGATGAACTGCTGCCACAAAGATTCCCTATTGCTGTATCCAATTCTATAGAGAAACTGCTTCCCAACTTATCGGACACAACCTCCAGTACCATGTCTGCTGATATAATAGATAGTATGGTGTTGGCCAACAGAATTCTAATGTTGCTCCGTGAAATGAAAGACAGGAAACCCTTAATTGCAAGATGGACTGCACACAGCTCAACAACATTTGTATGCTGGTGCTCCCCCAGACGCAGACCAAAGGTCCCGCATTGGCATATCATCCAGATAAGCTTCTCAGCCAAGCTTGAGGCATCCACGACCATGGCAACAGGGTGCAGGAGCAACCAAGAGATTTAAGGTGTTCATCCACCAATGGAGATCTGTATCTACTGATGGGAAGCCTAAAGGCTCCTCCCCTGATAAAGCCACTGCCTCCTCGGGCACTATGAACGTGCCCTCATCTGCCATGTATCACCAACATGAATTACAATGACCTACAAGCGTAAGACATGCAAGCATGGGATCAAATTTAGAAATCTACAAATCGTCTCCCGAATATCCGCAATCATCTGAGGAAGAGGGAAGGCACTGATGAGGGTTGCATGGAGCACTACTCCAATAATGGCCATTCTCTGTGTAGGAAACAGTTTGACTTTTGGTAAAACGCCGTCCAAGTCATGAGTAAGTGTCTTTATCTGCTGGAGACTCTCCCTGGCCACGTCTGGGGAATACATTTTCAGTAGCCAGTCATCAAAATACAGATACACATGGACTACCAATCATCACAGTGAAGCCACCAAAAATGCCAGCACCTTCATAAAGATGCACTGTGCAGTGGTTGGTCTGAACTGCAGGACTTTTAACTAATAGTGATGCTATCCCACGTGAACCTCCCTGTGGGAGGGGAGAACTGGAAGGTGAAAAAAGGTGTCATGAAGGTCCAAGCACACCAACCGATTTCCTATTTCAGGGTCAACAATTCTTGATGAGGTACAACACCTGAAACTTGTTCTGCCAAATTAACAAGTTCGGAAGGAGGAGACCCAGGAAGTGTCAGGCTTCCATCTTTCTTGGGAACTAAGAGGTACAGAGAGGTACAGTGCCTCTCTTTTCCAGAGGCACCATCTTTAAGACTCCCTAATCAGAAAGATTAGAATGTCTGCCTCTAAAATCAAGGTGTGAGACAAACAATATGCAATGGAGGAGGGGGCAGTGTAAACAGGAATATAGAAAAGAAAGGGGTTCACCTGGTAGATCAGTTGGGTAATTACCACTCTGTCATACCTGCTTCCCAGCTGATGTAAAAGTGTGAGACCATCTCCCCCACCTTGAAGATTGGGCAGTTAGACCGTGGAGTCAGAAAGGTTTAGAAGCAGAGGAACCTGCTGAGATTAGTGGGGACTTGGTCTGCTCCTGCTGGCATCTCTTTAATCCATCACTGTCCCAAAAAGAGCAGTATAACTGTTGAGGTGTCAGAAGAGGCTTAGAAAGTCTGCCTCTGCCAAGATTGTATAGCTCTGCAACAACCACAGAACCTTCGCTATTGTTGGTGTGCTAGGCAATGATTCTTTTTCTGGAGTCACACTAATTTTTTGTTGACTAGTAATGCAGATTTTTAAGCTCTGTGCACTGGGGCACTGCTGCAAAGTCACCAGTGCATCTGACCCCCAAAACATGATGAAATAGGTTAATGCCCAGCTGGCACATTTAACTTTCCTGTAAGGTCCTAGTAAATGGTGCAGAAACCATACTAGGGGATTGAAAGGTAAATGCCACATGTGGACTGCAGCACTTATTGTACTAGAATGGCAAGGAAAATATGGCTTCTGGCCTTGAAGTTGACTCCTTCAGCCTTTAAACCAGCAGATAGCCATATGAAAACTACCATTTTAACAGGCAAGAATCCTACATTTTAATATTAATTAATTCAGTCATAAGTATGCCTTGCAGCCCGCCAAGTAGGTGCCCAGTATTTAAAAGTGGAACGTGTAAGAAATTAGTATTGGCATGTCCCTACAGTGACTAACCCTGAAAAGCTATTTTTACGGTATAGGATTGTGGCTTGTTCCATAAGAACACAAAGTACAATCAGAATACTATTTTTGTATCTTTGGCTTAGAAACAGCTAAATCAGCCACTATTTTTAATATTTATTAAAAATCCAATTCAACTGTGAAGGTAGGCTTTTCATAGATATACAGGAACAGTAAAGTTTAGAAAGTTTTTTTTTTCTGCATGAAACTCTAGTAAAATAATTAGTATTAGACTGCCTGCTGCAGGCCCTGGTAGTGTGCATCTGATGAGGTGTGAAATCCTGCTTTCAAAGCAGGCAATGGCTTGGGCCTGGCAGAATGGCTTGATTGAGTTATGCAACCTAGTCTAAACCAAGATTGGTGGCTTAAGAATGTCACTAACATGAAACGGACCAGTGGGATGTCTGCACCTTTTAGCTCAGTGATAAGGGAACCCTGGAGAAAAGGCATCTTTTGAACCTGTGATACTCTTAAACCCTCCTGTCTCCTGTCTCAGAGGAGCAGGGTATGCACCAGAACCAGTTTTGAGTAGCTGAGTAGGAAGGGACTGCTCAGTATCCTAGACAGGCCCACTAAGTGTGTCATAAGCCGCTGCCAAAGGTGGCCGTTTCTACCCTGTTGGGGTTCCCTGAGAATGGTGCACTGTGGGTAAACAGGATGTGCTGGAAAAGAAGGAATCTCCCTTGGCAACTCTTTAAACAATTGCTTAGACAGTTACCAGGAGTAACCTACCCCCTCCTCTAGCCACCCCCAACCTCCCCAGCACATGAATTGCACAAAAGCAGCACCTCCACACCAACTTCTCAGAACACAACTGGACTTGTAGAAGAACAGAAGAGGACTGGACATGCTGTTTGTGACCTGCGTGGAGACCTGGAGGCCTGGATCTGTTCCCACTTGCACCCAAACACTCAGAAATGGACTCCCCGGGTTAGCTGGCCTACAGTGACATCAAAAGCTGCTGGGGTGGGTCCTGGCTCTAAGTACTGTTTCTGAGGGCCTGGATAGGATATTATTGGCCTTTGGAGGACTGGGATTAACCATCAAAGGCTGGTAGGAAAATCATGTTAGTCCATGCTTAGCTTTTTGTTGCCTGAAAGAATACTTAAGCTGACCCTTGCTTCCAGGTCTTGAGGTTTTTGAGCTCCCCCCAAAAAAAGGCAAAGGGCTTGATTTAAAGTTTGATGGGTGGCCCGCAGTCCCTCAGGGCACCGGAACACATTACATCCACCAGCCTCACGGACTCCTGCTGGCCATATACAGAGATCACTGCTGGGTCGGCGGTGTGCTCATCTCAGTGGTTCCTCTGAAGGGGCAGCAAAAGTGAAGCATGGCCTCCATCTTTCAGGTTGCTCTGCATGAAATTTTTTTATTTTTCCCCCCCAAAAAAAACCTCAGAAAGCAGGAGTTTGCTTTGAAAAAAATAAAAATGACCCTACCAACACCCTGAGTGTTTATTCCCAGGTGTGGGGGGCATTCTTTTATTTTTCTGCCTTGTTGCCCCTGAGAAGGACAGACAGAAAAAAAACCCAGACCTTCCGCTCCAAAGAGAGCGGAAGGTTTGATACCCTTACACCTCAGTTGGAAAGAAAATGTCCACCCTGCTAATAAAACAGAGTGGGCAGAGTAAGGGATTGGCTTACAGAGTACTCTGCCCCATTTGTGACATAGTACTCAGGTACAAAGGTAGAAATCCCAACTCTGCAAATATGCAAAAAGTATCAGGCCAATAAGAGGACTTTGGTGGGCAAGAAATTAGAATTTTCCCACTCTGAGTTTTTCCCAGTAAAACCAACAGCTTCAGCAGAACCTCGACAACTGGATATTTGTCTTCAAGAAGAATTTGGGCCTGATTTAGATGTTAGCGGATGGGTTACTCTGTCACAACGGTGATGGATATCCCATCCGTCTAAATCTAAATCTTATAGGAAATAATGGGATTTAGATTTCAGCGGATGGGATATCAGTCACCGTTGTGACAGAGTAACCCATCCGCTAACATCTAAATCATCCCTTTGTCAGCCAGAGACTTCAACCTCGGCTCAGTGGAGGATCTCAACTTTCATAAAAAAGGCTAAGTTAGAAGGTAAGAACTTTGACCAGAAAGCCGGCTTGGTATCTCCAACCTCAGCCTGACTATATGACTAGGGGTCATGTGTACAAAAGTATATTTGCGGTTGGAAACAGACTGATTCACAGAATCGGGCCGTTACCAACTGCAAGATGTTTTCCATATGTACAGAGCACAAAAACTTTACAGAATCACAATTTATGTTTAGCAATTTGGTATTTGGAAGGGGCATTTTTAGGACATCCATAGCAAATACCGAATTGCAGTGCTATGTAGGACTGTTTTGCAACCAAATTACGGTTGCAAAACATTATTTTTTTACCGACACCTTAAGGGTGGTGGTAACCCTTCACAAATGGGAAGGGGTCCCCACTGATCCCCTTTGTGAATGTTTAAACAAATATTTTTTAAGAGTATGGTCCTTTCGGCCACTGCCTCCTCTCAAAAAAATGAAACTTAAATGTTTCATTTTATTTCTTGAAATGCATCCAGTTTTCCTGAAATAAATTTTTTATATATATATATATATGTATATATATACAGTATATATATATACATATATATATATATATGTATATATATGGAAAATGTCGGGTAGGTGACTCCTGGTAACTGTCTCATGCCACGAACAGATGTACAATGGGTAAGTGACATTTTCCGTTCGATGGCATGTGTAGCTGCAGATACACATGCTGTGCATAGACTAGTAAGCAGTTATCTCCCCAAAAGCGGTGGTTTAGCCTGTAGGAGTTGAAGTTGTTTGAAATAATGTTCGTAATACTGCCTGTCCTACTGTGGCTTGTTGTGTTGTTAACACATCTACACAGTAATGTTTTGTGAATGTATGAGGCGTAGACCATGTGGCTGCCTTACAGATTTCTGTCATAGGTATATTTCCTAAAAAGGCCATTGTTGCGCCTTTCTTTCTAGTGGAGTGTGCCTTTGGTGTAATAGGCAGGTCTCTCTTTGCTTTAATATAGCAAGTTTGAATACATTTCACTATCCATCTGGCAATGCCTTGTTTGGATATTGGATTTCCTGCATGAGGTTTTTGGAAGGCTACAAACAATTGTTTTGTCTTGCGAAATTGTTTTGTCCTATCAATGTAATACATTAGTGCCCTTTTGATGTCTAATGTATGTAATGCTCTTTCGGCTACTGGGTCTGATTGTGGAAAAAAGACTGGGAGTTCCACTGTCTGGTTTTGGTGGAATGGTGATATAACTTTTGGTAAAAATTTGGGATTTGTGCGTAGAACCACTTTATGTTTGTGTATTTGTATAAAGGGTTCTTGTAAAGTAAATGCTTGCATTTCACTTACTCTTCTAAGAGATGTGATAGCTATTAGGAAGGCTACTTTCCAGGTCAAGTACTGCATCTCACAAGAGTGCATAGGTTCAAATGGTGGACCCATGAGTCGCGTTAATACAATATTGAGGTTCCACGAGGGAACTGGTGGTGTTCTTGGGGGTATGATTCTCTTTAGACCCTCCATAAATGCTTTGATGACTGGGATTCTAAAGAGTGATGTTGAATGTGTAATCTGCAGATAGGCAAATATTGCTGTGAGATGTATTTTAATGGATGAAAAAGCTAGCTTCAATTTTTGTAAGTGTAATAAGTAGCTTACAATGTTTTTTGCGGACGCATGTAGTGGTTGAATTTGATTATTATGGCAGTAATAAACAAATCTTTTCCATTTATTTGCGTAACAATGTCTTGTAGTAGGTTTCCTAGCTTGTTTAATGACCTCCATACATTCTTGTGTAAGGTCTAGATGTCCAAATTCTAAGACTTCAGGAGCCAGATTGCTAGAATGAGCGATGCTGGATTCGGGTGTCTGATCTGTTGTTTGTGTTGAGTTAACAGATCTGGTCTGTTTGGTAGTTTGATATGAGGTACTACTGACAGATCTAGTAGTGTTGTGTACCATGGTTGGCGAGCCCAAGTAGGTGCTACTAGTGTTAGTATGAGTTTGTTTTGACTCAAATTGTTTACTAGATAAGGAAGGAGTGGGAGAGGGGGAAAAGCTTAAGCAAATATCCCTGACCAACTCATCCATAACGCATTGCCCTTGGAGTGAGGGTGTGGATACCTGGACGCGAAGTTTTGGCATTTTGCATTTTCTTTTGTTGCAAATAGGTCTATTTGTGTGTGAAAGTGATCTGATTTGATGTAAAGATTCAGTGTTCTGAGGTCTAATATGGGTCTCAGTGTTTTGTCCTTTTTTGGAATTAGGAAATACAGGGAGTAAACACCTGTTCCTTTTTGATGGTTGGGTACTAGTTCTATTGCTTATTTTTGTAACAATGCTTGGATTTCTATTTGTAACAGATCCAAGTGTTGTTTGGACATGTTGTGTGCTCTTGAAGGCACATTTGGTGGTAATTGTCGGAATTCTATGCAATAACCATGTTGGATAATGGCTAGGACCCACGAGTCCGTAGTTATGTTTTGCCAATTTTGGTAATAATCTGTGAGTCTCACCCCAACAGGTGCTGTGTGTTGGGGGTTTGTGACGTTGGAGTCACTGTTTAGTTTGTGGGGTTTTTGAGCTTTGAAATTTCCCGTGTGGTTTAGGGAACTGTCCACCCCTATATTGTCCTCGAAAACCTCCTCTTTGGTATTGGCCTTGGTATGTGGGTCTGGCCTGTGAGGTGGAAGGTTTTGTGGCTTGGGCCGGAAACCCCCCTCTAAAGTGTGGCTTCATAAAAGTGCCTCTGCTCTGTGGGGAGTAGAGCATGCCCATGGCTGCACAGCCTGCTGGATCTCTGGCTTAAATCCGGAGGTGCGTAGCCATGCGTGTCTCCGAATGGTGACCGCCGTGTTTACTGTTCTGGCGGCTGTGTCTGCTGAGTCCATAGCCGATCTTATTTGGTTGTTGGAGATACTTTGGCCCTCCTCCACAACCTGTTGGGCACGCTTCTGAAACTATTTGGGAAGGTGTTCAATGAAATGTTGCATTTTGTCCCAATGTGCCCTGTCGTATCTTGCCAGTAGAGCTTGCGAATTGGCAATTCGCCATTGATTGGCTGCTTGTGCTGCCACCCTTTTGCCTGCTGCATCGAATTTCCGACTTTCTTTGTCGGGTGGTGGTGCATCCCCAGAAGTTTGTGAGTTTGCCCTTTTCCGGGCTGCTCCTACTACTACCGAATCAGGAGTTAGTTGTTGCGTAATGTAAACAGGGTCCGTAGGGGGAGGTTTATATTTCTTCTCCACCCTAGGTGTGATGGCTCTGCTTTTCACCGGGTCTTGAAACACCTGTTTGGCGTGTTTTAACATTCCTAGTAACATTGGCAAGCTTTGGTATTGGCTATGTGTTGATGACAGGGTATTGAATAAAAAATCATCTTCTATAGGCTCCGAATGTAATGCTACGTTATGGAAAGTAGCTGCCCTGGAAACCACCTGCATATAAGCAGTAGTGTCCTCTGGTGGTGATGGCCTTGCCGGGTAACAGTCCGGACTATTATCAGAGACTGGTGCATCGTACAGATCCCATGCATCTGGGTCATCTTGGCTCATCCCTGTGTGCGTTGGTGACTGCATCATTGGGGGTGTTGCTATTGGGGACAGATGTAGTGAGTGCAGTGGCGATGGCTGTGGAGTAAAATGTGGTGGTATTTTTTCTTTAGCCACCTTTGCTTTTGGCTGCATTTCCGTTTCATGGAATGCGAGCTTCGGCTTCATTTTAATTGGGGGAAGAGTTCTTATTTTCCCCGCGTCTTTTTGTATATGGAGCCTCCTCTGTGTACGGTCTGGCTCTCCCATCTCTAGTTCTTGTCCAAACTTGTGGCCTTGTAGTTGTGCGGAAAGGCCCTGTTCCTCCGTATAGGAGCTTTGTTTCGGCTCCGAGGCTGGGTGTTTTGGCACCGAAACCTTCTCAGCAGTCTTTTTAGGTTCCGAAGAAACCTTTTTTGATTTCGGGGTGCCGATGTCTCGGTGCCGAGTTTGGTCGGAGCCAGTATCTCGGTGCCGAGTATATTCTGAGCCGTTATCTCAACCAGAGTCGGATGTCTTCGGCTGCTGTTGCCCTTTTTCGGTGCCGATGCTTAGTCACCGTGTTTTCGGGTAAAGCCATGACCTGTCGGCGGTGGTGTCCCCTGGGCCTTCATGATTTTCAAGTGAGTTTTGGCTGGGGCTGGTTTACTCACGGTTTGTTGCCTCGTCGGCTGCTCACTCTCGGGATCGTCCGAGTCCGAATCTGGGATGGAGAATGTCTCCTCCTCTTCGACGTCTGGGTGTCCGGCCGGTGTCGACGCCATTTGAAGCCTTCGAGCTCTCCGGTCGTGCAGCGTCTTCTTGGACCGAAATGCCCGACAGGCCTTGCACGTACCCTCTTTGTGTTCGGGGGACAAACACAGGTTACAGACCAAATGTTGGTCTGTATAAGGATACTTAGCGTGGCATTTGGGGCAGAAGCGGAATGGGGTCCGTTCCATGAGCCTTGAAGATGCACGCGGTCGGGCCGACCAGGCCCCGTCGAGGAGTGGAAGCCCGAAGGGCTGCCGGAGCTCTTCTTTTCTTCGGTGTCGATGTGCTATGTCTAACCCGATACCGATCGCAAACAATACCGTCAAATTTTCCTTTTGTTAACGAACTTTTCCGAACCGAAATACGGAGCGAAGAGAAACACGTCCGAACCCGATGGCGGAAAAAACCCAATCTAAGATGGAGTCGACGCCCATGCGCAATGGACCCGAAAGGGGAGGAGTCCCTCGGTCTTGTGACTCGAAAATACTTCTTCGAGGAAAAACAACTTGTAACGCTCCGTGCCCAACACTAGATGGCAGGGTAATGCACAGCATGTGTATCTGCAGCTACACATGCCATCTAACATATATATATATATATATATATATATATATATATATATATATATATATATATATAAAGTCACAGACATGGTGGTCTACTGACCCCAGCAGGCCACCATCCCTGTGATGGCAACAATCCGTAATGGGTCGCACACTACAACCTACCTCATTAAAATTCATGAGGTAGGTCTAGTGCGCCCCCCATTACAAATCACTATTACAGACTTGCACATTTCAGTATATTATGGATTACTATTTCCTAATTGCGATTCACACAGAATCGCAATTACTAACTCATAATCCCTAAATTCGGAGCATATGGCTCTCGGTCTCTGCCAACAGTGGGCACTGACTTCTGATTGGTACTGTGCTTTTTCCCGTGCATTTTTTAAAATACATTTGTACTGTATTTTGTAATGATTGTGTTCTTATCATAACATCAAAACAAACTGAAGGAGGAGAGCCAAACAGAATGCACGTGTGCCAAAATGTACAAATCTTCAATAGTTTTTCACACTACTCCTGTAACAGCTATGTTGCCCTAGCATACAATTGACAAACATTTTTAAAAACGATCCTCCCTTAAGGTGTTTGAGTTCTGTGCCGTTTGCAGGGTTCATGAGCGTCTTGCATCAACCCCAAGCTATAGGGTTCCCTCCAGCATCCCCAGATTCTATGAAATTTACAGGGATAGCCCATACTATCATATGTAACCTTTTCTGCTGCCATGTAGAGGTCCATCACTCGTCTCCATTTTTGGATTGTGGGCACTTTTGGGGCCTCCGCAACTTCGTCACATCTCTTTTGGCTACAACCAAACCTAGGGCACTAAATAGGAGTTGGGAGTGTAGAGCATCAACATAATTCAAGATCCCCAACAGTATATATTTAGAATCCATTGGGAGGGTGATATCCAAAATGGCACTGAGTTCTCCTATTACCACCACCCAGTAAGCCTGTATGCAAGGACATCCCCATATTCCCCCTATGCTCCATTACACTGGGGACAAATTGGTGACGCAGCTTTACCCATACTGGGCAACCTGTATCTATCATAGTAGACCCTATGTGGGATCTTGAACAGAATCAGTCGCAATCGAGATTTTCTGACCACTTGCCTTCTTGTGAGCATTGTTGTGTGAGTCACGGAGAGGTCGAGCCTCAATTAAATTTATTTTTTCATGATTTGGAACTCCAAAGAGCTCCAAATGCACAAATAATTAATCAAATACAATACATAAAATGAGAATAACATTTACAACAAAATATGAAAGATGGGTTATCTGTGAAATTCAATACATCCAAGTTGCTGCCCAACAATCATGTATTACAATGTCATTGCCATAAAATGCTTTGATATATATATAAAGTGCATCAATCCTAAGAGAAGAACTTCTATAAAGTGTCTTCGAATCTCAACCCCTCTAGCCTGTTTCACAGTGAATGTCCTATAAAGTGCATTCTGATGTGCAAAAGAATAGTTAATTAGGAAAATACATTCTTATTACACCCACCAAATAATGACAAAATCAATATATATTTAGGAATGGTTAAAAAAAAAAACTAGAAAGTCCTAAATCAGAGTATTTCATTCAGTGACTTATACAATGATGCCAAAGCCTCTCTCGCTGAGTGAGTATAAAAATTCGACTAAAGCAGTTTCAGTTGTTTTCCTCAAAGTAGCTAAAGAGGGACAAACAAATAACACATGCTTAAAAGCCGTAAAAAATGGGCTATCTGTGAAATTCGATACTTCCAAATTGCTGCCCAGCAAACATGTATTACAATGTCCTTACCATACCATTCTTCAATATATAAAGTGCATCAGTACTAAGATAAATACTTCTATAAAGTGCCTTCGAGTCGCAATCTCGCTGGCTTATTTCGCAGTGTAATTCCAAAAAAGTGCATCGTAATGTGCAAAAGGATGGTTCTTATTACAACCACTAATGAATGATAAAATCAATAAATATTTAAGAAAGACTTAAAAAACTTAAAAGTCCTAAAACAGAATATTTCATTTGGTGGGTTATACATTGATTCCAAAAACTCTTTTGCTGAATGGATGTTAAAATTCAGATAAATCGGTTTCAGCCATTTGTTCTTCAATGTAGCTAAACAGGGACGAACAAATAACACATGCTTAAAGTTTGCACCCCAAACTGACAGAAATCACAGATGTTAGAAGATCCATCCCGATTGGCAATCTATCTAATCTCAACAAAATATAAAAGTGCCTCATCCCATGTGGTAGATTCCAGGATAGATATTGTTGGGAATGTTTAAAGATCACTGATTTAGTTAATGCCACAAGTCTCCTCTTTTGGCGACAGGACTCGACGACCAGCAAGAAACCTTTACCCCTAATAGCCTCTTTTAGGCTCTTTTAAAATAAAAGGGGCGGTTGAGATAAAATAAGGTCACAGTCAAACTCAAGCAGTTGCAAAGCAAGATTATAATTTCTAAAGAACTGAGATTTTTCCATTAGCGTACTAAAGATTTATTTGTATGCTAAATGTTTTAGAGTATATTCTGAACTGTGTACTATGCAAAAATCCCTCTGGACCACCGCTGCTAGGCCCTGTACATAAACGTTCTTAATACCAAATTCAAGCCTTATGTTCTGCCACAGATGCCAAGCTGTTACAGGAATCCACGTTTTTTAAAAGCCGCCCTTCTAGCTAATTGTAAAAACTCCCATTTGGAAATCTCTATACATTCTAGGGCATACAAAAAGGTGGCCAAGATCTTCGCTTGATAAACGGTCAGTAAATTAGTAAAATGACGCCGACCAACTGCATTAGAGAGAAAGCCTTACTGACATTATTACGTATATGATTTTGGTCGCTCAGTAAACAAGATGAGATTTCCTCAAGAAGCAATACGTTTTTACCCGTTCCAGCTTATGTTGACTCAGCGACCAACGGAAATTAATTTTTTACGTGATTTTTTTCCCTAAAAACCATACCACTTGAGACCTTAATGCATTAATTTTTAAGTGATGCTGCTCGGTGTAATAGCTTAGGGCAGCCAGGTGCCTATTTAAACCTTTCGGGTGAGGTCCATCACCAATAAATCATCAGCATATAAAAGGCAGGAGATCAGATGCCCTCTAAATTTGGGTGCAAAGCCTTCAGTGTTCTCTGAAATAGAAGGCAGATCATTGCTATATAGTGGGAAAAAAGCAGCCGCGCCAGCAGACAACCCTGCTTTAATCCATTTGTTGTCAGGAATTCTGAATACAGACCCTGCTCTGCACCTAAAAGAACTTTACACCAAGTGGAAGAGTGCAAGGCTAGGACAAAACGTAACAGATTTGCCAGGACACCCAACTTAAATAATTTCTTCCAAAGGATCTTGTGACCTACCCTGTCAAAAGCTATTGAGAAGTCTATAAATGAGGCATATACTACTCCACCCCTGATCTGCACATATTTTTCATTTAAAATTTGCTTTACTAAGATGTTATCTAGAGTATTGTGCTCCTTCCTGAAACCAGCTTGTTCCAAAGGAAGGATCGAATTTTCCTCAACCCAGGACGTTATGTGCGCAAGCATACTTTTGGTAAAAATCTTGCCAGCAGCATCCAACAGAGCTATTTGATGATAATTTATAGGTAAAGATTGATCACTCTTTTAATACAGGGGAACTATGACACTCCCAGCCCAAGACGCAGGGACTAAACCTTTTAAATAGCAGAGATAGAATACCAGGTAGAGAATCCTTGCCCAGAGCAAGGGCTCTTGTTTAATTATTGCCATAGCAACCTTGTCAGGGCCCATTGCTCCAGAAGCCCGCATCGACCTTATGAACCCCTCACCCTCAATCACTGAGTGGGGGCCATAACTATCGGATTCAGTCATACTACCTATTTAGAACAATGGTAGTGCACCGCCATAAATAATATCAAATGTCCAGTTCTTTAGTTTAAAATTATACAAATCTTCCTATCATTCAGGTCTCATGCATTGAATTTCTACCCTGAAACTTGTCTCTTCTGACTTTGTACCATTCTAATGAGGTGGGGTTAATGGTCTGACAGTCCCCGTGCTAGATATTCTGCCTGGACTTCCTACCCCACCTCTACGGAGATGCAAACACGTATTCTAACTGGGATTAAATCCTGTGTGCCCTGGAGAAGTAGGAGTAATGGCGATCTTGCACGTGTTTACGATGCCATAGGTCGGACAGCCCTAGGGTACGCAAAAACTGTACCAATGATGTGGCCTGTGAAGTGGCCGCCGAGGTCCCTGAAGGACTGAGTGCTGCTGATATTACATAATTGAAGCCCCCACTCACTATGTGTATGAAGGACTATGCCTCAAGAAGTATATTAGTGATCTTGGCAAGGATAGGGGTCTGCATTTGAGGCAGGGGATAGACACTCAAAAGGGTTATCTCCGTCCGTCCCCAGGTTTCATGTACCCCTACATATCTACCATGGGGAACACTCCACCTTTTTGCCACACCTCTGGACCAGGAAGTATACTTTGCATGTGACATGGTAGTGTATGCCACCCGCTCCAAGAACAGACAGTCCTAGTAGACCACTGTTGGGTTGCTCTGCCGATGGTTCATGGACTCAGTGTACATCGAGGGGGGGGGTGGAGAGTGAGTCACCAATGTTCCTAAAGTGCAAGGCCGGTGGCGGTCCAGCCAATGTTGATAAGTCAACTTGTGCCGGGCTATGTGCCCAGGTTATTTCTGTGCCAGAAAAGAGTACTGTTAATCCCTGGCAGTGGAGGAGAAAAACACATACCCTGGTGATTCAGAACTAGGGCAAGGCCCATGCCCTTACATCACTGTCTGGCAAGATGGTGGGCGAGATGAAATGGAACACTAACACCCCTCACACACACACCCACAACACCTGTGTCCTGCACTGGATCCTCAGGGGTATCCCCTTTATTGCCGCTGTTGCAATTTACCCCCTCTGGCTACAGGCCGCATCTCATTCCTCAAGAGGGGGAAGAGGAGAAGAGATCCACCTTGTTGCCCAACTGAACTTTCAATGAGAGGGATGGGGGAGGGGAGGAAATGAGGCCTCCTTCTGCCCTCCAAACACCATTGCCCCGTTCACTCACTTCACGCTGCAGTTTATTTTCACCAGCATCTTTGGGGCCAACCTCCCAGACCGATACTTGATACTGAGGTCCTAGTTGAAGGATTGTCACAGCCATAGCCTGTGAGTCGTTCTGCAGTGTCACCTCAGCTTGTGGAGTGCCCAGCTTTTCCTCTGAGAGGGATAAGGGAAGGCAGGGCACCTCTTCTTCACTCTGCTCTTTCCTGGCCCGGTTGCTCCAGCTCCTACAATTCAGGTCATGTCACGGCCACTCAGCCCCTGTAACCCGCAGGGCTCCAATAATGTGTTGATCGTTCTGCCTAACTCTGATGCGGAGCTGCAGCACCAATGGCAGGCATGAGGTGCCAGGACAAGCAGGTCTGCTCCACTATGGGTCATCAGGGGCCTCCGTCAGTCACTTGAATTCGGTCTCGAAAGCAGATCATGCCTCGTTCATCACCATCTTGCATGTCTGACCACAGCCTCTGATCAAACGGCCACACCAGCACTGTTTTATTTTCATTCATGGGGCATGGGTAAGCATTCTGCTGCCTAACATCGCCATCTCATGGCAGGGGTCAGGAATGTTAATCTGATGGCCATGATAGAGGCAGGATTTTGGTGGGATCGGTAACGTCATGGTAGAGCTCATGGAGAGCACAGGTATCCAGCCATGTTGCTGGCCACACCCCCATTTCCTGAGCATTTTTACTCAAAACTTAAAAAAAAATATATCTCTCTGTTTCCCCATATTAGGGTTTAAATATTTTGGAGTTATTTTCCTTATAAGATTTGTCATTACATTTGGTTGTGGGACTTTTATTCTGTTGTGTTTGCCTTGCTAAATGCTTTCCCCAATTTTCTTAAGCTAAGCTTGTCTGTTCTGTGACACAGCTACCTGGAATAGTGACAAAGTTAAAATTATTGAAACTTTGTGTTTAATAGGATTGTGGAAATATTGGGAAAGACTCACATCCTTCCCAAATAATAACCCATTTCCTTACAAGGGTAAACGTTTTGCCAGGGAAGCCAGGTCCCGCAGCATAAGAGCCAAAACTGTACTGTTCTAGAAACATTCAGAGGAGAAGTCAACTTTCTCCCTGAACAGCTGCTTGCCTTTGAAGGGACCAGCTTGGACATCCTGGATACTTGGGCCAAAAAACTGTTTCTCTCATGCAGTCATGAAAAGGCTAAAAGGGCCTCATTAAATGGTAGTTGGGACACCACATTTAAGAAGTAGCACTACTAAATCTGTCTGAATGTTTGACTTTAGTTTCAGAGAAGGTAGAGCTGGCTCTAATGCCTTTACTACCTTCCCATGCTAGAGTTGTAAATGAAATCTCCTATGCAGCAAGAGAAGAATGGTAAGGAATATTATCTTCTAGTGAAGTATCTAGGTCACGCACATTGCAACTCAAAACATAGTCCGGAATCAATATTATTTTGTGGTAGGAACATCATCAAAGTCCACATTAACGTTCTCTCTCGATACACAAATAATGTCATCCAACTTTGACAGCACTGTGGCTTCTATGTCTGGGTAGCATCAGGGCTGGTGCTAAAACAGGCTTCAAGTGAATGAGAGATAGTGCCTTACCAGGGTCTGACTTCGTCTTAGGCACCAGGGTTGAAACCTGTGCAGGCACAGCTTCGGGAGGCATTGAAGACTGGAGCTGCCAGAGTTGCCTAGCTGGCGAGATTGGATTCTCTCTTGGAGAGTGCCCAGAGAGTGGTGTAGCGGTCACAAAAAATTCCAGTGTAGCCAGGTAGAAGGCCTCAACCTGCATGGAGTTGGAAGACTTGTGTTGAAACTTTGGTCTCATATTGTTCAATGACAAAGTTTTGCCTATTGAGAAGGATGGTTTTGGGGAACAGTACTGCGATGGAGTGAGATCCTTTCCTTGAGGGTTTCTCATTTCTATAGCACTTTCTTGTGTTTTTTTGGGAAATTGTTTCCTGAAGAGTGATTTGTCTTTAAGATAAGGAGAACACTTGAGTTCCTTTACAGACCTTGACCTTCCCATTACCTAATGATCTTTTGATGTAGAGAGGCACAAGAGGTACATACTTCAGAGTTGTGTTTCAAAAATAGATAGCAAAAGCAGATGTCATAAGGATCCAAAAAATACATCTTCCTATGGTAGCTGCAACCAGATTTGAACCCGGAATCCTTTTGGGGAGACATCTGACCTAGTCGCTGTTGTCATGATGAGGAATTATGTCTGTGAGGCACTGAGACAGCACATGAATGATGCACAGAAAAACAAGAACTGACATCAGCAGTCCAGTTGGCACCTAACATACTCTGATGTTGCCATGTCCAGAGGTGGAGTAGTGGCTAGGGCCACATGGAGCTACCTGGCAGTACTGCAGAGACAATGAAGGGTAAAATGTTTACCAGACCGGTATGAAGACCAGAAGGAGAATTCATAAGGTGAGGAATCTGTAAGAAGTTATATTCTTCAGAAATAGCCTATGTGTTGTAATATATGACAGGAACTCTATTGAATTAGATCAAGACGACTTTATTGCAACAAACTCCTCCTTGCCATCTCCAACTGTCTTCTACCAACATTCCAATGTAAGCTCCCGGCCAGTCCATTCTCCTCAGAATTCTAAGGAGACTTACCATTGTACCATTGTACAATGGAGTGTACCATTGGTGAAACATATATATACAATTAGGCTGAATGGTTGTTTTAAAACTACTCCTATGCAATGATAACAAATGTAAACATTGGTTACCTATATACAAAAGTTGGTACTTAAAATTGATTTCAGGTTCATATCACTTCACAGGTTGTGTGCTTATAACACTATGTAAGCCCTTATGAACAACATTTTAATGTTTCACTTTCTGTTTCAATTTTAAATGTAAAGGGTACACAAAACTCCAACAAAGCAACCCAGCATTTCTACCTTTTAACTCGTCTTCTTCGAAAAGCCCGTTCTGAGAAACCTTTGCATTACTGGCGAAAGACTGATCTTCTTGAAATGTCTCTATGTGCTCTCCATTCATATAAATGTCGACCTGAAAGAATACAGCCCTGCATTTAGTCACCAGGTATTAGTTACACAGAGATTACTATAAATCTGAGAAATTAATCACCAATTTTTAAACTACTAATATACCAAGGTATATTATTTGTGGCATCTGGGTGGAGATTTTTCAGGATAAGATCAGTGAACACAGAACTTCCAAAGCTAATTTCAAATAGAGTCTGAACCCAGAGTACATAAATCTCATGTTATCCAAATAAGTGACTTAATGGAAGTTTCCTCTGCATATGAAGACAGTAACCTTGGGTAATTACCGAAGAAATTTAGGTAAATTCATAACAGCAAACCACAAGAATACATAAAAACAAAGTGTTGTAGCAGAAGAACAAGTCACTTATCTTCGGTGATGCCTTAGTTGGTAGAGACTCATAGTCACAGATTCCTTATGTTAGAATTATCCCCAGGTGTCAGACTGGACCTGGACATTTTTCATGAGCGGTACCCCTGTGCGCCGGTAGGTGGCGTTGCTTGGCTCCATGTGGCGTTGTCGGCAGTGTCTGCACCGAAAAAGACATGCGCAGTGTCTATATAGGTGCCACCCCGGCGCGCTGACATCAGATTCTTTTTGCGACTTTCAACACCAGGAGCGCAGAGCCACGAAGAACAATGACCACTGTTGTGTAAAACTAGGGTCCTGAAAAGAGAACAGCCGTGTCCCTAAAAATCCATTCGCAGAGTGGGGGAGAATAGGTGAGTCAGTAAGGAATCTGTGGCTAGAAAGAGACTCTGCCACATAAGGCGTTACAGAAGGTAGGTAACTTGTTCATCTGATAGACACATCTAGCTGCATATTACTTACCTTACAATACATACCCAAGCAATACTTCCCCGGAAGTGGGTCTGCAGGACAAATTCACACCAGAATGTCCTGCAGGACCGAATGGCAACTCCTGCTGGACTTGACTGTCCAGGCAGTAGTGCTGGGCGAACATGTGCAGAGAAGCCCACATTGCTGCCTGGCAGATGTCCAGGACCGGCACTCTGCGTGCTAACGCAGTGGTCACAGCCTTAACTCTGGTGGAATGAGCATGCAAACCCTCAGGGGCTTGCTTCTTGGCCAGTGCATAGCAGATTTTAATGTAGAACACGATCCATCGGTTCACTTCCGCACAGCCTTTCCCTTCTAGGCTCCAACATACCCTACGAAGAGTTGGTTGTCCACCCGGAAATCTTTTGTGCGGTCAAGGTAGAATCACAATGCTCTTTTTGGGTCCAGTCAATGGAGTCACTCCTCTTCCTTAGAGGGATGAGACAGAGCATAAAATGTAGGCAGGATGATGGGCTGGTCTGTCTGAAAGGAGTGACAATTTTTGGCAGAAAGGAAGCTCTTGTGTGAAGAACCAGTTTGTCTGGGAAGATGGTTAGGTACGGAGGCTTAGATGACAAGGCCTGGACCCTCCGGTCAGATGTTAATGTTACTAAGAAGGCCATCTTGATGGTAAGGAGCCTAAGAGGACCGGTATGTAGTAGCTTAAAGAAAGCGCATATCAGAAATATAAGTACAAGATTGAGGTCCCACTGAGGCATGATAAAGGGTGAAGGTGGAAACGTGCTAGAGACCTTTCAAAAACGTATTTACAAAAGGAAATTTTAAGAGGGATGGCTTATCCTGGAACTGCAGTAAGGTTGAGATGGCAGAAAGATAACCCTTTAAAATCCCAGAAGAAGAGCACTACTAAGCAAAAGAGAACAAAGTACACAGAAGGACCTGAGAAATGGGAGCAGAAAGAGGTGCATCTTGCTTTTCTGCACACCATGCCAGAAACTTGCCCCAGCAGCAGGGGTATACCAGCTGGGTGCAGGGACGACTGGCTGCCAAGGAAAGACTGCAGTCATCGGAGGGAAGGTCTAAGTCTGTCAACAGTCACCGCTCAACCACCAAGCATGAAGGCAGAGCATTGACAGGTTCGCATGTAGAACCCTCACCTGCTGCTGCAATAGAAGATCCTCCCAACGGGGCAGTCTGATCAGAAGACCAGTGGCCATGCTCAACAGATCAGAATACCTAACTCTTCGAGCCCAGTCCGGAACTATAAGTATGACTTGGGCCCAGTCATTTCTGAGTTTCTTGAGAATACTGGGCAGGAGTGTAATGGACGGAAAGGTGTACAGGAGGGCTGAGCTCTACTCAAGATAAAAAGCGTTTCTGAGCAAAAGCTGCCTTGGAAACTCCAGTGCACAGAACTGCTGACATTGCATGTTCTTGGCAGTGGTGAACAGATCAAACCAAGACTCTTTTGACTGCTGACCGAGACCTTGCACCACCCATGGATGGGGAGACTATTTGTGATTCACTAAGAATCTATGTCTGATTTCATCCACCCTGGCACTCAAAGTCTGCCAGGTATTGAACCACCAGGGATATGCGCTGATGATCCGCCCATGTTCAGAGGTGAAGGGCCTCTGAACATTGAGTCCACAACCCACCCCCTCTGCGTGTTGCAGTACCACGCGGCGGTGTGAACACCTGCACTAGCCTTCCCTTGATTGAGAGTAGAAACTCTTTCAATGCAAGGAGGGTAGCCCGGAGCTCCAGTAGGTTAATGTGGAGTCCCAATCCTGCCGGAGACCAGAGGCCTCTGATTTCCACCTCTCCTAGATGGCCACCCCATACCAAAAAATACACATCTGTCACCACTGACAGATCTGGTTGGGGAAGGGAGAGGGGTCTGCTGCTAACCAAATTGCAGTTTGTTAACCACCATTGCAGATCTTTTGCAGTTCCCTCCAAGATCTGGACCATATTGGAGATATTTCCCTGATGCTGTGCCCACTGGATCTTCAGGTCCAACTGCAGAGCTCACATATGCCAGCGGGCATGTGTCACAAGCAGGATACAGGAGGTCAAGAGGCTCAGCCTTCTCAGAGTCAGTCGCACTGAAACCCAAGATAGAGGCTGAAAAATTGGTATCAAAGCCTGAAAATCCTGGACTCACCATTTTGGATGATAAGTACAAAACTGCACTGTGCCCAGCACAGTTCAGATGAAAGAGAGAGTCTGAGAGGGAGTCAAGTCTGACTTCGGCACGTTAATAGTGAACACCAGTGAGTGCAGGTGGTCTGCTGTAGTCTACAGGTGGGAGACGGCTGCCTGGAATGAGCCCGCCTTCAACAGCCAGTCATCGAAATAGGGAAATACTGGTACCATTGATCTTCGCAGATGAGCTGCAACCACCACCATCACTTTGGGGAGCGCCTGAAAGGACCTGGGATGGCAAAAAGGGAACCCAGCAAACTGAAAGTGCTCGTGGCCCACCATGAACTGCAGTTAATGTTTGTGAGTAGGAAGGACGATAATGTGGAAATATGCGTTCTGCACGTCCAACACTACCATCCAGTCTCCCGCATCCAGGTCAGACAGGATTTCAGCGAGTGTAAGCATTTCAAATTTCGCCTTCTTGAGGATGGAATTGAGAGGGCACAGGTCTAGGATAGGATGAAGTCCTCCCTCACTTTTTGGGCACTAGAAAGAAGCAGGAATAGCAACTGCGACCTACTTCTGCTATTGGTATGCTCTCTATGGCTCTCCTGGGTAGCATGGGGGGAGAGGTAGTCATGGAGGGAGTAGCCCCTTCGGACAATCTAGAGAACTCATCAGTCTGTTGTTTTTGACCTCCAGTTATGCAGGTGATAGAGTAACCTGCCCCCTACTAGTCACCTATGATGTTTGGAGGGCAAACTGAAGAGGTTCAGAGGCTGCAGCTGCTGGGAGGGTGGTGGACTGGCCTGACCTCTAGCTGTCCAATCCACACTGTCTGGGGATACCGTGTCCTTGATCATGCTGAGGCTGGGGAGCTTGTATGTCGTGGTGGCTGGGCGGGTAAGGATGCAGCTGTATGCCCTTTCTATGGCCACAAAAGGAGTGAAAGGCAAACTGGGATTGGTGGGGGAGCATAGGTGGCTGTAGCTCTGCTATCTTGAGTATGCCTTGTCTCCGAAGAGACGGGAACCATCAAAGGGCATGTCCATAAGGGAGGCTTGGACATCCCCTGAAAAGCAAGTCGTTCTCAGCCAGGTGTGGCACTGTAAGGCCACTGAGAAAGAAACCACTCTGCCTAGCGAGTCGGTCGTGTCCAGCCCACATCTGATCGAGACCTAGCTGTATCCCTACCGTCTGTCTTAGCGTGGGAGAGTATGGCCTGAGCCTCCTCCAGGACCATGGACAGCATGTGCATAACTGAATCCCACAGCGCATGGGAGTACTTGCCCAAATAGCATGCTGTATTCATCCTACTGCAGCATCAGGCTGGTGGAAGAAAACATTTTCTTGCCTTAGGTGTCCAGCCTCTTAGGTTCCCTGTCTGGTGGGATGGTAGTGAATGGGCCAGGGAATACATGAGAGGTGGTAGCTTGGACCACCTACCTCTGTGGGATAGGGTGTTACATGAGGAAACTGGGGCCCCCTGGGTTGGGGCGATGGCAGCAGGCAATTGTTCAGTTCACTGAAGCACCTGTGCTCGGCTTCGACCAAGTCCCAAACAGGACGTCTGTAAGGGCTTCATTAAATAGGAGAAACAGTACAGAAGGGGTCACTCTCTGCTTAAGCACCTCTGTCAAGATGTTAATCTTTACTGCCACTGAGGGCAGGCTATGGTTCAAGAGCTCAGCCTCCTTTCTGACCGCCATAACAAAAGAAGGTCAATGCTCCGCAGCCACAGTAAGAGGCAATACCATGCCAGTATATGGGGACAGGTCCAGTGCACTGGGGTCTGCCAAGTCCTCACACCAGTCCAGGTTGGGGTCTAGGGGCTGGTATTCTTCAGGGTCCTGTGGCCTCTCTTAATCTTCTCCATTCCTAGCCTACAGAAATAGGGCTCAGGCTCCTGTTTGAAGGGTTTAGCTCCTTGTAGTAGTCGGGGATGAGAAAGGGGGACGGAGCAGCCAGGGGGTCCAGGGAGTGTCGAAATTGGGACTGGCATTGGGTGAGTTCAATATGGTATGACTGATGCCGGTCCGGATCTATCATTGAATCTAAGGGGCCCGACTGGTGCACGGGTCAAACCTGCCAACGGGAAACCAATAGGGGTCCGAAGGTGCGCCAGTAGAGACAGCCACTCAAATATGAGATGCATGGCCTCATAAAACTTGCTGAGTTGGGAGGGAGTTGCTCTGGCTCCTGGAAACCCAGGGAGGGGCAGAGCCGGCCAAGGCGCAGGCTCAACCATGAAGTCAGGCTTCAAATGACAAAGCTCCCTTGTCTCGTTGAACGACTTCATGACTTTGGCAAACGGTGTTAAGTTTAACACCAGTTTGATTTCTTGCTCTTTTTTATTTTTTGTGGGACTTACCTGAATGTCTAGACGACTTTGACTTCGCTGAAGGATGATGGCTGCAACTGATTATGGGACCTTACTGTTGAACGGGATCGAGACCGCCGGAGAGTCACACGTCGATCGGCAAGGAGCTTGAGGGATAGCTCCCTCAAGGCCTTGGGCTGCATGGCAGGCCAGTTGATGCAGGTCTTCGTGTCGTGGTCGTGCTATAGGATCCAGAGGCAACCAAGACAGCTCCATTACCGACATCTGTCGGTGGCAGGCACCACAGGGCTTGAAGCCATCTTTGAAAAGGGTCAGCCAAAAGTGATTGGGGGTAGCTCTCTTCGGATCTGGGCTGACTGGTGCAGAAAGAAAAGAACGGATGTCAGCGAGCTGGATGGGAGCCTACACAGGCACAGAGCATGTCACTTCTAGTATGCACGATGCCACATGGAGCCGAATGGTGCCATCTACCAGCACCCAGGGGTACTGTTCACAAAAAAATTCTGGATCTATTCCTGACCCCTGGGGTTAATTCTAAGATAATCTGCAGCTAGAAGTCTCTAGCAGATAGCCTTCTAGATAGTACAGAGGCTGGGATTGCTTCTAATGTCTGTACTCTAGCATGCAAAAAAAACATTCTTGGTCCCTATACTTACGGATTATCAATGA
Source organism: Pleurodeles waltl (assembly GCF_031143425.1). Lineage (NCBI taxonomy): Eukaryota > Metazoa > Chordata > Amphibia > Caudata > Salamandridae > Pleurodeles > Pleurodeles waltl. The sequence goes on along the minus strand of NC_090437.1, from coordinate 714,446,057 downwards.
AACTGTACAGCATAGAGAAAAATTGACTCTGAATAGCCCCTTGCTTTAGGTAACGCGCCACGCTGCCCGAGATCCAGAAGGGACTTATATATAGGCTTCTGACATGTTCCGAGAAGTCAGTAAGCACAAGGAGTGTATCTTCTACATATTTCCTATACATCTATTAAGCAGTAAATGTATAATAAGAACAGTAATAACATTAAAGCATTATCAAAGTTAAACAAAATAAAACTAAACTAGCAAAAAAATTCCATTCTGTTTTGAATGTTACATTAGATTCTACTGTAGTGAGGAATGTAACCAAACAACGTCATTAGTTTTGTCTGGGATAGCTGCTTGGAGCACCGGCCACCCACTCTAAGCATTCCTAGGGATGTACTCAATTTTTTTCATTCACAAGGAGTCCCAGCGAGTTCGTGTCCTCTCTCTATTGATCTTTGTGGGTACAGCACATGCTGGTGGCATACGCTCTTTTTAGCAGAGATCAATAGTGTGTCTAGACTTTTTTTTTGTATCTGTGTCACTGGTAGTGACACCTACAGCCCCAAAGGTTCCACTGTTATATGTATGATCTAAACCATGTGCTGACATTTCACTGTTGTATCAAGTGCGTGTACATGTCAAGTTTGTATAACACATGGATGGTGACCAGTGTGTGTATTAGTATGCCTGGGTAATAGAGGTGAGCAAGATCCATTATAAATGACCCTGGCCTGGCATAGGTCAAGACTGAGTTTAGGGAATGTACTCCCAGACAACGTAAGAATACTTAAACAAATGAATATTTCTAAGATATGGGAGCCTCAGGCTCCCATCAACACATTCTGGTGGGGGTTCCCACTATTTTGTGTTATGCCACTGAGGAGATCTAGACACTGAAGACAAGGATAATGGAGACAGGCCTACCTTTACAAATTGCACAAGGCCTTTTGTTAGAAAGGAAATGATGATTAATCTTCCTTAGCACTGCAATTTGGTGGGTGATTGGGATGAGGTGTGGGAGGGCAGTCTCTGATGTCAGATGTGACAAAGTTTCTAGGCAAGTGTAAGAAATTGGGTTTTTGGTTGAGGGTTGAATCCTGTTAGAAATGGGGTCTCTAGTTGGCAGTCAGTTTGCACTCTTTCCAAGCAGGGACCCGCACTCTAGTCAGGGTAAAGGAGTTACACTTCTAAGACAACCCCCGCTCACCACTTTGGAAGCTTGGCACAAGCAGTCAGGCTTATCTCAAAGGCAATGTGTAAAGTATTTGTACCAACACATACTGTAACACAGTGAAAACACAACAAAATGGACACCACATCAGTTTAGGATAATAACCAATATTTATCTAAATCAAACAAGACCAGAACAACAAAAATCAAACATACACAAGTCAAGATAAGAAATGTTTTAAAAGAATAGATTCTTACTCCATAGAAAACAATGGAAACGTTGTTACACAAAGTACATGGTTTGCATAAAAAATAAAGCCGCACAGGTGAGCGTTCGGCCGGAGAAGTCAGCGATGAGTCGATTCCTTACTCGCAAGCGAGGCTGTGCATCATTTCTTCTCCAGTCGGGTAGGCGATGCAACATTTTTCTCTCCCACAAGAGAATGATCTCTCAATTTCCAGACGGGGCATTTCAGATCTGCGCAGGTTCACAATGATTTTGACGCCCAGCGGTGTGTGTGAAATCTGGCTGCACCTTGATGGAAAACCGCAATGGTTGGGGTTTGCGTCGTTCATAGCAGCCGCAAGCGGGTGTTGCATCGTTTTTCCAGCCGTGATACAGGTGATGCATCGATTTTCCAGCTGCGATGCAGGTGGTAAGTCAATTTCAGCTGCTAGGCGGGTGGCGGGTCGTTTTTACAGACGTGTTGCATCAAAAGATTCCCCACATAGCTCTCTTTGCGTGGAATTTAGTCCTTGTTCTACCAGCTTCACCTTTAACATACACTGCACCCTGCCCATGGGGCTAACTAGGGCCTACCTTAGGGGAGCCTTACAAAAAGGGAAGGTTTGGGTCTGGCAAGTGGGTACACTTGCCAGGTTGAATTGGCAGTATAAGGCTGTACACACAGACACTACAGTGGCATGTATGAGACATGTTTACAGGGCTACTCGTCTGGGTGCCACGATCAGTGCTGCTGGCACACTAGCAGCGTTAGATTTACAGGCCCTGGGCACCTCCAGTGCACTTTATTAGTGACTTACTAGTAAATCAATTATGCAAATCATGGATAAACCAATCATCAATACTGTTAGAAATGGGGGGTTTGGTTGGCAGTCAGGTTAGCACCTGTCCAAGAAACTACCCTCTCTCTAGTCACGGTAAGTCACACACAATCTAAATTATCCTTTGCCCGCCATCTGGTAGCTTGGCACTGAGCAGTCAGGCTTGACTTAGAAGGCAATGTGTAAAGTATTTGTGCAATAAATCATGCAATAACCCCGTATAAACACCACAAAAATACACCACACAGGTTTAGAAAAATATAGAATATTTATCTGGATAAAATAAGGTAAAAATAATCAAGATTTGATAAGTACACATTGAAATATCACTCTTGAAAATGATGAAAGTAGTCTTTAGTTCTTAAAAGCATCAAGTATCTCTTGCAAGCACAAAGTACCTGGTTTACGTCTAAATTATCCGCACGGGACGGCAGAGGAGAAGATGCGTGGGAAAAGGGGAGGTGTGTGTCGGTTTCTCTGGGCGCACACAGACGATGGGTCAATGCTTCTTCACGCAACAAGGGCTCTGCGTCGATTTCCAGTGCGCAGACTTGGATCCTCTTCGGGTTGCAGGGTATTTGGACGCCCCGGGGACGATGCAGAGAAATCCTAGGCGTGCGAAACGAAGTCATAGGAGCTGGATCGATCCAGTGGGTGATGCAGGGAAATGTCTGTCACACGGCAGGCGCTGCGTCGATTCTTCTCTAAGGATGTCGGGCTGCGACGTTCTGGGTTTGGCTATGCGTCGATCCAGTGGGCAGTGCGTTGAACTTCCGGTTGCAAAGCTGGCACTGCGTCAATCTCCACTCGGGGAGCCAGGCTGCATCGTTCCGGCTCGGCATGCAGTGATTTTCTCACCGCGATGTAGGCTGTACGTTGATTCCGGCACGCTGTGCGTTGATTTTTCGCTGCACAGGGAATTATTTGCACAGATGAAGTCTTTTTGGCTCTGAGACTACAGAAAACAGGAGGCAGGCTCAATCCAAGCCCTTGGAGAGCACTTCTCAGTAGAGCCAGGGGGCAGCAAGGCAGCAGGGTAACAGCAAGGCAGCAGTCCTTTTCAGCAAAGCAGTCAGGTGGGTCCTTTGGACAGCCAGGCAGCTTCTCCTGGCAGGTTGCAGGTTCTGGTTCAGTGTTTCTTTCCCAGTGGCATCTTGTCCAGAAGTGTTTGAGTTGGTAGGGTCAGTGACCCAGTTTATATACCCAAATGTGCCTTTGAAGTAGGAAAGACTTCAAAGAGTGGCTTAGAAGTGCTCAAGGTCCCCTTTCAGTTCCATCCTGTCTGCCAGGGTCCCAGTAGGGGGTTTGGCAGTCCATTGTGTGAGGCAGGCCACTGTCCTTTGACATGTAAATGTCAGGCCCTCCACCTTCCCAGCACAGGAAGACCCATTCAGTATCCAGATGTGTGCAGTTGTGACTGAGCATCCTATGATTGGGGTTGTCTTGAATGAAATGCACAAGGGTGCTCTCTACTAACCCAGCCAGACGTGAATTGTAAGTCACAGAAGGATTTAAGTGTAGAGAAATGCTCACTTTCTTAAATCCAACTTCACCAGTAAGAAGGATTTTGTAGTACCATTCTGGCCATACTAAATATGACCTTGTTACTCCTTTCAGATCAGAATCTACCTCTCAAACCGTATATGAGAGTAGCCCTAATGCTAGCCTATGAAAAGAGCAGGGCTCACAGCAGTGTAAAATTAATTTAGGAATTTTACACTACCAGGACATATAAGTTACAAAGGGACATGTCCTACCTTTTCCCTACATAGCACCCTGCCTAAGGATTACCTAGGGCCTACCGTAGGGGTGACTTATATGTAGAAAAAGGGGAGTTTTAAGGCTTGGCAAATACGTTTAAATGCCAAGTCGAATTGGCAGTGGAACTGCACACACAGGTCTTGCAATGGCAGGACTGAGACATGGTTAGGGCTACTTATGTGGGTGGCATAATCAGTGCTGTAGGCCCACTAGTAGCATTTAATCTACAGGCCCTGGGCTCATGTAGTTCACTTTTACTAGGGACTTATAAGTAAATAAAAGAAGCCACTTGGGTAAGAGCCAGTGTCACCATGTTTTAAGGGAGAAAGAATATGCACTTTAGCACTGGTTAGCAGTGGTAAAATGTGCAGAGTCCTAAAACCAGTAAAACAGTGTACAAAAGTGGAGAGAGGCAGGCAAAACGTTGAGGATGACCAACCTAAGGCTATCATGTCTAACAAATACAATTTACACAGAGAGTATATGCACTTTAGCACTGGTTAGCAGTGGTAAAGTGCCCAGAGTCCTAAAACCAACACAAATTGGTCAGAAAGAGTAGGAGGAAGGAGGCAAAAACTTTGGGGATGACCCTGAAGAAGGGGCAGCTCCAATACAACCCTCCACCATCCTAAAGCCAGGGGAGACCAATCTATAACTTTATGGAATTCCCTGATTAGGGCGATAGAACATGGACCCTGGCACACAACAGCAAGGGCATGTTACAGTTCTAAACCTTCCGGAATCCAGTTGGATCCCTCTGTCCATACTCTCAGGGCACACTAAGCCAACCCATGGGGAAACTCTCTACTCACCTGCTGATACCATCGGTGCAGCACTGATTCTTGCTTTGCTCACAGATGTATCCCAGTGGGCATACAGAACCACCATGGGCAATACGTTGTGTGACTCCTGCCCCCCTACCCCACACCCTGGGGCAACTCTTTCCACCAGGACAGCAAGCCACAGTGGCTACTGACAGCTGTCAGGGATGAGAGCCAGGCCCCATGCCTTTCAGGCATAAGCACTTTAGCAGTGGTAAAGTGGCCAGAGTCCTAAACAAAAAAAGTAGAAAGAAGGAGGCAAAAAGTTTTGGGATGACCATGCAAAAAGGGACAAGTCCAACAAAGCCCTACTCAATAATGAACCACATCCTTGTCAGGGTGAAATCACAAGAAAACCGTACATTATCTTGTGCTAAATCCTTGGGTAGCTTGGCACAGAACAATCAGGCTTAATTCAGGGGCAATGTGTCAATTATTTGTGCACCACTTTAAACAGTAACATAATGAAAACACACCACAAAAGGCTCCTATAACAATTCAGAAAAATAGAGCAATTTTTAATAAATAAAACAAGACCAAAAACAGCAAAAATCCAATCATTACTGGAGAGATGCAGGTTTAAAGATTCTAGTGAAAATAGCGCCAAAAAGTCCAAAACGCCAACTGTGGTTATCTGGGCGAGCCGGATTGGGTCAAAGTCACAAGTTCAGACCGTCCTTTATGGAGCGTGGGCTAAACTCAGGGACCCAGTTAGACCCGCTGAACAAAGTACCTTAGGTCCTGGTTGTGGAGCGTTGAGAGAGTCTGCGTCGAAGATGCGTCACACAGCCAAAGGGAAGCGTTGACTCTGCAATGCGGTAAGGCTACGGTGTGAGGTCCTGCAATGTCGAGGGTCACATCATTGAGGGCTTTGCGATGCGAAGTCCCACGTCGAGGATGCATTGCACATTCCGGCGATGCTTTGGTTTCGAGGAGCTACAAGCCTGTGATGTTGAGTGTGGTGTCATTGTCGAGGCTGCTGTTGACGAGGTGTGAGAGGGCCTGTGCTGAGGACACATTGTGCACCAGCAGTTCTGATGAGGCAAAAGGCTGCGATGCGGGTCTTTGCAATGGATTTGATCCACACAGCAGCAGTGTTCCATAGGTTCTCCTCTGGATTGCGTCGCTCAGCAGAGGTGATGCGTTGCTGTAGCTGGATCTACAGATGCTGGCAGAGCACATTAGGCCCACTTCTAAGAGTTCAGGACTGGGGTGGGTTCAAGGTTGTTGGACAGTGGCGTAACAAACCTCAGAGCCCCCCCCCCTTTGCAAAGTAAGGGGAGGGGGCCACAATTATCGATTTCCCTAGCTACCTTGCCCCTGTATTTATCTCATACCACAAGGTACACTCGTTGAAAAACCGATACTCAAATAGTTTACTGGACTGGTATTAATCATTTTTCTCAAAAATAAACCCTTTCCATCTAGATGAGTTTTTTTAGTATCACAATCCCACCTTGCTTCAGAGACATTTCTGTCCAGAGAAGAACACCTAAAGCATCACAACCTTGAACACTGTAAGGGTATACCACTGTAATGGCTGGAAACAGTTATGCATCTTATCACAGTAAGGCAGGTCTGTAAATAAAGCATTTACCATCCCGAGAGCTGTGTGGTTATACTATGGTATGTTATTTCACGATAAGCAAATATCCAAAAAATGTGTTATCCTCGGGGCTGCCTGCTTTTAGCCAAATATTACCACTATGTGTGCCATATATTAATTTTGGACATGATGCACGCCATACAAAGAGTTTCGTAAACTTATCTCTGTATGTCCTAGGAATAGGCCGTATATTATCTGGGCGTACATCAGTAATCATATGGTGTCTACGGAAAAGGCATACATTAGGACAAGATAAGTCTGTGAGCGCCATAGTTATACCCCCGACAGGTTCTGGATTTGGACTGCATACAATTTCTAGGTAGGTGCGTGAATAGCCACAGCTTTTGGAATCCGATGAGCTGACAGTATTGACACAAGCGCAACATGAGAGCTCTGTTCACATTCTTTTAGAAGCAAACACAAAATCACTCTCCCAGTCTTCCATCACCTCTCTTCCGTCACCTTTTATTCAGAACATCTCCATCTGGGGTCCATTTCATTCTAAAATAAGAGAAACATTTTGCTTCCCAACTGCTAACTACAAAATGCAAGGAAACAGTGTCTTAAATAAAATGAAAACAAAAGCAAGGAATCCAAAGGCACTGCCTCATGTAACATGTGACTGAACTCATCAGCCTTCCCATCAAGCCTGGTCTTAATACTTTGCTATTGGGGATAGGATGCACTCATTACCTATCTGGGAACTCACATAAAGCCTTTACTGCAGTTTAATTAAGTGCAGGTGCCCAAAAAGTCGCAGGAGGATTCTACTCACTTCCTAAACTGGTGCCATACACTACGTTCATGGACAATGGCCAAAGTTGGAGTGCAGTGATAGAGCAAGCCTTCCTCAAGAGAGTTTGGGAGGAGGTTCTCATCCAATGAACATTTTGAAAGAATTGGGTCAAATAGTGCATTTTATATCATCGTTTTCACTTTAAATTGGTAAAACATTATAGACTCTGAAAGAGCAATTTGAGGCTGAAACATTTTATTTGCTTTAATCTACAAGCTTTGTGACTTGCAGAGCATACTTTTTTTTAAAAAGACGTGATGCTGTGAGTCAGTCAGCTTTGCACGTTTGCACACAGCTACCTGCAACATAAGCATTTGTTTCTATCAATGGCACAATCAACAGTAGACATACTAGAATGTGAACTAGCCCTGATAATGAATGCTGCTTCCTTAATAGAAACGGAGAACTAGCTCATGAGCAGCCACAAACTAAAGTATCCTCAACCAAACATTTAAATCCTGTTTTAACAGGTTTTTTTGCTTGAACCATTCAAATTTACAGTGCAGTTTAATGCATTTTAATTTAAAATACAAATTGGACCTCAACTTCTAGGGTGACCAGTTAAAGTCAACCTTCTCACATCACCTCTTTAGCTCTGTATCTTCTTGACACTCGCTCACACGCCTGCCCACTACTGCTTTCTATCAGTTTCACAACAGCTCTTCACTTTCCTACCCGTAAATCATTTGCATGCTCATTTTAATTTGCTAAATAACTACCATCTTCCCAGTCTTGTACCTCACATTGAGCACACTGTTGCTTACATATTTCTGAAGCAATACAACTCTTTTTCCCTTCAATATCTCTTTTCATCACCTGTCAGATAGGTGACTGTCAAAAGACCTTTACATTCCTGCCCATGTCCCTTCCACCTCTAAAGAAAACCTCTAGTAACAATTTACCCTGTAAATATTTCCATCCAGTTACCTTCATACTACATATGTGGCTTTAGGATCTACAAGGGTGCACTGATTCAACGTGATGCCATCTGACGTTTCACAGCTCACTCGTGCTCGCTTTGGGCTGGGCCAATATGAAGCCGCATTTCTGACCGCACGGCTGCACGCCATCATACATACTCCCTGCCCTGAAAAATAGTCTGCACTATAAAATGTTGCACACTCATCCCTGACGTGTGAAACAGAAACCTTTTTACTGTGTGATGGTGAGTAATTGTGCACCAGGAGCAGCCTGCAATCATGGCACAGTACACCCCCAAGCGGTCCTTTGCTAGTGCTTCGAACACTGACAGAGTAGGAAACGCTATCAGATATGCTTCTTTCCCTCAAGAGTGTGCATTCAGCACTGAAGATATGACAGCCTGTTTCTGCTTCATAGCTGGCAACACCACACAAGGTAAGAAAATATTTATTTCAGTACAACTTCAGACAAGACTTGTGGAGTGGGCAAGTGTCTCAAACTCAGCACACTGTTAGAATGAGTACATATGCATGGAATCAGGGCCCAGATATATTCAACAGAATTACCTCTCCGCATAATCCAGGCTGCTGTGCAGAGATCACAGAAAGAGGCAAAGAGAATACAACCAACGAAAACACTCCACAACAAGTTCTGGCACTTTTTTTTGCAGTTTTATAAAGTGTGATCTCGGCCTGAAGGTATTGGAGCACCTTGTACGAGGTACCAGTTGCGTTATAAAAGGACACAAGTTGAGATTAAGTGATTTGCCTCAAACCACAGGATGGCGAGGCCATACCGACACTTGAACCTAGTTCCCAAGCTGGCAGCTCGGGGAGTTACGCCAATTGAGGACTGTTTAAAAGTTGGGTATAATCTTGCCGGAGATGTTCATAATATTGGTGAGCTACAGTCCGTTTGTATTAATCCTTCTTTTTTACTTCGTTTCCTATGCAATCATCTTACAGAATATTTTTACATAATGTACTATTACGAAAATAAATCTGGCAAAATGATTGTATTTAGGGGAAATTAAAATAAACAGGGAGCACAGCACACATTCAATTCATTTGCACTAATTACCCAAATTAGCAAAATCATTTCTTTTCACTTTTGATTGTGAATATGTACTTGTTGCAGACAGGTCATCACCATTGGTAGGCTTGATACCGAGCTATGTGTGTGCCTTTAGGGAGGGGTCAGCTACAGTGATCATGCAAGCAGGCTCTGAGGGTGCCATGCGTGGGCGGTGCAGAGAGGTCTTGCTGTAGGGTCTCACTGAAAGGGGCAGCTATAATGGGTTTTGACGCCAAACAGCACATGTTTAAAGGGTTACTTAAGTGAGTGATAGGCCTACTTGTAGACTTTAATTCAAAGTCCCTGTGTACATGCAGTACCACATTACTAGGGACTTAAAATTAAATCAAATATACCAATTGGTGATAAGCCAATGTTACCATGTTTTAAGGAGTGAGCACATGCACTTCAGCACTGGTTAGCAGTGGTAAAGTGTTCAGAGCCTTAGGCCAGTAAAAATGAGATCAGCAAAAATGGAAAAGGAAGGCAAAATGTTTGGGGGAAGGCCCTCAAAGGCTGACGGGTCCAACAGTGAGACCTGAACTGTTTTCTGCCCATGATCAGTCCTTCACTTGGGCTGATAACAGCTGGGTGCGGAAGACACACATCTCTTTGCACTCTGTACTGGGGACAGCCCGAGGGCTACTTGCTGTGTGGAAGATCAATCTGTACAAAGGCGGTGCCTGCAGAGCAGCTTGTGGAGTCTTGAAAGATGGATCACCCTAAACCGGTTCTACAATTTAAGACAGTGAAGCCACATCCTCTGTCCAAAAGTTGTGTCCAAAAGTGGGACTCAAAAACACTCATTTTTTTAAATTTTATGTCCATTATGACTAGGAAACAGAGTGTCCACTGAATCATTAAAGAACTGTTATACAACCAGGGCTGCTGCTTGCCTGACAGCCAGTCTCCCAGAGAGGAGGGGACATCACCTGAAGTATGTACTTTCAACTGGAGGAACTGAGAGTCTGCCCTGAAGAACCTAGAAGCATGTCTGCCTGTTGAGACAGGGAAACAGTCTGCCTGGCCCTGCAGGGAGGAGAGCTGGTCCATGAGAAGTGAGGCTCAATGAGTCCTCGTGGTGACGCCACAGAAAGGGGACTGGAGGAGAATAAGCTGGGAGGGCCTGTGTGCCCTGACGATCCCTTAGTCTCCCATTCTAGTTCCTGGTAGGAACCGCAACCCAGTGATCTTTGTGAGCATAGTTGAGCCTAAAACTGCATAATTGCTGCAGGCCTGGATGTAGGCTGCAAATGTACAACTGCCTTTGGCTTTGACAAGGGCTATACCTGCATTATTGTCATAGGCCCAGACTAGGATTGCAATTATGAGTAAAGTAGGTTTGGACAGGGTCTACAACTGCCACGATCAAAATAGGCCCACTCAGGTCTGTGCCTATCGCTGGCCCCATCGGAACTGCAACTACTGTGACCACATTCAGTCCGACCCCAGCTGAGTCTGTGTTTGTGAAAGACATGGTCATATCAGTGCAGCTGTTTGGAGACTACCCTGGCTGGGACTGTACCAGCACCAGTGCCTGAGATCCACAAACAGACTGGATGGGTGAGGCTGTTATTTGACTTCCTTCGACACCCAGGGAATTATCAGCACTCCTCAGCCTTCGCAGCAGACATGGGGAATGGCTGCTCTTCCGAACCAGAAGCAAAAGAGGACTCAAAACATGCCACCATTTTTAAAGGGGGTAAAATAAAGAAAATGAATACACATTTGAATGCTGGCCTGAGAAATGGACCTAAAACTAAATTACGCTATTGCCTCAGTTCTTGAGAAGTAGGAACTAAGAGCTAAGGGGTCATAAAGGAAGGACAAGCACAGAGTGGCAAGAAGGTGTATCACCCTTACAGGAGAACTGCCCTCAGAGACAGTAACTTCTGTGACTATTTTGGTTCTGTAGTATTTAGTATCACTGTGTGATGCCCGTGTGATTAAAGTACTTTCCTTCCTGAAAAGAACTGGGCTGTACATCTTGTTTATTGAGCTGTTGATTAATTGAGCTTGAGCACCCCATAATACCTCTGAGAAGGCTATGACTCCTCATAAGCGATACCCTGAGAGTCAAGTGCAGCATGGTTGCACTGATGCATGTGCCAGGCCATGACCACTGGCCGACGCCAGGGAGGCGTTTTAAAAATCTTGCATTGGAGGATATTTTTTGTAAACTTAATACCCTTTGTGACAATAGCATGCCGTGAGGCCCCCAGGGATTATATGTTTTTAAAAAAATTAAAAAAAGAAAAAAGAAAAATGAAATCGGCGGGGGCTGCACGTGAGCAGGGCTGACCCCCTGTGGGGAAATTTTCTTTTAAAAGATGTGTGGTTTCCCTGGGGCCATGATTGCCCTCCTAGGAAAACCACACAACTATTAATATACACCCCTCCACATATATATATATATATATATAGAAAGAGACTATATATATTATATATCTATATACATAAATATATATAGAAAGAGACTATATAGAGTGAGAGAAATCGCTCTCTCATACATATGAAATGTGAGAAAAATGTGTTTTTTAGATAAATTGTGAGGTTTGCAAAGGATTCTGGGTAAACGAACCTGGTGAGAGCCCCACAAGTCACCCCGTTCTGGATTCCCCCAAAAATTTATAGGTTTGCTAGGTTTCCCTGGGTGACGGCTGAGTGAGATGCCAAAATTCAGAGCTAGGCACTATGCCAAAACCATTTTTATCAGAAGACTTGAGGGAGCTCAGAATAGAAGAACAAGTGTTATTGCCAATTGTCTTTCTCTACATTTGTGCCTTCAAACTGTAAGAGTATGTGTAAAAAATAAGTCATTTTGAGAAATGCCCTATAATTCACATGCTAGTACGTACGGGTACCCCTGAATTCAAAGATGTAAAATTAACCACTGCTTCTAAACTCAAAATCCTGTGCCCATTTCGGGCATACATAGGTTTCTTTGATACCTGTTTTTTACTTTTTATATTTTACCAAATGAATTGTTATATACCCGGTATACAATGAAAACCCATTGCAAAGTGTATCTCATTTATTGGCTCTGGGTACCTTAGTTTCTTGATGAACCTACAAGCCCTATATATCCCCACAATCAGAGGAGTCCAGCAGACGCAACAGTATATTGCTTTCAAAAGCTGCCATAGTTGGAAAAGGTTACAGAAGAAAAAGTAGACAGAAATGGCTGTTTTTTCCAACTCAATTTGAATATTTTTTTTATTTCAACTGTAATTTTCTATAGGAAAACCTTGAAAGATCTACAAAAATGACCCCTTGCTGAATTCAGAATTTTGGCTACTTTTCAGAAATGTTTAGCTGTCCAGGTTCCACCATTGGTTTCACACCCATTTCTATCACTAACTGGAAGGAGAGTGAAAGCACAAAATATAGTAACAAGCATTTGCAATGCAATGGGTCTCGCGTTTACTCGAGTGCAAGCTAGTAACGTTGTAAACTCCTAACCAGATTTTTCTTGCCACATAAACTGAAAAGTAAAACAGTTTCACATAAGCGAGTCGACGGCCACCATGAGAGAAAGCAAACACACAAAAGGAAACAGAAGTTCGCTTGCAGTAAAACGTATTGGCAAAAGTGCAATTATCCATGTAACCGGAAAAAGTGCAATTATCCATGCAACCGGCAAAAGTGCAATTATCAATGTAACTGGCAAAAGTGCAAATATCCATGTAACAGGGTCGATGTCTACTACTGCCCAGCGAGATTGCGCTGCCTGCAAAATAAAGAGAAAAATAGTGTCCCGGTAAATTGCCAAAAAAAATGTGTTTTTCTGATTCAAGTCCATCTATTCCTGAAAGCTGGGAAGATGGTGATTTTAGCACCGCAAACTATTTGTTGATCCCATTTGCAGGGAAAAATAACAGATGCTTTCTTCTGCAGCACTTTTTCCCATTACCCTCCCCCCCACAAAAAAAATGTTAGCTGTATTTTGGCTAATTTCGTGTTCTCCTCCAGGAGAACCCAGAAACCTTGGGTACCTTTAGAATCCCCAGCATGTTGGAAACAAGCATTTGCAATGCAACGGGTCACACGTTTTCTCATGTTAGAGCTGATCACGTTGTAAACTCCTAACCTGACTTTTCATCTATCGGCAAAAGTGCTTTTATGTACGTAACCTGAAAAAGTGAAATTAACTGTGTAAAGCGCTCGACTTCTGCCAAGTGAAATCGCGCTAGGAAAATAGAGAAAAAGTAGTCCACGATCCGACAGAAAAAAGAGGAGGGCTAGCCACCAGAAAAGGCATGACGTATGCATGCCTTCGAGTAATGAAAGCAAGAAGATTTTACTAGGCAAGCCCACGAACCCATGAAAAACACTAACGTGACGTCGACAGGGCTCCGAGCCCTTTTCTAATACCAAAAGCGCCTTGCTGCGATACACATGCGCGAGCACATGCAACGCAGGCTCAACCCTAAAAAGGACGCAAATTTGGGTTAGATAGCTTAATTGGGGTGGTGTTAGGCGGCAGGGGGTTGAGGGGTTGGGGGGGCTCAGCAGGTATGGGGTTAAAAAATGATGTTAGGTTATGTTATCAGGATTTGATGGACTGTTGTGAGAAAATGCAAAGGTCCAGAAAAATCTGTCATGAGTTGCTCCATAAAACAAATTACAGAAAAAAAGATGGCTGATTGCAGACACAAGAAATTCATGGACGAAAACGGCTTAGATGAAGGTGCTGGAGTGACAGAATCAAACCCTGCCTGTCACAATATGCAACATGAGGTGAAATTAGGAATTATCTATTGACAAGTATGACTACAGAGTCACTCAAAAAAATATGTCCAGCATTTCTATTTCACGAAAAGTCACGTATAATGCTTGCAAATGTCTGTATGCTGTTCACAAACATTTTATTCTCCTACAATTTTCTGACAATGGTGTGAGGTCAAGCAGGAAGGTCTGAAAGCATTCCTCTTTGAAGAAAGAGTAGAACCGGTACTACAGCACCAACATTAAGACAAATGAGCATGAATTCATAAAAAAACTCAGTATGGTGGTGCTACAATATTTAAAATTCCACTTAAAAATGTTTTTTAAACATGGCCAAATTCAGAGCATAGGATGTTAAAAAAACGTAAAGTAGTTGCAGTAGACTCAAAATATGAGTTCGTGTGCAGCACATAGCAGTGTAGTTACTTGAGCAGTGGCCTTAAGACATTTCAAATTCTAAAACCCAGGAGAAGAGGTAAAAATGACATCCTTTATTTGTTAAGAAATGCTAACACCTTTGCAAGTTGATCAAAGTGACAGACAGGAATGTTCACTTATGGTCAGGTGATGTCAAAGAATGATTTTTTGATTCTGCAGTAGTAGTGATACACCACATCACATACGGGTCAGACCAGTAACGTAGCCTTGAGAGCACATTTTATTTCTGGGATCAAAAAGATACAGTCTGAGTAAACTGCTGTAGTATTGAAGAAGAATGTACATAGCTTTGGTAATTCTCTTTCTGATGGGTAATCCAACTGCAGATTCCTCACCTTGTGAAAATTCCCCAGGTGTCAGACTGGTCCTGGAAACTTTAAAGCAGTACTCTTATGCACTGGTTGGTGTGTGGCTCTGCACCAACGTTGTTCTGCTCCAAAAGTGGCAAGCAGAGGAGCATATAAGCACCACCCATGCGCACGTATGCTAGTGGCTTTCTTAGACTTGTCTCTGCCCTCTAACATAGAGCCCATTAGCAAACTGGTGTGACGAGTGTGCAGATCTCTAGATTTAGATTGAGATATTTTTAGATGGAAAAGCATCCAGTTCACAGGAGGTAAGTGAGGGGGGCAGTGAGGAATCTGCAGTTAGATAGAGTGTCCACCAGAAAGAGCGTTATTGAAGACCAGTAACTTGTTTTTCTGATGGATACTTCTAACCACATACTCCTCAATTAGTTAACAGATACCATACCAGTACCTCCCCAGGTGGTGCGTGTGTGAACCGGCTCATACCAAACAGCCCTGCAGGGCAGAGAGGGCAAAATGCTCATCTTGACAGACCTAACTGCCAAGGCAGTAGTGCTCTATGAACATCTGTACTGGTGCTCATGTAATGGCCTCACAAATACCCAGGACAGGAACTCCACGTGCCAAAGCAGTGGTAGCAGCTCTGGCTCCAGGCCCGGGAAAGGCTGCTTCTTGGTCAATGCATAGCAGATCTTAATGCACAGCACAATTTGTCAAGAGGTGGTCAGATTCAGCACAGCCTTGCTTTTGTTTGCCACTGCAAACCCCACAAAGAGCCGATAGTTGGTGCGATCATTGCAATAACTAAGGGCTCACTTGGTGTCCACACAACAGAGTATCTCTTCTTCTTTTGAGAGATAAGGTGTAGCAAGGAAAGCCAGGGTTGTTATAGTCTGCCCTACGTGAAATGGTCTTTCCACTTTTTACAGAAAAGAAGCATGGGTCCTTAGCATCAGCTTATCAGGGAAGAACATGCTATATGGTGGCGGGACAGAAAACTCATGAAGTTTTCTAACAGCTGATGCTATGGTAATCAGGAAGATAAATTTGAAGATTAGGAAAAGTAATGAACAACTGTGCATCAGCTCTAAGGGAGTACACATTAAAAAAGTAAGAACCAAATTTAAATCCCACTGTGTCATCACAAGGACTTTAATGGAAATAAATGTTGAAAACCTTTGAGACATTTATCACAACAGGTGTTTTACACAACAAAGACTAAGCTGGTAATCGCAAGAAAGCCCAGATGGCTGACAAATAGTCTTTTACTGTGCCCAAAGCAAGTTGTTGCTGGGCCAGTGATAAAACAAAAAAACTTCGGACAAATTGACCTGAAGCACGTCAATGTGGCCAATGTCTAACTAAACCACAAGTCTGTCACCAACGACTGGCGTACAATGATTTTAGAGAGGAATGCCTCGCAGCCAAGATGACATCAATGAACTCAGAAGGAGGGTAAAATGAGGTCACTGCCACCGCTCAATCGCCAAGAACTGAGATGCAGCACCATGCGCTACTGCTTTGACAGGAGATTCTCCTGTAGCGGTAGCTTGTTTATTTCAGCCCAAATGCTTGGGCCTGGTTGTTCCTGGTCCTCTTCAGAACTCTGGGCAGGAGAGGCAGAGGTGGGAAGGCATAAAGAAGCACTGAGCTCTACTCTTGGTGGAATGAGTGAGTGAGAGAGAGAGAGAGACAGAGAGAGAAACTCTTTAGGAACTCCAATGCGCATAAAGTGATGACATTGCGCATTCTGTTCAGTGACAAAAAGATGGAAACAAGGTTTTTCCCACTGATGGAAGATGCCTTGCCCACCTCCATGTGTAAATGCCATTCGTGGTCAGGTAGGTCTCAGCAGCGGAGGTTCGTTCACCCTGACAATTTAGAGATCCTGTTAGGTGGTTCAACACCAGAGAAACTCTCTTGCGGTGAACCCACTTCAAGGAGTAGAGGCTGTTTGCACAGGACCCAAGATCCCATCTTGCCCTGTTTGTTGTAGTACAACATGACAGTGCTGTTGTCTGTGACACCTGCACCAGCCTTCTTCTGATGGTGGGCAGGAAGGCCTTCAGCCAGAAATGAATTGTCCTCAACACCAACAAAATGGATACGTAGTCAAGCTTTCACCAGTGACCAGAGGCCTCTGATCTTCATCTCTCCCAGATGGCCTTCCAAGGCCTGAAGATGGGGCAAGGAAAGGGGTCTGACACTGACCCAATCGGGGTTTAGCAGCCACTTCTGCAGATCTTTGGAGCCTCCTTTGAAATCTGAATACAATCTAACAAATTCCCCTAGTGTTGTGCCCATTGGGACTTTAAATCCCATTGCAGAGCCTGCATGTGCCATCTGGCATGTGCTACCAGCTGGATGCGGGAGGCCAGCAATCCCAGCAGCCTCAGCGTCATCCACACTGAGATTCATGACAGAGGCAGAAACATCAGGATGATAGCTTGAGTGTCCAGGACTCTCTGTTTGAGGGGAAAGGCACGAAAATATATTGTTTCCTGAATGGCTCTGATGAATGGGAGCATCTACAAAAGAATCAGGAGTGACTTTGGCACAAAGATAGCACACCAATTTTTTTTAAAAGGTTCACAATCATCTCGAAGTTGTTGACGACTGCCTGGGGTGAGCCTGCCTGCAACAGACATGCCTACTAATAGCACGTAGCACCTGAGGGCTGGGATATGGAAATATGCATCCTGAAGGTCCATTCAAAGATACCATCAGTCTCCAGGGTCTAGGGCAGACAGAACCTAGAAAATCATGAGCATATTGAATGTGTACCTCTGCAGGAGGCTGTTGAGAGGGTGACGATCTAGGGTAGGATGAAAGCTTCTGTCCTTTGCAACAAAGAAGTAGGAGTAACACCCAGCTCCTACTTCAAAGGCCAGAACCCTCTCTATGGCCCCTTCGGGCAAAATGCCCTGCACTTCCTGCTGCAAAACAAATATGTGGTCCTCAATCAGGCATCGGGTTGGAAGAAAATGCCTGATGGGATGGCTTACCATCCTTGGGGGAAATGGCGAGTCATGCCCCTGACAGGGTGGCTATGTGCCACAAAGGACACACTAAAGAGGTTTTGCAGGTGTGCAAGCTGGAGAGGTGTGGAACTGAGCTGCCTGTTGTCCCCAGTGCCCTGAGCATTGTCTAGTGGTGGCCTACGCCACAGAAAGGCTGATTAACTAAATGGGATGGTTGAGGGGTCTGAGACTGGCAGCACTGGAAGGCCTGAAGAGGCATACTCATTGGTGGAACTGTCTTGAGGAGGCAGGCAGGCCCAAGGAACAGGCTGTGGCTTTGCTTTGCTTAAAAAGTTCCAGGGCAGAGTCCACTTTCTCTGAAAAACCACAAGAGCAGTTGATGGCATGCCCATTAAGGTTGCCTGGCCATTCACAAAGAAGCCTTAAGATCTCACCCAGGTATGGAGCAGAAGCCCCACACTTAGGCAAATCGCCTGACCAACGTGGTCGGTCATGTCGAAGCCAGAGCGGATGATACATTTTGCTGCATCACTGCCTTCCTGGATAGCTTGTGTCAGAGACACCCAGAGGTCATCTGGAACTGCTAGTAATGCAGCATGCCCATAGGGCATGACAGCAGAGGCCTAGAAACCAGCTGCCATTTCCAGACCAGAAAACAAGGCTCATGGACGAGAAAATTGACTTGGGGCTCTATCCAGATATACTCATGCTCAAGTGGAATGGTGGAGGTGTTAGGATTAACGTTATTGGTGGACGCCTGCACCACCACGCTCTCTGGTGTCGTATGTTGTGTAAAGAAGTCAGGGTCTCCTCCTGTTGTTGGTCTTGTCCGAAGACTTCGACTGCAAGAAAGATCTGCTGCGGGAATGACTTCAGGAGCAGGAATAGCACTATCCTTTGGACTTGTTCCAGTGTGGAGTCTTCCAGTGTTTGCTGCAGAAAAGTCCAGTATAGCCTTTGGATTCATCTGGGTGAAGTAATCTCAGGCTTTGGAGTCGTGTTCGCATTCCAAGCACCACAGACATACCTTGTGACAATCTGCCACAGACATCTGTTAGTGACAGCACATGCAGGGTTTGAACCCTGTCATTTTGGGAGGTGGCATCTTCCTTTGCAAAACTGGAAACATTGTGAACTTTCTGTCTAGAAAATGTTTTGAAAAGACCAAGAAGTAGCTCCAGATCCTCACTGGAAGGTGTGACAAGAAAATAACTGACGTCAGCGCACATGGGTGGTGCTTATGTTCTGCTTCGCTCGTTACCTTCAGAGTGGAACAATGTCGGCCAAGCACTGCACAAAGCCACCTACCAGCATGCAAGAGTACTGCTTTCAAGTTTCTAAATAAAGTATGACACCTGTGGCATATTCACAAGGCGAAGAATCTGCACTTAGAAGTATCCATTAGAAAATGAGAATGCGACTCAAAGGCTTCTTGCAGTCAGCAACATTAATGAGTGCAGGTATGTTTTCATATAAACAGGGCCACTGGAATTATGTGATTGTGCAGCCACTGCACTTTTGCATAATTATAGATTTCACGCATTTGCCACATAATTCACCATCTGCCACACAATCTGCTTATTTGAACAACAACAACAAAAAAATTCTGGCTCAAACGATTCAAAAAGTACTACAAATGCAGCAATATGTGTTGCCAAGCAGTTGAAGGCCCTTTGTAAAGGGGTCAGGACACATTTCTGTTGCTTACTGCTGTATTAGGGTGTTACATTGGTACCAATGAGATGCAACCAACGCTTAGAGTGTTAACAAGTGTAACAAGCATTTGCAATGCAATGGGTCTCACGTTTCCTCGAGTTAAAGCGATTAGCGTTGTAAACTCCTAACCAGACTTTTCTTGCCACATAAACTGAAAAGTAAAACAGTTTCACATAAGCGAACCGACGGCCACCATGAGCGCAAAGCAAACACACAAAAGGAAACAGAAGTTCACTTGCAATGAAACGTACCGGCAAAAGTGAAATTATTCATGTAACCGGCAAAAGTGCAAATATCCATGTAACAGGGTCGATGTCTACTACTGCCCAGCGAGATCGTGCTGCCTGAGAAATAAAGAGAAAAAACAGTGCAGAAACCATACGGAAAACATGGAGCCTCGTATGTTTTCAGTATTTGGCCAGTGGGTTTGAGGTGGGCTAACCACCGGGAAAGGCATGACATATGCATGTCTTTCACTAATTAAAATCAAGTCAATTTTAAAAGGCAAGCCTACAAACCAACCAAACTGATGGGCTTGACATGGGTGTGGTTAAAAGCCCACAGAGAAATTACGCTCGACCCTAAAAATGAAAAATGGATGAGGTAATACTACCAAAAATTATGCTGCATTATGCAGCATAATATACTTTTTCCTGCCTCATAATTTCCTCAACCCTGCTGCATAATTCCAGTGTCCCTTCATATAAACAATGATTAGGTAAGGGCAGTCTCTATTAGCAATGTACTTATGAGTGATAGAGAGGTTTATATCATCCCGATGATGAATATACAAATCCAGAGAAGAATACAATGACTTTTATTAAGCCGACAATTTGCTCAGTTTACCTGGTGTAGAATTTGAATTTAAACCTGTAAAAAAGGCTTCACGGTGGCAGACTCTTTACTCTGGTTTGAGTGCGTAAGGAGCACGTTTTAACTAAAGAACACAATGGCCTATGTGTCTTAAGAGACTGTAATGCTTGGCTTAATACTGACACTGAAAAACCTCTCAATTGCTCTACTCTGGGCATATTAACATGTTCTCTTTGACAGCCATACGAGTTTGAGTTAATTAAACTACACGGTATAGTTTACATGCTCATGGTGCTGTAAACAACTCTGAATGGGTTTTCTGTATTATTTCTATATTTTTGTCCCACTGCTTGATTTTGAAAAAATGCATTTTTCATAATTACTAAAGTAAGCACAACAGCAGTGACTAAGGCCCTCACGGTGCTGTTGGTCTTCTGCCCACCATATTACGAGTACTGCTGGATTTCCCCCAAATTTTGGGAGGAAATCCAGCAGTAGTCGTGCTGGCAGGCAGAGGCACTAAGGCACTACCACCACCGTCCCTGCCACAAGAACTCCGCCAGCCGTATTACGAGCTGTAATACGGCCGGGCGGTGTCCTGATGGTGGGGCGCTGCCAGTGGTGGAAGTGCCTGTTCCCTGCCTGACCACCTCCTCCCGGGACCAGGTAAGTCGATCGTCCGACAGGGGAGAGGGGTGGGAGGGTGGGGGTGCTGTGTGTGAGTGGGTGTTGTCTGCCTGTGTGCATGTATATGTCTCTGCGTGGTTGAATGCGTGTATGAATGTAAAGCGCCTGTATGAATGTAAGTGTGTATGCATGTATGAAAGTTGGAGTGAGTGCGAGTATGAATGTTGGAGTGTGTGCAAGTACCAGTGTTGTGGTGAATGCGAGTATGAGTGTTGTGGTGAATGCGTGTATGGATGCATGTGAGTGAATGCATATATGTCAGTGTTGGTGAATGAGTGTATGCGGGGTGCATGTGGGTGTCTGTGTGCATGAACGCGGAGAGGGGGCTGGGGGTGCTGTACATGGGGGAAAAAGGGGTGCTGTACATGGAGGAGGGGTGGGGGCACTGTACATGGAGGGGGAGGTGGGATGGAGGCTGGGGGGGCCATTGTGCTTGATAGTGGGATGGGAGAGTCGTCTGCAAATGACCGGGAAGAAATTCCCTGCCACCGGTAGCCTTTCCGCCACTAAAACTTAGTGGCGGTGCTACCACAACGGAAACCCTGGTGGAAAGGTGGCTCCTAATACTGCCGGAGGTCTTCTGTGGACCGCCGGGACAGAGATGCTCATCTACCGCCCAGCTGGTCCAACCGCCTTGGCGGTATGAGCAGAGAATGTGGCGCCAGCCTGTTGGCGGTGATACTGCCACCATGGCCCTGGCGGTCACTAAGTTTGCAAGGTTCTTAAAGCAGCAGGGCTAGAAAGAAATGTAAGATTTGCAATGTCCCTGAATTGTTGACTATGAACTTTAATGGATTCATTAATGCACGAGAATTAGTTCTAAACTACATCTTATTTAACTCACCCATGGTAAATATTGACTGTGTCTAGTCAGCCTGCGAACGGACCTGAAACTGCACCCTAAAACACCTCATATATACATTTAAATTGAATAGGGCAAAAAGTTGTTTACCATGCTGCAAAAGATGATGTAATGAATCTGCCATTATTTACAAATTTGTTAACTTCTACCTATGATGTCCCTCCTCAGGGACCAGTCAGTTAAAATGTAACTGTTTTTAAAGAGTGGAAGTAGAGTGTTAAAGTCTGTGAACAGAACAAAACCCTAGCATGTTCTATTGCATTCAAGAACCATGAGTAGCCCAAACATGTCTAGAGCCTGCCACTGCCATGCCTGTGTGTGCAGTTTTAAACTGTAATTTCGAACTGGTAAGTGCACCTGCTTGTCAGGCCCAAACCTTCCCATTTACTACATGTACAACACCCCTAAGGCAGGCCCAAGGCAGCACCATGGGCAGGGTGCAGTGTGTTTAAAAGGTAGGGCATGCACTGGTGTGGTTTACCTGTCCTGAGTGCAAGCAAGCAGGGATAAGACTACCTCTTCCTCGAGTTGCCAAGAGTCAGGGCTCATGTACTTTTGAGTTTAACCGTAGCCTTTAAACGTTAACAAGAGATTCTACATAGAAGTGAAAAAATGAAGATTAGTAAACAAGTATCTGCTGCTATCTCCTCTCAAAGTCTCGAAAGGAGCAAAATAGCTGGGGTAACTGCTGAAATTGTGGAGCTAGGCCTAGAGAACTGGCATTGGTCTTGCTGTCTTTAAAACTCTTGAAGGCCGAGTCCTCTTTTTGTCCAAAGAGCCTAGAGCCACAAAAAGGGCAGGCACATGAATTTTTGCTGGACGTCATTGGAGAAGCTGTGGAATTAATCCAAGCAGCAGTCGGAAGTGTCCAAACCTGACAGTTTGAAATACTCCGCCCTGTCTTGACCATCTTGTGTAAGAGTTTTAGTGTTGGCCAACTGTCCTCTGGGATAATCAGCAAGATGTCCGCCACTCCAGCAATGCGTGAGAACCTACCCAGGGGGCAGCTGTGTTAACAGACTTAAGAGCTAGGCTAGCAGAGAAAAACATATGTTTGGTGAATAGTTGCATGTGTTTAGGGATTCTCTGTCAAGCAGAGTGGCTGGAAAAGCACTCAGGTTAATTCTGCTCATGGACTCCTGCACTACTGGCTTTCCGGGGTAGGATAGTGCAAGAGGAAATTCAGGTCTCCGGGGGCAGGTCTGTGCTGCCTTGTTACCTGCCTACTGACTAAGGGGCACGGTCCATTAATCGCCTAGGTGCACATTAGTATGTCAGAAACAGTGTCACAAAGGGTCTAAAAGGTTCTTGACTCGTCTGTCCTAGGTTAAGGACCTCTGTTGTGGTATTTTTGTTTTGACAGTGGCTAAGCTGAGGTCTAAAACATCTGCCACTCTCATAATTAATGTTGCAAAGGATGCAGACTCATCTGTTGCCAGTGGAGAATCAGGATCAGGAGAGGAAAAGACATTACCTGGAGGGGTATGCAGGGTACTGGCAGCTTGGAACCCATGGAAGAAATTGTTTTTGTTGTAAAAGTCATAGCGATTGTGATCTTCATATTGTGTGGAAGTTTCAGGGTCTGAATGAGAGTGTAGATGTGTTGTTTGCGATCTCAGTGGTGGTTGCAGATGTGTCTCGGACTTCGACAAGACTATCAGCTCTGCTTCTGATTTCGGTACTAGCAGCGAGGCTAAGACTAGTGGCATCAGTCACAGCCGCCAAGGTGTCAGATGATGCGTCAGAGCCACAGTCAGCAAAGCTAAGCTTGAGGAAGGGACCTTCCTTGAGTTGAAGACCAACACTGATCTGCACATGACTGGTCTCCCCCTTGAGAGGAACAGTGCTGACAAAAATGGACTAGAAAGTAACTGAGATTAACTTCAGCATTTCTTCCATCGCTTTCTTGTTTGTTGTGAGACATTAGTGATCATCAGGCTTTTTTGTTTTATGGGACATGAATGAAAGTAGACTATACGCACATCAGTTCTCAAAGCTGCTTAGCTATACTGAGTATTCCCCTTGCAATAGCTATAACCATTTTACTCCCAATATTTTAAGTCCATGTTGTAAGTTGGTGTTAGACCTGTCAGCTCTTTGTGTTGTTTCTCCTGTTGTTTTGGCTTCTGACCTCCTCTTTTTGATCCTGTGCTGAATTTCATTTTTGCTGGCTTTAGGACTCTGGGCACTTTACCACTGCTGACCAGTGCTAAAGTGCAAGTGTTCTCTGACTAAATGGTATTGGTGATTGGTTTATCCATGACTGGCATATGTGATTTACTAGTAAGACACTAGTACAGTGTACAGTGTGTGTCCAGGCTCTGTAAATCAAATGCTACTAGTGGGCATGCAGCACGGAATGTGCCACCCACGTGAGTAACCCAAACCTGTCTCAGGCCTGCCACTGCAGTGCCTGTGTGTGCAATTTTAAACTGTCATTTCGAACTGGCAGATGCACCTGCTTGCCAGGCCCAAACCTTCCGGTTTAGTACATGTATGTCACCCCTAAGGCAGGCCCAAGACAGTCCCATGGCAGGGTGCAGTGTATTTAAAAGGTAGGGCATGTACTGGTGTGGTTTACATGTCCTGGTAGTGAAATCCTTCTAAAATCGGGTTTCACTATAGCAAGGCCTGTCTCTCTCATAGGTTAGCATGGGGATTGACTTGAAATATCTTTTAAGTGTAACTGCCCCTTGGAAGCAGATACAGATTCGGAGTTTGGGGTCTCTGAGCCCCCAGTTCAAAAATACATCTTTTAGTGAAGTTGGTTTTTAAATTTTAACTTTGAAAATGCCACTTTTAGAAAGTGGGCATTTCTTGCATAACCATTCTGTGTCTCTGCCTAGCTGCCTAGCTGTGCCATGTCTGGGTCAGGATGACAGTTGGGCTGCTTGTGAATTCACTCTAGACCGTCACACAAAGGGAGCTGAGGAGTGCCCTGCATATCCTGATGGGTCTTCCTGAGCTAGAGTGGTAGGAGGAGCTGACATACACCTGGATAGGGCTGTGCCTGTCATTACACAAAGCAGTCTCCAACCCCCTGGAATGTGTCTGAGATCAAGGCAGTAAAGGCAGGATCCTGTGCACTACAAAGTCTTTCCTTTGAAGTTTGCCTACTACAAAGGCATAAATTAGTATAAGTACTGGATCTCTGAGACCACAACTTTAGACTCCTTCTGAGGACAATCTGGCAGGAGGAAGAGCAAGATGTTGTAGGAGAAACTGCTACTCTGCCTGTTCCTTTGCTGTGCTGGCTTGCTGCTTTTGTCCTGGGAGTAAAAGGACTGGACTATGCTTTCTGCATCCTCCTTCCAAAGGTTCAACAAGGGCTTGGACTGAGCTTGCCTCCTGTTAGTAGGTTCAGGGACAATAAAGACTTCATCTGCCAGTACCTGGGTTCTCTTGCTGTGAGTACTGACTTGCCAAGTGGTGCCAAATGCAGTTCCTGGGCCCTTGGGAGTGAGTTCTGGTGCAACCAAGAAGAAACCTACTCTAGAGAGACTTTGGAACTGGCACCGCTATCTGAATCCACGCTGCTGCCTGCATGGTAGCAGCTGAGTGCAATGACTGTGACCAATGCCACAGGCCTGACCTGACTGCAGAGTCTCTGAATTCCCACCACAGCGTGAGTCCCGAATGCAGTGTTGCTGACAACCATGATACCCAACTCTGTCGCAGCACCTGTTGCCCCTTGGTGTGATCGCAACACTGCGAAGTCGATGCATTGCGTCTTGACCTGTTGGATTCATCGGCCGTGCCCGATCATAAAGAAGCGACAATTCATCATTAATGTCTCCTCACCTGCCCTGTAACCATAAGGAACCAAAACCTCACCTTCCCTGCCTGGCAGTAAGGAACTGACGCCTCACCTCCCCGGTGGCAGTAAGGAAACGACCGTGCACCGGCTCCAGCGACATCTCACCTCCCCAACTCTGTGCAACATCTTTGTTTCCTCATCGTTTCTCAAGGTATTGTGCCTGGGGTCGATGCAACTCTGTGACCGCCCCACACTCTCTTGCGAGTGGTGTCGGACTGTTGGGAAGGACACTGTCAAGACATCGTGATAGCCCCAGTTGGAGCGCTTTGTGTTTCTAAGCGCTTTACTGAGATTTGTTTTTTTGTTAATAAATCTTTTTATTATTTTCACTCAAAAAACCAATGTCTGCATACATCGTATACAAGATCAAGAGGCCATTGACGGGTTTTAGATAAATATGTGGTACACAGGTACAAGTGCGTTATATCAAGTGGCCGATTATACACCATGACTGGAGACATACAAATTCGTGCAACAATGATTTGACCGCCCGCTAGGGAAGTGAATCAGGGAACCATTATAAACAGGCAAAGAATCAACTGTATCTACACAAAAGAAACCAGGCCTTGCATTACCACCCTCCGCCTGCCTCCCCTTCAGCTCAGTCTATTATAAGTGTGAATTATGTAGTGTTCAGAATGGGATCATTCACTCTCTTTGTTCTCTCACTTGATCAGCAGAGCACACTTTGGTCTGGGCTATCATTTCTTTCAACTTAAACAAGTAGTCATCTCACTGCTCCATAAGGTTACACCTCCGATCCCTAGTTTGTGTTTTCATCTGCATTGAGAGCTCTGCTGAGGCCCACACTGCTAAATCCATGTGCCATGCTATGAGTGAGGGGGCAGTCGCTGCTTTCCATGTCACAGCAATATGACTTTTCACAAGAATAAAAGTCAAGCCTTGAAAGTTCACTACTTGCTTTGTCTTTTTTGTTACCCCCGTGTGAAAAATACAACGAGCAGGATCAGAATAAATTTGTTATAGCAGAAATACAAGAGGCTACAGATTGCCAATAACCCATGATCACTGGCCATACCCATACCATATGAAGGAAGTCTGCCCCCTCCTGCTGGCATCTGCGGCATCGTGAACTCGTGTTTGTACACATTTTGCCTATCCTGTCTGGAGAGAGGTATGTATGATGCAAATAATTGCAGAACTGAGTGTATCACTTGATCGATTTAATGGACCAAAAGCTTCTACACCAAGCAACATCTGTTAGTTCTGTAGACAGTTTAGCTTACCACCACTCCCTTAGGAGTTGGAAGTGAGGGTTGGAGTGATCTTGGTTCAAAGTGCCACAGATAACTGATATTACATGTTTCAAGTTTCCTGCGGTCAGCATCAGCTCCAGTGGGCCCGCCACTTGTGAGAAGTCTCTTTCAGAGTTCCACATAGTGTTAGCTACCTCACAGAGGGCTGAATATAGTAGGAACTGTCCCTGCGCCAATCCGGTTCCCTCAACCAAGTCATCAAATGTGCGTAGTCATCCGTCAACTTCTACGTCACCCAATTTAGTATATCCTGCTTCCATCCACGCCTCTATTGTGTAAAGCATTTTCAAAGTTCTACAAGGTGGAGGTTCCCATAAAGGTAAATTGGGAGAGAACAGGACACTTTTGTGTCAATGAAACACATAATTCCGCCATCACCACACTTCCACTTTCACCAAAATATTTGGTTGTGTACTGGCGGAGGGACAACTTAGGAGCCATCCTAGTAGGGAGCACTCACCTTGGTCAAAGCCCAGAATGTCTCCCTCTGGGAAGACACACAATGCAGCCAGTCATCTTCTGCTGTTCTGAATTTGCCCTCCATATCTATCATCTCTATTTGTAGAGATCGCTGTATATCATGCCTTGTGGCCATACACAAACCCCCGTACTATCCTGTTAAATGCATCCCATTCAATCATTTAATCTGATGTAGAGCCCTCAATTTTTGTGAAATACTTATCTATGTGTTCCCCCACTGTTGTCTGGAATGCCATATCTGTGAGTGCCTGTGGCTGGAAGCAACAGGTAGGGATACCTGGGTGTGGCTGTCCCCAATGAAAGGACACCATCAAAGGACAATGGTCAGATAGTGTCCTAGATACTCAGCCCTCCTGCATTTGCTCCCTAATGAACTTGTGCTATATACTGAGTCAATCCTTCTATATAAGGCATGTAAGGCTGAGTAGAGAGAGTATTCCTGGTGACATGGGTATAGCATATGCCATACATCAGTAATTTCTCATCTAGTGTGCCCTCCGCCACAACATACCAACCTGCTGTGTCAATTGAGGTGTAAGCTGGGATAAACTGAACACCCGGGGCAACCCAGAGTAGGACCCCTGTGGAGTAGGCTGAATAAGCAGTGCCCAATATAAGACCTCACCATCGTTTACATAGTTCTTGGAGTTCTCCTGCTGTTAAAAGTGTCTCTTGAAGACAGGCGAATTGAAAATTGCTTCATTTCAATTAGGAATACATCTTGTATTGTTTACTATAACTACCCATGCCCCTCACATTCCATGTGAGTATGTTATATTCAAGTGTAGGTATACATTTTGTGTGTGTCCATGAATCCCAGCTGTGAGTTATATTTTGGGAAGTAGGTAGAACAGCAAAGCGTTTGGGCAAAGAAAGAAAAATACCAAACAATAGAGAAGAAAAATAAACATTAATAACAATCTCCAACAAGTCCCTGTCCCAGGCCAAACCCTCAATTGGTCCCGGCCAAACCGTGCCAGCAATGCTTGGGCAACCAACATCCAGTCTAATTGAGACAGAGGGGTATCTAAAACAGTCACTGTATTGTGTATTAGATTGAAGCCCCATAAACAGTACAGGAGAAAGAATATCCTTTCCTCCTCTTATAGTTGTAGCAGACATCTAATACACATTCCCTCCCCATCCACATAAGATACTCCCTACTGAAAGGGCAACCGCAAAAGGATATGTGGTCTGGTGCAGGTATTCCGTGACAAGTCGGAAGACATTGGAGTGACAAGGGGACCATCACGTAGATTCTCTGGGAGGTCGATATTGGGAAGTATCTTGTGTTTCGTCCGAAACACCATGTCCAGGAGCAATAGAGAAGTTTGTTCTGCTCCGGCCAGTGCCTCTGCTTTACCCAGTGCTATCTGCTTTTTTTAGGGTTTACTTTAAATATTTCTGGTAGAAAGTCTACTTTGTCATTGGGTCTTCCAAGTGCTGCCCAGGGCTGTCTGGGAGGATCGCTGATATTAGCCTTGTGATTCCAGCTAGGTGCATACTTCCTGTGGTGTCAGAAAAAACAACATCTGTGAGCCAGATACTGCTCGCAACATTGCGGGAAATAACAGTGCATATTTAATATTCCGGGCACTTAGACATTGCTTCACTTCTTGGTATGAATCTCGCAATGAGCACACCTCCACTGTATAGCACAGAAAAAATTGTTAACTGTGTTGTTCTTTGCAGTCCAGGAACCCTTCATTCTGGCAATCGGTAAGCTATTGTCACTGTCACTGCAGTTAAATAATCTTGCTACTACAGGCTGGGGAGGGGCCCCAGGTAGTGGGTGACATCCCAGGACCCAGTTGGCACGTTCAACAGAAATGAACTTTGAGAATTTCCAACCTAATAAATGTTTCCCCAGACAGGTCCCCAAAAGCAGGTCCATACTCAGGTCTTCCGTACCCTCAGACAGACCCACCATCCTTATATTGTTTAGGTGGGAGCACCCTTCAGCATCTTCAGCCCTGGTTTGTATTTGTATCACCTCCTCCTGCAGTGTTTCAATCTGTTGTAGGTGTTCCATCCCGATGTTTTAATTGTAGGTAATTCTATTTCTGTATATTTTACTCTGTCTTTTCATTTCTTATGTTCTTCGAGGAGGAATCCCACCTCCATCACTAAGGCATCTAATGTGGGTTCCAGGGAGGATTTGAGGTTATTGACAGCTGTTAGCAGTTCCATAAACTTCACTGTGTGATCCTGCAGATGTCTCTGCAGCGGATTGGTGTGCTGGAGGATTGTGGTCTGGAATGGTACATGCATAGGTGCCCATACCCCCCTTTCCAGTCTTCGTCTTGGACATACTGGCTCCCGACCAGAAAACTGGCACCAGTTAAGTGTTGCATAAAGGGGGATGATATTGGGAGTCTAACAAGGGCTCTCCACACTGTTCACGCTCTAATGAGCAGCCACTCCCCAACAGTGACTTAAAAGTCTCCACACCGATCAGAGGTGATTTACAGCTTTGTCCGCTTCAAGTGACATCCATTGTGCTCTCCAAGGCCCGCAGTTCCAGTAATCTCTCTAAAAAAAAACACTGAGTGAGCAGGGTGACTGAATACATGTTAACATTAATCGTCGTATCTTACTCAGTCACTGAGTTATAACTGCTTATTATCTGACTCAAACGAGGTGTCCAGGTTCCCACTAGGTAAAGGTCTAAACATGTAGAACATGAGAATGGTCCAACCTGCACAGTATGATTCAGAAGCGAGGTGTCCATAACAAGAGGATCTTTATTAGTGGCATTGCTATTGATGATCCTTTCTATGCAGTGTTATTCGACAGCTTTGTATATTGGCGAGGGGAAACTGAGGTCCTTACAGCTCAAATGCCTCATGTGATAAAAGAGAGGTGTATATCAGCCCTCCCATCAATTAAAATTGCCCTGATGGGAGAGGGAGGTGACTTTCTGCTAAGCAGTTCAGTGTAAATATACCAATATATCAATATTTAAAGGTGAACTATAGTCTCAGCATTTAGTTGCTCATGTGCACCCTCATCTGCAATCGAGCCTAAGGAGAGGACCCTCTGACACCTTGCTCTCGTGATCAGCAAGGCCACAGAAACTCCCAAGCCCTTGCATGTTCTCTCTTCCCCCAGGCTGCCAGCTCCAACCTGAATGTTCTCTTTGTAGTCATTTCTGCGGGGTAGGGGAAGCCTCTAATGCGTCACAGGAGCCGTTAGGGCATCGGTGCAAATGTTCAGCTGCAAACAATAGCAAGCATCTCACCGCTACTTGGCCACGTTTAGTGAGGTGTGCAAGAAGTCCATCCTCCGGTCACAGGAGTAGTCTAGCACCCATCTCCAGGTAGGTCATGAAGCACTGCACAATGATCGGTGTGGCAGTCAGACAAAAAGCTAGCTCATTTAACATCAATTTAGCTCCCTTTATCTCTCTGGTCCCATTGTCTGTAGTGTGCAGGGCCTCAGATGTTCGCCCTCACCTACAATTAGTGTACAACTTCTGTTGCGCCGATTGGGCCCCAGTAGTGCTGTTACCCGCCAAAGCTCTAGGCAAGAATAGTCAATGTGGGATATTAATTTTAGAGGGGATTCAGGCAGATAAATGCGGCGGCAGGCTTGAACTTGCGTTTATGTGACCGCCCCGTCCGCCATTTTGGACTCGCCCCCCCGCTTTGAGATTTCATCTTTAAAAATCTCTATCTTTGCTTGTGTATTTGTATTTTTATAGTTTTGGTCTTGTTTTACTCAGATAAATATTTGCTATTTTTCTAAACTGGTGTGGAGTATTTTTGTGGTGTTTTCACTGTGTTACTGTGTGTGTGTGTGTGTGTGTGTGTGTGTGTGTGTATACAAATACTTTACACATTGCCTTTGGGATAAGCTTGACTGCTCGTGTCTAGCTACCAAGGGGGTGAATAGGGGTTATTTTAGCTGTGTGACTCCCTTACCCTGACTAGAGTGAGGGTCCCTACTTGGACAGGGTGCAAACCACTGCCAACTAGAGACCCCATTTCTAACAGCTTGTATGCAGAGAATTGTACCTGAGATGATGAGTGTATGGATTTAAGGGTCTGCTTATAGAGGGCTAGTAATAAAGTCTGCAATTCTGCTTTCTCAGTGAAATCACCCAGCACTTTGGTTTGAGTGAGAGTGTGCAGTTGTACGTAGTCAGAGCCCTCAAATCTGACCATAACTGCTGTGCGAACAGCTCAAAAATGATGCTTTATGACTGTGGCAGGCTGAGCAAATACAACAAGTGTATGGTATTTGTGCAAATGCAATGGATGTGGAGAAGCTTCGACAGTTAACATGAGTGAATGAAGTAAACAAAGGTGAAATGCAAAGGTGAAATAGTCCGTTGGGCTTACAATCCAGAAATGCAAAAGTATAAAAGGGAACAAGAAAGAAAAGATGCACTAAAAGGCAGAGGTGAAAGGAAAAGAGTGGAGCATAAGCATTTACAGGACTTTGGATGATTCGCCAACCTACCAAAAAACGACATATAATGCTTTGAGATCTACTGGAATGTCCGAGGTGGAAGGTTTCAGGCAAACATTTATTGCAAATAAAATCCACACAACATAAAATCAAATGACATCTGCAAAGGCCTCTCAGCAACTGCCACAAATAAACAGTCTATACCATATTAGACTACTGGTCAAGTAACCATGTGTAGCTGGCTGGCAGCCAGATACAGGAAGATCCACTACTCATCAAGTTATTTAAGTCAACAATGTAAGAAGATTATTCAGATTGCAGCACTAGAAATCAAAGAATGGAGCAGTATAACCTGTACTCTGATTTAAAAAGTACTGTCAAATAAACACCATTTCCACACAATGTGCCAGCATTGTACAAAAGGCCACCCTGAGAACTGGCACATGGATCAAAGCTGGTACCAACTGAATGATTCGCATAAACAGCAATCTTAAAGATCTTCCTCATTTCACAGAGAAAAATATACAAAATGCTGGTGACCTCCCGTATATCTATCATCTGGGCCATACAATAAAATCTCTCTCTAACCCATTCTATTTTGCGTAAAGCTCTAACCTGTTCCTGCAAACATTATATTATATTGTAATTTACTGTAGTCACATTTATATAGAGCTTCATACCACTGATAACGAATGAAGTGTATTTTTTATGCAATGCACATTGTGTTTGTTTGAAAGAATGTGGCTGTGTCGTGTAGCCTCGGTGGGAAGTGCTTTGGTATTGTACCATATGTCCAAACTGTTGTTATTCCAGTGTTGCAGTGATCGTGTAACTTTGCTTTAGCATGGAGAGGGGAGGGGAGAAGTGATGGATAGCTTTTCATTTCTGATACATGCCATCTGTAGTGTCAAATGCTAGGCAATAGCCAGTTTTTACTGCCTATCTGAATTCTATTTGATTCTAGAGATGGCCCTCATATTTTCAGGGACAGAATTCCACAACGTTGCTGCCTGGATGAAGACAGTGGGGCGGGACGGTCAGTTGGAAATGCCAGTCTAGATTTTTAGGCTATATTCTGCCTATATCTTTGACGTTTCACTTGCATGATGGATTATCTGGTGCCTTAGGTGGCCCTGCAGGAAATGCACAATGCCTTGAGGAAGGCGCTTGGCTGGTTAGAAGATGTTTTAAAAGAAGTATAGCAATTGATAATGCACTATGTATTCTGTGGAGTCGTTGCAAAATGGAGAGTGACCATCTGAGGTGGAGAGCATCTGAAAACACCAAACATAACAGAACAAGTATAAGAGTAATGTGGGCCTTCTATGCAAAGAAAATGTGTCCAGGGGTGACTTAGGACAAGAAGGTGCTACTGGTAACCGCTGTCACTTCAGGGTTGAAGTGACAGGCTGCAATCCATTGACATTTAAAAGTTGCTACTTCCTGGCATTCATTAGCATCTATGGTTTCTACCAGCCCACACTGATCTACGGCTTCCACTGTTTTCGCTCCAGGTATTTTTTGTAGAGTGTAAGCAGCATTTTTCATAATGCGGACACAAATGCATTGACTGTTTCATTCTAGCCGTGAACCTCTTCATCACTTACACCCTGTCAAAACTGCAATCAAGGTCCAGGCATTAAAATGATGGTTCAACGTGAACTTTCTGGTAAAAGTGAGTGCAAACTAGGGTACAGCATCAAAATGAGAAGCATATTAGAGCTATGCATTTAATTCGACAACAATCCTGAGTTATTAGGCAAATTCAGTTTGCCTAAGACTACCTTACTCACTTTTAACAGGTGTGTATGCCGTAACTTTGCCCTTTGCATCCATGATGGACCTGTATGTGTGTATGGTATGCTTGTATGTGAGTTTAGGAGAAACTTGTGCTACCAAGCTTTGCTTGTTCTATGTGTGTCTGTAAAACTAGAAAAGCATATTTCAAGTACAAAAGTAAAAACTAATGGCACAGTTAATTCATGGTGATTATTTCGCGAATCATAAATCCAAAAACTAAAATGACCAAAAAAACATTTTTGGAAACAATATATTTTAAAATATAGCCTTGAACACAAAATTGTTGTATTGGAGTGTTCTGCTTAGAATAATACCATTGTACATGTAGTTCCCAAATTATAATTTATGAAGAATGTGTTGATTCAAAACAAGGGTGTCGGAACATATTTCCTAATATTGAATTTGTTACCTTAACTTTTTCTTTCGGATATAGGAAGAAAAAAGGCTTCAAAACTGGCGACCTGGAAATTAAAATGAAACAGTGGATTAGATAAATTGTAAATATAACTAAAGATAATGATATCGAAGGTGAACTATGGTAAGGAATGTACAGTATCTCTAGGAGTATCATTAGTACACGTACTGTGCTGTTAGCATACAAAAACGTCAATTGTCGCATAGTAAGTAGTTTTTATTAGCAAAACTATTTAGCCTAGTTAGCCTAGTGCCCGTGTTGCCTCAGAAAAGATTAGAAACTATCCGACGGAATGCAGGATGTTTGCCCAACGTCCCCTAGTCTTGCTGCTACGAGATGAAGATGTTTTTCATTATGGATGTTAGCACAACCCTAATGAAAGCTGAAAAACGACAGATAAGTGGGAAATCCAAACTGTGTAACTTAAGACGGGCATTAGAAATAAAGATAGTGTTTCTTTAAAACAGAAAGCATCTTACAATGTAACCAAAATAAATACGCGGGGACATTCCCGGTCACTAAAAGGGTGCACTAAGCATTTGGAGAACGAAGAAACGACGCTCTTGATGAAACGGGGCTTGTAGGTAAGTGAACTTAGAAAATTAGCTACTCATTCATCTTCCAAACGTTTTGTACAGAGCCAGCTAAAACTAGAGATTAAACACTAGACTAGGCAAAAAAATATGGTTGGCAAAGAGGACTTGTTAGCAAAAGAATGTACAAAGGTTTTACACGGATGACACTGCGAAGAAGAAACAGTGATGCTGTGAAGTCAAGACAACAACATTCTGTTACAGAATCAAAAGTGAAAATAAATGTCATATGCACGGCAACATTGACAAGGGGCACACTGTAGAATTCAGCAAATGTAGAGTGGGTTTACAACAGCAAAAACGTCAAATGACTCTAGTGAAAAGTGCCATTAGCCTAATTTACTATCATTATGAGAAGCAAAACAAGAAAACATGTAAGTGTCACACAAAAGGACTTCACCATTCACTCTTTCAGCTCAAAAAGGTGCACACTGTAAGGACATCGGTAGCCGCATGTACATTAAATCACCCTGAATAGCCACAATCTTTGTAAGAAAATAATTCCTAACATACCTTAAGTGCCTATGGTCTCCATGAGTTTTCAGTACAAAAAGACAGACATCATGTCATAACCCACACAGCCAACATATAACATGGGTAGCCCTGAGAAGCAGTCTCCATACCACAGGCCACTAGAAGGTGATGCTCCAGTGCTTAAACCAATGCACATAATTATTGCAAGCTAGATGTTGCATTCAGTGTCCAAGTAGGGCAAGTCTGAACGTGGCTCAAAAAGTTGAACAATGAAAGCTGTAAGACAAGCCGACAATAAAAAGATCACTTTGAAAAAGTAAAAACTTAAGGGGGGCCTAATGATCAAAACTGAAATAAAAAAACAATTGAAGGCCAAAGTATGCAGAGGAATGTCTAACACTCGGAGGTCAACTGAACTAAATGTCGCTTGGATGTACTAAGATATGACAGAAAGACAATCCTGTGACTACAAAAGACTATATAAGTACAATTTTTGGGGTTGGTGGCTAAGCTAGCCAAGATGGTGAATGCGTCTCTGTAGCACTCCAACACTGAGCCCAACAAGTCATTACTTCTAATCAGGAACCCCATGGGGGGGCCAAAACCACTCCCCTGGCAGCTTGAGTGCTGTGACCCACAAGCGGAGGCAATCAAGTGGTGGCAAAACCGCATTCAGAGGGCCCTGAGAAAAACATGCTGCGCCGGGCACGGCACCTGAGATCTGCAGTGAGCCCCCCCCCCCCCCCCCCCATGTGGCTAGGGGAGCTGAAAATACAGCAGCCCAGACAAAGCACGGCCGCCTAACACTCAACTAAAATCAAAGAGGGGGCCGCTGATGATGGAGCTCTCGCTGCTGCTGGCTCCCACTAATAGAGGTCGGCCGCCTCATGCTGCAGCCTGACGGAGCCCACCTTGGTGCCTCAAAGGGAGAGCGCATAGAGGCTCAGACAACAAGCTATCTCACAGGCTCAACAACGGGGCCCATAGGCCCACTTAGCCTGCACACAAAGGATGGTTACCAAGTCCACCAGGACACCCTGGCAGCAGTGCAGTGACCTAAGCGGCACCTGGGGAGTCACCACAATTGCAGAGGCCCAGGTAGGCCCAGTGGGGACTTCTCCCACCGTGCGTCACACCAGATGGGGCCTGTTGGGGGAAGCCTCCCACTATACAGCAGGAAGAGAGGGCGGCAGAGGGAAAGATCATCATCAGCAACAGACTACCAGCCCCTAGATGGGGCATACCCATACTTAACAGGCCCTCTCCTTATTTTCCCCCATCAATCGGCATCACAATTGAGACGCGGGGGAAATCAGCTGCATAGACAACATGACATTGGCTGGTAAACAGGCCCCGCTACGCCATGCCCTATTAGTTCATCTACAGACAGGAGACACCATACCCGAGCATAGCCCCATGGAAGCTAAGGCACTGATGGGGCACCTGGGAAAGGGAGGGGTTTCTCAGATTTATCGCACCTTAATCACCGCCGCTGGGGGACCCCTGAGAGAGCTTCGCCAAAGGTGGGAGAATTGGGTGGGACCCATGGAGGAAGCGGACTGGACAGAAGCACTAATGGCCCCACGCTCCCTAACAATGACCACACGCCTCCGGTTAATACAATCCTATTTCCTACATGCCGCATACCTCACACCCACCATGTTACATAAAGCAGGCCTCCGCCCCACAGCGGAATGCCCCCGCTGCAGGTATCACACGGCTGATTTTTTCCACATGGTATGGGCATGCCCGACTATAACGGCCTATTGGGAAAAGGTGGTGCAAGAGATATCCGGGGTCCTACAAGAGGAGGTAAAGAGGTCGCCACTACCCCTCCTTCTGGGGGTCATGGGAGATACAGGGCTACGAAGAGCAGATTGATCCTTCTTAGGGGTGGCTTGTCTAGTGGCCAAAAGAGATATAATGGCAGATTGGAAGGCCAGGGTTGCTCCGGCACTGGCTAAGTGGAGACGGGGAGTGGATTGGTGTGTGCAGCGAGAGAGACTTGTGTATGAGGCCAGAGGTTGCATACACAAACATAAGAAGATATGGGGGAAGTGGGAGGGTGTAGCGGGCCTTCAAGCATTTGATTGTGAACAATATTTAGTAATAAAAGGTGGCAGGGACCGAGGGTTTGACCATTATTGTTTGATGCCTGTTGGCATCATGTTGAACTGTAAACATCACTGTTTTATGTAAAAATTAATAAATTCTCTTTATCAAAAAAAACAGGCCCCGGAAGACCAGGACATCCTATGCTGCAACCCTGGACCCGTTACCCAACCATTAGCCAGGGGATACGATAACTGCGGTCCGGGGGGAGAGACATTCAAACTGCTATCCTCACCTTTTTTGGTGGAGGCTACTGGTAGCAAGACTCGCCTCAACGAGCTGGAGCTGTTGAACACAGCATAACGTAGATGTAGAGCTCAGACTCCCTGATCTACTTGGAAACCTGATTCAAAACCTTTAACCCCTTAGCTGCTGGGCCTTTTCCCCCCCAGTGCTGAGCCCTTTTTTGGCTATTTGGGGTAGTTCGCGCTTAGGGCTTCATAACTTTTTGTCCACATAAGCTAACCACGCCAAATTTGTGTCCTTTTTTTCCAACATCCTAGGGATTCTAATGGTACCCAGAGTTTGTGGTTTACCATGGAGGAGACCAAGAAAATAGCCAAAATACAGTGAAAATTTAGTTTTTTCCAAAAAAATGGGAAAAAAGGGCCGCCGAAGAAGGCTTGTGGTTTTTTCCCTGAAAATGCCATCAACAAAGGGTTTCTGGTGCTGAAATCACTATCTCCCCACCTTTCAGGAACGGGCAGACTTGAATCAGAAAACCACATTTTCCAACACAAATTTGGCATTTTACTGGGACATACCCCATTTTTACTATTTTTGGTGCTTTCAACCTCCTTCCAGTTAGTGACAAGAATGGGTGTGAAACCAATGCTGGATCCCGGAAAGCTAAACATTTCTGAAAACTAGACAAAATTCTGAATTCAGCAAGGGGTCATTTGTGTAGATCCTACAAGGTTTTCCTACAGAAAATAACAGCTGAAATAAAAAAATATTGAAATTGAGCTGAAAACAACAGCCATTTTTCTTTATGTTTTACTCTGTAACTTTTTCCTGCGATGTCAGATTTCTGAAAGCAATATACCGTTTTGTCTGCTGGACTCTTCTGGTTGCGGGGATATAAAGGGCTTATAGGTTCATCAAGAACCCTAGGTAACCAGAGCCAATAAATGAGGTGCACCCTGCAGTTGGTTTTCATTCTATACTGGGTATACAGCAATTCATTTGCTGAAATATGAGGAGTGAAAAAGAGGTATCAAGAAAACCTTTGCATTTCCAAAATGGGATCAAGATAAGGTTTTGAGGAGCAGTGGTTATTTGCACATCTTTGAATTCCGAGGTGCCCATACTAGCATGTGAATTGCAGGGCATTTCTCAAATAGACGTCTTTTTTACACACTCTCTTATATTTGGAAGGAAAAAATGTAGAGAAAGATAAGGGGCAATAACACTTGTTTTGCCATTCTATGTTCCCCCAAGTCTCCCGAAAAAAATGATACCTCACTTGTGTGGGTAGGCCTAGCGCCCGCGACAGGAAATGCCCCAAAACACAACGTGGACACATCCCATTTTTTCACAAAATACAGAGCTGTTTTTTTGCAAAGTGCCTACCTGTGGATTATGGCCTCTAGCTCAGCCGGCACATAGGGAAACCTACCAAACCTGTACATTTTTGAAAACTAGAGACCTAGGGGAATCCAAGATGGGGTGACTCGCGGGGCTCTGACCAGGTTCTGTTACCCAGAATCCTTTGCAAACCTCAAAAAGTGGCTAAAAAAACAAGTTTTCCTCACATTTCGGTGACAGAAAGTTCTGGAATCTGAGAGGAGCCTCAAATTTCCTTCCACCCAGCGTCCCCCCAAGTCTCCCGATAAAAATGATACCTCACTTGTGTGGGTAGGCCTAGCGCCCGCGACAGGAAATGCCCCAAAACACAACGTGGACACATCACAGAAAACAGAGCTGTTTTTTGCAAAGTGCCTACCTGTAGATTTTGGCCTCTAGCTCAGCCGGCACCTAGGGAAACCTACCAAACCTGTACATTTTTGAAAACTAGAGACCTAGGGGAATCCAAGATGGGGTGACTCGCGGGGTTCTGACCAGGTTCTGTTACCCAGAATCCTTTGCAAACCTCAAAAAGTGGCTAAAAAAACAAGTTTTCCTCACATTTCGGTGACAGAAAGTTCTGGAATCGGAGAGGAGCCTCAAATTTCCTTCCACCCAGCGTCCCCCCAAGTCTCCCGATAAAAATGATACCTCACTTGTGTGGGTAGGCCTAGCGCCTGCAACAGGAAATGCCCCAAAACACAACGTGGACACATCACAGAAAACAGAGCTGTTTTTTGCAAAGTGCCTACCTGTAGATTTTGGCCTCTAGCTCAGCCGGCACCTAGGGAAACCTACCAAACCTGTACATTTTTGAAAACTAGAGACCTAGGGGAATCCAAGATGGGGTGACTTGCGGGGCTCTGACCAGGTTCTGTTACCCAGAATCCTTTGCAAACCTCAAAAAGTGGCTAAAAAAACAAGTTTTCCTCACATTTCGGTGACAGAAAGTTCTGGAATCGGAGAGGAGCCTCAAATTTCCTTCCACCCAGCGTCCCCCCAAGTCTCCCGATAAAAATGATACCTCACTTGTGTGGGTAGGCCTAGCGCCCGCGACAGGAAATGCCCCAAAACACAACGTGGACACATCACAGAAAACAGAGCTGTTTTTTGCAAAGTGCCTACCTGTAGATTTTGGCCTCTAGCTCAGCCGGCACCTAGGGAAACGTACCAAACCTGTACATTTTTTAAAACTAGAGACCTAGGGGAATCCAAGATGGGGTGACTCGCAGGGCTCTGACCAGGTTCTGTTACCCAGAATCCTTTGCAAACCTCAAAAAGTGGCTAAAAAAACAAGTTTTCCTCACATTTCGGTGACAGAAAGTTCTGGAATCGGAGAGGAGCCTCAAATTTCCTTCCACCCAGCGTCCCCCCAAGTCTCCCGATAAAAATGATACCTCACTTGTGTGGGTAGGCCTAGCGCACGCGACAGGAAATGCCCCAAAACACAACGTGGACACATCACAGAAAACAGAGCTGTTTTTTGCAAAGTGCCTACCTGTAGATTTTGGCCTCTAGCTCAGCCGGCACCTAGGGAAACCTACCAAACCTGTACATTTCTGAAAACTAGAGACCTAGGGGAATCCAAGATGGGGTGACTCGCGGGGCTCTGACCAGGTTCTGTTACCCAGAATCCTTTGCAAACCTCAAAAAGTGGCTAAAAAAACAAGTTTTCCTCACATTTCGGTGACAGAAAGTTCTGGAATCGGAGAGGAGCCTCAAATTTCCTTCCACCCAGCGTTCCCCCAAGCCTCCCGATAAAAATGATACCTCACTTGTGTGGTTAGGCCTGGTGCCTGCGACAGGAATAGATCACACAACGGTCAATGTTGGTCCTTACGTGAGGCAGCTGTTGACCCTGGGGTGATCCATTCCTGACACAGACACTAGGTGTAGGCACTCAAGTGGGGTAGTGTTTTTATCAGGACAGGTGAGGAGTCACTGGGTGGTAGGAATATTGTGGATCCCAGCATATTCCTGTAGTTTGTGTGACAGAAATGCGAGAAAAATTTAGTTTTTTTTCAACATTTCAGCTTTGCAGGGTATTCTGGGTAAGAAAACTTTGGGGAAGCCACACAAGTCACACCTCTGTGGACTCCCCCGAATGTCTAGTTTCCAGAAATGTTTGGGTTTAGTGTGTTTCTCTATATGGCCGCCGAATCCAGGACCAAAAACACAGGTGCCTGCCTTACAAAACCAGTTTGTTTTGCCATGGATAATTTTGATGTCTCCACAATATGATTTGGGTGGTGGAATTTGGGGCTGAACTAAATTGGGGAGCTCCCAAGAGAGCACTCTCTCTCTGCTTGCCGCCGCATTCACCTGCTCTCTGGGTTGACCTAACCCACTATTACCCAGTTGCACAAACAGCTTGCGAAGGGACAGCAGGACTGTCCTCATCACCTCCCTCATAATGTACTGGAAGAGGAGTTATCGAATGGGACTCCTCTGACTGAAAAATCACTCCCAGAGTCTGCGCCATTGTCCTATCCCTCAGATGCTGTCTCAGTATCTGATGTCTCAGTCTCTGATCCTATGTCAGAGCGGTCCTCTATAACCCGAGTGTAGGCAGCAGTCATCCATCAAGATGCCATCTCTGCTATTGGCTAAACTGTTGCTCTAAAACACTAGCCTACGTAGACAGTCACAAAATCGATGGTGTGTGAGATACGTGCAACAGTAGAGGCCACCTTACCTGCGCTTCTTCCCTCAATCAGCACGTACTTTCAAGACACTCAAAAAACACCTTGTCACATACCATTCGTCACAGTCTTTAGCACCTCCTGCGCCCAGTCCAACAATCATTATTGGTGCTCCCACTCCCTCCTCCTCGGATTCCCTCATTACCACCCAGCAAAAGTGCCCTTCATCTCTCCATAGACTTTGCTAATGTACTCAGCTATTTACATAAAATACAGATTTGCTCTTTGCAGTAGGCATATAAACCTTCTGCGCTTCTTTATGGCACTAAAACTGCCACTAGACAAGTCGGACCCTTTTCCCCCCAGGGAAACCACACACATATTGACAAAAGTGATATATATATGACAGCCAATCACCTGAAACTCAACTCAAGCAAAACCGAAATAATCCTCTTTGGCCCACACAAAAACACCTGGGACCCCTCATGGTGGCCCACCACGCTAGACCCTGCACCCACCCTCGCCAACCACGCACGCAACCTCAGCATCATCCTAGACTCCTCCCTCTCGATGACCCAACAAATCAACGCTCTCCCCTCCTCATGCTTCAACACACTCCGTATACTGAAAAACATTCAAATGGATCCCCACAGAGACCAGAAAAACTGTCACTCACGCACACATCAGCAGCAGGCTTGATTACGGAAACGCCCTCTACGCCGGCACCACTCTAAAACTCAAGCGCAAACTACACGCATCTAGAACTCAGCAGCACGACTCATCCTCGACCTCCGCCGACACGAACACATCTCTCCACACCTCAAATCCCTCCACTGGCTCCCCATTGACAAAAGGATCACCTTCAAGATCCTCATCCTCGCACACAAATCACTCCACAACACAGGCCCTGCCTACCTCAACGAGAGTCACCTTCCACACCCCCACACGAAACGTCCGCTCAGCTGACCTCTCTCTCGCCTCTGTCCCCCGCATCAAACACACCACCACCGGGGGCAGATCCTTCTCCTACCTTGCACCCAAAACCTGGAACGCCCTCACAACCCACCTTCGCAAGACCCAAAACCTACTTCTTTTCAGGAAGGGCCTCAAAACCTGGCTTTTCGAACAGTGAACCTCCCAGCCCCTTTCCCTCCCCCCGCCCCCCCCCCCCCCCAAGCGCCTTGAGACCCTCACAGGTGAGTAGCACACTTTATAAATCTCTTTGGTATATATAGATCTACCTCTATATATATATATATATCTATGTACATAGATATATCTATAGATATATCCATGTACATAGATATATCTATCTACATAGATATATAAATATAGATCTATATATAGATCTATTTTTTTTAGTTGTTGTATGGTTTCCTTGGGGGCCAAAATGGCCCCCAGGGAAACCCTACAACATCTAAAAAAAAAATTGCCCCCACAGGGGGTCACCCTGCCCACGGGCGACCCCCTGTCATTTTTTATTTTTTTTTTATTATTTTTAATCAAAAAAAAAAAAAAATCCCCTGCGGGATTTTTTTTTTTATTAAT
Organism: Pleurodeles waltl; assembly: GCF_031143425.1. NCBI lineage: Eukaryota > Metazoa > Chordata > Amphibia > Caudata > Salamandridae > Pleurodeles > Pleurodeles waltl. The sequence continues at coordinate 714,403,191 of NC_090437.1, read as the reverse complement.
TATGCCCCCGGGGGGGGGGGCGGCCCGTTTTCCGAGGGGGCCGCCCCCCCAAAGTGAAATCCCTGGCGTCTAGTGGTGTTTCCTGGCCCCCAATCGCAGCTGTGCTGCGATCGGGGGCCAGGAAACACTTTGAGAAGGCCTCGTAAGAAAGGGGAGAGTCTCCCCTTTCTTACGAGGCCTTTTCAAAGTGTTTCCTGGCCCCCCGATCGCAGCTGTGCTGCGATCGGGGGGCCAGGAAACCTGAAAGTGTTTCCTGGCCCCCGATCGCAGCACAGCTGCGACCGGGGGGCCAGGAAACACTTTCAGGAAGGCCTCGTAAGAAAGGGGAGTGTCTCCCCTTTCTTACGAGGCCTTTTCAAAGTGTTTCCTGGCCCCCCGATCGCAGCTGTGCTGCGATCGGGGGGCCAGGAAACCTGAAAGTGTTTCCTGGCCCCCGATCGCAGCACAGCTGCGACCGGGGGGCCAGGAAACACTTTCAGGAAGGCCTCGTAAGAAAGGGGAGACACTCCCCTTTCTTACGAGGCCTTCCCGAACGTGAGAAAGGCCGTTTTCCCCATCAAAGCAGGAAGCGGCCGCAAGGCTGCTTCCTGCTTTGATGGGGAAAACACCTTTGCAACGTCAGCGCGCCGCGAGGCGCGCTGACGTCACAAAGGGGCGGGTGGGGGGCGGGGGGAGACACGGAAGCTTCCGTGTCTCCCGGGGGGGGGTTAAAAAATAAATAAATCCTCGGGTGCTACGCACCCGAGGATTTATTGATACCCTTCCTGGTGTTGGCCACTGGTCGTGACCCGCACCAGGGAGGGTGTGTGGGCGTCGGCCAGTGGCCGACGCCCGCACCTAACAGGTTAAACCTGATGCAGAACTCCCACCCTATTATTAATTAGAAAGGGCTCATCGGGTCCCAGAGTGGCATCCACCCCCGGGTAACTCTCCCCACCCAATGCTACCCAAGCTACTGCACAAACGGAACCCCTGCACGACACGGATAATGTGGTTATGTTATTCCCCATTTACACCAGAGTAGGTCAGTCACAGTGCTCCTCTTTATTAGAAGTGAAAAAGAAACTCCGCCAACTTGGTGTACAATACTCATTGTTATTTCAGCCTGCCTTAAAATAATGTCCGAAGGCACCACCTTATTCTTTACTGACCCAAAAGACATGTGTGACTGTTCAGACCAGCGCTGGGGGTGGGGGGAAACAAGTCAGGCCCATGTGACAAATCCACACAGCCAACCCTTGTTAGTCAAGGCCGTTGATGCAGGAAACCATGGAAGAAGACTCACCGCACAGTGACCACGTACCTACCAAACTTGAAGCAAATAATCATGGCTCGCAGACAAGCCTTATAGGCAGCAGCCAATCTTGCATCACTATGGCCACCGAGGACAACAGAGGACCACACCTCTTCTCCCCTGACGAAGACATCAACCGACTGGAAGAGTCTCTTAGAGACCCACAGTCCCTCCCATTAGTCACACAGCTGACACCCTTAGTTAGCCCCTTCACACTTTCAATCACCATTCCATTGGCAATGAACCACCACAGAGCTCTCTCCTTAACAAGCTCCTGTGTTACAGTCCTGCGACGCAGCAACACCACCTGAGAATTGCACATATTTATGAATCACCAGAGCCCGGCAACTGATTTCCACCGCAAAATTATTCCTAGAAATAATAAACATGGACATCGGAAGACCAAAGGGAACAATTACTCCAGGTACACTCCACTCCGCCTCCAGGTGGCCCGAATACTGTTTCTACTACATAATATGGGCCAGACGGCTACTTCTTTCAGTCACAAATACTGTCTACCCTCACTCACTGGGGTAGAGTTGCAGTAAACATACTGAGACGGGGGCGCACAACCCATTGTGATGGGCCCCCTTGTATTACTCCCCCTGACTCACCTTTCTCTCTACAATATCCACTATTGGGTGGACTTATGTAGGGGTGATGGCTTGATGGGACCAGACACGGCTACCCAGATACTACCGCATTGCGATACATTGCTACATCTATCTACCCTCTACCGCTGCACATCACCATGACTTCCACAACAGGTAGCTGGCTCCTTACACTTAACGTAAGCACCATGCACACAGCCTGCAAACTTTCTGCAGTTTACTCTTACATTAACTGGAACACCTGTGCAAGCGCTGGAGGGGACGCATTCACGCCACAATGTACTCAGCATATGCCGGAGCGCCCTTATATGGATTCGACCTGGGGGTTTCCTTTCAAGAAATAAGCTTGACAAATGACAGCGAAGGCCATTATGTCCTCATCGGGGGCAACACGAAGGCCAACCGCTTCTCGTTGGAACACGATTTCAGCGATACTCTCCCATAAGACACACATACCCTGGATATTGTGGGGAGACTTCAACTGTACACTAGACCTTACTCTAGACAGATCCCACCCCGCACTATCATGCACAATGCCGTTTCCGGGCATGGCTCCAACAGTGGTCATTAACAGACGTATGGAGTTCGTTTTACCCTAGGATCCACCTATAATCCTTTTACCATGTAGCCCATGAACTTTATGCCCAACTAGATCTCTTTCTTTGCTCAATGCCCTCCTACACCTGGTTCAACATTCTGACTACAGAGGCTGAGTGATCTCTGATCACAATGCACACACCATGGATATTCGCCTGGCACCTGCCCATCCACTGGTACCCACGCAGGAGTTACCACAGGAATGCCTAGATGACCCGGTCTTCCGAGCAGAACAGGCCGACCACATTCATCGCTACTTCTGTGAAAACAATGGCATGGCCTCCGCAAAGATGTTAGAAAGGGGTGCTTTCAAGGTGGTTACAAGGGGAGTCTGCATCCAAAAGATCACAGGCATCTGTAAGATCTTAGAGAATGAAATAGAACAGGCTGAGCGCAAACTGACTTCTCTGAACAAGGAACTGACCACCGGTCCAACATTACCTGCAAGACTTACAAAAGCAAATCCTGATCACGCCACCCTTCTAGAGGTCCTGAGGCACTATAACTTTACTGCTTATTCTTCCAAAGTACATAGGGAAGGCCAGAAACCTATCTGCCGTGAGATGGCCACAGAAATAGTGGCCCTCAATAACACCCCACTATGTCAGCAAGCAGCTATCCTGCAGGCTTTCTTCAACTATTACTCCGCTATCTACCGCGCCCCATCGACAGTTACGCTATCTGAGGCCATTCTAGCTGACATTCCCATCCCTATCATTCCCACCTCACTCAGGGAGTCCCTGTAATCACCAATTACAGATACTGATGTAAAGCAGTGGATATTAGACCTAGCTCATAATAAAACTCCAGGACTAAACGGGCTCCGGCTTCAATATTATATAGCCTTCTCATCACAACTAGCTCTCTGCCTCATGGCCATGTAGGTGGGCGCTCTCAGCTCAGGTGAATTACTGCATTCTCTGCGTGAGTCCTTTCTCATCCCCTCCCCAAAACGGACAAGATTAGGCTCTTATTGACATATGACCATCCTGGGTGCGAACTATAAGATCCTGTGGAAGATCCTAACACACAGCTATGCCCAAATCCTACCATCCCTTATTCACATTGACCAAAATTGTTTTGTGGCCGGATACAGCACCTCTCAGAACATTTCATGACTTTTTTATATCCAAGACCAGGTCCAAGGCCATTTCCCAAGAGTGGTGGGTCTTATCCTTGATTTGAAAAACACATCTGACTCCCTAGCGTGGCATTACTTATTTGCAGTACTTACCCACATGTTGGTAGGACCAAAATTGTTAACATACTCCCGGCTAATGTATAACAATCCTACTTCCCGAGTCCGTCTGGGCAGTCTCATCGTGGCATCTTTCCCCAATGAACATGGCATGAGAGAGGGCTGCCCCACGTCCTCACTCCTATTCACTCTCACGATGGAGCCTCTTGCCATTTGCCTTAGCAAGGAGGGCCGTGACTGGGGCATTCTGATGACAGACCGAACGGAAGCGGTCTCACTTAATACTGAGGACCGACTTCTATATATACAAGACATCACAATGGATCTTACACCCCTTTAGACTGCCCTGGCGGACTTCACCTCAGCGGCAGGGCTACGAGTTAACTGGTCGAAATCATCCTCCTACCCTCTTTGCCCTGACCAACCAACCTTAGAGCTGTGACTGGAGGACATCCGAATACCACGGCGAGCGCAAGCGACGCAGTACTTAGTTATCCACCTCTCTCACCCCCCCCGACTTGCATGAGGGAAACCACCGCAAAGTGCTGGGTGGGATTAAGGGCCGTGCACAATTCTGGCAATCTCTTCCCCTGGCCCTCACAGAGAAGATATCATTAGCAAAAATGGTCGTCTTACCATGATTACTATATTACTATGCGAATCTCCCAGTAATCCTTCCAAGTTCTTTTTTTTAAAACTGGACACTATCCTCTCCAACCTGATCTGGGGCACCAAACAGCACAGAGTAGCTCTTGCTAAACTGCAACTCCAAACTGATCGCAGAGGCCTACGGGCCCCATCAATCGAGGCCTACTTCTTAGTGTCACAACTTCAAAAGCTGTCTCGTTAGTTGGGATCTATGATGGAACAATGCATGCGCCATTCACGCATGCCTGAACAATGACATTGTTTCCACAAATGCCTTTACCACGCATGCCTTTACAACAATTTTTCATTGTAAAGGCATGCCTAGTAAAGGCATGTGTTGAAAGACATGCGTGGTTTTCACATGCCATTCCCCGCACCGGCCCTAAAAATACAACTACCACGACCCCCCCGCCCTAAGAATAAAACAACCACGACCCCCCAACCCATCTAAAACTACCCCCCACCCACCCTGAGCTCTAAAACCTACCCTGCACCCCACCCTAAAAACAACTGACCCCACCCCTAAAAACAAAATTACTCCAACACCTCACCCCACCGTAAAATAAAACTACTCTGACCCTTCACCCAGAAAATAAAACTACCCCAAACACCCCACCCGCCCCTAAAGACTACCCCTATAAGAGCCCTAAAACCTACCCCACCCGCCCTAAAAACAACCGCCCCACCCTGAAAAATAAAACTACCCCGCCCCTAAAAACAAAATTAACCCGACCCCCCTCATCCCGCCCCTAAAAACAAAATTAGCTTGGCCCCTATCCCTCCCCTAAAAACCATATTACCCAAACCCCCACCCCTTAAACAAAACAAAAAAAACTACCCCAACCCTCTCTCAGCCCCCACTTACCTGACCGTGTCCTACCCTGGCCCCCCACACCCGCCCCTAAAAACAAAATTACCCTGACCCCCCCACCACTACAAACCCAACCCCCACCTGCCCTAAATACAAAATTACCCCAACCCTGTCCCTAAAAACCAGCCCCCCACCCGCCCTAAATACAAAATTGCCCCAACCTTTCACCCCGCCCCTAGAACAAACAAAATATTCCCCCGAACCCCCACCCCTAAAAACCCACCCCCCTACCAGCCCTAAATACAAAATTACCCCTACCTCCCAACCCCCGCCCCTAACAAATTTACCCTGACCCCCACTCCGCCCCAAGAACAAAGCTATCCCCAGCCCCACTTACCTGACCGCATCCTCTCCAAATGCAGACTCCCTTTTTCTCTGCCTTAACCACGCATGTGCGTTGTTCAGCACGTGCGTGGTTAAGGCAGAGAAAAAGGGAGTAGCTGTTAATGCAAGCATGGTTCTGCTTGCGTTAACAACGTTGTTGTGGTTCAGGCGTCGTCGTTTCGGATGCTTCCCCGTTGGCTGTCAGGCAGACATATGGGGGAAGCTTCTGACAGCAACTGATCCACACCAACACAGAGGGTTTCCTCCTCCCAAAGTCACAGCCCTCCTTGCCCTTCAGGACTTAGTGACACCGTCTATCATGCACGATCCCAGCATACCCACCCACCGTTCCACTAGTCAGATTGGCTCACCGGCCGGGATACTACACATCTAAGAATTTAAAAACCTGGACAGAGCATTCAGTACAAGTTACAGGTGATCTATTCTCAAGCAGCCATCTCTTCTCCTTCAAGCACCTGATCGAAGACTATAATCTTCCACCAGAGCAGTTTCTATTACACAGATAATTCAAACTTACCCTTCACACTCTCTCGGACGTCACAGATGACAAACCGTCCACTCACCCAGTCCTGCAATCTATCTTAGTTATGGGGACAGGTCAGCACCTCATTACATGGATATATAAAACAATCTGGAGCTCACCCTCTTCTTCCTTCTCCCCCTGCGCCAAACTTGAAAAGATGATTTTGAGAGGGTGCTACATGATAAGGAGTGAGAAAAAGCGCTTCCATTCCCCAAAACACTTTCCTGCAATTCACGCTTCAAGAGTATTCAGTTCAATATGCTTCATATGGCATATCTAACCCTAGAGCAACTGAACCAAATTGTTCCCAATGTGCAAGTGACATGCCTCCACTGCCAATACCCTGAGGCTGACTTCAAGCACATGCTCTGGGACTGCCCTACCTTGCACAATTACTGGCATTCAATACACAAAACTCTGCAGGTCATCATGTCATGGGGGTCGCGGAACTAGCCACCTGGGAGGTGTGCTCTCTTGGCATATTCAAGTGTAAGAAGCAGCAAAAAGTTCGAACCTGCTTTGCATCCCTGGCCCTCCTTTTAGCTAAGAGAACCATCACGCTACACTGGATGTCCCCTAGAGCCCCCACAGTTTGAAGCTTGGAAGGGTGCACTACAAAAATGGTGCACTGCTGAGGAGGATGATGCACTTCGCTTTGAAGAAGCAAGACATCTGCGTACACATCCAATCTCTACCCAGTGGGCCGCCTTACAGATTTACTTTCACAAGAAGTACACACAGATGATCTTCCACCATGATCATAAAAGTATTACACACACAATGTTCAGACACCATAACATACAAACTTCGTCACTGCCCTGATATCCCAGGCCCACTCTACAGCCACTATGCAGACGTAGCCAACACCACACCACATCCAGTATATCACAACTGCACAATACCGCCCGCCCTTGTCCCCACTCTTTCTTCTCGGTTCATATTCTCCTCCCACACCTTATTTACTTCACTTCCACAGTCAAGAGCGACACGCTCACTCACTGCTACTCCTTGCAGCCACCAACCAGAACTTACTGTGATCCCTGGCCTATTATAACATACCTCCTCCAACCAAAGTCATCATTAGACCAATATCGCAACAACCAGTGAGAACTGGCTATGTTTCCTACTTGTTTGTAATATTTGTATTTTTGCACCTCAAAAACCCAATAAAAATATTTTACAAAAAAAAAAAAATACGTTCAATGTTTGATGGTCTTAATTTGTCCTGCAAAAATATGCAGAGGTCAAAACACGCAGACATGTTATGGAGGCATTTATAATAGTATTTAAAATTAAAATAAATCTCTCAGAAAAAAATCGAAAAAAGTACACTGTTTGAAAAACGGCAAAGGTATACGCTAAACTCGCTTTAATAGTGAAATATTGTCCTTGCATAAATACACTGGATCAAAAATGTTAAGGCTATTATTGATTTTGTATTGATTGCAAGTCACCAGGTGCGCAAGTATAAAAAATCTAAGGGGCTTATTTTTTTTTAGTTTGGCCGGTGCGGAACATCCACCAAAAAAGAGAGACGTCCTGTCCACCGTATCAGTACCTTGATGTTAACGGCACGCTATGACATTATGAAATTCTTGAACATTGTGCAATTATTTGTAACAACACTTTAATTAAATAAAACAACCACCTGCCTCTGCGAAACACGCTTTCACTACATTAAGTGATAAAAAGTTAATTGTTTCAAAGAATTTTTGAGGATGTGAATAAATCACACTACAGCTCATTGTACTGACAAAGTATAAAATACATGTGTTGCTACATTTTCCCTGACTGTTTTGAATCCATATTGTTTGAACCGATTTCAGATCCTGATTTCCAGGAGACCAGTAGCTGGATAAATCACCGCCCACTTAGTAGAACTTCCTACAGGACCCTACGAGTGTTGCCGAAAGGGATTCAATACCGCTCTCTCGTAGCCTGGAAATGCTGCCCCCCAAAGAATGAGATCACACACATACACCTACACTCTTCCCATGTTCACTGCACATAAATCTCATCTGTAGGCCTGACCCATGCTCGAAGTGTGAAATGTTGGCATTTAAAAATGTGACAGCACCCTGCTATTCTCTAATTTTAGCTAAGGTTTCCTACAGCGACTCTTACAACGGAAGATGAAAACAATGCTACGGAATATACTTTGCTTCAAGACAACATCAGACAGACTTTAATATTTAGAATGCAGTATTTTAACAGGAAGTCTTGGTAATGCGTTTGCGAAGCAGTGATGGAAAAGGTTAGAGACAAAAGAGTCCCTCTGTCTGTTGCTCAAAGGAGGCCAGAAGTGTGGATAAAGAACAGATTGCCAGGAAAACTGGATTCCCACCAAAGAGGTACAGGCTCACAAATATGTGCAGGCAGCCAAAGAATCTGAGAGGTTGGCTTATTTCTCTGCCAATAGGTAAAGCTACCAGAAACCAGCAATACACAAAGCAGAATTACTATTCCGAAAGTGAAACGTGATTGGCAGCACCATAAAGGTAATTGCGGGTGACTAATTTAAGGATGGCCTTGGAATTGGTGCCTAATCTAGACAGCAATGGCTCTGCCATTAATTAACATGCCTTATATAGATGTCACTGAGGCTTGGACTGGCCCCACATAAACTACTGCAATTTACTCACACCATTCTGCATTATTAGCAGATGTTTTTTTACAAAGTATAAAGTCACAGCATGCCCATCTCCTTGGAAGCCACTAATAATTATTTTGGTATTTTCTCTGGACGGAGTGGAGGGTTCTCCAATTGCAAAGCAGTAGGCCTATGGACGTTACAATAGCTTTTTTACTAAAGAGGCCCTCTGCGATTCTGCAGCATGAAACAGGTTCTTCAGGCTCAAAGAACAAGAATGCTTCTGCTATTCGAAGTTTCAAAGTTGGCACAATAATGCAAGGGTCCATAAAGTAGGTTTTTAGGTGAAAACCTCAAATGAAACTACCTTCGAATAGCCTTTGATGCATGGAGCCCTCTCAAGGCCACTTATGGCTTTGGAAATAGTTGAAAAGACTAAGAAGCCACCCTATATATATATGGCTGGGAATGAGAACTTGGGACGAAAATAACGGAACTAGCACCTCATTCTATTTAAAAAATAAGCGACTAACTCACCCACCTTGGTACTGAATTTTGAGAATAGTTGTTAACTGTTAAATGTAGGGTTTGGCCTATCCAGGCACACAACTACTTGGTGCACCTGCTGCATACATGGTGGTCGTGACAAAACACAACAATTCTGGAAGGTGATACGGTCTCTCATAAAAGATAACACAAATATGCACATTTGATGTTACCCTAATTAAATTTGCTTAAGCCCTTAGATCACAAGGCAGACACTGGCAGATAAATGAATTCATTGGAAGGGATATACAGATAAATAATGTTGCCACCATGGGAGAAAACCATTTTTAGAAATACAAATAGATTTCCCTGAAAAAAATAACGAGTACTAATGTAAATAAATTTAGTGTGGAATAAATTGCGTTCTTCAAATGTTTATTTTAATACATTTTAGATGTTAGTTTGTATTGTGCAAGTTTGAAACATAAACCGGACCAGCTTGTATATGTATTCACTCAAAATATCTGCAATAAATGTTCCCATTTTACATACAAACATACAGAATGCTAATGGCATGGTGACGATGTGCACCACAGTAATTAGCGCTGAACCAATGAATTCATGCAATAGTTTAAAAATTACTCTTAAGGCCCACGGCATTTTTTTTTTTTAGTCTGGTACATTGTTTCGAACACACACGGCCAACTGTCCCGCGGGTGTTATGTAAATAAACTAATCCCAAATGGGCAGTTTTCATACTTTAAAGACAGATGTACCACTGCCTATGAAAGACATTTTTAAACCTAACAAGATGACGATGACTTACACTTTTGGACGCCCTCCAACAACTGCAGTCAGCCCAGGAGCTAGAAAGATAAAACATGTCAAAAGAAAATTAGAACTTACTATCAGTTGAGCGTTGCATATATCACGAATTATATACATATATTTATATATTTTACTTATTGAAAGCTAGCCTTCTTCAGCAGTGCAGAACATGACCGATCACTGGTTGGAATGTAGACTGCAAGTAGAAAATACGGTAGTTCAGGAGTTCAGGTGCAGTCAAAGGAAGCATAGTTACAGTCGCTTGGCTCTATGTTAGCAATGCTTGGATGATGAGATGCTACTGAACAAGGAGTCCTTAGCTCTTTCCTCTACGGCTGGATGCAGAGTGTTCAGTAATAGGAAGTTAACAGAGGGCTAAGGAGAGATGTTAGGAGAGTGTTTTAGTGTTTTGGTGGGTGAGGCAAAAAGAATGATTAACCAACCTTCAGTTACACTCTTTCAGGTGGAGACTATCTAGCCACAGATTCCTCACCTTTTGAATATTCCTTAGGTGTTAGACTGAAATATGGAACCATTTCCATAGTACCTCTGCATGCCGGAAGGTAGTGCAGTGTGGACCACACTGATGCTACTCTGCTCTGAAAGTGACGTGAAGGTTTGTATAAGTGCCACTCCTGCACACTGACGGTTGCTTTCAAGACTCTCCGCATCCCCAGACGTGTAGCCCCAAAACCAAATTAATGGACCAACCTACCTAGACGTGGAATCTCATTCAAAGCTCAAGTCCAATCACAGAACATGGAGAACTGGGTGTGTGGCGGGTTGTGGTGTGTGCATGTGTGTTAGATGAAGAATCTGCAGCTAGACACAGTCTTGACCAGAAAGAGCATTAACAAAGATAAGTAACTTCTTCTCTGATAGAGCCGTTTAGCCACAGGTTACTAACCTTTTCAATACACATCAAAACAGTACCTTACTGAAGGTGGGCTGTGAATGGACTCAAACCAGAAAGCCCAGCAGAACCAAGGAGGCAAAGTGCTCATCTCTGCAGACTTAAGACTGTCCGGACAATAGTGCCTTGTGAACATATGGGGAGATGACCACGTAGTTGCCTGGCAGATGTCTAGGATAGGGACTCCACTCAATGACACTGTGGTAGCAGCTTTGGCCCTGGTGGAATGGGCTAGCAGTTCTTCTCCTGGCTGCTTCTTTTCCAGTATGTATCAAACCTTAATTCAGAGCACTATCCAGCATGAGATGGTACACTTCTGCACAGCCTTGCCTTTTTTTGCTCCGGTGAACACCACACTGATCGTCCACATGGTAGCCTTTGGTACTATTGATGCAGAGGCTGAGTGCTCTCTTTGGGTCCAAGTGATGGAGTCTCTCCTCCTCCTTAGAGGGGTGAGGTGGCGCACTGAACATCGGCCGGATTATGGTTTGACAAATGCGGAAAAGGCGTGACACCTTTCGGCAAAAAGGGTGCCCTAGTTTCCAGAACCATCTTACTGGGAAGAAGGTGGTGTATGGTGGATGAACTGAGAGCCTGAAGCTCATTCACACACTGTGCTATGGTGATGACAACTAGGAACACTGTTTTGATTGTGAGGAGCCGTATGGAACAGCTGTGTAGTGGCTCGAGTGGAGTACACATTAAAGAAATGAGGACAAGATTGAGGTCCCACTGGGGCATCACAAAAGGGGAAGGGGAAAACAGATGTTGGAGCTCTTTAAAAAACCCAATAATAACTGGTAATTTAACCTTTTTTTCTGGTAATTTAAACATTGATGACTGATCAGGCAATCATTTTAGGCTGAAAGGGCCTAAAGAAAACCTTTAACAGTGCTCAAAGCAAGGGCTTGGTGGGTGAGTGATAGAGCAAACAACAGGGCATCAGACACGTGGGCTTACAGAGGGGATCAATTTGGCATGCACAGCACCAAACAAGAAAATGGTCCAGTGACAGGTGCATAGAGCCTTTGTTGAAGGCTGTTTGGCCTCCAAGCTGACATCAACTATTACTGCTAATGCCTCACAATCTCCATGTATGAAAGTGGAGACTGCGACAGCCGGGGTGGAGAACCCAACCTTTCTGCTGCAACAGCAGATCCTCCTGGAGGGGCAGCTTGATCAGAGGACAAATGCTCAAACTCAGGCGCTCTTCATACCATACTCTCAGTGCCATGAAGGTGACTAGAGTCTGGTCAGCCCTGATCTTCCAGTGAACATAGGGAAGGAGTGGTATCAGCAGAAATGTGTACAGAAGTCCAGAGTTCCAATTGAGGTCAAATGCATCTACAAGTGAGAGATGCCTTGGACACTCCAAGCAAAAGTGCTGACACTGCACATTCTCAGCGGTGACAGGCAGATTGAGTCAAGGTTCTCCCCATTTGCATAAGAGACCTTGTGCCACCTCCAGGTGTAACTGGCCCTCGTGATCTGCTAGGTGCTGATGGCTGAGTTTATTTATCCCAGCGTTCAGGGAGCCTGCTATCTGGTTCACCACCAAGAAGATTCCTTGGTGGTCCAGCCATTTCCAGAGGCACAAGACCCCCTGCACAGGGTACTTAACTCCACACTGCCCTGCTTGTTGCACTTCCACAAGGTGGTGGTGGTATCCATGAGCACCTGTACCAGCTTCCCCTTTATGTATGCAAGAAAGGCTTTAAATGCCAAACAGTTCACCCTCAGCTCTAGAAGGCTGACATGGAGTTATGACTCTGCCAGAGACCTCTGATCTCTACTTCTCCCAGATGGCCGCCTCAAACCAAAAGTGATGCATTGGTCAGCTATTGGTACAAAAGGGAGAATGATCTGCCACTGACCCAGTGGCAGTCCTGTAACCACCACTGCAGATCCTTTGCAGTCTCCTTTGAAATCTAGACCAGGTCAGAGAGACTCCCCTGGCACTGCATCCACTGGGACTTTGGATCCCACTAATGAGCCTGCATGTGCCATTAGGCTTGCTTTACCAGCAGGATGCAGGAGGCCATCAGACCTAGGACCATCAGAGTCAGTCTCACTAAAATTCAGAACTGAGGTTGAAATATTGGGATCACAGCCCAAATGTCCGGGAGCCTCCGCTCCGTAAGATAGGCATGGAACTGCATCGTGTCCAGAATGGCTCCGATGAAAGGGAAAGTCTGAGAAGGAGTCAGGAGTGACTTCAGCATCTTGATAGCAAACCCCAATGAATACAGAGGGTTTGCCATAGTCTGAAGGTGGACGATGACTGCCTATGGAGAGCCCACTCTCAGCAGTCAGCCATCTAGGTAGGGGAAGACTTGAAACCCTGACCTCCGACGGTGTGCTCTAACCACTGCCATTTCTTTTGTGATCAACCAAGGGGAGCACAGCAAACTGGAAATGCTCGTGCCCTACCATGAACTGCAGGTAACACCTGTGAGCTTGTAGGATGTGGATGTGGATGTGGAAATATGCATCCTGCAAGTCCAACAATACCATCCAGTCTCCAGGGCAGACAGAACTTGAGATGAGGTGAGCACCTTGAATTTATCTGATCACAGAATGGCTTTGAGCGCGGCCATCTTTTTTGGCCCCAGAAAGTAACAGGAATAAAAACCATGTCCCACATCCAGTGCTGGCTTCCTCTCGATGGCTCCTGTGGCTAACACAACCTGTAAATCCTGACGGAGAAGGAGAGATGGTCCTCAGTTGGTGTTTCTGGGGATGGTGGTAAAAGTGGAAGGGTTTCCACAAACAAGAGGGCATAACCCTTCTGCACAATACGGAGCACCTACTATTCAGGAGTTATTGCACTCCATTGTGTGAGGCCATGCCCATTGGGATGGTTGTGCTGGGTGGAGGGCTCACAAAAGCTGCCCAGAGGCTGCAGCAGCCGCAGGGACAGCGAGCTGGGCATGGTTCCTGCATCCCCTGAGGAAGCCGCAACTTCAGCTACAAAAAAGCTGGAAAGTCTGCTGGGCTGGGATCGGGGGGGTAAGGCAGGTATTGCGGATGTGCATGGGAGCCCCAGCAAAAGTCACAGAAGGAGCAAAAGGTCTGTTCCTCTGGTTTGGAAGGCAGCGAGAGGCCCATGGTTCTGGCAGTAACCCAGCATTACCCAAAAGACTGAGGGGGTTATTCCAACTTTGGAGGAGTGTTAATCCGTCCCAAAAGTGACGGTAAAGTGACGGATTTACCACCAGCCGTATTACGAGTTCCATAGGATATAATGGACTTGTAATACGGCTGGTGGTAAATCCGTCACTTTTCCATCACTTTTGGGACGGATTAACACCTCCTCCAAAGTTGGAATAACCCCCTGAGTGCTGTGTCAGCTGTGTCGTCAAATAGGCGGCAGCCATCAAAGCCCATGTCAATCAGGAATGATTGGACATCCCCTGAAAAACCAGCAGATCCCAACCAGGTGTGACGTCAAAGGGAAACCGTAGAGGACATGGACATGTCTAGAGACTCCATGGTGTACAGTTCACACCCGATGGCAAATTTAACTGCATCCAGACTTTCCATCAATGTTCAGTTCAAGATGACTCAGTCCTCTTCAGGGAGCATGGGAATACCGGCCCAAGAGACATGCCGTGTTCACCAATTGCAAGGCCACTGTTTGATAGTAAGATTTGCTTCTCAAAAGTATCCAGCCTCCTGTATTTCCTTATACGGTGGGAGGCAGGCAATGCATCTGGGTTGAAGTTAGCTGTTGAGGCCTGCATTACCAGGTGTTCAGGGGAGACATGTTCATAGAAGAAGGCTGGGCTTTAAGGGGCAGAACAATGGTGATGGGTAATCATGGGGTGCATAGAAGCCCCTTTGAAAGATTTAGCACAAGCCACCAGAAAAATGTTAGTAATTGCCTCATTAGAAGGGAGTAATGGCTCAGCAGAGCTCACCTCTGGATGGCAGAGCTCCCCTCTCAGATAGGAAGGGTCTGTCCAAGAGTGGCAAGTCCAGGGGTTGGTATGGCCCTGATAGCGTTGGTGTCAAAGTCGAGTATGCACCTTCCCGGGTTGTAAATTGGGATAGGCTTGTCGTCCAGCGGTACCGCTTTGGAAGGACTAGAGCCAGGATAGGTGGTGGCACCCGTGTCACATCAAACTAGATCCTAGGTTGGATTCAGAGGGCCTGGCTGGCATAGGGAGTAACCCACCAGTGGTAACCCAGCAAGGACACCTCTTGGATCCATGGGGCCCGAAGACATACCACAGGGAATCGGTGGCCCAAAGAAGGCATGCATGGCGTCTTACAATTCTATGAGTTGGGAAGGAGATGCTCTGGGGAACTCAGGGAAGTGCAGAGCGAATTCAGTTGCGGGTTTCACAGAGGGAATGTAGGAGTGGGACCTCAAAGCATGTCATCTGGACAGGTAAGCCGAAGAACATTTAAAATTCATTTTCTTGTGCTTCCTGAAATTACGGAAGTTCGAAGAAGACTTTTGAAGTGGGAAGACGATTGTTCATGGGAACAGCTCCGTGACCTTCCTTGTGATCAGGAACAAAACAGAGCCTTCTTCTGCCATACTGCAAGGAACTTCAATGCCCGCTTGCAAATCGCCTTGGGGTGCACAGAGCTGCACATGGTGCAGGCCTTGGAGTCATGGCCTGCCACCAGGCACCAAAGACGGACCAAGTGGGGATCAGACACAGACATTTGTCAGTGACATTCATCACAAGGTTTAACTTCTGTCTTTGTTACAGGACATATCCCTAGCACACTGAGAGCACCAGCTCAAAAAAGGGTCGAAAAAAGTGGTAAAGAAGTGACAGAGGCAGCTCTTGAAATCTGCACTGTTGCCATGGAAAGGATGGAACTGATGTCAGCATGCAGGAGCAGCACGAATATGGGCACTGCAACATCACTTCTGACTCAGACAATGTCGACACAGAGCTGACGGAACCTGCCTACTGTAGTCCAGAGGTACTGTTTGAGAATTTCCAGATCCAGTCTGACACCTGAGGGATAGCCTAAGGTGAGGATTGGGTAAAAGACTCTATCAGAATCATCAATAAGATTTATTCTACCTTTTATGCCATTGGTTATCAAATGAGACAAATTTTGGGTTCCGGTCATAAATTATTTGCCTAGGTATGCTCTTAATTGAAATTCTGTTAATTAACAGTGATTCCTTTCACTATTACTTTTTCTTCAAATGACTATTTGAGAATTTTTAACTTCAATTCTGCCAATTCTTTATTTTTTCTTAATTTGAATTCATAATTTTGTACTCACTTTTTGCTTACAATACTTTTACCTTTCTACTGTTCCTCTATATAAAATCTTTTTCTCGTTATGTATATGCCTACTTTACTTAAAATGCTTCTCCTTAATTCTTATGTTTTATTGATCATACATATAAATATAAATATATATATATATATATATATATATATATATATATATATATGCACACACACACATATATGCATATATATATTTTTTTGTTGTTGTTTTTTTTCCTTAACTGAAAAAAACAAAGATTATACTGACGTTATAGTTAGGATGACGTTTTACCCATACAAAACCATAGAAATTCAGCACTGATAGTTATACTTATTGTTATGCTAAGAAACTATAACTTGTAGCATAAAGTTACTTTCCGGCACGAGTTATAGTTTCTTCAGATAATTATAACTATAAGTATAATTATAGTATAATTATAGTTGAATTTCTATGGTTTTGTATGGTTAAAACTTCAACCTAACTATAACGCCTGTGAACCCTTTGTTTTTTCAGTGTATTTATTATGTTTTTTTTAATGTAGAGTTATATGTGTAGTTATATGTAATTATTGCATGTTAATACAACCCTTCATGCGCCCAAACCCACGCCAGTTTTGTTTTTCCTTTTGTTTTTGGGGTCTGCGGATCCTTCACAAGTTTAGATGGGGAAAGCTCTGAGGGGGATCTGCAGTTCAGCCAAAAAAAAGGGCAGGAACCCTCCAACTCTCCTATAGGGTCAGATACCTCTATCTTGACCCTTTATACCTGTTGTCCAATATTGTTTGTTCCCACTCACTCGATGCAAGGAGGAAAATGGCGGACACAACTTTCCTCTCAGGTTGCAGCAAGCCAATCAGGGCGATGCTTTTCACCCGGATTCAAGGACCCGTGTTTCTGGATTTCTATATTATTTTCCCTTTAATAACTCTGAAACAACTCAACAGATTTACATGAAATCACGAAAAGCACAATCTGCGGACCTAGATTTAGCTTCCTCCCAAATTTGGTGCAATTCTGTTCAGCGGAATAGAACGGAATCGATGTATCTAAAAACTGCAAAATCCCCGTAGACATAGAACGGGGAAAAAAAGTGTTTTGGTATCTCCCCTCCCCTTCTCCTTGGCCCCCGCTTGACAAAGCACCACAGAAATTTCCCCACAGCAGATAAAGTGAGTGGTGAACTATTTTTGAGAATTGTGTTAAGATTTGTCAAACAGCACCAATGTTATTAGGAAAATAAAAAATGGTCCGTCTATGAAAAAAGTATATTTACTGGTAATAAAAATAAATAAATATATATATATATACACACACACACACAAGTTAAAAAAAAAAAAAGTTACAGGGACGTTATAGTTAGACTCACATTTCAAGGGCACAAAACCACATAAATAGTTAGATATATATCACATAACTATAATTGGTGCCCTAAGGTAACTATAAATCGTACCCTTGCCATGCACAGTTTTCTCCTCAATAATTCTACTGAAGTGATAATCAATTATGTCAGGGATGATGTTATGTGTGATGTAATATATAAATAAGTTAGCAGTTCATAGAGAGGGCGTGAGTTATAGTTACCATAAGGCACGAGTTATAGTTACTCCCCCACATAAACAAAATCATTTCGCCCCAGGGAGGTGATGGTTTCCAGGGTACAGGGGCAGCGCAGCCCCCGCACCATATTACATAAATGCCCCGGGAAGGTGGTGGTTCCCAGGGCTGTGGGGGAGGGGGAACCAGCAGGCCCCCCCAAAAAATAAAACAATGCCTCCGGGACTTGGCCCATCCGGTTTAAAAAAAAAAAAAAGCACGGGAGCCTGTTCTGTTTTTTATTTTCAATTTTTACCACGAATTTGCAACGTCACCGCAATTTTGCAGTATACATATTTAAAAAAATGCTTCATTTCCCCTGGGGTGGAGCGGTCCCTCTGGGACGCCAACACCAGTGCTATGGGGTCAGGGTGACTCTACCCTGGCACCTTGTCTTTTTTTTTTTTTACACTTTTCTTCTGAGACTTAGTTCAAGAATCACCTGGGCACTTTTTTGGGACCATTTAGTGAAGATTCGTCAAACTGTGGCAAAGAAATAGGCAGCAATTTAGTGCTGGGCTCGGAGTGTTACAAGTTGTTTTTCTTTGAAGAAGTGTTTTCAAGTCACAGGATCAAGTGACTTCTCTTCGGCTCCATTGCGCATGGGCATCAACACCATGTTATATTGTTTTCCCGCAGAGGGTAAGGTAGGAGTGATAGAGTATAAAGAAAAGAGATATCCATGCAAATGGAATATACATATATACATATTTACAAGTGTTTGTTTAACTTAAACGACTACAGGCTTTCGGGGAGGTGGGAGCGTGCATGTGAATCTGCGGCGGAACATGCCACGAACAGATGTACACTGTGACATTTTCCGTTCGATGGCATGTGTAGCTGCAGATACACATGGTATGCATAGACTAGAAAGCAGTTATTCCTCCCATTAAAGCGGTGGTTAGCCTGTAGGAGCTGAAGTTGTTTGAAATAATGTTCTTAGTACAGCTTGACCTACTGTGGCTTGATGTGCTGCTAAAACAACTACACAATAATGTTTAGTAAATGTATATGGTGTTGACCAAGTAGCTGCTTTACATATTTCAGCCATTGGTATATTTCCTATGAAGACAATTGTAGCACCTTTTTTCCTTGTGGAATGTGCTTTAGGTGCAACTAAGAGTTGTCTTTTAGCTTTGAGGTAACATGTTTGGATGCATTTTACTATCCATCTTGCTAAACCTTGTTTTGAACCGGTATGAGGTTTTTGAAAAGCTACAAATAGCTGTTTAGTTTTCCTGAACGGTTTTGTTCTATCTATGTAGTACATTGGAGCTCTTTTAATGTCTAATGTATGTAGAGCTCTTTGTGCCACAGAATATGGCTGTGGGAAGAAGACTGGTAGTTCCACTGTTTGATTAATATGAAAAGGTGATACTACTTTAGGAAGAAATTTAGGGTTAGTTCGCAGTACGACTTTATGTTTATGTACTTGTATGAACGGTTCTTCAATAGTGAAAGCTTGAATTTCACTAACTCTTCGCAATGATGTAATTGCGACTAGGAAGGCAACCTTCCATGTTAAGAATTGCATTTGACATGAGTGCATAGGTTCAAATGGTGGGCCCATAAGTCGCATAAGCACTATGTTTAAATTCCACGAAGGAACTGGAGGTGTTCTGGGTGCGATGATGTATTTTAAACCTTCCATGAAGGCTTTGGTAACAGGAACTCTAAATAAAGAGCTGTTCTGTATATTTTGCAAATACGCGGAAATTGCAGTGAGATGTATTTTTATGGAAATGAATGCTAAATTTAATTTTTGTAAATTAAGTAAATAGCATACAATATCTTGTATTGATGCTGAAAGAGGAGCAATTTGTTTAGATTGACAGTGATATACAAATCTTTTCCATTTGTTGGAATAGCACTGTCTGGTAGTGAGTTTTCTTGCTTGCTTAGTTACTTCCACACAGTCAGTTGGTAGTTGTAAATACCTATATTCTATGACCTCAGGAGCCAAATCGCTAGATTGAGCGTGTTGGGATTTGGGTGCCTGATCTGCCCTTTGTTTTGTCTCAACAGATCTGGTCTGTTTGGAGTGTGGTACTACTGACAGGTCTAGTAGTGTTGTGTACCACGGCTAACGTGCCCACGTTGGCGCTATGAGTATCAGATTGAGCGTGTTTTGATGCAGTTTGTTGACTAAAAATGGAATGAGTGGGAGAGGGGGAAAAGCGTAAGCAAACATCCCTGACCAATTGATCCGTAGAGCATTGCCCTTGAATAGGGGATGTGGGTATCTGGATGCAAAGTTTTGTCAGTTTGCGTTTTCGCTGGTGGCAAACAGATCTATGTCTGGTGTTCCCCACTGATGAAAGTATTTTTGAAGTACTTGAGGGTGAATTTTCCACTTGTGTGTTGATTATTTCTGCTGAGAACATCTGCTAATTGGTTGTGTATCCCTGGAATGTACTGTGCTCCCTCCTTGTTTGTTTAGGTAATACATGGTGGTCATGTTGTCTGTTTTGATCAAGACATTTTTGTGAATAAGGAGAGGCTTAAAAGCTTTGAGTGCTAGGAAGACAGCTACCAGCTCTAAGTGATTTATGTGTAGCTGTCTGTGTTGGGCGTCCCAATGTCCTTGAATGTTGTGATTGTTGAGGTGAGCTCCCCAGCCAATCATTGATGCATCTGTTGTAAGTATGGTCTGAGGCACAGGGTCTTAAAATGGCCGCCCTTTGTTTAGATTTGTGGAATTCCACCACTGAAGGGACATGTATGTTTGGCAGTCTATCAACACTAGATCTTGAAGTTGACCCTGTGCTTGTGACCATTGTTGTGCAAGGCACTGTTGCAAGGACCGCATGTTTAGTCTTGCATGTGGAACAATTGCAATACACAATGCCATCTTGCCTAATACTTTCATGACCAATTTGACAGTGTACTGTTGACCTGTCTGTATTTGTGCCAATATATTGTAAAATGCTTGTATTCTTTGCGTATTTGGACATGCAAGCGCTTTTTGAGTATTTAGTTTTGCCCCTAAATACTGTTGTATTTGTGCAGGTTGTAGTTGTGACTTTTGGTAGTTTATGGAGAACACTAGGGTGTGCAGGGTTTGTATTACATAATGTGCATGGTTTTGACACTGCGTATGACTGTTTGATTTTATTAGCCAATCGTCTAGATATGGAAAGACATGAATGTGTTGTCTTCTTAGGTAGGCTGCGACTACCGCCAGGCACTTTGTGAATACCCGTGGAGCTGTTGTTATTCCAAAGGGTAACACTTTGAACTGATAATGCTTTCCTTGAATTACAAACCTGAGATATTTTCTGTGCACAGGATGGATGGGTATGTGAAAATACGCATCTTTGAGGTCTAATGTTGCCATGAAATCGTGTTGCTAAAATAGTGGGATAACATTCTGTAGTGTCACCATATGAAAGTGTTCTGACAGGATGTGAAGATTGAGGGTTCTGAGCTGTAATATTTGCCTTAAGGTTCCAACCTTTTTGGGAATGAGGAAATACAGTGAGTAAACTCCTGTCCCTACTTTATTTTGTGGCACAGATTCTACTGCTTGTTTGAGTAATAGAGATTTGACTTCTTCCTGTAACAGAGTGATATGGTCTGTGGATAGCCTGTGTGGTTTTGGTGGAATGTTTGGTGGAGTGTGTATCAATTCTAGGCAATAGCCATTGCGGATAATTGATAATACCTAGTTGTCTGTGGTAATGTTTAGCCAATTGTTGTGGAACTTTTGCAGTCTTCCCCCAACAGGGGAGGTGTGAACTGGAAAGGAATGGCACAAGTCACTGTTTACTTAGTTGTGAGGCTTGTTTTGGTGTTTGATATTTTCCCCTGCCTCTGCGGTACTGGCCTCTATAAGTGTTTTTGAAACCACCTCGTTGGTATTGAGGTTGGTAGGCCGGCTTTGGCTGTGATGTGGATGCCTCTGCAGTTTGGCTCTAAATCCACCTCTAAATTGGGGTTTATGAAAGGATCCCCTGTATTGTGTGGTGTACAGTGCACCCATGGCTTTTGTGGTGTCTGAATCCTTCCGCATTTTTTCTATAGCAGTGTCGACTTCTGGGCCGAAAAGCTGTTTTTGGTTGAATGGCATATTCAACACTGCCTGTTGGATTTCAGGCTTGAATCCTGAAGACCTAAGCCATGCATGTCTCCTTATGGTTACAGCAGTGTTGATGGTTCTGGCTGCTGTATAGGCAGTGTCTAGGGCCTCCACTTTCTTTTGTGCCCTTCTTTGCTGTTCTTTGAGGAGATGCTGGATTATATCTTTCATCTTGTCCCAGTGGGCCCTGTCATATCTAGCCAACAACGCCTGAGAGTTGGCTATTCTCCACTGATTGGATGCCTGAGATGCCACCCTTTTCCCTGCAGCATCAAACTTCCTACTCTCTTTGTCTGGTGGGGGTGCATCCCCTGATGACTGTGAGCTCGCTCTCTTCCTGGCAGCGCTTACCACTACTGAATTGAGTAATATAGACAGGATCGGAAGGAGGTGGCTTATAATTTTTCTCCACTCTAGCAGTAATTATTCTTGCCCTTTACTGGCTCTCTAAATATCTGGTCAGCATGTTTTAGCATGCCGGGGAGCATAGGAAGCGACTGATATGTTGCATGCGTGGAGGAAAGTCTATTAAATAAGAAATCATCCTCTAATGGCTCAGTATGCATAGTGACATTATGATATGCTGCCGCCCTTGCTATCACTTGAGTGTAGACTGTACTATCCCCTGGTGGTGAAGGCTTAGAGGGATAGCAATCTGGGTTATTGATTGGAATGGGGTCTGGATCATAAAGATCCCATGGATCCACATTGTCCTGCTGCAAATCAAATGAGTGCGATGGTGACTGCATAGGTGTAGGACTGGTAGGAGGAGAGATATGTAGATATGGAAAGTGAGGAGGAGAAAATTGAGGAGGTGGAGGTCTCTCCTTTATTTTTGTCACTTTAGCTTGAGGCTGTGTAGTGTCCAATTCCTCCTGAAAGGCTAATTTCCTCTTTGGTTTTGGAGGAGGTGCGGTTAAAATTCTGCCAGTTTCTTTATGGATATGAATCCTGGCTTGCCTTTCATCCATTGCTTTCATTTGTGAGTCCTCCTCAGTAGTTTTGTGGCTTTCTATAAGTGCTTTTGAAAGTCCATGCTCCTTAGTATAACTAGGTTTTTTCGGCTCCGAAGTTGGCATTTTTGGTATCGAAAAAGATGGGGTTGAAGATGGTCTTGGCTCCGAAAATGATTTTAGAGATTTCGACTCGGAAGAGCGTGTTTGCTCGGTTCGGAGACGGAGCTTCGGCTCCGATGGCATCGGAGGGGTGGCCTTCTTCTGTGCCGAGCTGGTCACCGAGCGTTTTCTTTCGGGTCGAGTCATGGGCTTCCGGCAGTGGCGTTCCCAATGCCTTATGTTTGGGCTTAGATGACACAGGGGCAGGGGTACTAACGTGCTGTCCTGCCGTGACCAGTCTGTCATCCTCAGAATCCTGGTCGGAGTCGGATCCTCGAACAGAAACTGCGGTCTGCATGATTTCTTCCTCTTCAATGTCGAGATGTTCGGTGCTTTTTGATGCCATCTCGAGTCTCTGTGCTCTTCTGTCCTGGAGTGTCTTTTTCGACCGGAAGGATCTGCAGGCCTCGCAATTTTCTTCCTGATGGTCGGGGGAAAGGCAGGGATTACAGACGAGGTGTTGGTCCGTATAAGGGAATTTAGCGTGGCACCGAGGACAGAATCGGAATGGAGTCCGCTCCATGAGGCCTCCACGTGGTCGGCCCGACCAGGCCTGAGTTGGGCGCGCACGCGCCCCAAAGAGCGAGTAAAGATGTTTGTTTCGACGGTATGGAAGTGTCGATCAAAGGTGTAACGCGATCAAAACAATACCGACGAGAAATGAAGAGTTTTCAAGATTTTCCAAATCGAACTATCGGAGCGAAAGGAAACACGTCCGAACCCGATGGCAGAAAGAAAACAATCTAACATGGAGTCGATGCCCATACGCAATGGAGCCGAAGAGAAGGAGTGACTCGATCCTGTGACTCAAAAACACTTCTTCGAAGAAAAACAACTTGTAACACTCTGAGCCCAACACTAGATGGTAGAAGTATGCATAGCATGTGTATCTGCATCTACACATGCCATCGAATATATATATATATATATATATATGTATATATATATATATATATATATATATATGTTCAAACAAAGGAAGGCTGCTGCAGCACTTCGGGGAACTCAATCTTCCTAAGTTTTATTCATTAAGCATCAGCACAGGTCCACACACCAACGTGTTTCAACTCCAAGTCTTGTTCACAGTGAGCGCCAGTGCTGATGTTCAATGAATACAACTTCGAGTTTCCCGGAGTGCAGCATCCTTGCTTTGTTTGATCATTGTTTACAGAGACAGGTTGATCTCCGACGCCAGTACTGACAGTCTGCACACCATTTTGGACCACGATGAAGATATATATATGTTATTTTAATTTCAATTTTTGTTTTTATTTGTAATTTTTATTAACTTGTTCCAAGAATTAATGTTGTTTTCTTTGTCCTTAGGCTTATATTTTGTACTTTAAAATTCCTTTTGGTGTGTTAAATGTGGCAGTGCAGGTTCCTATGCTTTTATTCTTTGTATCTGAAATTCACATGAAAGAGCAAGGTCAGGGAATTGTGATGGTGTAACAATGTATTGTAAGCAATAAAACACCCTCTGGAGAACATTAACCCCTTAACTGATGAGGCTTTTTCACTCGAGTACGTTTACCACTTTTTGAATATTTGAAGTACTTTGCAAGTAAGCCTCTATAACTTTTTTCACATAAGGTATTCACACAAAATTTGCATCCTTTTGTCCCAAAAAGGTAAAGGTACCCAGGGTTTGTGGATTCTCTTGAAGGGGGCTGAGACAATATGAAAATTAAAGCAAAATAGTTTCGTTTTTTTGGCAAGATGAAAAAAGTGCTGGACAAGAATGTGTCTGTTTCTTCCGTAATAACAACATTAACAAAAGGTCTGCTGAGCTAAAATCACAATTTTGTGGCTAAATAAAAAAAAACTATTTTTATCACAGTTTCTCTATTTTTCTACACGGTAACCCATTTTTCCTAATTTGTGCACTGTGAACAGTTTCCAGTAAAGTAAAAAAAAAAAGCGATGGATGGAATGTTTGAATTAATCTCAGCCACCGGTAATTACTTGGGCTGCATCACACTCCATTGTTATTTTGCACATCATGTCACCTCAGTTTGGACCTAGCCATATGTAAATCAGCCTTAACCTCGCACTAATGCTAAGTCCCGCCTGAACTGCCAGGCCAGGTCCTCACTGAACTAGAAATCCAGGACTGGTTTCTCTTAGGAATGCTTGAATATAACACACTTACAGCTTGTGGTAGAAACAGGTGTGAAACAAATGTGAAACCCATGGTTGAACTCAGAACCTTATATATTTATAAAAAAGTGAAAAAAAATCTATATTCAGCAAGGGATCATTTGTATAGAACCCTCAAGGTTTTGCCAAAGAAACTAACTTTTGAACTAAAACATATTCAAAATGAGTAAGAAAAAACAGCCACTTGTAACAATGTTTTCATCTGTCACAATGGCCAGTTTAACAAAGCAATATACCGTTACGTCCAATAGACCCCTCTGGTTGTGGGATATATAGGGTTTGCAAGTTCTTCAAGAAACCTGAAGTACCCAGATCCAACAAGTGAGCTGCACCTTACAATGGTTTTTCATTGGGTACCGAGTGCAGAGCAATTTATATGTTAAAATATAAAAAGTAAAAAAATGGACATGAAGGAAACCTATGTGTTTCTGAAATGTATGCCAAGTAATGAGTTTTTGGGAGTACTGGTTAGCTGAACCTCTCTTAATTTGCGGGTTCCCATGTTAGCATGATTTAGAGGGCATTTTGTAAAATGCCTTTTTCTTGAACACCGGCTTACATATGGAAGCCATAAATGCAGAGAAAACCAACTGGCAATGATAAATGTTTTAGTATTTTATATTTCCACACAACTCCAATAGAAATGGTACCCTACTTTTGTGGCTGGGCAAGGGCTTGCGACATAAAACACTCCAAAAGGCAATCTGGAGACATCATATTCCACTCAGCAGAATAACACTTTAAAAAAAAAATAATGTAGGTAGCTGCAGGTTTTGGGACGTACCTCAGCCGACACATGGAGAAACCTATCAAACCCACATACTTCTGAAAACTAAACACCTGTGGGAGTCCAATGTTAACTGACTTGTGTGGCTCTCACCATGTTTTGTTACCCTTTGAACTCCTCAAACTTTGATTACAAACACACATTTTCAGGCAAGTTCTGGGATCACAAATATGCTACTGACTCAGCGCTTTCCATCTTCTGATAAAAATGGTACCAAGCTTGTGTGGGTTGGCCTAGCAGCTGCAACAGTAAAGTGCCCAAAACACTACATGCACAGGTCAAATTTTTCTAGTAAAAACCAACCCCTTTTTTACTTTAAAAAAAAAAAAAGTTCTGGAATCACATGAGATCCAGCAATTTCCTACAGCCCAGCATTCACCCATGTCTCCTGATAAAAATGGTGTCTAACTTGTATAGGTTGGCCTAGCGCCAGGAACATGAAAGGGCCACAAATGTAATGTGGAGACTTCCTATCTCACAAATGACCAATAGGAGTCCTACAGGAGCCGGATCTAAAATTTGAAAAAAGGAAACTCTCTGATGTGAGAACCAGAGCTTTCTTTAAAGCTCGCCCCAGCGTTAGCCCATAGCCGGCAGGTGCACTGGGTATGGAGTGTGAGCATCGGCCGGCGGCCAAATCCAACACTCTAGGAGGTAAAAGGATATTAAAACTCACAACGGAGGTCTATAACCTTATAACGAAGCTTGGCTTTCGGCCTAGTTCATCGGTGACTTGCATTTTTGTTATAATGCAGACAGGGGTACTTTTCCCCACATATATTGTCTGCTTGCTACTGGGGAATATTTGGCACCTCTCAGGCTGAATAATAATATCAAAAAGTGACTAATGTTAAAAAGTGGAAATAAAAGCATCAATCAAATATTTTCAATGCTAGAACATCTAATACTATTGGACTACAATTGCTTACAATTACTTCCACCAGAAAGGTGAACACTATTTGCAAATCTTAGAAATTACTTAGAGAATAAAGCCCCAATGTATGCTGAAATTTTCCTGAACAAATACTGCACAGACATCACCTTTGGGCGGATGAACAAAGCGCTCTTGCTGTTGCAAAGCCTTCCATTCACAAAATCAGAGGCTTTGCGACTACAAAATAAAAAATTGCAATACATAAAAGCCATTTTGCAAGTCTGAAACGTCTTTCGAACTTGCAAAACTGCTGAGTCCCATTTAATCTTGCAAATGTGAGGAGAGTGAAAGTTTCAAAGAATTACAACTGCAGTCACAAACCACTGAAAGATTTCTGACATCCGAGTTTGGGTGGTAAACAATTCGCAGACTGGAAGGTTCCACTTCCTGAATCCTGTGAGCGACCATGGGGACAGCAGACGGTGCTCTTAAGACCAGTGCATGCCCGGATGTCATTCCTTGCACATGAAGATTTGAATTTTTAAAAGCAGTAGCTTTGGTTGCCTAATGGGAAACCGATTGATTAAAAAAGCTTCACATGTAAGGAATGAGCTGACCAGTTAGCTGTCAATCGCAGTTCTCCATCCCTGTGTTAGGCTGATAAATATTAAAAGGACAGGAGGTTGGGGGGCGTGGCTAAGCACCAGCCAAGATGGCCACCATTTAGCGGAGCCTAATCATTTGAATCGCTCGCTGGGAATGGGTGACCGGTTGCATCTGGAGCGGCGGGCGGCTATTTCGCGGGCCGATGGGTGCCGAGCCCTGTGCACCTATGTGGGCGACGTACGAGCACCCTGCAGCCTGGTGGTGTTGCGCGGCCACGGGAAGATTGGCGTCTGAGTGCAGAGCCCAGAGGTGACAGGGGAGGTGGGGTGCCCAATCGGGGCTCCCTGGAGAGTTGGACCGGGCCGCGGATCGTGAGTAGCCACGGCAGGCGGCTTGGCGGCCTGAGACACAGGGGGCCACTCCTTCCCCCCTTGTTGTGTGATTGGTGCAGTGAGGTCCGGGGCCTACGTGAGGAGCCGGGAATGGCGGTGAGTGGAGCAGGATGGATGGGCTGGAGGAGGTCTGCTTCCCATGGGGGGCCTGCAGCGGGGCTGCGGGGCCCAGGACAAAGACAGCCAGAGAGAGTGCCATAGACCAGTGCGGAACATAGTCCGCCCCCTTTGGGGAGGGCGGGCGCTCACCCCCCCATCCATTTGGCATTCATAGGGGGGGCCTTGGCTGCTGAGGTTGTTGCTCGGGCACTGGCATGGCCCTCGCCGAGGGGAGGGAGAAGACTGGACCCCGGTGGCCCACTGCGCGGTGCCGGCGGAGAGGCCGCTCGGTGGAAGGGAGTGCTGCCCACCACTCCGGTCTCTGATTTGGGATCACTCAGGACCTGACGACGGGTGGGACCCTAGTTGCCGGTTCGTGGGCACTCACCCAGCATGGTCAGGAACAAAGGGCAGCTCTCGCAGCAGTCAAACAAAATGGACAAATATGCTGTACCAAGACAGTCAGGGGCCTGCGGCAGGGACAGGAGACGGAGCAGAACTCTCCATGTGAGCCCTCCCTGAGCGCAATAATGGCTGCTATTCATGACCTGAAGGGTTCTTTGGAACCCAGACTCGACGCAGTGGTGGTGGATGTGACCCTTCTGCAAGCCGATCTCAAAAAAGTCTTGGAAAAGGTCGCGACTGCGGAGACAGATATTGCCCATCTCCAATTTACATCCAAGCAACTTGAGGACCAGGTACGGTTCCTCACTGTGGAACACAAGCGACTGGCGGCACGCCTGGAGGACCAGGAGGGGAGGGTTTGGAGAAACAATATCAGAGTCACTGGGGTGCCAGAGGGAGTTGAGGGCTTGAGTGTTGAGCTTTTTATGGAGACCCTTATCACGGACTATCTTCGCCCTAAGAGACTATCCACGTTCTTCATGGCTGAGTGGGCGCACAGCACCCAGTTCCTCCTCCACACCCGGGAGCCCCCCAGAGGACAATCATTGTGCGCATCTTTGATTTTAGGGATCGTGATGCCCTCCTACGGGCTGCTAGGTCACAAGGGGAACTGCAGCATGAGAATGCACGTTTGCTTCTTCCCAAACTTTACCTTGAAGGTCCAAAGACAGCGGCAAAGTTTTTTGGAGGTCAAAAGAGCTCTGCGAGGCCGTGAACTTATGTACATGATGCTTTTCCCAGCGCGGCTGAGGTTAATCGTGGACTGCAAGACGTGGCACTTTGCCACACCAGAGGAGGCCTAGAAGTGGCTGGAGGGGTCTAGAGCTGCAGGCCGCATGGATCATCGAAGTGACAGAGGAGGGCCTGGTAGAAGGAAGAAGATGGCCTCTCCGGCACAGCAGCAAGAGATGGGGCATGAGCTCCAGCATCATAGTTGGCTGGGGGAGTTGGTGGCGAGTTTGGTGCCTAACTAGAACTGGCGGGCGATGCAACATTCAAAGCACAGTAATGTACAATGGGGGATTGATTTGACCTGACTGTCTGCATAGTAAATGGTAGAGGTCATGAATGGTGGCGCTGGCCCACCCTTCCAAGAGCTAGAAATGTTTTGGGCGACAGGCGCTCAGCTGTTTTTTTTAGGGGGGGGGCAGTTTAAAGCCTGCTATGTGGGGTTGCAGGTTGGGGGGAGTGCAGAAGTTCTTATTAGAGGATTGTTGACTTACAGTTCATGGTTATACCTTATTATGCTATTGCATAGCTCTGCAACGCTACGGGACACCACTTGGGGTTGAGAGTCACATGTGGGAATACAGAACTGGGTTACTGGTACTGGACTTCGGTTGGGTAGAGGAGGGTCATTCAATGGCAGATCTAAGAACTCCCACCCGTAGGGTCATGACATGAAATGTGAATGGTCTGGGCAGTCGCATCAAATGGACCATAGTCCTTCAATTCCTGCACAGACATGGCCCTGATCTTGTTTTATTGCAGGAAACGCATTTAAAGGGGAACTACTACAGGGTGCTGGACAGATTTGGGTACCATCTGGTTGCCCATGCGGGCTATACAGCAGATTCCAGGGGAGTGGGCATCCTTCTAAAAATATCAATACCATTCATTCCGACACGCACCTGGTGGGACACGCTGGGACGCTATGTGGCGGGGATTTGGGAGGGGCACACTCTTAACATGTGTTCCGTCTATGCTTCACCGAGACTTCAGGAGTCTACTCTGGGCCTGGGCGATTTGCTGCTTGACTTCCCGATGGGTCTCCTGGTTCTGGGAGGGGATATGAATCTGGTGGTAGACCCAGGGTTAGATAGAGTTTCACATGCAAAGACACCTGATGCTTCAACGACACTGAAGTCCTTTTTGGACTCCTTTGGCCTGGCGGATTTGTGGAGGGAGCAGAATCTGGGGAAAAGGCAGTTCACTTATTCCTCGATCCCCCATGTTGGCTCATTGAGGCTCGACTATCTATTCACGACCTGGACTCATGTTGGTAGGTTCTGAGAGGCTGTACATTACCCAAGAGGGATCTCCGACCAGTCCCCTGAGGGAGTCACTGTGCTGGGTTCTTCATAGTCTC
This sequence comes from Pleurodeles waltl, assembly GCF_031143425.1. Taxonomy (NCBI): domain Eukaryota; kingdom Metazoa; phylum Chordata; class Amphibia; order Caudata; family Salamandridae; genus Pleurodeles; species Pleurodeles waltl. The sequence goes on along the minus strand of NC_090437.1, from coordinate 714,372,843 downwards.
ACTTGCAGCCACCTTGACTGGACCCTGGTATATGAGAGACAAATCCTTTCTTGACAGGTTGAGGGAGAGGGCGACCCAATACTTCGAGGAGAATCGGGGTACAGTGGACTCTGCATGCATACTGTGGGAAGCCTTTAAAACAGTAATAAGGGGTCATGCACAAGACATGATCTGGGGCAAGAAAAATGGAACAACATTTCCAGGCTGCGGAATTTGAGCGAGAAATCGTAGCCTTGGAGGCCCGCTGTCATGCAGCGGGAGGGGGGGGAAATGGTCTCCCCCACCAGCTGCGCCTCAAACAATATGAGCTGCACACTCTGGCTGAACAACATGCTAGGGCTTATGTTCTGGTGTCTCAGCTTCGACTGTATGATGTGGGTGACAAAGCCAACAAATTTTTAGGCTGGCTGGGCGAGAGCGTTCATGGATCAGGGTGGTACTGACTAAGGAGGGGACCACATGCAAGTCTAATGAGTCCATTGCAGGGGCCTACACCGCTTACTATGATGAGGTCTATACTTCGGTCACTCGGATGACGGAGGAGGACTGCACGGACCTCTTGTGCAATATTCTGTTGCCGGGGCTCTTGGAGACGTTGAAAGGGGAGTTAGATGCTGACCTGACAGAAGAAGAAGTCGCTGCGCTGTTACGAGGGCTGCAGTCAGGCAAGGTGGCGGGGCCCAATGGAGTCCCGGTGGAGTTATTTAAATGCCTGGGAAGTAAGGTGGCTAAACACAAGTTGGCCATGTTCCAGGAGGCACAGGAGGAGGGACTGCTGCTGCTGGATCAGATTCTGAAGAAAGATAGACCCCCGGAAAGATGCGCTTCTTATAGGCCCATCTCCCTTCCTAATACGGAGGTCAAGGTCCTGACAAAGGTTCTGGCGTCTAGACTGTGCATAATTATTGATAAGTTGGTCCACTCAGACCAATCCGGCTTCATGCCGTCCAGGTCCAAGCGCCTGAACCTGCGGAGACTCTATGGGGTCTTACGCATTACAAAAGGCCTGCATAAGGAATAGGGGGAGCTCCTGTCTCTCGATGCCCAGGTGGCTTTCGACAGTGTGGAGTGGCCGTATATTTTTGCGGTGCTCAGGAGGTTCAGAGTGGGTCTGCGGTTCTTGTCCTGGATTAAACTGCGATATTGGGAACCGGTGGCCCGGGTGCGGGTCAATGCCACGTTATTGCGGCCCTTTCCCCTACACAGGGGCACCCGGCAGGGGTGCCAGCGCTCCCCTATTTTGTTCACACTGGCACGCAAGCCCTTGGCAGAATAGATCCGACAGGATCCGTTGATTTGGGGTATAGACTTGGGTGCAACATGGGAGGAACGTATCTCCCTGTACGCGGATGACGTTCTGCTCTATGTCACACAATCCCAGTGGCCCATTGACAGAATAATGCAGGTCTTTCACATTTTTGGGGACCATTCCGGTTACCAGATTAACTGGGATAAATCACTGGTCTTCCCCTGGCTGGGGCCCCGCCCGCCATGCCCCCGGGCTGTAGTGTGTCAATCTGTGTGGAGGGTTTCAAATATCTGGGGATAAATGTCATTAGGAATCAGGAGTGCTTTCAACAGAAAAACCTCCAACCTCAGCTTGAAGAGATTCCATAGGGATGTAGCCCATTGGAGGAAGTTACCTCTTTCTCTCATGGGTAGAGCAGCCCTCTACAAAATTATGACACTGCCCCGCCTTCTATATGTCTATCAGAACACTCCCTATACGACAATGGCAGAGGTGTTCCTGAGTTTGGACCGAGACATCAGACTACTGCTGTGGACAGCAGCTGTTCCTGTGTAGCATTGTCGAAACTGAAGTTTGGGGTTATGAGGGTGTGCTAGCAATCCCGGATCCCCTTCGCTACTATTGGGTGACTCAACTGGTCAACATTAATGATTGGGCCTTTGCGGACCAGGAGGATCCGGCGTTTCGGGTTGACAGACAGATGTTGGGCTGGGGGTGAAAAGAGCCCACCCTTTATGTCAGCACGAGTTTGCGATAGCTTCAGGTGCAAACTGCAAAAATGGTGAAGGCTTGGCATGACGCCACTCATTTTCTGGGCTGGGGATCAACCTTGAAAGAGCCAACTCCACTGTGGAGTAGTGACTTGCTGGGGGACCTAAAGACCTTGGGTGGATTCCGCTGGTGGTCTCTTCTGGGGATCGAACACCTAGGAGATATCTGGATACGTCAGACACTCGTGACGTTCAAAGTCCTACATCAAGAATATGCTAGGGCAGGAATGGAACAGTCAGTATGTCCCAGAGCATTAGCAGTTTGGCAGTTGCCGGAGGCAGCTCCTTTGGAGGACTGCCTTTTGACAGAACCTCTGGAGACGAAGGCCATATCTCTATTCTACAAGAAATTGTTGAATAATTCCCCAGACCTGATGTCAGCTTAACGGGCCAAACAGGAGGTGGATTTGGGTGCATTAATTGATGAGGACTGGGGGGAGGCTAGACAGGGTCCCAGGGTCGTGGGGATCAAAGCACGGTTTAGATTGATCCAGCTGTGGATTCTGCATAGGGCATACTATTCCAGGGTGGTGTTGCATAAGATGGGTAGGGAACAGACGGCACAATGCATGCGACAATGTGGGTCGGAAAGCACCTTATACCACATTCTATGGACATGCCCCACATTGCAGATCTACTGGCAGGGGGTAGCTGGGGAGGCAGTCCAGGTGCTTGGAAGGGTGGTCCCGCTAGATCCCAAACTGCTCCTACTGAATATAGTGGGGAAGGAACCCTGGCCGAAACAGCAAGCAATATGGTTGGTCATAGCAGCAATGGTGGCTGAACGCAATATAGCACGGTCGTGGGGTACTGAGTCCCCACCTAGTCTTCAGGAATGGCGGACAGACCTGGACTGGTGTCGTAGGCCAGAAAAAGTAACCTATGAGAGTAGGGGTTGCCCCTGGAAATGGAAGATCATTTGGGAAGGGTGGGGGGCATACAGGGGCAGCGAATAATCCTCTGTCAGCAATGCCGCAGGTGAGTTACAGTGAGCTGGGTATACCATTGCATGCTACCTTGGGGATGTTCGATGGTGATGTTAGATTTTGACACCTGATTTGTTCTGAAATCCTACTCCGAGTTGTTGATAAATGATGTTTTTTTTAATGTCGTATGATAAATGGTGCAATGGCTGTTTTTGTTGTTTAATAAAAAGATTTTTCAAAAAATAAAAGGACTGGAGGTTTAGCGACCTACTGAGAAGTACATTTTGTGATGCAAATGATTAGTACACTGACTAGTACAAAGACTTTTTAAACTGACTAGCCATGTTTCGAATTGTCAGAATTCTGTACTATATTTTACTTTAAAACTTGTATCTAGGATACAGAAGCATCCACGAATACACGGGACTCCAGACACACAGCAAAGTTGCAAAGAGAGGTCTGTTCCTTTATCTTCATTGTCCGGTTCATCACTCCTTGATCCTGCCACTGAAACATTTTCAGCGATTATTTTCTCAAGCAATAAATAGCCAAAATTAAGACACCGAGAAATCTTCTAAACGGCAGTGCACTTATCATCAGTCATAATATTTACACATACTAAAGTACTTTGCAATCTCAAACTGTTTTAAGCAGCTGTCATTCCAGAGTCAAACTCCGGTCACTCTAATGTGAATCGTGGGTCATGGTAAATTCTCGGGTAAAAGAAAAATACTGTAAGATTTACAAGACTTTTTTTTTCCTTTAACGGCCCTCCTGAACACCTTCACAGTGGCTATCTTAATGGCAGAAGCCACTCAATTCTGCATCTGCAGATACGTCCAATAAAGAAATATAAATTGAGAATGTATATCAAGTGCCCAAAAAGAATGAACTTCTCGAGAATTGCATTCAAGAATTCAGGATAAAAGGAAACCCAATCAATATTGGATAACTGCAACTCCTATATGTGTAGCATATGCATGTATACACAACTGTGCATTGAGAAAGAGAAAGACGGTGGTGTCATGCTTCTTGCAATACACTGGGACTATAGCATATGCGCCAAGTGCTACACAAGTAGCAGTGTAAAAAAAACAGTTTAAATAAGACTCAATGACCCCGAGGCTCACATTGAGGGCATGCTTTTCAGAATACCATAATTTTATTTTTTTATGTTTAAGATCACAGTCATAATGCAGAACTTAAAGGTGACTGGGCAGAAGCAAAGAAGTTATAATTATAACACAATAATGATATTTTTTGGGGGATAAAATAGAATTGCACATAATGATAACAGAAACAATTAATTAAATTAAATTGGCCATATAAAGTTAGCAAACCCATTTGTGGTCCCATTAGCACAGGAAATGCTAGTGAGAAACAAGCATTATCAAAACCAATGTCTGTTTTGGCCGCTAGCCTATTGGCTTTGCCAATGATTCTTTATATCTAAATGTTTTTTTGTAAATATATAAGAAGATTTTAAAAAAGTGGCACGCAGATGAGCATACACAGGTGTCTATCTGTGAATGTTTTTAAAATAAAGGTTTACAGAAACATACAAAGATGGCCACTTGGGTGTGCACACATGCATGGGTGCTCATCTTTGAAAGGGATTAGAACCTAGTCAAACATGTCCGACGATTGCTCGCAGATGTGGCCCAATGCGAGCTGCACTGAGGGCCCAGTAGCAGTGTCTGGAGAGCTACAAACTCCGCATAGAGTAATAAGAAAGACATGTAAAACCAAAATAATGTAAAAATAAGCACACATTGGCACAACAGTCCCAGGACCTCAAAGGATTTTTTTGTTTTACAAATTGCCTTTTGTATACAAGCAGAATGCTGTCACTCAAAGTGAAGGGAATTAAAGGCTCATGTGGGCTGACAAATTGCTCCATGCTGTGGCAAGAGGAAGCAAAACATGAATGACTCAACACATCAATGGATGAAGAGGGCTAACAGAAAGCCTCTATAAATAAGATTATTATATCTATAATTTTAGTAAATCCCAAAGGTCTTGGCTAAAGACCGACCTAAAATGGGTTGGAAACTATTTCGAAAGGCCAAGAGATTGTAGGCAATACAGATGGTACACTGGAGGATGTGGCACAGCAAAATTCCAGGGGTCATACTACAAGCAAGGATAATGAACCTTCATCCCCTGATTAGACACTGAATACCAGCTGTGATGCAGAGGGCTCTTCTATTTGTAGCTACACCTCTGACAGAAGAGCATTTTTCAAGCAAGGTGTCAAAGATAAAAAAGCCTTTGGCAAAATTAAGTTTATCTATCCTTGGTAATCTTCAACGAATTAATACTGTTGTAATGTATTATGTTTTCACTGCATTAATAGTACCTTCCTTTAAGTCGAGGTAAGATATATTTCAATTTCCCTGTTAGCTCTCATGTACCCCCTTCAGTCTCCTACTACATGGGACATTCCAGACTCTAAGACCAGCAGTTGACAGTTACTGCTGTGTGGTATTCTGAGTAACAGCCAGGGCTGAGGGAGGCTGCCTCTGGACAACAATAAATATAACTAATTGGAGGCTTGTGTTCATATGTCTTCATAACAAATACCATCAGATGCACCAGTGAATAGTAGGGCCTTTTATCAGAAAGCATCTACTACACCATAGGAAATTGTTCTTAGAGAATATATGGAACCTGTGCACTACTCTAAGGACAGTCAAATAAAATGAATAACAAGAACGTCATATAAAATAAAGATATATAACATTTAAAATATTTATCATTAGGGTCAAGGTCCACAATATAAACAAGGCTGAATATGTGCCATAGAGAGTTAAACAACAATACTAAGGCTGGGAAGCTTTAGGCAAGTAAAATGAGAACTAAAACAGCAACCAAAATGGTGACAGCAATGAGGGACTCAGCCAGAAAACTCTGTAATGACTGCACTGATGGAGTTCATCAGACTCGCAGGGAGGTACTGATGGTATCACCTCACTGTGAGAAATGGGGTCTCTAGTTGCCAGTCGGTCTGCACCCTGTCCAAGTAGGGACCCTCACTTTAGTCAGGATAAGGGAGATACCCGCTCAGATAACCCCTGCTAACCCCATTGGTAGCTTGGCACGAGCAGTCAGGCTTATCTCAGAAGCAATGTGTAAAGCATTTGCACATAACACACAGTAATAAGTGAAAACACTACAAAAGGACACCACACCAGCTTTAGAAAAATAGCCAATATTTATCTATATAAAACAAGACCAAATACGATAAAAATTCAACATACAGTAAGAAAAATATGAATTCTGCAAGATTTACTCAAAACTACAGCTCCTTGAAGTCGATAGCTCCACCTGGGGCTATTACGGCGTTGTGATCAACAAAACCAACAGTTCAGGCTAGTCGCGGCATTGCAGGCCAGCTACGGTGTCGGGAAGACACGCAAACAGTACCTTGGATTTGAAGGGCGTCGTGATCCTCACAGTGAGCTCCGGAGAGTGGCATCACTGACATCGCAGCGTCGGTTCCTGAGTCGGTGCAGGAGTGGTCAGGCCCTTGAGGTCACACGCATTGCAGATCCAGGCTGATGAAGTCAGGTGCGCCGGCGTGGATGGTGTCGGGGCTGCGGTGCGAAGCGGGGCGATGTGACGTGCGGTGCCCACAGGTCACAGTGCAGGCAGCGGCTCGGCGATGGTGTCCAGCGACATCAGTGAGACCAGGGCTGGGGTGTGAAGCGGGGCGGTGCGACATGCAGGTTGCACAGGTCACGGTGCAGGCAGCGTCGTCGTCGTTGCTGAAGCGCTGTCGTCGGTAGGACCAAGCCAGCGGCGTGGGCCGGGCCGGTGCTTCGTGACCCTCACGAGCGGTGTTCACAGGCCACGGTGCAGGCAGGATGCCTGGTGACGACACAGGAGTCGATGGAGCTGGCATCGGTGTACCGGGGCTGCGGCACGGGATGGGACGGTGCTTCATGTACCTCACGAGTGGTGTCCACAGGCCACGGTGCAGGCAGCGGCGCCGGTGTCAGCAGGAGCAGCGTCATCAGGGATGTCCAGGCTGCGATGTGAGCAGGCGATGCCAGAGTGTGGGGCCCACAGGTCGCGGTGCAAGCAGCGGCTCAGTGAAGTCGTCCGATGACAGCGTTGGGGAGACCAGGGTCGCTGTGTGAAGCACGGCAATTCGACTCCGTGTGGCGTCGGCAGGCCAGCGGCGTCGCAGTGGTTTCTCCTCTTGAACAGCACAAAAAACACAATTCCCAGTGCTGCAGGTCGAGGAAACTGATGTCTTGGGACTCCCTGAGACTTCTAACAGGAGGCAAGCTTTACTCCAAGCCCTAGCAGAATTTTCTCAAGCAGAACACACAGCAAAATTCACCCCTTGCACTCTTTTCAGGCAGAAGCAGCAACTATATGCTAGTCCAGCAAAGCAACACAGCAAAGGGACAGTACTCCTCCTTCAGCTCGTCAGCAATTCTCCTGGGCTGAGGTTCCTCTTGTTTCTTGAAAGGTTCTAAAAGTCTGGGGTTTTGGGTCTTCTTCTTACACCTTAGTTCTGCCTTTGAAGTTGGCAAACTTCTAAGCAAATTCTCAAGTGTTTGCAAGATCCTTCCTTGTCCAGGCCAGGCCCCAGACGCACACCAGGGGGTCGGAGACTGCACTGTGTGAGGGCAGGCACAGTCCTTTCAGGTGTGAACGACCACTCCTCCCTCCTCTCTAGCTCAGATGGCTCATCAGGATATGCAGGCTACACCCTTGCCCCCTTTTGTGTCACTGTCTGGATAGGTGCAAAACGACCCAAATGTCAAACTGACCGAGACAGACAATCCACAAACAGGCAGAGTCACAGAATGGTATAAGCAAGAAAATGCCTACTTTCTAAAAGTGGTATTTTCAAACAGACAATTTAAAAACCAACTTCACTAAAAGATGCATTTTTTAATTGTGAGTTCAGAGACCCTAAACTCCACATTTATATCTACTCTCAAAGGGAATGTGCACTTTAAGGATATTTAAAGGCAGCCCACATGTTAACCTATGAGAGAGATGGGCCTTGCACAGTGAAAACCGAATTTGGCAGTATTTCACTGTTAGGACTTATAAAACACACTAGTATATGTCCTACCTTAAACATGCACTGCACCCTGCCCCTGGGGCTACCTAGGGCCCAACTTAGGGGTGCCTTACATGTAGTAAAAGGGAAGGTTGAGACCTGGCAAGTGGGTACACTTGCCAAGTCGAATTGGCAGTTCAAAACTGCACACACAGATACTGCAGTGGCAGGTCGGAGCCATGTTTACAGAGCTACTAATGTGGGTGGCACAACCAGTGATGCAGGCCCATTAGTAGCATTTGATTTACAGGCCCTGGGCACCTCTAGTGCACTTTACTAGGGACTTACCAGTAATTCAAATATGCCAATCATGGATAAACCAATCAACAGCACAATTTCTATAGGGAGCACTTGCACTTTAGCACTGATTAGCAGTGGTAAAGTGTGCAGAGACAATAAACCAGCAAAAACAGACCTGAAAAAATAGGAGGAAGACGACAAAAAGTTTAGGGATAACCCTGCAAAAAGGGCCATTTCCAACACTCACGCTGAGAACTTGTTGATACGGTTTCATTGGCACATTCTAAAGCGCACCTTGGGTACTTTCAGTATCATCCCCATGTCCAGGGGACGGTTGCATAGCACCTGCAGGTAACTTTATCAGTATAAATGTTTTCACCTCAGCATTGAAGGCATTGGGGCGAAGAGCTAAGCCTAGATCCCCCCTCTCCCCAAGCGACCTGGCTGAAAAGATATGTAGAAATATTAACACAGAGATGATAAGGATGAGGCAGAAAATGCACCAAAGGCACAAAAGGAACCGCACAAATTGGCAATGTAAGCAGACAACATTTTGGTTACACTGACGAAACCTGACATAACCAATGCAGTTTCAAGGCTTAAAATTAATTTTGCCAAGTCATAAATATTTAATATCTCACTCCCCACTGACAAAGTGCCCTGAAATGAACCTTGCAGGCCAACAACATCATCCTACTGCTCTCCATACAGAGACAATCACTGGCATGGTGTGGGGATTCCTTTTCAGTCCTTTCCACTGTCGGGATCTGCATTGACACTGCAAGTAAGACAACGCATGATTGATGATTTTGTCTATGCAGGGAAAGAGAGTCCATTCATGAGGCTAATGCACACATCTGCCAGATATCACATGGTATTATCAGGCAGTGCAAGCTTGCTACGTGGCTGAATGGAGGTGGAAGGAATCACCAACTAACTCCAGAAACGCACATTTGGAAGCTTTCTTGGCTACAGCAGAAGGGTAGTGCGTGGGGCTTAATTCCTCCCGAGTCACCAGAGCCATGTTGGTGGCATAGAACAAATTAGATGTCAAGTGAGGGTTGACTACGTTCCCCTCGCCGTTGACTACAGTGATAGGGAACTCTAAATTCACCCTGTTCGAAGTGTGGAAACTACAGGATTGCAAGAGGATGGGAGACCTATTTGATAAAGAGGGTTTCAAATCATTCATTTGAAAACATGAAAAGAAATCTTAAGTCTGCAGGAAACTGAAAGCTTTCATTACACACAGGCACAACAATGGGTGACAACCCCACAGTTGGTCTTGGCCCTCTCTGCACGGGCACCCCCAAACTTTTTTCCTTCACCCTTCCAAGTTTTGCTGAATTTGTTTCTGTTGGCCTTTGAACTCTGTGCACTTTACCATTGCTAATCAGTGCTAAAGTGCTTGTGGTCACTCCTTAAAACATGGTAAAATTGGTTTACACCTGATTGGTATACTTAATTTACTTACAAGACCCTAGTAGAATGGTATGCCACATACCTAGGGCCTGAAGATTGCATGTTACTAGTGGGCCTGCAGCACGTATTGTGCCATTCACTGAGGTAACCCCTTAAAACATGTCCCAGGTCTGCCACTGTAGCCCAAATGCAGCTTTGAACTGACAATTTGCCCTGACAACACAACCCCCTTGCCAAGCCTTAAACATCCCTTTTTAGTGCATATAAGTCACCCCTAAGATAGGTCATAGGTAACTTGCAGGGCATGGTGCATTGTAGTTACAAGGTTGGACATGTACTTTTGTTTTATCTGTCCTGGTAGTGAAAAACACCTAAGTTTGGTTTTCACCACTGAGAGGACTACCTGTCTCATATGATAACTATGGGTTGCCTTTTTACATTTAATAAGTGCTAACCTTTGATTGTGAACAGGTAAGCATTTCATGTTTGGTATCTATGAAGTTGTAATTAAAATTATCTTTAATGGTAAAGTCTGATTTTAAATTACAATTTTGAAAATGCCCCTTTAAGAAACTTAGCATTTTCCTGCCCTTGCTAGTTGGTTCCTGCAGCCTGTCCAAGGACACGACTGGGTGTTGCCCGTTGGACTTTGCTACTTCTTCCCAAATAGTCACACTTGAAAGGGTTTAGGTGTGCTGAATGGGCCATCAACTGGATGGGGTGTGCGGAACTGGGCACAGTTCCATTTGCAAAGTAATAGGCTTTGCTCTGCTTTCCCACAAAGGACTTTTCACCACTGCTTTGTCTTTGCAGTCATGCTGGAGCCAGAGCAGGGAAGTCAGGAAATTCCAAGAACTTCAAAGGAAAACCACTAGAGATTTCCCCTACCAGAAGAAGGCACCAGGTATAAAGAAAGGGCCCTCAGACCCACTCTTTAGTGCACTCCTGGACCTGTGGAAGCTACAGAAGAAGGACTGCCCTGCTGCTTTGCTGCCAGGACTGCCACTCTGCAGCTCTGCATGCACCCTTCACCCCATGCTGAGGTGCTCCAAAGGTCAGCTAGCTGACGTCCTGTTTTGAGCTACAGGGACATAACAAGCTCAAAGGCTTCCTGCAACTGCCCAGATTACCTGCTGCCTGGATCTACAACTGGACCTGGCCGAGCCCTGCTTCCCTCTGCTGGAGTGGGTCCCTGAACCCCAAGAACTGACTCTCGGGTCCTGGTCCCTTGGTCTGGCCTCAGTTGAGCTCCTCTCCAAAGAAAAGGAGAAATTCTGAAGTTCTGGGCTCTTTGTAAACGGGCCTGTCCGTGCAAAGACCTTGCTGCCCACGCTACCCGGCAATACAAAGTTTCGGTGAACCAGACTCTTGCCACAGTGACTGTCAGTGTCACCCAGCAGCACGAGATCTGCACTTTGAGCTAAAGCATCAACAGCTTACGGTGACCACCAACGTAAAACTCCTACAACAACTGTTCATGATGCACAAGAGGATCTTCATGCTACAGTGACGACCATCTGCGACGCCCGGCCTGTTGCTAATGTTACATCAACAACCATGAGTGACGATTCCCCTGCTCTTTGCAGACCTTTCCACCACGAACGGAACTCTACGGTACTAGACTCTGATGGTAACTCTTTCAGCAGGACTAACCTGGTCCCCACGCTCCATCGCGGTAGGCCTGAACTTGTGACATTCACAGCAGGGTCAGCTTTAGGACTGATGGAGCCTCGTGCGACAGTCTTTTTTCGCTTCCCCCCATGACCTCCTTCTCAACGAATTCCCTCACTACCATTCCCAACGTTTCCCCTCACCTCTCCATAGCCCCTCTCTGACGTACATTTTTTTTGTTGCAGCCCTACTCATAGTTCACTCACAGTTTTATGATCTGCATGGTACCCATTCTTTGCATTAAGCACATTATCACTCTGCGCAACTTTATGATGAGTAAAAACTGCCACTAGATAACTTGGATCTCTCACCAGCAGTAGCGAACAAGCCACTTACCTTCTGTAACAAATGATCTGGTAGAAACATATTCTAGTTGCAGATTCCTTACCTTAGAATTTCCCCTAGGCGTCAGACAGGATTCCAAGATTTTTCATTGAGCAGTACCCCTGTGCGCCATTAGGTGGCGTCATTTGACTCGGCGTCTGTCATTGCCATGATCAACGCCGGATATGACGTCAGGGTCTATATAGGCGCCACTCCGGTGCTGACGTCAATTTCCTTTCACAACTTTCCACACCCAAAGTGCGGAGCCATGAAGAACAGTGACTCTGGTGCCCAAGAACTAGGGCCCTGAAAGGGAAGTCTCTGTCCCTAGAAATTAGTTCGCAGAGCGGGGAGGATGGGTGGGTCGGTAAGGAATCTGCAACTAGAATATATCTCTACCAGATAATTCATTACCAAAGGTAAGTAACTTATTCATCTGATAGTTACTTCTAGTTGCAGATTTCTTACCTCAAAATAGATACTCAAGGAATACCATCCCTGGAGGTGGGTCTGCAAATCAAGATCATTCTAGGAAGTCCTGGCAAAGTACCCATCCCTTTGGACCAGGCTGTCCATGCAGTAGTCATTTGTGAACTTTTGCAAAGATGCCCACGTTGCTGCCTGACAGATGCCCAGGACTGGATCTTCTGCCTATGGGTAAGACCCTTTAGAAATTTACCAACAATGGGAGATTTAAACAAGGAGGGTTGGTCAAGCAACTTGAGGAAAGCCGAGATGGCAGATAAATAACCGTTGAGGGTGCCCAAAGCAGAGCCCCGCTCGGCCAGAGAAAGAACAAACAAAAGAACCTCAGAAAGAGGGGCAGAAAGGGGGTCACCAGAAGTGTCTGGAGACCCTGCCACAAATTTGTTTCAACAACAGGCATACACCGTTTTGTTGGCAGGACACCTGGCTGCCAAGATATTGTTACAGACTTCGGGCTGAAGGTCAGAAGCTGTCAACTGCCACCGCTTAATCTCCACACAGAGGTGGAGACTGGACAGGTTTGGGTGGGGAACCGTCCCCCTGCTGCTGCGACAGAAGATCCTCCCTAAGAGGCAGTATTATTAGAGGATCAATGGCCATACTCATGAGCTCAGGAAACCAGACTCTCCTTGCACAGTCCGGAGCCACACGAATGACTTCGGCCCGTTATTTCTTGAAGTTCTTGAGAAGTCTGTGCAGAGGTGGCATTGGCGGGAAGGCAGACGAAAAGCATTGTCGAGAGAGTGCGGCTTGGAAACTCCAATGCGCAAAACATCTGACAGTGTGCATGCTCTGCTGAGACAAACAGTCTTGCACCACCTACAGATGAAATACCATTCATAAATCTACCATACATTGACGGCTGAGTTTATCTGCTATGCCCTGATGTTCCTGCCATGTCAAGAGGCACTCAACCTCTTGACAAAGTGCCCACGACCCCACCCCTCTCTGCTTGTTGCAGTACCACATGGCAGTGGTGTTGTTTGTGATCACCTGCACAACTTTCCCTTTGAGAGAGGGAAGGAATGCTTTCAATGCTAGCCTGAACACCCTGCGCTCCAAAAGACTGATATGGAGCTCGGACTCCGCGGAGACCAGATGCCTCTGATCTCTGCCTCTTCCATGTGGCCGCCCCATCTCAGGAGTGATGCATCTGTCACTACTGTCAGATCTGGTTGGGGAAGGGAAAGGGATCTGCTATAGACCCAATCACGGTTCAAAAGCCACCACTGCAGATCTTGCGCAGTCCCCTCTGAGATCTGGACCATGACAGAGAGATTTTCCTGATCCTGCGCCCACTGGAACTTCAGATCCCACTGCAGAGCCCGCATATGCCATCTGGCATGTGTCACCAGCAGGATGCAGAGGCCAAAAGGCACAGCAGCCTCAAAGTCATTCTCACCGAAATCCAGGATAGAGACTGAAACATCGGTATCATGGACTGAATATCCTGGACTTGCCGCTCAGGAGGATAGGCCTGAAACTGGACTGCGTCCAGAACAGCTCAGATAAAAGGATGCGTCTGAGAGGGAGTCAGGTGTGACCAGCATTGTTATAGTGAACCCCAGCAAATGCAGGAGGTCCACCACAGTCTGGAGGTGTAAGACGACAGCCTGGGGCGATCCCGCCTTTAACAGTAAGTTGTTGAGGTATGGGAAGGCTGAAACTGCTGACCTGTGCGGATGACCTGCAACCACCACCATCACCTTAGTAAAAACCTGAGGAGTGCTGGTAAGGCCAAAGGGGAGCACAGTAAACTGAAAATGCTCGTGGACTACAATGAACCACAAGCAACACCTGTGGGCAGGCAGGACGGTAATATGAAAATGTGTTCTGCAAGTCCAATGCTACCATCTACTCTCCTGGGTCCAGGGCAGATACCATCTGAGCCAGAGTGAGTTTCTTGAACTTCTCCTTTTTGAGGAAGAGATTGATGGGCTAGAGGTCTAGGATAGGATGTAGGCCCTTGTCCTTCTTTGGCACCAGAAAGTAACAGGAATAACAACCACAACCTACTTCTGGCACAGGGACCCTCCCTATGGCTCCTCTGGCCAAAAGAGCTGTAACCTCCTTGCAGAGAAGTGCCAGGTGATCCTCTGTAAACCTTTTGCAGGATGGTGGTATGGATGGAGGGGTAGTCTCGAAGGAGAGTGAGTAGTCCCTTTGGACTATTTGCAAAACCCACCTGTCTGACGTGATGGATTCCCAGCGGGCAGGTGATGGTGAATCCTGCTTCTGACTGGCTCGTGATGTCGATGAGTCAGACTAGAAAGATTCGGAGGCTGCAAGGGAAAGGGTGGTGGACTGGGCCGACCGCTGGCACCCTGATGCACAAGGATGTTAGATCCCACGTTCCCAGCCATGCAGAGGCCTGGTGCCTGGAAGGAAAGGGACGTGGTTGGGTGCCCATTCCATAGCCAGGAAAGGGGGCGAAAAGCAGATTGAGGTGGGCGAGGGGAAGCTGCAAGGCCCAAGAATCGAGCAGTAGCCCAGGACTCCTTAAAGTGCTTGAGTGCAGAGTCTGCTATGTCTCCGAAGAGACAGTTGCCATCAAAGGGAATGTCTATAAGCGCAGCTTGGACATTCCCCAAAAAAACAGATGTCCTCAACCAAGTGTGGTGTCTCAAGGCCACAGTCGATGCAACCGATCTACCTAGTAAGTTGGTCACATCCAGTTTATATTGTATTGCGAACTTGGCTGAGTCTTTCCCATCAGCAACAGCCTCAGAGCCAATGGCCTGGGCCTGAGGTAGCAACTGCGCAACCATGTCCCATAAAGTATGGGTGTAACGGCCCAATAGGTATGAGTGTTCACGGACCGCAATGCCAGACTGGAGGAAGAGAACATTTTATACCCAATCTGAGCCTGTCTTTTGGATTCCCTATCCTGAAGTGCGGAAGGGAATGCACCAGAAAAGGTAGAGGCTTGGATAACCAAGCTCTCAGGGGTGGGATGTTGGGTCAGGAAAACTGGGTGCATGCCAATGGTGGCAGGCAACTGTCCTGTTAACAGGAGCCCCTCTGTTGGGTTTGGACCAAGTCCCCAGCAGGACATCAGTGTGGGCTTAAGTTAAAGGGCAAGAGGGGTTCCGAAGAGGAGACCAAGGCTGAAGCACCTCTGTCAGGAGGTTAGTCCTGAAGCCACAGAAGGCAGCTCAAAGCCCAAGACCTCGGCCTCTCTACCCATCACCAGTAAATAGGACACTCCCTCCTCTGTAGCCACAGTAGGAAAAAGTGTGCCAACATCAGGAGAAGTCTCAAGACCACTGGCTTCATTCAAGTCCATAGCCCAGTCCATGGGGTCATCAATTTGGTTGTCCAAAGTGTCTAGCGGCCCCTCTATTCTGTCACCATACCCGCACCCATACAAATGAAAGATGAGGATCCGAGTGAGGAAGCAAGTCCCCACTAAAGTCAGAATTGGCGTCCCGCAACGTCGATCCGGCTCTGTGTCGACGATAAGTATTGGGTCAATGCCAGATGCAGGCCCGGCTCTAGCCAGGAGCATCCACATCTGCACTGGCTCAGCAGAAGGTCACAGTGGCACGACCAATGCCTGGAAGGATCCGGAAACGGATCCCTGGGTGCCCCCAGAGCCAAGCCTGAAACCACTGGTGTGGACGCCAAGGGTCGGACTGCCCAAAAATGAGGTACATGGCTTCACAAAACTCTTGGAGTTTGGCAGGGGTGGCTCCGGCTCCTGAATAGTCGGGGGCGTGGAGCCGATCCCGAAGTAGGCTCCGAAGACGAAGGCCTAGAGTGATGACGTTCCTTGTCCCTAGTCAAGTCATCTGACCAATGGGGTGAAGCCTAAGAACGCTTATGTTTACCGGAACATCCCAAAGATTTTGAATGGTACGACAAAGAGTGTGGGCTCCGCAAGAGATCTCAGTACCTTCCTCTCCACCGAGACCGTTGCGGAGAGGAGCACCGGGCCACAAGAGGCTTTAGACAACGCTCCCTCAAAGCCTTCAGGTTCATGGACCAGCACTTGGAGCACGTGTTCAGGTCGTGGTCGCGCTCCAAACACCAAAGACATGCGGTGCAAATCCATCACGGACATCATCAGATGATAGGAGTCACAGGGCTTGAAGCCGGTCTTCCGTGACATTTCAACGCACCAGAAGTCAAAAAAGCTTCAACAAAATTCAAAAAGGCCAGTCAAAACGTGATTGTTGGTCTTCTTCGGATCTGCGCGCAGGTTGGCGTGGAAAGAAAAGAATTGATGTCAGCGTGCTAGGGTGGCGCCTATATGTGACCCGAGACGTCATATCCAGCAACCACAACGCTGACAACGGACGAGGATTTAACTGACGCCACCTAACAGCATACAGGGGTACTGTTCGATGAAAAATCTCCAGATCCAGTTTGACACCTGGGGGAAATCTAAGGTAAGGAATCTGCAGCTAGAAGTCTCTATCAGATATTAATCACCAGAGTTATCTTGACTTTTTTTGTGCCTGAAAACTGCTGGATGCAGTAAGTTCAGTGCTTCTAAACCCATAGGTTACGTTTAAACACAGCGCCCATGCCAAAGTCAGTGCACCCGTTGCATCGCTCTAAAGCTGTCCCTGCCCTCACATTCGGACTCAGTCAGGAGCTCTCAGGCCAGGGGCCGGTGTACAGTGCCTGGGAGGTCCCCTGGAGCTCGGGCTCTCCTTGCACTGCAGAAGTTACAAGGGCTATTGTTACGCCACCGGAAAATCACCTAGCCTTGCACAACTAGATAAGTGCAAGGGGTGGTTTGTGCTTTAGGCACTATACTTACCTGAAGTCTTAAAAATTGCATACCTTGGCTTCTATTGATTGAATTTTTGTTGTTGAATTTAAATAATTGATTACATTATAATCTGTTGTTGTAAATTGGTGTGGAATTTTTCCTGTGTTGTGTTTTCACTTTTTTACTGTTTGAGTGCTTACTAAATACTTTACACATTGCCTCTAAGCTAAGCCTGATTGCCTTTGTGCAAAGCTACCAGAAGATTAAACACAGACTAATTTTGTGACTTTTGTGGTTCACCCTGACAGGGATTGTGGCTGCTGCTTGAACAAGGGTCACCCCCCATTAAACCAAATTTCCCATAACCACGATTAGGTCTATAGCTAACTCCCCACTGACGAAATTTGATTAGTGGCTTCTGACCAAAGACAATCGTAAAAGACTAATCTTGTAAATTTATAAACTTCTGTCACACTCTGAACAGGTTCAAAGGTCACCCCACCTGAAATGATGTAAAGCAGAGATTAGCCCACAGTAAAAAGATGGTGTATAGAGGGACATTTATGTAAAAACAAAACTATGGCAAAACAATGGCAAAGGAAGCATTATATAAGGTGAAAACATGGGAAAGGGACAAATGCAAAACAGAGCTGCCGGAGAAGCTTCAGTGCCAGAAGTACTTATGTCATACTAGGACACATGGCACAAGGCCACTGATAATGGGCCTGATTACAACTTTGGAGGAGGGTGTTAATCCGTCCCAAATGTGACGGATATCTTGCCCACAGTATTACGAGTTCCATAGGATATAATGGACTCGTAATACGGCGGGTGGTATATCCGTCACATTTGGGACCGATTAACACCCTCCTCCAAAGTTGTAATCAGGCCCAATATGTTGATATAAGGTAATGGCTCCCTGTTGCAGTTACCCCCCACTTTTTGGCTGATACTGACTTGACTGAGAAGTGTGCTGGTACCCTTCTAACCAGGCCCCAGCACCAGTGTTCTTTCAACTAAAACGTACCATTGTTTCCACAATTGGCACATAGATAAGTCCCTTGTAAAAAGTACCAGTGGCACCAAGGGACCAGGGAAGGTCCCTAAGGGCTGCAGCATATACTGTGCCACTCTAAGGGACCCCTCACCTAACACATGAACACTGCCATTGCAGATTGTGTGTGTTGGTGCGGAGAAAAAGGCAAAGTCGACATGGCATCCCCCTCAGGGTGCCATGCACACAAAATACTGCCTGTGGCATAGGGAAGTCACCCCTCTAGCAGGCATTACAGCCCTAAGGCAGGGTTCACTATACCACAGGTGAGGGCATAGCTGCATGAGCAATATGCCCCTACAGTGTTTAAGTCCATTCTTAGACATTGTAAGCACAGTGTGGCCACATTAAGTATATGGTGTGGGAGTTTGTCAAAAATGAACTCCACAGCTCCATAATGGCTACACTGAATACTAGTGGCGATGCCCCCCCCCCATGGACACAGCCCCCACTTTTGGCAGCAAGTCCAGGGGAGATAATGAGAAAAACAAGGAGGAGTCACCCACCAGTCAGGACAGCCCCTAAGGTGCCCTGAGCTGAGGTGACCCCTGCCTTTAGAAATCCTCCACCTTGGTTTTGGAGTATTCCCCCAATAGGATTAGGGATGTGCCTCCCTCCCCACAGGGAGGAGGCACAAAGAGGGTGTAGCCACCCTCAAGGACAGTAGCCATTGGCTACTGCCCTTCCAGACCTAAACACACCCCTAAATTCAGTATTTAGGGGCTCCCCAGATCCCAGGAAATCAGATTCCTGCAACCTGAAGAAAGAAGAAGGACTGCTGACCTACAAGCCTGCAGAGAAGGAGGAAGACGACAACTGCTTTGGCCCCAGCCCTACCGGCCTGTCTCAAACTTTGAAAACCTGCTCCAGCGACCCATCCAACAGTGACCAGCAACCTCTAAAGCCTCATAGGACTGCCCTGGACTACAGGACCAAGAAACTCCCATGAACAGCAGCCCTGTTCAAAACCAGCTACTTCTTAGCAACAAAGAAGCAACTTCCAAAGACTTCATGTTTCCCGCCGGAAGCGTGAGACTCGATACTCTGCACCCGACGCCCCCGGCTCGACCTGCAGAAAACCAACACCTCAGGGAGGACTCCCTGGCAACTGTGAGCCCGTGAGTAACCAAAGATGACCCCCCTGAGCCCTCACAGCGACGCCTGCAGAGAGAATCCAGAGGTTCCCCCTGACCGCGACTGCTTGTAACAAGGGACCCGATGCCTGGAACCAACATTGCACCCGCAGCCCCCAGGACCTGAAGGAACCAAACTTCGACGCAGGAGCAACCCCAGGCGACCCTCTGCCTTGCCCAGGTGGTGGCTGTCCCGAGAAGCACCCCCCTGTGCCTGCCTTCACCGCTAGAGTGACCCCCGGGTCCCTCCATTGAAATCAATACAAAACCCGACGCCTGTTTGCACACTGCACCCGGCCGCCCCTGTGCCGCTGAGGGTGTACTTTGTTTGCCTTCTTGTGTCCCCCCGGTGCTCTACAAAAACCCCCTGGTCTGCCCCCTGAGGACGCGGGTACTTACCTGCTGGCAGACTGGAACCGGGGCACCCCTGTTCTCCATAGGCGCCTATGTGTTTTGGGCACCTCTTTGACCTCTGCACCTCACCAGCCCTGAGCTGCTGGTGTGGTAACTTTGGGGTTGCCTTGAACCCCAAACGGTGGGCTGCCTATGCCCCAAACTTTGAACCCTGTAAGTGTTTTACTTACCTATGAACTTAACAATTACTTACCTCCCCCAGGAACTGTTGATTTTTGCACTGTGTCCACTTTTAAAATAGCTTATTGCCATTTTTGTCAAAACTGTACAGGCTATTGTAATTATTCAAAGTTCCTAGAATACCTGAGTGAAATACCTTTCATTTGAAGTATTACTTGTAAATCTTGAAACTGTGGTTCTTAAAATAAACTAAGAAAATATATATATTTTTCTATATAAAAACCTATTGGCCTGGAGTAAGTCTTTGAGTGTGTGTTCCTCATTTATTGCCTGTGTGTATACAACAAATGCTTGACACTACCCTCTGATAAGCCTACTGCTCGACCACACTACCACAAAATAGAGCATTAGAATTATCTCTTTTTGCCACTATCTTACCTCTAAGGGGAACCCTTGGACTCTGTGCACACTATTTCTTACTTTGAAATAGTATATACAGAGCCAATATCCTACAGTTGCATACCACCATTTCAAGTCTACCCACATTATGGGGCACAGCAAACACACATACACATCTCCTCATAGTTATGGGGCGGACAAATGTCTTTAGGACTATGCACAGTGAAACAAGCTGTCACTTCTCTGTGGAGAAAGGAATGACCACCAGATGTTAGAAAAGGGCTGAGCAGATTATGGATTTTACTAGCCACAGTGAAAAAAATTATACATCGATCTGGGCAGACGGCAATGCTATGAATCAGACTAGGCTCTATTCTTTAAAAATCTCTCAACTGTCCCATACTCTCAATATCTCAGAATACGAAGACAAACAAGCTGGGTCTGAATAGACAAAATTCTGGAGGGTGTGGGTTGGGATAGGAGTCTCTCATATTGGGGATTTAGCACATGACACGTGGCCTAGGTGGGTATCACTCGGCTTGCTGACTTCTCACTGTTATTGAGAGAAGAGGGACAGGAGAGACATAGGGTACTTTTGGGTTGGTTCCAGTTTGCGATTTGTAGTAATTGCCATGCAGGGTTCTGGTTGTAGGCAAGAGTATGTTTATTTCTTTCTGAAAATAAAAACAAATTTGAAACATAAAATAAAGGCATTGCTTAAGATCAATTTGTCAAAGTTCTAATTAAGCACTTGGGGATTGCCCAGTGCTTAATTTTAGCGTGTGGTTTCCGGTGCTGAGCACCAGCACTTAATTGTCAAAATTGGCACTTAGGACAGTCAGTCACATGGTAGGCTATCTTTCTCATTTAGAAATGAGCACAACAGTTGTTTATTAATCCAATATACCTTAAAAATAGTACTACTGCCTCCCGATCTATTCTTATAGCTTTTGGGGCCTGGAATAGTCTGAACTGTTACACTTGTAGGAGTGTGATGGTTAGCAGTTGTGTTGGTGCTGTTATTGACTCCTCTGGCCGGGGCAAAGAGTGGTGCAAACCGTACTGGCCTCCTAAGAAAGACCCTGGTACTTCTTTTACTTTTTAATTTTTTTTAACAATTAAGCACTGGGATTGCCTGTTAATTAGAGGACTTGTCATACCCATTTATACTGTACGATGGATAGTTGAACATGGCGAAGAAAAGTTAATAAAAATGCATTTCAAGTTAAAAAGGTTTTATCAGCTAGCCAACTGTTCTCCTTACTCATGGATTATTTAACACGTGTCTCAAGTAATACCTTCTTAACTCGGAAGAAAATCCATGAGGCGCGAGGTAAAAGTGCCACAGACATCCGCATATGTTGTTATTGGATTGAACCGCGCTCTATGCTCTGTGTTTGAACTGGTTTAATATTTCATCCGTGCTTTCAGCACTTGATCACAAATAATGTGAAATTAGGTAATTCAGTGTTGTCTCATGTGGTTACAGCGCAGGTCCATGGCAAAAGAGGCAGCACTGCTATGGCCATAGGAGGCACTGAGAAGTTGAAAAGAGGTCAGGCATTCCACATTCTTCTGGACATCAGACAAACCCTTTCCGATCATGACAATACAACATTAAAGCATATGGTCAGCACTGGCCAGACTGACAGAGAACAATGTTTCTGTTACACTGTCCTGCTAATCTCGTCTCTGTGCATAAACTCCTTGTCTTTAACAGGTCTTCTTCCACTTATTTATTTTTTACATGGGACTGGAGTATTCAAACAGAGAAGATTCTATCCACCAACATCCTGGGGTCCTTCTAGCGTCTATTTCTTTTCCACTTTTATCAAGCATAGTTTACTTTGCTCAGTCAAACCAACCACTAACCTTAAAGTGGAACCTGCACCTGATTTTTTGACTTACCGAACAACACACATACATTCTTCTTCTGTGGCATTTGCACTTAAAGGCTGCAGGTGGGCTACAAGCTTTTTGGAGGGCTTCCTAGATGTTTCTCCTTACACATATATCATTTACAGTGACATCCTGTCATTTCATTATTGCTCTGCCTAGGGCCGTGGGAACTGTGCAACTTCAGTAAGGAGGGGTATTTATGTACACCTCACACAACCTAAAATATTGGCCATTTAACATTTCACATTTCTAGTATTTATTATTAACCGTGTGTTTTATAGGTAGAAAATGTTGGCTTTGTTTTTAGGGATCAAAGTTACCAGCGTATTTTCAGAGGACTTGTAAACCTACTCCCTCTTTCCAATTATGTCCCTTCTCTGGTGGCATTTCCCGTTGTTAAGTATATAGACAGGCTGGAGTAGGACATGAACAAACTATTATCACTACCATATCCTACCCAGAGCTTTTGTTTCAACCTCTGAAATGAGCTCTCTTGGGATTATGCCTGTTTCTTGTGGTTGTACACAGACATCTGCTTTGACCGATATAAGATTGTGCATAGAATCCTTACCCAGATCCTAGATGACTTGCAATGTTTCAGTGAGTTGCCTGTGAAAAATGCTGGGTAGAAAGAAACAGATGTGTGCCAGGAATAAAAATGAAATATACAGGAGTGGACGCTACAATGCATAAGCATGCCTCAATAAGTTTCCCCCTCAATGTTTTAAATCATCTGCACACCACAGTAACACTCCCAGAGTTCTGGGTTATGCTGGCCCCTAATACATTACACACTCACATCTGCCAGGCTGCATCAAATTAATGGTGAGTGTGATGCCTCTCTTGCACATTCCCTCAAGGAGGAACCACAGGAGTGGGCACTGGGACGTTTGTGGCAAATTTTTCACCCCTTTAATGTTCTCCTTTTTGTGCGCACTGGTGGGCGCCTACTGAGATCTCACTGACTTTCTTAAATGATTGCAAGACAGGAAAAATTGGAAAGGCAATATTTGCAGCAAGCCTCACCACCCATCACTGGCCCATGCACCCAGTCCTATGATGAAGCACAAGAGTTAAAAAAGCACACTTTATTTTAATGTCCTTGGCAGGCAGCATAGTAGATAACTTTTAAGACACAGGTTTTGTCCCAAAAACAATGCATTAATGTTGTAGTTCAAAATAGCAGACTAGAGAATAGATTAGGGGCTAATAATTGTATTATATCGCTATAAACATTTCCCAGAATCAAACAAATGAGCTCTTTTACTATCTCAGTTTTTAGAGGTCCGTTACATTGGAGTTCACTTCTTTTAGAAAGATTATGTTCCACACTGTACTGTACTGGTATTTTTTAAATCTTTACGTTTTGGATCAGTATCGTGATCATTAACAAAAATCATTACATATACACCAAAGCTGTAATTGTCATGTGACAGATCAAAACAGCAGAAATGCCTCGATGGGCTCAACTTTCTGTAATATTTCTCTGACGTGCTTTTTTTTTTTTTTAAGAACTGATGTTAACCACGACATTCTGATATTATTAAAATAATATATTTAATATACTTATTTATCACGGCTTTTAGGCAGCATCTTCCATTGGTCTGTTGTGCAATTCACATCTTTCTTCTGCCCACTACAGCAGTGGGCTAGCCCACTTGAATGTAATTGATGGCACTCTGCCCCTTCACAAGGAGCATATCCACACACAAAATAATTTCCCTCGGTTCCAAGGACTACTACAGCAAGGTGTGCTTTTTCAGACCAAAAATATATTTTAGTTTTTAGCCAATGTTTTGTTTTTATATAGTCAATATACCAGCAGCTCCCAAAAATAAAGCTTTATAAAAAACATGAAAAAACAAAACAAGTATAGATAAAGCCAATGCCCGACCTACTCACTGCCTTCGCCAATGCTTGATTGCCATGACTGTTTCAAACTCAGATTAATAGCCTAGCTCTATTTATTTATGACAAGAAACACCTTCATCATGCCACATAGACATGGCAGAAAATTCCTGGCTGAGCAGAAAGCAAAGCAAAAAACGTCAACTTGTGTTATTCTACAATGTGCTCTTTAAAAGTATCTGACATATTCTGACCCCTTCCAACTGGCATAGCTACGCTGATGGTCTGTTCCACAAGAGTGACAGGAGAATATGAGATGCCAAGAACCTGTCCTAAAACCGTTCCTTTGTAAACCCGAATATGAGCAAATGTGAACTATAAGCAACTTTGAGCAAGTGCCCACAAATGCTGGTAAACTGTGGTCGGTGTCATAAAACAGAGGGTGCCTATAGTATCTGCAATTTTGGTAGACTGAGTCACGTCCGAAGCACAGAGAAACAGTACTTGCTTGGGGGTATAAGGAAAATCAAGGAACACTAGGGTCCCTGATACCGCAACCAGCCGGTGCCCATTACATATTTAATAATAATGCCTAAAAGATGCCTGATACAGCCAGAGGACATTTACAGATGTAATATATGTCGTGTTTAGCACAATCCACAAACTAGCTGCCTTTGAGTTTTTAATGCTGAGGACCACTGATGTCAGCATTTGTCAAGCACAGTGACCTATACACGTTATGTTGACTGCGGGCACATTACTCATTGAAGCAGAAATTCTGTATTCGTGCCATCTAGAGAATGCCCAAACCCTAGGGGCACTGACTTCACTGAGGAGTTTATAACGAAGGCGAAGCTTCTTATGTAGTCAGGGAAAGCCATTTGGAATAAGTTCAATATTAACGAAATGTCTCCACAGAGAAAAAAATAGTAGATATACAATGGCTTTCTCATTGAAACTAGATGGTTGTGAATGGAATATCAAACAAAGAAAGTTCTAAAAGTTCAAAGCATGGAATCACTTTAAATCCCAATTTCCCATGCTTCTCAAAATAAAGCCAAAGAAAACATTCGTGACAGTCACGAACTGTGAAGTTCACACATTTGTTGGCTGGATAGGAAAACGAAATAAGATTTGTCTGTACTGAGAGACTGCTGTCAGTACTAGACTGCTTTAGAAACAAAACATACTAATGCTGTGGTGTTCTTCGGGATACCTACCACAGCTTCCACTTCAAAAAACCTTACCCCTTTGGCTTTCAGCTTCCTCTAGCCCCAGTGTCTTCAATGAGTAGCTTGTGAGCTAGCCGTAGCTCGCCAGCTACCTGTAAGTAGCTCTCCTATGTTCAGCCCAGCCTACTAATACATAATCTTTTACTAGGTTGAATTAATATATATATATATATATATATATATATATATATATATATATATATATATATATATATATACCAAAATTAAGATGAAAATATGTGTATTTTCAGAACTCATAAGCAAATGTTTACAGAAAAATGACTGAATTTCCAAAATACATTTAAAGCTAGTGCTGGAGTGATACATCATGTTGGGATGGAGAGACTTATTACTCATATTAGCACCACAGCATCAAGGGGATTGCTACTATGACTGTTACATGTTACCTCTGTATGGGCATTCTAAATGGATAATGCTTTTTAGGGTCAAGCCTGTGATAGCATGCGCTAGGGCATGTGTCTTGCTTGCAAAAACACTGCTTTTAACAAAAAAAGGGCTCCGAGCCCACCTGTTGCTTACCATTTGTTGGCTTACGTGGAGCTCTTCTTTACAACCTCGTAACTGGTCAATTCAGGCCTAGCATCATTTCCATTCCTCTCTGTGGATCAGGGAACAAGCACTGATTGATTCAACTTAATCAATGCCCATCCACTGCTCCCTGCGTGACTGAGGTACTATTTTGTTCTTTTTAAGTTGTCGTGCCATGCAAACAGAAGACATGTGACTGGCAAACACATGCAAAGATTTATTTTCTATAGTTATGTTTCTTTTATTTTGCCAAGTCTTCAGTTCTTACTTTGCACTTCTTTTGTATTTTCTTGTGGAAGCAGTTCTCAAAAGATGACGATTATCTTGCTCTAAATATTACAAATCAACATTGTTTGTTTCTTATGTGTAATTTCTGAAATGATGCTTTAACACATACTTGTGCAGTGCACCCCAATCCACCACACTCCAATCCCCCCACCCAATCTAATCCACCACAGACCAATCCAGTACACCCCATTTCAATTTAAACCACTCACACCAATCCAAGAAATCCACCCCAATCCAATCCTCTCAACCCACTCCAACCCAAAACAACCCTCCCCCCTCCAAAACAATCTTCCCCACTCCAATCCAAAACCATCTGCCCCACTCCAATGCAAAAATTCTGCCTCACTCCATTTCGGAACAATCTGCCCCAGTCCAATCTGCTCCACACCAATTCAAAACAATCTGCTTCACTCCAATCCAAAACAACCTGCCCCACTCCAATGCAAAACAATCTGCCCCACTCAAATCCACCCAACTCCAATCTGCCCAACTCCAATGCACCTCACCCCATTCCACCCACTTCATCCCAATTCACCCAACTCAAATCATGACAATCCACTCCATACCAATCCAATCCTCCCCAATCAAATCTACACCACTCCACCCTAATCCACCACACTCCACTCCTATCCAATGCACCACAATCCACTCCACTCCAATTCAAAACAATCTGTCCCACTGGAATGCAAAAAATAGGCCCCACTCAAATGCAATTCACCCACCCCACATCAATCCAATCCACCCCACCCAGCCAAGTCCAATCTACCCATCCAACTCAGTCAACCTCACCCCAACCAAATCCACCTCAATCCAATCCATCCCAATCAATTCACCTTACTCCAATCAAATCCAGTCTACTCCATTCAATTCATTTCACCCACTCCAATCCATTCCACCCCATAACAATAAAATCCACCCCATTCCAATTCCACCCCACTCCAGTTCACCCAACACCACTCCAATCCACCCCACCCGCCCCAATCCAATCCAACCAGTCTAATCTAAACCACCCATTACAAGCTAATGCACCCCACAATAATCTATTCAACTTCAATCTAATTCACTCCACCCCACTCCAATCCACCCCACTCCAGTCCTATCCACCGAACTTTACCCCACTCCACCTCACCCCACTACAATCAGTTGAATGCATACACTCCACCAAACAACCAATCCACCACACTCCAATTGAATCCACCTACTCCAATCACATCCACCCCAGGCCAATCCAACTCACTTCAATCCAATCCAACCCACCCCATTCCAGTCCACCCCACTCCAGTCTAGTCCACCTCACTCCAGTCCATCTCACTCCAGTCCAATCCAGCCCAATCCACCCCACTTCAATCAACGCCAGTCTACAACACTGCACTCTATGACACACACTGCCACTGAACCACTAAACCCTACTCCCCTCTATTGAACTCTATGACAACTCTGCTCCCCATACTCTACTCCAACAAATCCAGTCTACAACACTCTACTCCCCCACTCCGCTATAGGACACTCCACACCACTAACTTTTAGCCATGCTGAATAGCAGCCACACTGGTGTACAACATGGCAAAAACAAATTTAATTTGCCAAAGCCAATAGCTCGTGTATAGGTGAGACCTACTGCTTTTGACAATGCACGTTTACTTTACTGCTGGCAACCCTGTCGGGTGCACTAATGTGATCACTGCTTACAATATTGAATTCGGTCTTCACTATTACATCATTAATGTTAGTTGCTCAGGATCATTTTCATTTGACATAATTCCACTTAATATACAAAAAGGATGGCGACCCCAACCCTACCCTCGCAATGCTCTAAAACAAACCATTCTCTACAACAGTCTTAGCTCTTCCCCTTCAACTTGCGACTCATGTTCATGTAGAAATCAAGTGACTGATAAAAGAAGTAAAAAAGGCGAGACATACATTCAGTCGTACAAGTCTGCATCTCCACAAAATAATCTCTGACATTTAAGTGTGAAAAAAGGTTATTTTAGTCCAGCATGCACTAACAGCACAACTAGACTTAGTCAGCTGACTCGTTTTGTGCTCCTCCATTATTGATGCCATAACCAATATCTATGCGTGAGATCCAGTTTCTGGTCTTAACCAACATACAACGTCGGTACACAAGAGAAACTTCTGGAAGACAAACAGAAGCTTTGCAAAAACTGTAAATAAAATAAAAAGGGTGGATCTTTTATATTAATCCTTCCATTTTTATCACTAGGATCACTAGGGTCACTCCTTTCGAGAGTTGCAATGACAGTATTTTTATTTTTTCAAGGTGTAAGAACTTTAGGGAGATTACTTATTTCATTCTTCTAATTTCATTGTCCATTATCACCAAAGTTGTAGATCTGCTCACAGAGTGGCTGAATGTAAACATTAAAGGGGTGAGATAAGAGGAAGAATCTTAGGCAATGACACAGAATTATGTTAAGATGAATGTAGATCCGACTGAACATAGAGGGATCCCCGGGGTAAAAACAGTTGGAATCGTTACAAAGAAAAACAGGAGGTTTTGGTTAAAGGGCAATTCTTTTTCACTAATGATACGCGATTCAGGGTGTCAAAAGTTGTAGAGAGCTTAAAAGTTGTAGAGAGCACAGTGGAGGCGGTGTGGGCAAAATGGCAACTTGGTAGCAGCTCGACTATAGAGCTCCACAGTGCGCAGCAAAAGAAAGTGCTGTTGGTGGCGCCGCGGGGGTCGCTACCCTGCTGGAGCAGTGCTGGGGTGCTGGTGCACAGAGGCGAGGCAGACTCCAGCAGCAAATCATCTGCCATGTCAAGGATTGCTGACTAAAGGCGATGCCAGCTACCGCAGCTCCAGGATGGTGGCCGCGTCATGATTCTCAGAGCACCTGGATCGGGGAGAAGCACACCGTTGATTGGAGCCCCTTGAAAGTGCGCTGAGGAGGATTGCAGGGTCCAAGATGGCGACCGGAGAGGCAGCATAAATTGCAGCTCTGCTCCCGGCCAACCATTTATCGTCTGCCCATGCTCTCCTTGCTCATCTGGTGGATTGTCGTGAGCTCTGCCACTCAGAGAAGTGATACGGCGAAGGACGTGTGCAGCTAAAGCGAGCTGTATGAGCAGCGCCCTCGTCGTGGAAAAGGCGTGGCCTCGGTCCGCGCAGCCTATTTAAGATCTTGGGCCCCATCGGACGAGTGGGGTTGGTGCTTTGCCGGGCCCTGAGCGTGAACCCGACACGCATGCCGCAACTCCCGCGAGGGGGAGGCCCAGCGGTGAGGCAGACTCTCCTGTGCGCAAGCGTGAGTGAGTGCTGGCGACATGAGGGGCAGATTCAGCGGCACTTCCCAAGCGTCGGCTGGTGCTGCGCGCGGCTTGCAGGGCCCTCAAAGACCTTGTTGCTGTATGAGAACCTCACTACGCAAGGGCACTTCCGAAGACTTCTTGTCCGTCTGGGACCCCACATTCTGGCTGTAGCAAGTGGTGGGTGCGCAGCCGGACCCTGGGCGCCCCCTCCAACGCACACAGACAAACCACATCTGCCACGGTCCCCGTGTGTGGGAGCATCGGGGACACGACAGGGTTGCATGGATGGGAATGCGTGGGCCCGACTGGATGCTGCACTGTTTGGGGGCACGGCCTAAAACGCAATTAGAGCCGTGTACGGCCTGATGATCCCTCGCTACAACATATGTATCCCTGCTCACGGGGTGAGAACTCTACTTACTATCCTACTGCTCCAACCCCCGCGGTGGCGGTTGCGCGACTGGCCCAGAGGCATCTGTTCCACTGCAGTCGCCCTGGGGCTCCGGATTGTTAGTCATATTGAGTGATTCTTAGAGTGGGCCGCCCTTTTTGGTGCTGGTGGAGTTATCCTGGTCTGCGGAGACACCTGGCTGGCACCCTCCGGTATGGGACAGTCTGTCTACTAACTACGTAGTAATATTAGGTCAGCACTAACTCTGAGGGCCAATCTCTACTTTCAGCATTGCCACTGCATCACACTAGGCGTAGCACACCTGTACTGAGCCCAACCTCTCATCCCGCTGATTTGTGGAGCTATTCAATTAAATTTACCAACGAACTGGCACCGTTCTGGAGGTTCCGTCTCCGTGGAACCCTAGGCTGTCCACTGTAGCACCCACTCCCATCCTCCTAGACGTACACCCCGGAAGTGGGCTGGTTGGATATGAGTCCTGTGGAGTGCTTCTATTTGGGGCCTACCTCTGACCAGGGCTACAGGATGGATAAACCAAAGCCCGCCAAGACCCCTGCGACGCCCATGGAGATGGTGGGGAAGCCGACTGGAGACCCGGACTCGACCTCCCAGGCATTGTGCCAGATGGAGGTTACCCTGCATAATCACACATCGCAGTTCGAGAGGGTACTGCAGGCCATACTTGTAAGGAAATGCCTCCTTGGCATGGTTACCCCCTGACGTTTTGCCTTTGCTGATGCCAAGTTATGATTTGAAAGTGTGCTGAGGCCTGCTAACCAGGCCCCAGCACCAGTGTTCTTTCCCTAACCTGTACTTTTGTTTCCACAATTGGCACACCCTGGCATCCAGGTAAGTCTCTTGTAACTGGTACCTCTAGTACCAAGGGCCCTGATGCCAGGGAAGGTCTCTAAGGGCTGCAGCATGTCTTATGCCACCCTGGGGACCCCTCACTCAGCACAGACACACTGCTTGCCAGTTTGTGTGTGCTAGTGGGGATAAAATGACTAAGTCGACATGGCACTCCCCTCAGGGTGCCCTGCCAACCTCACACTGCCTGTAGGTATAGATAAGTCACCCCTCTAGCAGGCCTTACAGCCCTAAGGCAGGGTGAACTATACCATAGGTGAGGGCATAAGTGCATAAGCACTATGCCCCTACAGTGTCTAAGCAAAACCTTAGACATTGTAAGTGCAGGGTAGCCATAAGAGTATTTGGTCTGGGAGTCTGTCAAACACGAACTCCACAGCACCATAATGGCTACGCTGAAAACTGTGAAGTTTGGTATCAAACTTCTCCGCACAATAAATGCACACTGATGCCAGTGTACATTTTATTGTAACATACACCCCAGAGGGCACCTTAGAGGTGCCCCATGAAACCTTAACCACCTACCCGTGTAGGCTGACTGGTTTTAGCAGCCTGCCACACACCAGACATGTTGCTGGCCACATGGGGAGAGTGCCTTTGTCACTCTGGCTAGTAACAAAGCCTGTACTGGGTGGAGGTGCTTCTCACCTCCCTCTGCAGGAACTGTAACACCTGGCGGTGAGCCTCAAAGGCTCACCCCCTTTGTTACAGCACCCCAGGGCACTCCAGCTAGTGGAGTTGCCTGCCCCCTCCGGCCACGGCCACACTTTTGGCGGCAAGGACAGAGGAGATAATGAGAAAAACAAGGAGGAGTCACTGGCCAGTCAGGACAGCCCCTAAGGTGCCCTGAGCTGAGGTGCCTCTGACTTTTAGAAATCCTCCATCTTGCAGATGGAGGATTCCCCCAATAGGGATAGGAGTGTGCCCCCCTCACCTCAGGGAGGAGGCACAAAGAGGGTGTAGCCACCCTCAGGGCTAGTAGCCATTGGCTACTAACCCCCCAGACCTAAACACACCCCTAAATTCAGTATTTAGGGGCTCCCCAGAACCTAGGAACTCAGATTCCTGCAACCTAAGAAGAAGAGGACTGCTGAACTGAAAAACCTGCAGAGAAGACGGAGACACCAACTGCTTTGTCCCCAGCTCTACCGGCCTGTCTCCCCACTTCTAAAGACACTGCTCCAGCGACGCGTTCCCAGGGTCCAGCAACCTCTGAAGCCTCAGAGGACTACCCTGCATCTAGAAGGACCAAGAACTCCAGAGGACAGCGGCTCTGATCCACAAAGACTGCAACTTTGCAACAAAGAAGCAACTTTGAAACAACACACGTTTGCCGCCGGAAGCGTGAGACTTTGCACTCTGCACCCGATGCCCCCGGCTCGACTTGTGGAGAACAAACACCACAGGGAGGACTACCCGGCGACTACGAGACCGTGAGTAGCCAGAGTTGACCCCCCTGAACCCTCACAGCAAAGCCTGCAGAGGGAATCCCGAGGCTCCCCCTGAACACGTCTGCCTGCTTCAAAGACCCGACGCCTGGTAAAGACTCTGCACCCGCAGACCCCAGGACCTGAAGGATCCAACCTCCAGTGCAGGAGTGACCCCCAGGTGGCCCTCTCCCTTGCCCAGGTGGTGGCTACCCCGAGGAGCCCCCCCCTTGCCTGCATCGCTGAAGAGACCCCTTGGTCTCCCATTGCTTCCTATTGCGCACCCGACGCTTGTTTGCACACTGCACCCGGCCGCCCCCGTGCCGCTGAGGGTGTACTTTCTGTATGGACTTGTGTCCCCCCACCCCCCGGTGTCCTACAAAACCCCCCTGGTCTGCCCTCTGAAGACGCGGGTACTTACCTGCTGGCAGACTGGAACCGGGGCACCCCCTTCTCCTTTGAAGCCTATGCGTTTTGGGCACCACTTTGACCTCTGCACCTGACCGGCCCTGAGCTGCTGGTGTGGTAACTTTGGGGTTGCCTTGAACGCCCAACGTTGGGCTGACTTGGACCCAAACTTGAACCCCGTAGGTGGTATACCTACCTGCAAAAACTAATAAACACTTACCTCCCCCAGGAACTGTTGAAAATTGCAGTGTGTCTACTTTTAAAATAGCTATATGTCATTTATGTGAAAACTGTATATGTCATTTTGCTAATTCAAAGTTCCTAAAGTTCCTACATGGAATACCTTTCATTTGAAGTATTACTTGTAAATCTTGAACCTGTGGTTCTTAAAATAAACTAAGAAAATATATTTTTCTATACAAAAACCTATTGGCCTGGAATTGTCTCCGAGTGTGTGTTCCTCATTTATTGCCTGTGTGTGTACAACAATACACACTACCACAAAATAGAGCATTAGAATTAGCTCTTTTTGCCACTATCTTACCTCTAAGGGGAACTCTTGGACTCTGTGCATGCTATTTGAATTAGTACATACAGAGCCAACTTCCTAGATTGGTGGATCAGCAGTGGGGTACAAGACTTTGCATTTGCTGGACTACTCAGCCAATACTTGATCACACGACTAAATTCCCAAAATTGTCATTAGAAACTGATTTTTGAAATTTGAGCTATTTTTCTAAATTTTTTAAAGTCCTGCTAGGGCCTTGTGTTAGTCCCTGTTAGCATTTCTTTTAGAGTTTAAAAGTTTTTGTAAAAGTTTGAATTAAGTTCTAGAGATAGTTTTAGATTCTTAAAAAGTATTCCAACTTTTAGAAACATAGGGGGTTATTCTAACTTTGGAGGAGGTGTTAATCCATCCCAAAAGTGACGGAAAAGTGACGGATTTACCACCAGCCGTATTACGAGTCCATTATATCCTATGGAACTCATAATACGGCTGGTGGTATATCCGTCACTTTACCGTCACTTTTGGGACGGATTAACACTCCTCCAAAGTTAGAATAACCCCCATAATGTCTAATGCAGAAGAGAATGTGATGGAATTCGACATTACCCCTTATCTGAATCTTAGGATGAAAGAGTTAAGGTCTCTCTGCAAAATAAAAAAGATTAGAACTGGTTCAAAACCTACCAAAATACAGCTCCAGGAGCTTTTGGCAGAGTTTGCCAAGAACAACCCCTCTGAGGATGACCTCACAGAGGAGGAAACTAGTGATGTGGAGGAAATCCCACCTCCAGTCCTAGTTAGGGAAGTCAGGGCTCCTCAAACCCTGACTCCAAATGTGATAGTCCGAGATGCTGCTTCTCTCACAGTAGAGTCCAGCAACTCTGGAATCACTGAGGACAGCCTCAGTGAAGATGACCTACTGTTAGCCAGGATGGTCAAAAGATTGGCTTTAGAGAGACAGCTCCTAGCCATAGAAAGGGAAAGACAAGATATGGGTTTTGGTCCCATCCATGTTGGCAGCAACATAAATAGGGTCAGAGATTCTCCTGACATGTTGAAAATCCCAAAAGGGATTGTAACCAAATATGAAGATGGTGATGACATCACCAAATGGTTCACAGCTTTTGAGAGGGCTTGTGCAACCAGAAAAGTAAACAGATCTCACTGGGGTGCTCTCCTTTGGGAAATGTTCACTGGAAAGTGTAGGGATAGACTCCTCACACTCTCTGGAAAAGATGCAGAATCCTATGACCTCATGAAGGCTACCCTGATTGAGGGCTTTGGATTCTTCACTGAGGAGTATAGA
Source organism: Pleurodeles waltl (assembly GCF_031143425.1). Classification (NCBI taxonomy): domain Eukaryota; kingdom Metazoa; phylum Chordata; class Amphibia; order Caudata; family Salamandridae; genus Pleurodeles; species Pleurodeles waltl. Next base: position 714,338,812 of record NC_090437.1, on the reverse strand, counting down.
ATTAGGTTCAGGGGGGCTCAAAAATCCTCGAGCCAGACCTGGGTTGATTTTGTTGACTTCTCAGTCAAAACACTGGATGGTTGGATTCAAGGCAGTGATGTAAATGATTATGATGGGCTGTACAATTTGTTTGTGAAAGAACACCTGTCAAGTAATTGTTTCAATGATAAACTGCATCAGCATCTGGTAGACCTAGGACCAATTTCTCCCCAAGAATTGGGAAAGAAGGCATACCATTGGGTCAAGAATAGGGTGACCAAGACTTCCACAGGGGGTGACCAAAAGAAAGGGGTCACAAAGACTCCACAGGGGAAGAGTGTTGAGACATCCAATGGAAAAATAGTAAAGAGTCTTCTACAGGGCCCCAAAAACCTGCTCAGGAGGGAGGGCCCAGAGCCTCTTCCCAATCCAATTTTGGGTACAAGGGTAAAAACTTTGATCCCAAAAAGGCCTGGTGTCGTAGCTGTAATCAGCCAGGACACCAAACTGGAGACAAGGCCTGTCCCAAGAAAGGTTCAACTTCTAACTCTACTCCAGCTAACACTGGAATGGCCAGTCTCCAAGTGGGATCCACAGTGTGCCCAGAGCAAATCAGGGTTCACACTGAAACTACACTAGTCTCTGAGGGTGTGGTGGATTTAGCCACACTGGCTGCCTGGCCTCCTAATATGCAAAAATACAGGCAGCAACTCTTAATTAATGGGACTAGTGTAGAAGGCCTGAGGGATACAGGTGCCAGTGTCACCATGGTGACAGAGAAACTGGTTTCCCCTGGTCAATACCTGGCTGGACAAACATATCCAGTCACCAACGCTGACAATCAGACTAAAGTACATCCCATGGCTATGGTAACTTTAGAGTGGGGAGGGGTCAATGGCCTGAAACAGGTGGTGGTCTCCTCAAATATCCCTGTAGACTGCTTGGAAATGACCTGGAGTCCTCAGCATGGGCTGAGGTAGAACTCAAAACCCATGCAGCCATGCTGGGTATCCCTGAACTGGTGTTTGTCAAGACAAGGGCACAGTGCAAGGCTCAGGGTGAAAAAGTGGTGTTGGAGCCTGGAAAAAGGGCCCAACCCTCCAAGAGAAAAGGAAAGAAGACTGGGGAACCAGCTTCAACACAACAAGAGAAAGAGAACCTCTCTTCCCAGGAAGAAGTTCTGCCCTCTGAGGGAACCGAGCCTCTGGAGTTAGAACCTTATCAGGTTGAGCTCCTAGGCCCAGGGGGACCCTCAAGGGAACAGTTGTGTAAGGGGCAAGAAACCTGTCCCTCTCTTGAAGGCCTTAGGCAGCAAGCCTCTGAAGAGTCCAAAGGAAAAATAACAGGAACACATAGAGTCTATTGGGAAGATGGACTCCTTTACACTGAGGCAAAGATCCCAAACCTGGTGCCACTAGGAGAGTGGTAGTGCCTCAGGAGTTTAGGGAGTTCATTCTAACCTTAGCTCATGATATTCCTCTTGCTGGGCATTTGGGACAGACCAAGGCGTGGGAGAGACTAGTCAACCACTTCTATTGGCCCAACATGTCCCAGAAGGTCAAGGAGTTTTGTGTCTCCTGTGCCATCTGTCAAGCCAGTGGTAAGACAGGTGGACACCCAAAGGCCCCCCTCATTCCACTTCCAGTGGTGGGGGTCCCCTTTGAAAGAGTGGGTGTGGACATAGTGGATCCACTTGAAACTCCCACAGCCTCAGGGAACCAATACATACTAGTAGTAGTGGATCATGCTACTAGATACCCTGAAGCAATTCCCCTTAGGTCGACTACTGCCCCTGCAGTAGCCAAAGCACTCATTGGTATTTTTACCAGAGTGGGATTTCCTAAGGAGGTGGTGTCTGACAGAGGTACCAACTTTATGTCAGCATACCTGAAACATATGTGGAATGAGTGTGGGGTGACTTACAAATTCACCACACCATACCATCCACAAACCAATGGTCTTGTTGAAAGGTTTAACAAGACATTGAAAGGCATGATCATGGGGCTCCCTGAAAAACTCAAAAGGAGATGGGATGTCCTCTTGCCATGTCTGCTTTTTGCTTACAGAGAGGTGCCTAAGAAGGGAGTAGGGTTTTCCCCCTTTGAACTTCTGTGTGGCCATCCTGTAAGGGGACCACTAGCTCTTGGGAAAGAAGGCTGGGAGAGACCTCTTCATGAGCCTAAACAAGATATAGTGGACTATGTCTAAGGCCTACGTTCAAGGATGGCAGAGTACATGGAAAAGGCAAGCAAAAACCTTGAGGCCAGCCAACAGCTCCAGAAGTTTTGGTATGACCAAAAGGCTGCTATGGTTGAATTTTAGCCAGGGTAGAAAGTCTGGGTTCTGGAGCCTGTGGCTCCCAGGGCACTTCAGGACAGGTGGAGTGGCCCTTACCCAGTGCTAAAGAAGAAGAGTCAGGTCACCTACCTGGTAGACCTAGGCACTAGCAGGACCCCCAAAAGGGTGATCCATGTGAACTGCCTCAAACTCTTCGATGACAGGGCAGATGTGAATCTGTTGATGGTAACAGATGAGGACCAGGAAGCTGAGAGTGAACCTCTCCCTGATCTCCTCTCCACAGACCCTAAAGATGGTTCAGTTGATGGAGTGTTCTATTCAGACACCCTCTCTGGCCAACAGCAATCTGACTGTAGGAAGGTCCTGCAACAGTTTGCTAAGCTCTTTTCCCTAACCCCTGGTCAGACACACCTGTGTACCACAGGAGACAGCATGCCTGTAAAAAACAAAATTTTCAGACAATCTGACCAAGTTAAGGAAAGCATCAAGGTGGAAGTCCACAAGATGCTGGAATTGGGAGTCATTGAGCACTCTGACAGCCCCTGGGCTAGCCCAGTGGTCTTAGTCCCCAAACCTCACACCAAAGATGGAAAGAGAGAGATGAGGTTCTGTGTGGACTACAGAAGACTAAATTCTGTCACCAAGACAGATGCCCATCCCATTCCAAGGGCAGATGAATTGATTGACCAACTAGGTGCTGCCAAATACTTAAGTACCTTTGACTTGACAGCAGGGTACTGGCAAATCAAAATGGCACCAGGAGCAAAAGAAAAGACAGCATTCTTCACACCTGATGGGCATTATCAGTTTACTGTTATGCCCTTTGGTTTAAAGAATGCCCCTGCCACCTTCCAAAGGTTTGTGAATCAAGTCCTTGCTGGCTTGGAGTCCTTTACTGCAGCTTATCTTGACAATATTGCTGTCTTTAGCTCCAGCTGGCAGGATCACCTGGTCCACCTGAAGAAGGTTTTGAAGGCTCTGCAAGCAGCAGGCCTCTCTATCAATGCATCCAAAAGCCAGATAGGGCAGGGAACTGTGGTTTACTTGGGACACCTTGTAGGTGGAGGCCAAGTTCAGCCACTCCAGCCTAAGATCCAGACTATTCTGGACTGGGCAGCTCCAAAAACCCAGACTCAAGTCAGGGCATTCCTTGGCTTGACTGGGTACTACAGGAGGTTTGTGAAGGGATATAGATCAATAGTGACACCCCTCACAGAACTTACCTCCAAGAAAATGCCCAAGAAGGTAAACTGGACTGTAGAATGCCAACAGGCCTTTGACACCCTGAAACACGCAATGTGCACAGCACCAGTTCTAAAAGCTCCAGATTACTCCAAGCAGTTCATTGTGCAGACTGATGCCTCTGAACATGGGATAAGGGCAGTTTTGTCCAAAACACATGATGATGGCCTTGACCACCCAGTTGCTTTCATTAGCAGGAGGTAACTCCCCAGGGAGCAGCGTTGGAGTGCCATTGAGAGGGAGGCCTTTGCTGTGGTTTGGTCCCTGAAAAAGCTGAGACCATACCTCTTTGGTACTCACTTTGTAGTTCAGACTGACCACAGACCTCTCAGATGGCTTATGCAAATGAAAGGTGAAAATCCAAAACTGTTGAGGTGGTCCATCTCCCTACAGGGAATGGACTTCATAGTGGAACACAGACCTGGGACTGCCCATGCCAATGCAGATGGCCTTTCCAGGTTCTTCCACTTAGAAAATGAAGACTCTCTTGGGAAAGGTTAGTCTCATCCTCTTTCGTTGGGGGACGGGGGGTGTGCAAGGAAATGCCTCCTTGGCATGGTTACCCCATGACTTTTTGCCTTTGCTGATGCCAAGTTATGATTTGAAAGTGTGCTGAGGCCTGCTAACCAGGACCCAGCACCAGTGTTCTTTCCCTAACCTGTACTTTTGTTTCCACAATTGGCACACCCTGGCATCCAGGTAAGTCCCTTGTAACTGGTACCTCTGGTACCAAGGGCCCTGATGCCAGGGAAGGTCTCTAAGGGCTGCAGCATGTCTTATGCCACCCTGGGGACCCCTCACTCAGCACAGACACACTGCTTGCCAGTTTGTGTGTGCTAGTGGGGATAAAATGACTAAGTCGACATGGCACTCCCCTCAGGGTGCCCTGCCAACCTCACACTGCCTATAGGTATAGATAAGTCACCCCTCTAGCAGGCCTTACAGCCCTAAGGCAGGGTGCACTATACCATAGGTGAGGGCATAAGTGCACGAGCACTATGCCCCTACAGTGTCTAAGCAAAACCTTAGACATTGTAAGTGCAGGGTAGCCATAAAAGTATATGGTCTGGGAGTTTGTCATACACGAACTCCACAGCACCATAATGGCTACACTGAAAACTGTGAAGTTTGGTATCAAACTTTTCAGCACCATAAATGCACACTGATGCCAGTGTACATTTTATTGTAACATACACCCCAGAGGGCACCTTAGAGGTGCCCCCTGAAATCTTAATCAACTACCCGTGTAGGCTGACTGGTTTTAGCAGCCTGCCACACACCAGGCATGTTGCTGGCCACATGGGGAGAGTGCCTTTGTCACTCTGTGGCTAGTAAAAAGCTTGTACTGGGTGGAGGTGCTTCTCACCTCCCCCTGCAGGAACTGTAACACCTGGCGGTGAGCCTCAAAGGCTCACCCCGTTTGTTACAGCACCCCAGGGCACTCCAGCTAGTGGAGTTGCCCGCCCCCTCCGGCCACGGCCCCACTTTTGGCAGCAAGGCCGGAGGAGATAATGAGAAAAACAAGGAGGAGTCACTGGCCAGTGAGGACAGCCCCTAAGGTGCCCTAAGCTGAGGTGACTCTGACTTTTAGAAATCCTCCATCTTGAAGATGGAGGATTCCCCCAATAGGGATAGGAATGTGCCCCCCTCCCCTCAGGGAGGAGGCACAAAGAGGGTGTAGCCACCCTCAGGGCTAGTAGCCATTGGCTACTAACCCCCCAGACCTAAACACACCCCTAAATTCAGTATTTAGGGGCTCCCCAGAACCTAGGAACTCAGATTCCTGCAACCTAAGAAGAAGAGGACTGCTGAACTGAAAAAGCTGCAGAGAAGACGGAGACACCAGCTGCTTTGGCCCTAGCTCTACCGGTCTGTCTCCCCACTTCTAAAGACACTGCTCCAGCGACGCGTTCCCAGGGTCCAGCAACCTCTGAAGCCTCAGAGGACTACCCTGCATCTAGAAGGACTAAGAACTCCCGAGGACAGTGGCTCTGTTCCACAAAGACTGCAACTATGCAACAAAGAAGCAACTTTGAAACAACACACGTTTCCCGCCGGAAGCGTGAGACTTTGCACTCTGCACCCAATGTCCCTGGCTCGACTTGTGGAGAACAAACACCACAGGGAGGACTCCCCGGCAACTACGAGACCTTGAGTAGCCAGAGTTGACCCCCCTGAGCCCCCACAGCGACGCCTGCACAGGGAAGCCCGAGGCTCCCCCTGACCGCGACTGCCTGCTTCAAAGACCAGACGCCTGGTAAAGACTCTGCACCCGCAGACCCCAGGGCCTGAAGGATCCGACCTCCAGTGCAGGAGTGACCCCCAGGTGGCCCTCTCCCTTGCCCAGGTGGTGGCTACCCCGAGGAGCCCCCCCCTTGCCTGCCTGCATCACTGAAGAGACCCCTTGGTCTCCCATTGCTTCCTATTGCGAACCCGATGCTTGTTTGCACACTGCACCCGGCCGCCCCCGTGCCGCTGAGGGTGTACTTTCTGTGTGGACCTGTCCCCCCCCCGGTGCCCTACAAAACCCCCCTGGTCTGCCCTCCGAAGACGCAGGTACTTACCTGCTGGCAGACTGGAACAGGGGCACCCCCTTCTCCTTTGAAGCCTATGTGTTTTGGGCACCACTTTGACCTCTGGACCTGACTGGCCCTGAGCTGCTGGTGTGGCAACTTTGGGGTTGCCTTGAACCCCCAACGGTGGGCTACCTTGGACCCAAACTTGAACCCAGTAGGTGGTTTACCTACCTGCAAAAACTAACAAACACTTACCTCCCCCAGGAACTGTTGAAAATTGCACTGTGTCTACTTTTAAAATAGCTATGTCATTTGTGTGAAAACTGTATATGCTATTTTGCTAATTCAAAGTTCCTAAAGTTCCTACATAAAATACCTTTCATTTGAAGTATTACTTGTAAATCTTGAACCTGTGGTTCTGAAAAAAAACTAAGAAAATATATTTTTCTGTACAAAAACCTATTGGCCTGGAATTGTCTCGGAGTGTGTGTTCCTCATTTATTGCCTGTGTGTGTACAACAAATGCTTAGCACTACTCCTCTGATAAGCCTACTGCTCGACCACACTACCACAAAATAGAGCATTAGAATTCTCTCTTTTTGCCACTAAGGGAACCCTTAGACTCTGTGAATGCTATTTCTTACTTTGAAATAGTACATAAAGAGCCAACTTCCTACAATACTGGACACCAAAAGTACTCTAGAGATGAAGATTGATGCCGTTACACTAGGCGTCAACCTCCTGCAGACCGACCACCGGGCTTTGGTGGAGAGAGTAACGGAATCACAGAGAGACATAGCGAAACTGTCCCCCGATGTGAAGGTCCTTCAGGAGAAGATGACCGACTTAACCACGGATGTAGACGAGCTTCGGCACAGAGCTGAGGATGTGGAGGGGAGATCGAGGCGCAATAACGTACCTGGTGGTTTTCCCAGAGAGGGTCGAGGGGCCTAGCGCGGAACTGTTTTTGGAGGGTTGGCTGACTGACAGAATTCTGAGGAACAAAGTACTGAAATTCTTCTCGATTGAACGTGCCCACAGAATACCGGGCAGACCTCCACCACCAGGTGCTTACCCCTGCCCACTGATTGCCCACTTCCTTAACTACCGCGACAGAGACTTGGTACTTCAGCTGTTCCGGAAGGAGGGCCCACAAAAGTTTGAGAACGCATCAATATCTGCTTACCCGGACTTCACTGCCGATGTCAAAAAAGGTGTGCCTCCTTCTATGCGGCGAAACAACGCCTCCGTGAACATAACATTAAATATGCTCTCCTCTTCCCCGCAAAGCTACGGGTACAAGATGGCTCAGCGGTGCACGTTTTTTCAGCACCGGATGACGTTTGGACTTGGCTTCACGCTAAGGGGTTTGCCCAACCTATGCAACAAAAAGACACAGAGGAGACATGGTCGCCCCCCAAGGGAAGACGCGGGTGCCTGCCTGCTCTGAGATCAAACCTACCAAGGCGCAGTTAGCGGAGGAGCGCCCCCGACTACTGCGCGAGGCCACGCAGTTTGCATTCAACCCATACTCAGCTTTCGGGGACCTAGCTGATGCAGAGGCCGACCAAGTGGACTCTACTGATGCTGGTGGTTCCCCTCGGGCCCGCTGCTCACCCCACATTCTGCGGACATATAACCTATATGTTCTTCACCACCGCCCACCTCATAAGAGACGCATCCATATGCACTTTCATCCTTTGCTCTCACTTGTTTAGTGAGGGTTGTGTCGTTCCAGCAAATTTTTGGGGCCTGGGCCCAGTTTACACGGCTGGAATATACTGACTGAACTCAGAAGCGGCTGAGGCCAATATTGCTGATTGGGTGGCCGGGGGCGAGACTCCCGAAGCCTGATAGTTACCACCGTGCCCCGCTCCATATGGACCAGTTTCCTTTCATGCCTGCTTACAGGCCTTGTTCCATTTTCTTGTGTTGTTTATACATGACATATATTTATTGCTTTCATGTCTACTTTGTTGGGTACTTTTTCACTAGGACACCCATTGGTTTGTTTAGTTGTTGCCACGGCTTGTAGTCAAGAGGATAGGGCAGAGTTCTGGAGGCGCTATCGATGTTGAGATCCTTAACCGGGGGCGAGTGACTATCGAGCTATACGAATAACTACGGGTTGATGCTCGGGGGCCCTCCCAAGATCTTACGTTATAGTATAGTAATGGTTGTACAACTCCAGGCACATGTCCCTCACTATAATGTGGTCACATGGAACGTTAGGGGAATGTCCACTCCGCACAAGCAACAACACATATATGCTTTCCTGAGACAGCACCAAGTCTATATAGCAATGTTGCAGGAAACACACTTATCCTCAATTACGATAGAGAGAACGCTCGCTAGCTGGAGAGGTAAATTGATGGGCACTACTTCCTCATCCTTCGCTCGTGGTGTTGCAATTTGGATTGCACCAGATGTGCCATACAAGATCTCCCACACACGGTTAGACTCAGAGGGCTCCTTGGATGATACGCCTTTGGCTCTCATGGCACTCTATGCACCCCACACCACCCAAAGAAGCTTTCTTCATGCTATGTCCGCCGGCCTCTTTAGGGATCCGACTGGGGAAAGTATTTGGGGTGGTGATTTCAATTGTGTGCATGATGTTCATGTTGATCGCTCATTTCCCCCCCTACCTTCCGCCCGAGCAGCCAGATCTCTCACGTGTTTGTAGATTGGAAGGTGAAGAATGGCCTGTGTGACATTTGGCATATGCGACATCCGGCAGACTGCAAATATTCATTTTACTCCCCGGTGCATGACCTACACACAAGGATAGACCTGTTCTTTGTCTCGCCTTCGGTGGTACACAGGGTATACGCCTCAGATTATCTGGTGCGTACTGAGTCGGACCACTGCCCTTTACAAATGGTCCTGGAATGGGGTCGCCCGAGAGCTCGGCCACCCACATGGAGTTTGCAGCCAGAGGCCTTGACAGACCCCCCTTTCCAGGCAGAACTAGCTCAATGCTTAGCCACTTACTTCACACAAAATCACAACACGACTTCAAATAGGGCAACAGAGTGGGATGCTCATAAAGTGGTGATAAGGGGCCATTGCATGGCTGCCTCTATTGGGGTCCGCCGCCTCCTGGTCAGGGAACTATCAGACTTGGAGACTAAGCTACACATGGTAGAAGTTGCGGTGGCTAAAGGCGAGGAATCAGCGAATGCACTTACACCCATGCGTGCAGATCGCAGAGAAGCTGACGAAAGACTGAGTAAACACGACTACCGGCACTATATTACACGACAATACGCAGAGGGGGACAGGGCTGGACGATTGCTGGCTTGGCTGGCACGCGATAACCCCTATTCTTCGCCCATCGGAGTGATCCTTCTGGATACCGGTAAGATAGTAAACACCCAAACAGCGATTAACGAAGCTTTCCATAACTACTATAGCGAATTATATGCGCCTCCTCCTCCCGGCGTCAGGACAAGTAGCTGGATTCCTGAGCTCTCTGCAACTACGCAGCCTGCTCCCAGAACAGGCGTCTGCATTGGATGGCCCTATCAATATAGAAGAGATACGTACTGCATTATCTCAAATGTCCCGCAACAAGGTGCCTGGCTTAGATGGTCTCCCAGTTGAGTATTTTGCATCTCTCGCACCCCATCTCCTACAACCCATGCTCCGGGTCTTTGATGAAGCGCAGGCCTGTAGACAACTGCCAACCTTGATGCAAGAGGCCCTCATAGCAGTACTCCCGAAGCCTGGCCGCGATCCCCTGGACGTTCGTTCATACCGCCCCCTGTCCTTGTTGAATACAGATTGTAAAGTACTCGGGAAAATACTGGCCAATAGGCTCCTTCCTTATATTCCTCACCTGATCCACGAGGATCAATCAGGCTTTATACCTGGCAGTAATACTTTTCTGAACATCAGGCGTTTGATCCGCATAACACATAATACAGATCCTATTCCCAATAGTTATAGAGTTGCCATGTCATTAGATATAGAAAAAGCGTTTGATACGCTGAGTTGGGAATTTCTTTTTCAAACGCTTGCTGCGATGGAGTTCGGCAAAGGTTTCATAACATGGATTAGAACACTTTACTCTAGCCCATCGGCCCGCGTCAAGACCGGGCACATCATCTCCGACTCATTTCCCATCTACAGGGGCACCAGGCAGGGGTGCCTGCAGTCTCTGCTGCTGTGTCCCATGGCTATGGAGCCATTGGACACCCACCTCAGAACACATGCACAGCATTGGGGTAGTCCAGAATTGCACACACATCACATAATCTCCTTGTATGCAGACAACGCTCTGATCTATTTGTGCGATCACACAGCGTCCATGTGTCAGGTTTTAGAGCTCTTGGACTCCTATGCTGACATTTCCAGCTTACGAGTAAACAAGTCGAAATCTTGTATTTTCTCCCTGTCTCCAGTGCCCCCAGACCTTCAAATGGCACTACCAGAATATAATTTGCCTTGGTGTCATATCACCTTTAAATACCTGGGCATACAGGTATACCACTCTCTGAAGGACCTCAGGGAGGGCAACCTGGACAGAGTTCTTGGCTCCATTAGGGACTCTCTGCCCTTTTGGTGGGACCTGACCTTATCTCCCATGGGCAGAGTATCCATTGCCCAGATGCTAATCCTGCCTCGCCTACTCTATTACTTCTCGACGCTCCCAATCGTTTTACCACGCACATTCTTTAAGATACTACAGGGAATGGTGACAGATTTCATATGGGGTAAAGATAGACTCCGTGCAGCCTCAACTACAATTCAATATCCACAGGTTGAGGGAGGTTTGGGTGTCCCCAACTTTGAAATGTATTATGCAGCTGCCCAGTCGCAGTGGCTGGCTGATTGGTAGGCGATCACTGCTCAGCAGAAAAAATAATCCTAATCAACGCTCTGTTTCCACTGCCGACTTGGCTGACAGAGAAATCTCTCCCCTCACCACACAGCAATGTCATATTGACTACTGCAAAGTCATGTTGGTTATGTTATGTTTCTGGCAAGAGCCTGCACACACCATATTCTCCGCTATATCCTCTGCGGCTGCTGCCCGAGGCACGGACCTTGCTAGCGCATCACAATATGTCCCCCTGGAAGGCTGCGGTCTTGTTCTTACTGGGGACTTTTACTCGGGCAACACATTATTGACCTTCGGCAAGTTATCGGTGAACACAAAGATCCCGGTTGGCAATTTTTTTTGCATATTGCACGATACGTCACCTACTTCATATCACATGGGGCACGGGCGACGTTGAGCCCCGAGCGTCGCAGATACTCTGATCGTTTCGGTGGGTGGCTCTAGGAGGGCGGTGTCACGATTGTACTCCATGTTGCTACCAGAGGCACTCCAGGGATCGGATCGCGCAAAATCACGCTGGGATGAGGCGTTGCCCACTCCCCTATCCTTGGCAGCATGATCGTCTGTGCTCTCTTCTGTTAAGAACGTCTCTCGGAATGCCAGACTCCGTTGCACCCAATTTAATTATATTCACCACTCTTACCTATCCCCCCTCCGCATTGGACCCTGTGAGTCCCCGCTGCGCGAATCCTCTGGCAGACTTTTATCACATGGTGTGGAGCTGTCCCCCCGTTATCCATGGCTTGGCAGTGCATTACTACTACGGTCTCTGACATTACTACCTATGCTCTGCAGCCGACACCTGGGTCTTGTCTACTGGGACTGCGGCACCGCTCCAGTAAAGATAAACATCTCCATAGATTAATTGATTTGGCATTCATTATTTTCAAGCAACAAATTGCCACCCACTGGAAGGCACCTCACACTCCCAATCATGAGAGCTGGTTACGAGTATTGCTGCAGCAGTCCCGTGCGGAGGCCCAGACGCTGCGCGGTTTGCAGCATAGAGGACTGGTGCAGGGTGGCTCTGACATTTGGGATGTCTTTATTGTAAACATGGAGGCCAGAGACAACACTCAACCACCTTAGACTCCCTGCAGGCATCGATGCAGATGAATGACCTGGCTCTCCCCAGATTGGTACTTTCTCTGTGGTTACTTGTTGGGGACGCTACGGCTCTTTCACAGGTGGTGACACCAATAACGGAGGGGTGCGTAGGAGTCCTTGACACCCCTGACGCTCTATTTAACAAAACCTACTCCACCCTGCTCTTTAGCTCGTACTGATATAGCACGTTGCCCCTCTACTATCATACCAGCACCTTATTATGCTAATAGCGCACTCAGACACCTTATGCCTCCCCCTCACTAAGATCCTTTCATTTGCATCTCCTCCGACATGTTGGGAGGAATCGGAATGCTTGACTAGTGGCACAGTTTATTGTTGATGTTATCTCTGATTATACGATATAAGGAATGTTCCTATTCCCATGCTCCTGGCCTGATGTTTCAGGTGTGTTTCATCTTATGTGATTCAACAGAAACGATAAAGAGAAAAAAAAAAAAAAAGAGGAGGATTGGAGCTCCGGCAGACTGTAAACTTCCTAAATGAGCAAGTGCTCACTGCTGCATGCCAATTGGAGATGCCCCACAAGGGTAGACAGGTGCTACTGGGCCCCAATCTAGCCTCTGCTGCTCACCTTCCAGGCAAGCCTTGTATGGAGCAGAAGTGCCCTACTCGCCTGGCCCCTTATTTCTAGCTGCTTGCATGCCCTGCAACTTGGCCCTGTCCGGGGAGGTACAGAACAGTGCCTCAGGAGATTGCCTCCAGTGGATTACAGCACGGGCGGACTGTAATCAGATTCCTGTGCAGCCTACTGGCAAGCCTTCCGCTCACCCCAACACCCTGTGGTACATTGTTTGACTCCCTCAGCGTGGACGTGATGATTAATGGCTGTTGGCGACCCTGCATCCAGCTCCTTGAGATACCTAAGGCCTATGCTGGAACTGCCTGATCTTGTCTACCCAGGTATTGACACTGGGACAAATAGAAGCAGGAAACCTTGCATGAGCTTGGGGCCTTCACCCCACATCAGAGCCATACCAGCCCTGATGCCCTTTGCATGGGATATCCATTCCCTGCTGCCTAACCCTTGACAGTACCTGGGGTGCATCAACCTACGCTAGGGCATAGTCCAAAAGGACCCATTAAAACTACATGGGAGCACCCTGCTACATATCATGGCTGTCCACCGCTCTAAGAAAGACACCACCATTAAGGACCTATTGATTAGGCCTCCAGCCAAGAAGCCAGACTCCTCCTCGCAAGCAGAGCTCAGTGAGCTAGAGGATACCCGTGCAGAAGAGCCTGTGACCCGCACATTTCTGGAACAACTCTTTGAGAAGCTAAGAGAAGATATTGCAGCTCTCAAATGAGATGTGGCACTGAAGGTAAAGCAACTCAAAAAGGACTAATGAGACTGGACGAGCTGGAGAGAACAGGGGACGTGGTGAGGAGGAACTAAATGAACATCGATGGGAACTGTTGGTGCTGGGCAACAAAACTAAGGAACTCTATTACCGCTAGGAAGACCTTAAAAATAGGCCACGCCTCTCTAACATCCGAATCAGAGGCGTTCCTAGGCAGACAGACTCGGGGAAAATGGAGGACTATGTTGTTCGGCTGTTCTGACATGTGGTTCCAGACCTGGCAGACAAGGACATCATCCTAGACCGCACTCATAGAGCGGGTAGACCCACAAAGACCGCTTAAGATATTTTAACATGTGTCCACTCATTCAGGCAAAAAGAGCTCATTATTGCAACAGTCTGAGACATGAACACTATTAGTTTTGAAGGTGCAAAAATTGGGGTCTTCCAGAATCTCTCCCCACTGACACTCCAATGCTGCAGGACCCTAAGACCAGCCTCGGCTTTCCTCCGAGACCAAGGGGTTCGCTTCCGCTGGGGACACCCTTTCTGCCTGGTGTTTGTCTGGAACAAAGAGACGCACGTAATTCTCACCTTGGAAGAAGCCTGCACCATCCTAGGCTTTGAACCTGTATTGGATGATGAGACTCATCAATAAAAGACCCAGTCATCGGCCTGTCTTCTTGCCAAGCCAAACAGGCATTCACATGCTGCCAAGAAGAATACAGTAAAACCCTTGGCATCCAAAAGTCACATGAAGCGAGCAGCGCTCCTGCAACAGCTCCAATGGCAAGGGAGTACATCTGACCCTGACAATGACTGAACACATGGATGGACTATTTTGCCCTGAAGATCGCGCACGCACCCCTTGCAGTGGCGATTAAAGCCTTCTACGACATGACCCCAGCGGCGGGGCCACAACAGGAGTATCACAACACTGACATGCAGCGGAGCCCCGCTCCCCCCCCCCCCGATTCCCCAGCTGTAGGTGCAGAGATGCTGGACTGCCATGGACATGCATCCCCATCATTTGACACTGTTGGTTCCCAGGAGTGGGAAGGTTGTTCTGCTCACTTTCTAACCCTTCCCTACCCAAGTACCCTCTTCCTTTGCCTTTCTTGTAGGCCCCAAGACAGGTTTAGAGCTTCTGTAGGAACACCTGCACCACACATGCCACTAGACTTCCCCACTCATCCTTGTAAACTGTGCTCGATCCGTAGCATGATTAAGATACTTAGACTCAATATTCTGGGCCACAATGTCCCGGTAAAGCATAAAGCCTTTCTCTCCATGCTTAGAGACATTAAATGCGATGTCTGCCTTTTGCAGGAAACACATCTCCTCAGGGGTAATTTGCATTGCTTACGTTTCTGTTGGTTTGATCACCAGTTTTTCTCCTCAGGCCGCCAGAAGAAAGCAGGAATGGCAATCCTTTTGACCACACACTTTCCAGGCCGTGTCCTCCAAACATAGGCAGAGACGATTAGTAGACTACTTTCCCTTTGCATCTCCATCCACACATATATGTTCATAGTGGCCACAGTATATGCCACCAGTAAACATCAGGAGCCCTTCCTCCTAGAAGCTTTTGGCAGGGTCATGACGTCCCCAGACACTATTGTACTGATAGGTGGAGACTTTAATCTAGTCCAAAACTCTCATAGACAGGTCAGTTCAGAGGCTAGGACAAACTGGGGCTTTAAGGCAGCAAGCCTCCAGTGGCTGAAATATATGGGACTTGAAGATGCATGATGAGTAAAACATCACACATATAGGGGGTACACTTTTTCTCCGCAACACACCAAACCTATGTCTACATAGATTTCTTTCTGGCAGCACAGCATCTGATGGCAGCTGTCACTGTGGTAGAATTAGGAGTCGCTGCCCTTCTAACATCACTCACCTACCATCCTTACGTTACGCACCCCACACACCCCATATCAAGGTAGCAACTGGTGGCTTAACCCTAAGCTATTGCAATATGATACAATGAACACAGAAACTGTCACCACAATACGTATGTACCTTGACCTTAATGACATCCTAGACACCCCCATTGCTCTGCTCTGGTATACCCTTAAAACGGTCATAAGGGGCACTTTCAAAGCTATGCAGGCACAATACAATAAAGACAGGAAGGATAGGAGACAACAGCTAGAAGGCCAGGTGCGGCACCTTGAGGAGGAACATAAAAGGATAGGCTCATATCGTGCACATTGTCACCTCGCAGTAGAATGTAAGGACCTCAAGGCTCTTGATATAGAGTACGCAGAATATGGACTCTAATGCATGAAATAGAAATTCTATACGGGGGTAACAAAGCAGGAAGACTGCTAGCACACAGGCTGCAAACCCAAGCTCTGAACAGTAGGATATTTGAAATAATATTGGGACAGGGGAACCTGGTTTGCCAGAACTCCCAAATATCTCAGGAGTTTGAACACTTCTATGCTGTACTGTATACAGCAGAACCTTTGGATTTAGCCGAAGCACACACATACCTTGATTCCAAACTACTGGTTTCCAATCCAGGCCCTGACTCCCCACATTTGGATAGAGATATCCATACTGCAGTGGTCCTGGGGGTTAATATACGGCTCACGCCAGGGAAGGCATCAAGACAGGAAGGCCACATGTCTGACTTTTAAAAGGCCTTTGCACCAATTCTGACCCCCCTTAGCACACTTATATAACTCCTTCAGCACCCCAGGAACTCTTACTGACACAATGAGAAATGCCACCATTACAGTAATTTCAGTCCCGGGAAAAACCCCGTACATTTCTGCCTCCTACCGCCCCATCCCTTCATTGAATGTGGATGCCAAAATCATTACTAGTATCCTTGCAGCACACCTAGTCCCCTATATGCAGGGACTGATTGACCCTTACCAGACTGGATTAAGTCCGGAGAGAGGTTTTAGTGACAATACTAAGCACCTCTGTCACCTCATAGATAAGTCTCACTGTGCACGTATACCAGCACTCTTACTATTGGTCGACGCTGAAAAAGCGATTGACTAAGTCCATTGGACATACCTGCAGTCGGTACTAGCCAAAATTGGATTCCAGAAATGGATCTGGTGCAACTATGTGGCACCACCATCCCGTCATCTTGCTATTAAGCAAGGCACCCAGCAGGGCTGCCCTTTGCCCTCTTCTTTTTGCTTTGTATATGGAGTCCCATTGATTATGGGGATCCCCATTGGCAGCAGGGAATACAAATTGGCTATGTATACACATGATGTCAAGATGTCATTCACCAACCATTTCATATCCCTCTTACACCTAATAGCAGAACTAGAATCCTTTGGCAGGGCCTCCGGGTTCAAGGTTAATTTCCAGCAAATGCAAATATTGGGACTTACAATCACACACGCAGACGGCCAACAACTCATTTAACAATTCCCCTTCTCTTAGGCTACACAGGAAGTCCCCTACTTGGGACTGCAGATTCGCTCCACACTAGTGAAAATGGCAGAGCGTACCTTGGGAAGCTCCTTTTTATGGCCCAAACAGGCCTAGGTTCCTCAGTGGGCGGTTCCCTTTAATGGATGGGGAGACTGGCGGCGGTAAAAATTACTCTGATGCCCAAAATAGTCTATGTAAGGGAAACACTGCCTCTCCAACACCCCTGCACATTTTGGGGAATTACAACAATTAATTGAGGACTATGTTTTTTGCAAAAAAGGCTGTAGGGCAAAGAATACGGCTTATCAAGCCGCACAGCTAAGATATATGGTGGAATGGACTAAAACTGAGAACGAGAAGCACTGGTGCTTTATTGATCAGGCGGTCATGGGAATCCACATCTGGACAGTAACGTGGCTTCCCAAACCGAACAGGAGTATATATCCGCCCAGTGCTTGCGAAACAGTAGGCATGTGACACAAGGTCAAGCACATGAAAAACCTGTATTCCCACATTTCACCACTGATGCCGATTATCAGAAACCCTGAGTTCCCACCAGCTCTCCATGACGCATCCTTTAAACAGTGGCAGGTGGCCAGCTGCAAGAGAGTGGGAGACATTTTTCACCATCATGGCCTCTTAGATTTTGCATGAATTCGGGATACCTATGCCATGTCCTCTGACACCCACTGGCAATATTTAGCTCTCAGGCACTGGGTCACACAACCTCATATTAAGCCCCATTCCAGTCCACTAACGCCTTTCAAGCGGTGGCTTATAACACGCAACACAGACAAGAAGATCCTATTAGACATACGCCAACACAAAAGACACCATCCCGTGCATGACGATGGTCGGCGTTGGAGTGCGACTGCTCCTTTACTCCTAAGGAATGGATGCCATTAGTGCCAGCTGCACCGAAACACTCATGAAAAGTAAGGCAGGTAAGATGGAAGCAGGGAGGGACTGATGGTTGTTGGAGATTTTGTGGCCTACCAAGAATGCTGACACACATTCTCTGGCAGCGCCCCAAACTCCAAACCTTTTATTCCGAAGTCCTAGCAGTCATTAACAAGATGTATGACACTGACATACCACACTTTACAAGGTACATACTACTAGGTCTCCCGAATGTAGTAACTTACCTGCTGTCATCAGGGAGTGGTAAACCTATTACGCTCACTATCTGTGCAGCAAAACATTCTGGGGAAGTGGCGGTCTGACTCTGTCCCGACAAAGCAGGACTGACTTTACAAACTCTAGGGTATCCTGGGAATGGAAAGGCTAGCTGCACCAGTCAATCATAAATTGCCCCATATCAATAGGACATGGGGGCCCTGCATATGCTTCCTATTTAGGAAATTTTGGCAACTGAACTGCCAATGATACTAACGAGTACTTCATCTGACCCAAGAGGGATGGAAACACCCCTTAGAAGAGGTGCTGCCATCCACTACTTAAGAACTGCTTCTACTAGCTCAACTTTTGATACATATGTAACTTAAAGCTGGCAAACACATTACCCTTTGACTCCCCACAGGTTTCTCCCCTGCATACACTTATTCCGCCCCCTTCCTTCCCCTCCCTCCTGGGCACTCCCCAGTCTCCGCCTACTTGTTCTATTTTTTCTTCTCTCTCTGGCCAGTGGAGGAAGGTGAGAATGTTTTGTATGGTTGTTTCTTCTCAACAAAATTCAATAAGAACCTATTTAAACTGACAAGATACAATGGACTCGTAACAAAAGGAGGCAGAGTAATGAAACCCCATGCTGAAAGCTTTTTTCCATTAGTTTTAAGCACCTCTCACTGTACATGTCCCTACACTGTTCCCAGCAACAATATTGTTATAGTTCCCTCAAGTCTGACAAACCATGTAACTTTGGAGCATCTATACCTCCGATGCCAAAATCTTTTAGAAGTTTGTTAGACCTGGTAAGTCGGAATAAAAAAAATATTCCCTTCATGGCTCTGATAAGCACGGGCCCCGTCTAGACGTACCGACAGCAAACTGTCTTTTTTTTTTTTTAACTCTACCTTAGCAGATAGGACGCACAAGCTTGTGCACTAAGGCCTTTCCTTGATCTGGAAAGAGAGATTCAGAGTAGAGCTGTGTAGTCTGGAGGCACAATAAGTGCAACTCTCTTTCTTATGAGTGAATACTGTCAACCTCCCAGGCTGTGGAGGACGGTGGTGGCAACGAAGTGTTTAAAATCAGGGCACACCTTTTTTCTCTGTTATCTGCCTGAGACACCAGCGTACTGGCCTCTCCTATATTTTTACACTGTTCTGTCAGTCCCCTATGACAAGGTTTTAACAACTATCCAAAAGATCTCTCATCCTGACCCTGTCACCAGTCAGGTCGCTCCCCCCATCTGCCACGCAGCCCCCTGTGGGTTGAACCTCTGATGCCCCTTTTGCCGCCTGACTACTCGCTCCCTTTTTTATTCTGCACCCCTCCGCTTGGCTTCTGTGCCACTTTGTTTTTTCATTCTGTGCCCCTGTGTTTTGCTTTCTGTACCCCTGTG
Source organism: Pleurodeles waltl (assembly GCF_031143425.1). Lineage (NCBI taxonomy): Eukaryota > Metazoa > Chordata > Amphibia > Caudata > Salamandridae > Pleurodeles > Pleurodeles waltl. Next base: position 714,319,570 of record NC_090437.1, on the reverse strand, counting down.
CTCTGTTGTCCCTCTCCCGCCGTCTTTTCCCGTCGTTTTTTCCCTGGGTTTTTCCCTCGCAGCTGAGCCCCTGCTGCCCCGCCCCCTTCACTCCCATTGGCCGCCCGCTCCCACCTCCCAGCTGCTCCTCCCTCCCTCTGCCCTCATATGGAGGCCGCGAAGCAGCTGTCTGCGCCCGTCCGTGCCTGGACCGCACCCAGCACCAGAACCCCTGGAACCTGCACCCCCGCAACTCCAGACTGCACTACGACGCAAGCACCCTCCACGCACTCAACACCAGACGAGACCACCCCTGCTACCGGGCCACCCCGAAATGCACCCAGGGGCCTTTCACCTGGGGAACTGCAGATTCACCAGCATCCAACCCTCCATACCACCAGCCAGAGAACCCAACCACCTCCGCTGCATCCTCCTCAACACCCTCTCCGCTCGCAAGCACGCCATCGAACTCTGGGACCTCCTAGACTCCACCGCCCCGACATCGCCTTCCTGACGGAGACCTGGCTGAACGCCACCTCAGCACCAGACATCGCCATAGCCATCCCATAGGGCTACAAGATCTCCCGCACAGACCGCACCAACGGAGTGGGAGGAGGAATCGCCATCATCCACAAAGACTCCATCAAAATCTCAACGAACACCGATGACACCCTCACCACCGCCGAGCACATGCACTTCCGGATCCACACCGACCCCAACACCACCCTCAGAGGAACTCTCATCTACAGACCCCCCCGGACCCTGCCCACAGTTCAGTGACACCATCGCCGACCTCATCAGCACCAATGCCCTTGCTTCCACGGACTACACCCTCCTCGGGGACCTGAATTTCCACCTCGAGAACAACAACGACGCCAACTCCACCGCCTGATCGCCAACCTCGGACTCAAACAGCTCGTAACGACACCTACTCACGCCGCTGGACACACGCTCGACCCCATCTTCTCCGCAAGCACCCACGTCTCCTTCAACCACACCACGGAACCACACTGGACGGACCACAGATGTGTCCACTTCACCTTAAGAAAACCCACCACACACCACTGCACCCAACAGCTACCACGCCGCTGCTGGGGCAAGGTCACCGAGGACCAACTGACTACCGCCCTCGCCCTGAGACCACCCACCGACCCAGACACCGCCGCAACCAACCTCACACAGTGGATCAACAACTGCGCCAACACCCTCGCCCCTCTCAAGACCTCTACAACCAACCACACCAACAAGAAAGCCGCCTGGTTCACCGAGGACCTCCGGATCTCCAAGCACACCTGTCGGAAGCTGGAGAAGAAATGGCTCCACGACCGAACACCAGACAACCACACAGCCCTCAAGAGCGCCACCCGCAGACACCACCAACTCATCAGGACCACCAAGAAGGCCGCCTTCAAGGACCGCCTAGACAACAACGCACACAACACCAAAGAGCTCTTCAGCATCGTGAAAGAACTCTCCAACCCCAGCTCCAACACCAACGACATCCCGCCATCTCAAGACCTGTGCGACTCCCTGGCCACCTTCTTCCACAGCAAGATCACCAACATCCACGACAGCTTCAACTCCAGCCCCCCCGCACCCACCACCGAGTCCACCACCCCTGCGACTACCACTCGCACCAGTCGCCTGACCGTCTGGTCCAGCGTCAGCGACGAAGACACCATCAAAACTATGAACTCCATCCACTCCGGATCCCCATCGGACTCCTGCCCTCACCACGTCTTCAACAAAGCCAGCGCATCCATCGCGCCCCACCTCCGGAAAACAATCAACTGTTCCTTTGAGAAAGCAACCTTCCCAGAAAGCTGGAAGCACGCCGAGATCAACGCCCTTCTGAAGAAGCCCAAGGAGGACCCCAAGGACCTCAAGAACATCCGGCCCATCTCCCTGCTCCCTTTCTCGGCAAAAGTGACAGAGAAGATTGTCAACAAACAGCTGACCCGCTACCTTGAAGTTAACAACATCCTGGACCCTTCCCAATCCGGTTTTCGCAGTAACCACAGCACCGAGACCGCCCTCATCGCCGCCACTGACGACATCCGGACCCTGATGGACAAAGGAGAAACAGCCGCCCTCATCCTCCTGGACCTATCAGCAGCCTTTGACACGGTCTGCCACCGCACCCTATCAGCATGCCTCCATGACGCCGGTATCCAAGAGAAGGCCCTGGCCTGGACCACATCCTTCCTCTACGGCAGAACCCAGAGCGTCCGCCTCCCACCCTTCCGCTCCAAAACCACTGAGATCATCTGCGGCGTCCCACAGGGATCCTCCCTCAGCCCGACACTGTTCAATATCTACATGGCCCCCCTCGCCCACGTCGCACGACAACACAAGCTCAACATCATCTCCTACGCCGACACCCAGCTGATCATATCCCTCACCGAAGATCCCCACACCGCCAAAGCTAACCTCCACCGAGGAATGAAGGCCGTAGCCGACTGGATGAAGGACAGCAGACTGAAGCTGAACTCAGACAAGACGGAGGTCCTCATTCTCGGACCCACCCCATCAGCCTGGGACGACTCTTGGTGGCCCACGTCACTAGGCACAGCCCCGGAACCCATGGACCACGCACGCAACCTGAGGGTCATCCTCGACTCCACTCTCTCCATGACCAGGCAAGTCAACGCCGTCTCCGCGTCCTGCTTCAACACCCTCCGTATGCTCCGCAGGATCTTCAAATGGATCCCCCTCGACACGAGAAAAACCGTTACCCCGGCCCTCACCACCAACAGACTCGACTACGGGAACGCCCTCTACTCAGGAACTACAAACAAGCTCCTGAGACGACTCCAACGCATCCAGAATGCCTCGGCCCGACTCATCCTCGATGTCCCCCGCCGCAGCCACATTACACTCCACCTGAGAGGCCTGCACTGGCTCCCCGTCAACAAAAGGATCACCTTCAAGCTCCTGATCCACGCACACAAAGCACTGCACAACACCGGACCCACCTACCTCAACAACCGACTCAGCTTCCACACCCCCACCCGAAGCCTCCGCTCAGCCAACCTCGCCCTCGCCACAGTCTCCCGCATCTGAAAAACCACCGGCGGCGGCAGATCCTTCTCCTACCTCGCCGCCAAGACCTGGAACACTCTCCCCACCATCCTACGACAGACCCAGGACCTGCTGGCCTTCAGAAGACTCCTCAAGACCTGGCTCTTCGACCAGTAGCACCCCCCCCCCCTCCCCAGCGCCTTGAGACCTTCGCGGGTAAGTAGAGCGCTTTACAAATGCAGTGATTGATTGATTGATTGATTAATTGCTGTGTGCTGCATCCAATAAGGTTGCATATATGTTGCCTGTGCAGTAGTTGCTTTTATGTGAAGGATGCATGAAGTCACAGTCACCATGTTTTCCATTTTTTTTTTTTATAAGAGATACTTTAGTGGTACCCAAGATGGAGGTTTGAAGGGGTACCCATGCAGCAGATATATATGACAGACAGAGTGTTGATCAAATTAGAAAAGGAGGCAGAGGGCTACTTTGAAGCTAGGGTGCTCTCCCTGACACTTCCTCAACCATTGTTCTATGGGTAAGTCTAACCTCTCCACTCAGGCAGGTTTAAATGTAGTTAAGTGGGACATCTTCACTTCCCCTTATGCTTCAGTTTTCGGTTGCTACTAAGAAGAGAGCCCCACCTCTGCCTGCCATCCTTCCCACATGTGTCACAGTGACCATGGTTGGACTAGTCTATGTGGAAATCACATAAATGCAGAAATACCCAAACCCAGTGACAGGAGTAAACTGCTGAAATATATAAGGATTGTCTGCAACATGAATGTAAAGGTGAACTTGAAACTTTTGACCAGTGTGAAACCAACTCCTGAGCAAAGACTGGGGTCCCTCATCAGGAGGTGATGGAAAATTTATTTGAGCTCCAGGGCTGGGGTGGTACCTTCCAACTTCGAAATCAATAACCTTTGAAAGAGTTCACTAGCCTGCCAGGAGGTCCCGTCTGCAACTGATTTCGAAGAAGACAACTGACTGACTCTGCTTGACCATAGAATACAGTTGGTTTTCCAAGAAAGACTTCAAGTGCCTATACAAGAAAAGGTTAAGAGAAGGAGAGCCATCACTGCAACCACATATGGGCACCTGCTTGTTTGGGAGAAGGGTTTCAAGACTGGGTCTGAGGAATTTCTGCGACCCCCAGTGCACTTGTGACTAACAAGTGCTGGTGCTGCATAACTTAGATGAGGCCACAAGAGCTGGCGCTCTATCTATATAGAGATACCATCACCTGGGCCAAAGTTGGTACTGTGCTGTCTACACAAGCCAGGCTGGAGGCAGCACACTTTCAGGAATCAGCCTGCTCCTGCCAACAGTGATGACTGCGGAAGCCACCTGCAAAGGAAGACCTCAAATAAGATTCCACAAAGGTGAAAGGTACTGTGGAACTGGGCCTGCACACAAATTAAAAGAAAAAAAAAACAGAACGCGATCGCACTGTGTAAAATGCAGCGCGATCGCACTGAAATTGAAAACGAAAAAAACGAGCGCGGTCGCGCAATGTGAAACCCAGCACGAACGCGCTGCGTTGAAAATAAAATGATAAAGTAATCCAGAAACCGGGCTGAAAACATGGAGCCCTGTATGTTTTCAGTAGTAGGCCAGTGCGCTCGAGGAGGGCTAAAGACCAGGAAAGGCATGACTTATGCATGCCATTCACGAATGAAATCAAGTGGATTTTAAAAGGCAAGCCCACGAACCAATGAAAGTGACAGGCATGACATGGGTGTGGTTAAAAGCCCAAGGAGAGATTGCAACAGTGAATGAGCACTTGTGCGCTCAACCCTAAAAAACCTTGTAGTTAAGTATAAACTAAACTTGTTTTATGCATGGCGTGCAGACCACACTGCCGAGCAACTGGCTTATATACTGATTATAACAGAGTCACATAAAATTATCTAGACTATGTAGAATGAATCCGGTAAAGTGGATACTAGTGCAGAGAAGGATCAGTGCCCTTTTTAAAGACGTACTCTATAAGGGCTTCTATACAGAAAAAAGATTTGTTTGTGTCTGACACTTTTTCGAATCTTTTAGCATATCAAAGTTGAAAGAAGAAAGCAGGGTTTCAACACTGAAAAGAGCTTACAGTGTGAAATTTCAATCCATTAAATAGATTATATTTGTCATAGCTCTATGTCTGGATGGCCTACCAGCCAACTTCGATAAGAATGTTGGAGAAGAAACAGCTACAGTGTTACTGGAAGTATAGTACAAGGTTAGCGTGAAGGGGCTTTTTTTTAATTGAACAAGAAACAAAATATTTTGTTACCATAACCTAAACTGTATCTGCAGCATTGTCATAAACACAGACCAGTTTTAATAATGATTTTAAATAGTAAACTTCTAATTAAAATGTGGATATTAAACTGGGTATAATCATGGCCACCCGGTTCACTATAAGGCCAGTCTTCCATAAAATGACTGAAAAACCGGACACTTTCGCAAAACTCCCAGTCTAAAAAAAATCCCTCTCTCGGTTCACTCCTACATTTGAACTAAATTATGACTTTTCGGGTCTCTAAGAAGGACCCCCAAAACAATCTAGGTAATCTATGACAGATGTTGATTTCCTGGAGTACCCCAGTATGCAAAACTGACTAATGAAGATTTTCCACAATAGGGACATTTTAGCATGCATAAATGTGTGCTAAACTTGCTTTTGCCATGTAATGTCTTTTGGATGTGGAAATATTTTCCCATGAACAAACACCCTCCACTACACTTCCATTAAATATGGGGGCATTGCCTCACAATTATTACCCTGGAAGCAGCTTTTGTGGGTTGTTTAAAGTTTGTTGGATATGGGCCGTCTGCCCAAAATAGGCAAAAGCCCCTTCTGCCGTATTTAGAGCGTAAAGGTAGGTACAGAATCTACACAGGGCAGACTGCCCATTCGTCAATTTAAAGAGTAAATGCTGCAGTCGTCAAACTCAATATAACCCCCTGAGTTTTGCCACTGGCAAGAGCAAAGCAGGTTGAAACTAACTACAAGGACTATGGGTATACATACAAACGTACGAGTTTGCTGGTGTTCACCTATTTAGTAGCCCATCCAGAATCACCAAACGTTTTGGCCCTAACCCTTAACTTATGAATGTGGAAAATCGGCCGTGCCTTATGGAAAGCTGCATCCATTAGGGCATCCTGTGATTCTAAAATTCCACTGATCCCGATTCCGTGAAAAACATCGGGGTTTACCTTGAAAAATCACTACTTTCGGACACCTTAAGTTTGCAATATGCTTTGTGAATGTGACTGCTATATACATGAATTCAATGAGACTAAACAGAATTACGAAAATGGTGCAGGCAGCATTAGTACACATGATAATCAGCGTCAGTGTTAAAGATAATACACATTATTGGCATGCCACTTACTAGTTCAGACACAGATCTCTCCCCGCTTCCACATTCATTGTCTTTTAATGATTTTTAAACGACAACAGTGTCTTAAGGAACGATGTTTTTTGCAGGTGTTTTCTGGGACAAAGAAAGGGAAGGCTGAGCAAAAGAGGACTCTGTCGAAGTGGATAGTCCTCTGTAGTAAAATGTGCTATGCCACAGGTCAAAAATCAGCCTCTGGAAGGACTGACAGCCCATTCCACCAGGGCTATGGCTGCCGCCACTACATTGGCATACTGAGTGGCTGTCCCTGACATCTGCCAGTTTGTAACATGGAGTGACGTGGACATTGGTGCACATGTTACAAAGCACCACAGCCTTGGTGATCAGGTCTGATGGGAAGGATAGTTTGGCCACTAGGTCCTCCAAAACCTTTTGTTTGAGTTCACTCCACAGATCCTTCACCTCTTGAAGGGACTTTTTGGCATCTATTCTAAAGGTGAGGAATCTGCAGTTAAAAGTACCCATCTGAAGAACAAGTTACCTACCGAAAAATTTTCGTACGCTGCACCTAAGGGAGCAGAAAGAATAATGGAAGACACAGATTTTAACATGCAGGGGTGCTCCGCGCCCACCTTTTCTGGGGCAGTACGAAGCCAGAGAGGAGCCGCACAGTGCCACCTAGCGGCATGCGGGAGCACTGCTGAAAAAGATTCAGGATCAAGTCTGGCACGTGGGAAATATTCTAAAGGTGAGGATCCTGAAGTTACAGTATCTACCAGGAGAACATTATCAAAAGTAAGTAACGTATTCCTCATCAATATGAAAATTTGAAGTCATGTAATGAAGTAATGTAGGGTTCAGTGTAGAACATATAGTTGATATGTCTGCATCATTATTGGTCACCTGAAAAGATGTGTAGATGGCATTTGACTGCAGTAAAGACTAGAGATGAAGATGCTGTTGGGCAATGTGTCACCCATGCTCATAACTTGTGTTGTAAGAGGGGTTCGGTGGAAGAAGGCTTTTGCAGGGGCTTTCTTGATACTTGACAACAGGAGGCTCTAAGGATAATCTTCAAAGATTCAGCAGAGTTGAGAAACATTAACAGTTTTCGATGACACTGACAGGGAACAGGAATAATGGAAACCATGAAGCTCCTGCTTGGAAATAGGAAATCATATCCTGGATGGCTTGTTAAGACATGAATTATACAGGTGTCACTCCTTTTCTTCCTAGAAAGAGTGGCCATCTGTCTCAGCTAACCTTCCTGCTCCAGATAATTGCTGTTATGACAGCGTGTTTCTACCCTTTGCAAATTACTTTGGTTTTTACCCTATCGCCACTTCCTATTTATTTAAATCCACTGCCATCGGAACTCTGATCAATATCACAGATAATGGTAATATGCCGTATTGGGCATGCCAGCAAAATAAGTTAATAAACTATGAGTGATGTAGCAAATGGATGGGATAATGACATAGCATGTAGTCTTGACAAACAAGCATGTGTCCCTTCAAGTTGATGCCAATGATGTAAAACATTAAGGTTGAAGTCCTCATCATCATTGACAGGGACATTTAAGGCATGGCTTCCATCCTCTTAAAAAGTATTCCTTTACACCTCTGGCAGTGACTAAGATGTACTAACAATAGCTAATTTTAAGCAGGGGCGGCTCCTCCTTGAGGGCGGAGGAGCATTGCCCCCCTCCCACCAGGCAGGGACAGCTGCAAAACCCTTTACAAGGAAACGATAACAAACAATGTTTGTTATCGTTTCCTTGTAAAGGGGCGGGGCCACGGGGGTGACGAGGAGTGCTCAGCACTCCCCCTCAGAGCGCATGTGTGTTTGGCCAGCCGTCTCGGGCCAGCCAATTACAAATACACAGTGGGCTCTGGGCTGGGGAGAGCCTGCACAGGCTCCCAGGCGCTCTCAGCCAATCTTGATACTGCTTTGAGCAGCATCAGGATTGGCCACATGGCAGGCTGGGAGCCTGTGCCTGCCTCCAGCCAGCAGAGAAACGGAGTGCAGCGCAGCACGGCGTAAAGGTAAAATTTTTTTTTTTTTTTTTTAAATGTTATTAATATTTTCTCCCCCCACCACCCCTCTCGTCCTCCCCACCCCACATGCGCCATCCCGCACCTTTTAACACCCGTGAGCTGCAACTGATTTTAAGTTCAACATACATGTTCTGGGGTACAGTTCTAGCCCCTCATTTAAGGAAGAAACAGAAAGTCAATGTAAGGCATGAATGTAGATTATACTTGCTTCTATTGCACCGCTGCCCTGTCATGCCAAGTGAAAAGAAGAGATGCAGAGGACAGGTTCAAGGTACAAACATTTTCACTAAATGTCCCAGCACAGATATTGGGGTAGTCACCTTTCAAAGTAAATACTGTTGTTATTCACAAATAGCGGTGGAAGGAAACCTGAGTTCAGAGAAGGATGTGTCACCTTGGTTCAGTAGGAAGTCAATTGAAACTCATGGATTCACGTTGGGCCTTCCATTAATGCCTGTTTAAACATGAAAAAGCACCAGAGAAGTGAAAAGGGACACATGAACTTTCACAAGCTGACCTTTGTTTTTTGTCAGTCCACATAGAATAGTGACTGTGTGCTATTGTTTCTAAACTTAACCAGAACGTAGTCACTTCCTCCAACCTGGGAGACTATCATGTAACTCTATGGTACATAGTGTATCATTGTTTAACCATTCCAAAATGGTCTTCACATTGATTCTAAATGTGTTGGCTATGCTGGAACTTTAGAACAACAGACTATTTACAATATCTTTCCATGAAGGACAACCGCACCCGCCGTGCTTAGATGGCAGCAGGTCTTCTTTGTCATATGTGTATTATTTTAAATGATCTTGTATATGTTGTTGCGTTGTGTGTGTTTTATTGTGGTTGTGTCAGACCGTGAATACAAGAATGAGCTAGTGGCATGAGTCCAAAGATAAGAGACAGAGTGCATGTATGATGGTTTACTGAGTGCCCAAGCCCATCCATGACAAAATAGCATTTCCATTGATAAACCAGACCTATCAGCATTACCAATGCTTGTTTATTAACCGCAGTCCCTCATATAGGTGTTCAGTTAAAACTGAAGCAACAACATAATTGACACTATGGAGAATTAATTACAAACAGATTAATTAATCTGGCCAAGATCATCCAATTTTGGTCCGGTGAGAAATAAGGAATTATAAAAAAATAATCAGTGGTTTAAAAATTGGTAATTTAGACAGTAGGCTCCACCTTCTCTATTTTTTTTCTTCTTCCGTAGCTCTTTTCACTCCCCTCTTCTCCCTTTTACCACCATTTTCCAATAGGCAGTGAAGATATGAATGGAGAGCTGTGCCGGGCCTGTACAAGGAGTTAAGCTTCCAGTATCGTTAAACTCTAATACTGGTACCTCTGGAGCCTAAAAACTGAAATGCTGCTGTCCCCAACAAGACCTTTGATCGTCAGGTCAAGCAAAGTGTTAGCTCACTGAAAAAGTCACGTCTTTCAAGGACACAAACCAAAAGATTGCTATAAACAAAGCTACTGTCTAAACCAAAATCATTCAAAGAAATACTCTTTTCACTGACCTCTAAGGTCAGTCACTTAAGAAACTACAACTGATTATAAACAAAGCAGTGAGTACCACTTTCAATCTCTAGTCAGAAGATGACCTCCAACTAGCTCAACCAACGACAAATTACTTTAAAAACCATGCAATATATAACCCATGTAGTCCTTATAAATCTAGCACTAAAATATATCAACACAATTCAGGATGGCACATTCCAGATCAACTAGATCCTCCAATCTTCAAACCTTTAGCAAAATAAAAATATATATATCTGAGTTTAAGGCATAGCCTGGAGTTGGGAGATCACCTGGAGTTGGAGGATCACAAAGTGGCCCTGTGATGTTCCCGCTCGTTCCATCTAACTTGGCCTAACTGACAGAAAAGACAATGAACCTCATGTACAGATGTTGAATCGGACGAGGCATGGTAATCAGCAGAGTCACTTTTACACTTTTTTAAAGCATGGAGAAAGCCAAAAAAATCAAGTGAGCTACCCCAAGAAAGACACAGCGACAAACAATGGAGAAGGGTTGTCAGATAAGCTTTCCCTGGGAACTGACACATCAGAGCTAGGTACTGGAGGGCAACCACTTACAGACTGCAGCTCATAGATTGCGGGCCTGCTTCTCTAAGCTGACATTAGTCGGCCATGGTTTGTGTGCACTGCTGATGAACTGATACACAGGCAATATTAAGCAATGTCTGGTAGGATAGGAGGGACTCAGAGTCCTGGATACTGAGCAAATAGGAATGCAACCAGCGACATGTAAATATAGAGACAGCATGGTATCAGGCCCCCTTCAAAGTGGCCTCGTGGCAATATGAAACTTTGTCAAGCTCCAAGTATTATCCAGTATTAATCACAGCCGTCTAGAATATAACCAAGTTTGCTGTATTAATATTTTTTATATTTCTGATACAATACCCATTCCTGTCCCAGCAGGAGCAATTTCTCTTGAAAAGAGTTCCAGTGCCTTTTTCTGCGTATGGTTCACAGCAAGCCACACCACAGCTTCACGAGGGCCCTGTAAACAAAAAAAAATCATGGAACAATTTCTATATTTCATTTTATTTGGGTATTTATATAGCTCAATGAAGTTATCAAAAACAGATTATACTTTGAAAATACCTACGCTGACAAACTTGTGCATCATTGAATGGGTTCCATTTTTTGTAACAGTCACTCCGAATTAGGTGACTGATGTCTCAAAATCATTAAGTGAATATATTAATCCACCAACATGAAATAAGTGTCTGCAGTGCAGGGTGTCTATTCATTTTAGGATTAGAATGAGCTACATGAAGTGCCTGGGTGAAGGGAGGGCCCTACTTCTTCGACTGTTGTTAACCCAAGAAGAGAAGAATAGCAGTTCCTTAAACTGACTAGGACCTGTTAACATAATCACAACAAAGACCAGCACGGTCATCATGCCAGCTGTACGGGAGTGAATGCCAGACCTGTGAACAAACAAGATGATTGGAGGGCCCTTGTTGTCCGTGGTTGGAGCCTGGTGCTGCAAGGGGTGTATGCGTAAAAAGGGGGTTGACTGGCATGCACTATATAACAACGTTTACCCACCTGCGGGCTCCAAGCTTTGATAAGAATGAAAGGAAAAGGAATTAAATGCTGTGCTGGTATGCACATCTATTGCACAAGGCTAACTCAATGTACCGCAGTCCTGCTCCACAGTGGGGATAGGAGTCTGACGACCTCCAATACACCAGATATCACTGCTGTCTATATAACTGGTCCCGCTAATGGTGCAGCTACCAGCAGAGGTTCTTTCCAAACATTACCTCCAAGCCTGTTGTACCTGCAGTCCATTCAGACGCAAGTGCTACCAAACATCCAATTTCTAATGCCAGCAGATAAGCCCTCAGGCTGGCTACCTCACACCCTTTATTCGTTGATGCCCTCAACCAAAACACCAAGAAGAAATAATTTGACATCCAAAGCAAGAGCAGTAGTAGTTGGGGTTGAGTATTCTGTCTGGGTCGGAGGGAGGTAAGAATTGAAAGACGCACACGTAAAGTTGTTATGCTTAGGTTTTATACCACATGCGAAATGTGCAGTTAAAAACATGTACTAGCTGGAATGATTTCATTACTTGCCGGTAATCCTCATTACTCTGAATACCCTGTTTCTCAAACCAATACTTACACATGTGAGGTGTTCCACCTCTGCTAAGACCCACAGAGGGTTGAGGATGAAATTGCCTATTTTCCCCGTCTAAGCATTCTCTGCTCTGACTTTAGAGGCCCTATTAAAGTTTAACAGGCATGGAGGGAGAGGCAAACACGGCTGAATAAGCCAACAACCATTTCTTTTAAGGAGTGTGGAACCAAGCACTGATTTATCGCAGCTTAACGTTTAAGTAACAGAAATAACTTTTGATGGCAACGTCTTACCTTGGATGTTTTCCCTCAAAACCTTTCAATGTTCATCTCGTTTTACATTGGCAGTGAACACAATGAAGACTGAGCACCAGGTTTAGTATGTGTATGCTGATGAAGGTAAGGGAGGTAAGCAGCAGAAAACATATCCAGAGGTAATGTGTTGTGCTTTCCTTCCCTTCCTTGTGGTTAGAGGGTTCTGCTGCTTTGAGCAGCGTCAGGATTGGCGCAGGGCAGGCTAGGAGCTTGTGCCTGCAGCAGCGACAGGAGAGCAGCGACAGGAGAGGAGTGGCACGCGGCTCGGGAGCAGAGGTAATTGTTTTATTATTATCATTTAGTTATAATTTTCCCGTGCCCCCCAACCAGCCCCAGCCACGCGAGCCGCTCCTGAATCTTACATGTGTTCGCTTTACAGTGCATTTTCAGGTAGGTTCTGTTTCAAATCGACTGGCCATATTCTTGTATGTGGTAGGTGCTGCAGGGGAAAGCGTTTGGCCAATGCCTGATACAGCTGGATACTGCCCTTGGTCCCACTCCGTCTAGGTACACATCTTCTATTATGAGGTATCCCTTTTGCCACCTTTACTCACCAATTAATCATGCCCATTGTAGGAGCTGTGTTAACCTATATACATCGTTCTGGCTTAGATGGAAATTATTTGCACACTAAACCTCGTTTTTTAAGTTCCTGCCATCAAATAAATATCGTAAGTCTTTCCTCTGTCCAATTAAGTAACCTCTGTCTGAAACACCATGTTCAAAGTCCGGGATCCCAATGACAGGTGTCAAAGCAGAAGGGTAGGTCGTAATTTGTGTTGCCTGTATGGTCTAATTCAAGATACCATGGTCGTTTTGGTGGATGACAATATGACGCCTTGTTGCATGTGGTTTCACAAGGGGAAAAATAAGAGGTGCTGTAACGGAATCTTACATACTACTTGCTCCAGTTGGCACCAACCTATCTCTCTTTACGTTATATCACTTTTCAAGTTCATCAGCCACTACTAGAAGGAAAGTTTGCATTTAGGGAGCTCTGCTCACTTCTGTTCTAATGCCAGGTCCGCACAGAGGATAGTTTATGCACCATTCCTACATAAATGACTCTGTATTTCCCCAGGTATGTTCCCTCATGGACCTGGTATTTCTGCAATGCCAACCCACTAAAAGGCTCAGGAATAAAGAAAGCCAGAATTAGAGGCATTACCCTGTTCCTTATTTTTTTTTTTTTTAAAGCTTAAAACTTTCCTATTTTGAAGCAAGTAGTCCCATACCTTCTCTTTGCACCGCATCAATAGAACAAGAACATCTTATTCCAAGGTAAACACGTGCTAAATAAATACAAACTAATTAAACATAATACATAGGAAGCATATGAGAACAATTATTGGCAAAGCCAATCAATGTCAGTTTGCCAGTGCTTATTTGCTGCCAATTTTGGCTTCGCCTGTGCTTGTAGAGTTGTGGTGCAAGATGGTCATGAGATTGCGTCTAGACATAATGTGACAGCCATCTTGGAATGGTGTAACAATAAGTATACAAAATAATGTTATATCCTTGCGAGATGGCATCAGTGTTCGGTGCTGCAAATGTACAAGTTTGAGGGGAAGTGGAGTGAGGGAGTGGCTTGTGGGCCGGAAAACAATATGAAGGAATGAATATAGATCACTGAGGAGACAGGTGGGGTTAGGACCACAGAGATGGAGAGTAATGAACAGGACATGCACTCACTTCGAGAGCTTAAGGCAAATGCCACATAAACAAACAAAGTGAAACGCTCCTTGACATCAAAAGGGAAACCTAAATTATGGGACAAACACAAAAATAGGGAGGAAAGTCAACAAATCTGGAGCAGGCAATTGAAACAGATAAGTAGGCCATCCAATCTTTAGCAAATTGCAGACCCAAGACCAATAGTAAGTGTATAATACATTTTTGGTTACAATGCTGATTGTGAAAAACTGTTAAAGCAGCAACAATTCAAGAAAAGCTACTTAAGAGGCAGAGGGAGGTGAGGAATATGCAAAAGGTATTATATCCTTCACAAATAACATTACTAAAGGTAAGTAAATCATTTTTTAAATATGTTTTAGCACACTTAGAGTCCTTAAATGAACGGCTCCCAAAATATCTATAACAGAGGAAACTTCATGACAGAATAAGAGCCTCACAGCAGAAGATACTAGACCAGTGGGCTGTTTTAGCAAATTGAGAATGAGTTTGACCTTCTAATTCAAGGAAGTGATTCGCAATGAGAGCATGAGCTGCAGACATGGTAGTAGCCTTGCTAATCAATTGTACTGGTACGTCTTGTAAAAGAAATGAAGTACCAGCTGTGCCTCTGGTAAACACGCCGGAAATCCGTAAGATAAATTTTCCTTTCTTAGCCCAGAACACTTTAACAGTAAGAAAAATCTATTTGTAGGTTTTTGCTTTCTTAGTGAGCTTCATAACTTAGGGCTTTCAATAAAGAGGTTATCAGGGGAGGAAAGCAGACAAATTAATAACTTCTAACATATGAAGCTCTCCTGTTCCTTCATGAAGAAAAGAGGGATTTGGTGTACAAAAATTCTGTCGAAAGAATCATTAAAGGTGCAGTAGTGCAGAAAGCTTGCATCTCACTAGATTGCTAAAAAATAAAAAAAGCATCACAAAAAGGCACTTTCCAAGAGATACATTTCAAGTGACACGAAAGCATGCACTTGAATAGGTCTCTTCAAAAAGCAAACATTTGGTTTAGGTCCCATAAGGGGGTTTAGAATGGTTTTGGGGAAAACATATCTTGTAAACCTTTCAGAAATCTATTAACCACAGGTAGTTTGCATAAGGATCCATGGTCAATGAACATATACATGTTGTCAGAAGTATTTCTGGCACAGAAATGGCAAACTGTAAAATCTGAAGCATACAAGCTTGCAAAGGGCCAAAGGAATTGGCATTGCACCGAGCACCAAAAGTCATCCATTTACTTGAGTACACTGCTCTTGTGGAAGACAGGTTCTTTTAAGAGGACTATTAAAGTCAAGGAGGGAGTTCCTAGGAGAAGATAACTAGCTTCTCAAATTCCAAACATGAAGATACATGGTGTGGAGTTTGAGATGAAAGAACTGTCTCTTGTCTACAGTTAGAAGGGCATGCCCCACAGGAAGAGGACGCAGAGGAGCACAACTGAAGAACAGAAGGTCTGAGAGCCCAATGTGCAGCAATGACAATTACATAAGCCTTATAAAAACCCTTATTTTGTGAATTATATTATACATCAATAACAGGTGGAAATGTGCACTGCTGTTGGAATGAGCAAATGTAGGGGAAATGGCTGGAAAAATCCTTTGACCATTTTACGGAGCCCTGAGTCCAATGAAACCACTGTGTTGTTCCCTAAATATTACATATTGGTGGAATCTGTATTACGCTTGCTCAACTGTGATATTCTATTGTTTCCCAAGGCTGATTGTGCAGGTAATTAACTTTTCAATAAAACTCAATAAAAATTGTTTATGAAAAAACAACACAAATAGAGGCTTACAATAATCTAGGGCAGACATGCTCAACTTAGCTCCAGGAGGGACGCTCTTTCAGGATAAAAGATATATGTGTAAATAAGTTCTATTTACCTCCACCAAATTTATATTTACCTTATGGGGATGCCTTGCAAGTCTTGTGGACCTATGGAGGATATTATATTGTTCATGTTCATTCATTAAAAATATTATAAAAGGGATCTCTGTTGACCAAGGTCACAGGATCGTTTTTACTCTAAAGTATGGGTGAGACACTTGCATAGGATGAAGATTTTACAATCAAAACATTAGTTAGGCTGCCACCAACACGAATCTGTTGTAAGGGGGTGAGGAGAGATATCCTCTCGAGTCACGGGGTGGGGAGATCAGTTTATGGACACCTTGCCCCAGGACACAAACGGTGTAGCTGTGCAGCACAGAGTGACAGTTTGAGCAAGTCCCTTGAATAAGGGACTCCATGCCAGAGCCAAGAACAAAAGTGAGAAGTGGGCGAAGGATCCCTCCATGCAGTGATGATCACTGCATGAAGGAAACTTCTGGAGTTTTTGGAATATGACGACGCATGGGCCGATGGACACCTCTAGTTATGTACCACTTGTAAGGGAATAGAAAGAAGGTATGAAAGGTGAAACTGAAAGGTGCTGCTTTTGCTGTTCCCAAGTAGCTAACGCCTGATGGATAATGTTAACTGCCACAAATTTAGAAATAATAGAGATTTGTGGAGACCTGGGAAAATCTCATATGTCACAACCCATCATTTCTTTAAAAAAAATATAGAAGGGCAAGACTTTAACTTATCTTATTGTACTGTCTATTTTCAACTTTATTATTGCCATTTGTGTTATGAAAGGGAATGGGCAGCATTTATGGCACACAATGTCCTAAACTGAATAGCTGATGTACTAAAAGGAAACATTTAGCACAAACAAAGCCCTCCAGGCATTAAAGATCTGCTCTTTTCATAGATATTCAACAAGCTCATCATGTATGTAGTGGTATCACGTGTAACTGTTTATTGTTTCGTAGCCACCACTGTGTCCTAGGTTAGCACTATTTACAGACTAATTTGTAGTTTCCTGTGTAGTCATCCCTACAAGCACTTGTAAATAGATTGCTTTAGAGTGAGACATCATTTATGTTCGGATTTGGTGCCATATAAGTGTCCAAATAAAGAAAAAAAAAAAAACAATTTCCTCTTCCAGAATCTCCGTAATGATCATCGTGAACGCTTGACACAGCAGCATCTAAACTCCAAGTGAACCTTTCCTCTACGTCAACTCAGTTTCCTGCAAAACCCAGCTGTACAATCCACATTCAAAATTAAGAGGCTTACAAGTCCTGGGAAGATCAAACCATCATGTTTCAATGCCTGTTTATTGAAGACATCTAAACAGGGGAAAACAAGGTCGCCCTGCGGAAGATGCATTGATTGCGTAACCAAAGTTCTGCAAGTGCCTGTGATTATTTTTGTGACCGAGGTTTGAATGGTTTGGAGCTGTTACATCAGTTCGCAATATGTGGGTCTGAACAACCTTGTTTCCACAGTCCATAGGAAGAAGTGGCAGGCTTTTCTGAGCAGTTTAAGGTAATAGCAGCAGGAAGAAAAAACTGTTGATTTGTTGGACAAAAGATACATTGTTGTCTGCGAGAACTCCTGGGTTTTTGGCAGGTGAGATGGGGAAAGATGTCTCCCCCAACTCTGGGGGCTTTCTTTCGGAAGTCCAGATTGGAGGTGGGTACAACAACATCTGTCTTACCTCCATTTAACTTGAGACAGTTAGATTCCAACGAAAAAGTGACTGCAGAAAGACAGACCCAAAATATTTTTTCATGAGAGTATCCAAGATATCCATAAAAGAGATGATGATCTGGGTGTCATTAACATCGAGGGGAAGCAAAATCCTTGAACGACTGCAGCCAGAGGAGAAACATAAAAACCGAACAGTGTGGGTGTGGTGTACTGTATGAGTTTTCTTTCAAGTATGTTAAGTATGTTCCACGCATGTGGATGGGGTGTCAGTGACGGAGGCTTCTACCGTTCAGTCAGTGAGCGGTTGAGTCACTAGCTGGCAACCCGTCCGTATTGTGGGCTCTTCATTGGGAATAAACCTCACTTGGATTGTCAAGACTTCTTGCAAGTTTCCTACTTACCACAACTGGAAAAGAGCATGGGGTCTCCGTGAACTCCTCTGCCCACCGACGCCTGGTTTCTCTCAGGTTTGCTGCACTTTACCCTTGTTGGGCTCCAGGGTGAGTGCCAATATTCCCGGCAGCAACACAGTGCGCTCCAACCCCTGGTGGACAGATTGTTTTGCTGCTCCTCTGGACTGCTGTGTTCCTGCAGCGCAGTGCTCCTCAAGCGGCATTGTGATAGCATCTTGGGTCCTGCATTATACTCTCTGAGTTGCGTCTATGGAGTATTTTGAGTCCCGCCCCTCACTTCTCTTCCATGTGTGTTTCAAGTTCTCCTGGAGAAGCACTTGAGGTATCTCAATTATTTTTTCTGTCCTTTAGCCTTGTAGCCACACATGAGGGCTGGCTGCCGGTCTCGAGCGTTCCTCTTTTAGCTTTCTCTTGTTGCACCATTCCCTTCTGCCCGAGACATATTAAAGAGGGAGGAGATGTCATCTCCTAGCAACGCTCAGTCCTTTCTCAGCGGTTGCCTAACAACTCTTTCTTCTCTGTAGTACCCCAAAACAAGGCTGGTTGCTAGACAATATATCATCATGGAATAGGCACAGCTGCCTTACAGCTTTCCCTCCTGTATTTTCACTGTGCACATGTTGGTTACATGGCAATATCTATAAGAGTAACACAAGCTTTATCAATGCTTTCAACTTAGAGAAACAACTTTCATAGTGCATGTCCTTGTATCAGACGTTCTTAACATATCAAGCTTCAAATAACACTTTCTTTAAGTTACATCAACTATTCAATTACAGGCAAGGCAAGTGTACATCAAATTATGCAACCACCTTCATTTTTATCTCAATCTGGCAAAGCACAAACTGGTTACAATGGTTGAGGTTAATCGAGAATCATTTAGTGGCTACTGACAAGACGAATTACAGTCCAGCACACAAATTTGCCTTGTTGTTAGGCAGTTTAGGACAGGCTGCACAACAAGTTTTTGAAAATTTACCTAGCATTTCACCACCACAAGCTCAATCTGATGATAGGTCGTGGAATGTGTACATACAGGCAGTGGAAAGACTTAGAAAAAAACAATACTCAGAAGAGCCAAGCATAATGCTCGAAAGGCACCATTTCTTCAAACACAAACTGACAGCTGAGGAAAGTGTTGAAGAATTTGTTTCTTCACTTCGTGTTTTGGCTTCAGTATGTGACTTTGGGATGAGTTTGGATACATACATCAGGGTTAATTTGTGTTCAGTTGCCATTCTAAGAAAAACAAGAGAGACTGCTATTCTGTAGAAACCCATCTCTACTAGAAGTAATCAACTTACAAAGATTTTAAATGCAGAAACAGTGGCAACTGTGACTACCTCTGACAACGAACAACTCACACATTCAGTGTGTTGAAACGGCACAAAAAATAAGACCCGGAAAGTATTAACACAAAAACGTCTATAGTTTGTTTCTGATGCGGTTCTAAGAATCACATCAGCAACTTCCCTGGATGTCCCTCTGTAGGCAAATGCTGTTTGGTTTCTAAAAATATTGGCCACTTTCAGGCAGTGTGCAAAGGCACCCAAGCCACTGTCAAAGTAAATTGCGTGGATGTGGATGACACTTGCATAGAAAAATTAAGTAATGTGATTCTCATCATTGAATGTAATTCAGTATCTGATAGCACATATGTTAAAGGTCCATTGTGTGATGCATCAATTAATTGTATTTCTTTGCAGGTGATGGCAGATTCAGGGGTTACCAATCGCTATACGCAGAAACACCACGTTTTATGATAAATGGGGTAACTCAACATTTATCCCAACTGATGTCAATCCCAAGGGGTTTGGGGAGAAGGACATAGACATATTGGGGTACTTTAATGCAAATGTACAATGTCTTGGCAGAAGTACTCCCACCAAAGTTTATGTCGCAATCAAAGGAAGAGACATAATAGGCTGGAAAGACATAGTGAAAATGGGCTTGTAACTGAAACCAGGTTCAGAAAATCCCATTCAAGTTGGGGAGATACCTATTAACTATGTTGGTAACAATGAAGAAATGACCATGATGCAAGGAACGAGCTCAGAGCATCCCCATCAAGCAACTTATATATATGGAATTTTGATGGCTCTGCCTTTGTAACAGGAGATACAATACAATGTAGTTCTATGGTCTGGGTTCTAATGTCCAAGGTGACCGAATGCTCTGCATTCTTATAGACAAGGACATAAGGAACAGAATCTGGGTAGCAAGTCCTACACTAGGGGTGGAGAAATAGATAATAGCTACCACAGAGCTGGAGCATCATGTGATGAGAGCATTCTAAAAATATGCTGTAGACCCCAAGAAGAGCATTGACAGGCCCTTGAGGACCTACCAAGATAAAGCCCGGGACGTTCGGCTATTCAACTAGCCAAAATTCTTAGCTGAGGACACCAAGATCTCTGATTAATCTGAATATCCAGAGAAACTGATTTGATGGGCATAGGTCTCCTTGGCAATGTCACCAGCACCCAATCTCAATGGCAAAGCAAAAGGTCTTTTTTTCTGAAGATGAGAACTGGCCTTGTCAGAGACAGGTGACCAAGGGGCTGTTTTTTTCGGAAATCATTGCCTATAGAAAGGGCAATGCCAGTACACACTTATGGTGCCTGGGGCAAGGTGCAAGTCTTCATCAGGGTAGTCTTTCCCTCAAAGATTTTCATGCATACTGGTTAAAGCAGATTCCGCTCAAGTCATTTCAATGACATCTATTAGACGTTCTATGTAGGTTGAAGCGCCTACAGCCTCGGGAAAGAGAATCTTCATGACAAGGATAAGATGCTACAGGTTCCAAAGCTGGAGAGGAGTACATAGAACATCTTCCACAATTGCAAGTGAGAGTTCATCCCCTATCCTCTATTTCTGTTGTGTGCGGTCAGGGGCCGCTGTTCATAGAAGACAATATCAGAGGATGAATGGGTGGAGTAGGCAGAACAGGGACTGAGGCTGAGCTTCTAGGAGCACCTATCAAGCTTACCCTCTTCCTTTGTGCCCACTCAGTCCTCAAAGTAAGACTGTCTCCTTATGTACAAAGTGATACAATAATTAACAGTGAATGGGGTAGGGTGAAAACTTCTGACACTCTTTGACAACTTAAGTAACATTTTACAAGTCGAAAAGAAAGAGAACCAACATCAAGAACTGGTGATAAAACATACACATTTCAACAGGTAAGTGGTTCAGTGTGACTTCGAAAAGGTGAGCATCTAGAAGAGCTGGCAGTGACAACCTGAGCTTACCCTAGGTTGAGCTTCCTTGAGGAGTAGGCACAGGACCCTCTTATAGTCAGGATAGGGCTGCTGAAGTTCCCATATCCAGAACTGCTGTGGTTTAACTGAGACCACAATGGCCCTTAATGCTGTATTCCTCACAAAGCTACCAGGTAACTTGACCATACTTTTCTGCTCTATTTCTTGCAAGATATTTTTGGAAGTAGTCATGCTGAAAATCGCATCTAGATCTTTTTGTCCAAAATTAAGGAGTGTGTTTTGTGATCACTCAGAGAAGAAAGATGAGACTGCAACAAATAAATCTAAATTTCCAGCTTTCACAAATGAGCCACATTTTTGTGATACACTGTTTGAAGACGTACAGCAAATACCTTTGATCTAAAACCTAAAGAGGCATGACAGTTGTTGATTTCCAACTGGGACTCTCATTTCCATGTTTTCATCCCTAACACTAGTGCAGTGGGTCCACAGGACCAAGCAACAAGCAGGAAGCATTTCAAATATTCTTATTGAACATTTTAACAGGGGAGCAGCACCATATGAGCCTTTCACGCTGGAGGCTTAACTAGTGGATATCTTAATGGCCACAGCGGAATAGAGCTGACTTGACCTTCAAAGAATTTCATTTTAAAATCATAAATGAGAGTCCTTGATAACTTTAAAAGTTAACACTTGCAGGCCGATGTATCCCAACATCACCAAGGGGAGAAATAAAGCTACATTTTGGTTCTAAGTACTGAAAGAAAGTTGGTTTAAGCATCTCCTTGCATTTCATGGAAGACGTGAGATAGGTCAAGTGATCAGGAAGATGAAGAATTGTGAAGAAGTGGAGGACCCCGGCCAGGAAGGAATTGTTGGGGCAGCTACATGTCATATGTTGTGCTGTTGTTTCAAGTTAAGGCGACCACAGTTTGTCTCGGGGCATTTTGAAAAAAAAACTGGAAAAGGTGTCATGCTGCTGTTGGATGAGGTAATGAAATAAGAGAACTTTGAAACTCACTTCAGTACACTTGACAAAAGCCAGAGCAACCAAAAGTAAAGGAAAGGAACAAGGTGTGCTTACCCCATTTTCTCTTCTCATTGCATGTGGTCCATAGGTATCTTCAGCACCAAAGACTTGAATGTTAACTCCACTGTAATCATCAAACCCAAGCTGCTCAAACATGAGGCGAGTCCTGTAATACATTATCCCAAAACATTACCAATGTACATTTGAGAACCTAAGTCTAGACAACACAAAAATAATCTAGCCATCACTTAAGACTCCTTTCGGTACAGATCTGGGTTAGAACAAAAGCATCACAGCACAATACAGGGACCTATGGAACTCTACTTCTTTCAGCCAAAGAGTCCATTTTGCTACAGCACTAAGCATCAAACATCCCACACTGTGCTGGCGGGAAAGGAGCCAGCTAAAGAACAGATGAGTCATTAACTATTCACACAAGACAATATAAAACTGCCCTTGGTAAATGCTCCTTCACTTCCTGTGAACTGGCTTCCCATTGGTTCACAACATTGATTCAGTCATGGTGTTCACATCGACACACCTGAAGTGTGAATCCAGATGACTTGCATCCAGTGGCTCAAGGTAAGTCCCAACAAGTCTATCCCTTAGATCTTTCACCTCAGCATATGGAGAGCAGATAAACTAATAAAATACATTTCTGTATGAAAAAGGCATTCTAATACAGCAACTGAAAGATGATGCAGCTCTCTCAAGAAAAGTCTGGGATTCTTCTATGAAACTTTCAGATGTGGGGAGGGGCTATAATTGGGAGCTGCTATAATTGATGGGACAAGGGTGTTCTAGTGATGACTCGTTCATTCGTTGGTTAGGTAAAAGGCACAGTAGACCATTCTTTTTTCTGGTAATTGTGTAACAGACATTTTGTTAATTTTGTTGATGTTAAAGTACTGAAATGTCAGGTATTTGCTGGAACTCAGTCAATCTGGCATCTCCATAAAACAGACACAGGCTACTCCAGTGACACTCCCTCCACAGTCTAAGCCTCATACTAGTAAAAGACTGTTAGAAATGGGCTCTTTGGTTGGCAGTCAGGTTACCCCCTATCCAGGTAAGGATCCTCACTCTAGTCAGGGCAAAGGAGAAACACACCTGGTTAGCACCCACTCACCCCCTGGGTAGCTTGGCACGAGCAGGCAGGCTTAACTCAGAAGCAATGTGTTAAGTATTTGTACCAACACACACAGTAATACAGTGAAAACACTACAAAATGGACACCACACAAGTTTAGAAAAATAGGTAATATTTATCTAAGTCAAACGAGACCACAACGACAAAAATCTAACACACACAAGTCAAGATATGAACTTTCAAGAGAATACGAGTCTTACTCTATAGGAAACAATGGAAACATTGATTTCACCCAAAGCACCTGGTTTGCGTCAAAAATAAAGTCGCACGGGCGAGTGTGAATCGCAAAAGTCAGCGATGCGTCAATTCCTTACTTGCAAATGAGGCCTTGAGTAGTTTCTTCTTCGGTCAGGTTGGCAATGTGTCATTTTTCTCCCTCGCAAGAGAACGACGCGTAGGGGCACCTCGGATCTGCGCAGGTTTGGGATGATTTTGACGCCCAGGGACAATGCGTGAGAAATCCGGTTGTCCAGAGTTAGAAAAACACAGTGTGTGGGGTTTGCATTGTTGCAAGTAGTTTCTCCAGCCATGATGTGTCTATCTCCCAGTCCCGATGCAGGTGCAGTGTAGATTTCAGCTGTGAAGCCAGCGGCGCAACGTTTATCAGCCTTGTTGCAGATGGTTTGTCGAAAATGTCCCCACGGCGTTCTGTGAGTGGATTTCAGCTTTTGCTCTGCCACCCTCACCTTTCAGGGGCCCACGGACTAAATAGGATACCGCTTGGCAGGGCAGGAGTCTCAGCAGAGGAAGCCTTTGATGGCCCTGAGACTTCAAAACAGGAGGCAATCTGAGTTCAAGCCCTTGGAGAATCTTTGCATGCAGGAATGCACAACAAAGTCCAGTCTTTATCCCCTTTCACAGGCAGAAGCAGCAACTGCAGGCTAGCCCAACAAAGCACAGTCACAGGCAGGGACAGCATTTCTCCTTGTCAGAGATTCCTCTTGAATTCACAGGATCCTGCCTTGCCCAGGCCAGGCCCCAAACACACAAAAGGGGGTTGTAGACTGCATTGTGAGAGGGCGGGCACAGCCCATTCAGGTGTAAGTGACCACTCCTCCTTCCACTCTGGCACAGATGGCTCATCAAGATATGCAGGCTACACTCCAGCACCCTTTGTCTCAATGTCTAGAGGTAACTCACAAACAGCCCAACTATCAAACTGACCCAGACAGGGAATCCACAAACAGGCAGAGTCACAGAATGGTTAAAGAAAGAAAATGCCTACTTTCTAAAAGTGGTATTCTCAAACTAACAATCTAAAAAACAATTTTACTAAAAGATGCATTTTTAAATTCTGAGTTCAGAGACACCAAACTCCACATTTCTGTCTGCTCCCAAAGGGAATCTACACTTTAACGTTATTTAAAGGTAGCCCCCATATTAACCTATGAGAGAGATATGCCTTGCAACAGTGAAAACAAAATGTTGCAGTATTTCACTGTTAGGACATGTAAAACACATCAGTACATATCCCCCATTTAACATACACTGCACCCTGCCCATGGGGCTACCTAGAGTTTATCTTAGGGGTGCCTTACATGTATAAAAAGGGAAGGTTTAGGCCTGGCAAATGAGTCCACTCGCCAGGTCGAATTGGCAGTGCAAGACTGCTCACACAGACACTGCAGGTCTAAGCCATGTTTACAGGGCTACTCATGTGGGTGGCACAACCAGTGCTGCAGGCTCACTAGTAGCATTTGATTTACAGGCCCAAGGCACCTCTGGTGCACTTTACTAGGGACTTGCTAGTAAATCAAATACGCAAATCACGGAACACCAATTACCCATACATTTCACACAGGAGCACTTGCACTTTAGCAACGGTCAGCAGTGGTAAAGTGCCCAGAGTACCAAAAACAGCAAAAACTGATTTCAGCACGTAGTCAAAACATGGGAAGCAGAGGCAAAAAAGACAGAGGAGACCATGCCAAGGATACCAGGTTTAACAAGAGTACTTCCCAGCTGAAAGTGGGGGAGAACTATCCTACCTCATGGGAGATCTAATCACTAAGGTGGAAGAATCTGGACAGACCATCAGCACTGGCGTGTTCTGTGCCATGGCGATGTTCCACCGTAAAGTCCATTCGGTGTGGGGAGATGGACCACCTCAACAGCTTTGGATTCTCAACCCTCATCTGCATTAACCATTTGAGAGGCCTGTGGTCGGTCTGAATCCTGAAGTGAGTCACAAGCAAGTAGGATCTTAGCTTCTTCAGCGCCCGGACCACAGCAAAAGCCTCACGCTCAATTGCACTCTACCTACGTTCCCGGGGAAGTAAACGCCTACTGATGAAGGCTACAGGTTGATCTAGGCCCTGTGCGTTTACCTGTGATAAGCTCTAAAGCATCAGTCTGCACAACAACTTCTTTGGAGATGTCAGGTGCCCTCAGCATGGGTGCCATGCACATGGCTTCCTTCAGGGCATCAAAAGCTGTCTGGCAAGACTCAGCCCAGATCACCTTTCTGGGCTGCTATTTGGAGTTTAACTCAGTCAAGGGAGCTACAATATTGCCATACCAAAAGGCTCTCACCTCAGTCTGGGTCTTGGGAGGCTCCCAAGCCAGAATGGTGTCAATTCTTGGCTGTAGTGGGACCACCTGGCCACTCCCTACCTGGTGTCCCAAGTACACCATAGAGCCCTACCTTATTTGGCAATTGCTAGCCTTAATATTGAGGCCCGCCTTCTGCAGGGCCTCCAACACTCTGCAGAAGTGCTGCAAGTAATCTTACAAAGTGGAGCTGAACACAGCAATGTCATCCAGGTAGGTGGCACTGAAATCATCCAGTCCAGCCAACACCTGGTTGACCAACCTCTGAAAGGTGGCAGGGGCATTCTTCATCTCAAAGGGCATCACCCTCAATTGGTAGTGCCCATCTGGGGTGGAGAATGCAGACCTCTCCTTTGCCCTCACAGTCAGGGCACTCTGCCAATATCCAGACGTTAAGTCAAACATGCTGAGATACTTGGCAGCCCTAACCGGACAATTAGCTCATCAGCTTGGGGGATGGGGTGCGCATTAGTCTTAATGACTGCACTGAGTCACCGGTACTCCACACACAATCTGAGCTCTGGAGTGGCACCAGGAACAGCAGCTTTTGGGACCAAGACCACAGGGCTAGCCCCAGGGCTACTGGAGAAATCAATAACCACAAGAGCTAACATTTTGGATACTCATCCCTAATGTTGGCTCTGACGTTGTCAGTCACTCTGTAAACTTTATGTTAACAGGAAGACTGTCCCCAGTGTCCACATCATGTGTGCACAAATGAGTGACCCCTAGTACCAAGGAAAATAGAGGAGCAAACTGTCACAACACTTGGCGACAGTCCCTCTGTTGCTCTGGGGTCAGGGAGAGATTCACACCCTCCACTGAGCCATCTTTCTCTTTGGCAGACAGGAGGTCAGGAAGAGGCTCATTCTCTTCCTCCACCCCGATAACTGTTGCCAAGAGCATTGTTACCTCTGTCTTCTCAAAATGAGGCTTGAGACGATTGACATGTAGAACCCTCAAAGGGTTCCTGGGAGTCCGCAAGTTCACCAGATAAGTGACATCACTCTTGCGCTTCACAATCTCAAATGGCCCAGTCCACTTATCTTAGAGAGCCCTAGGCTCCACTGGGGCCATCAACCAAACTTTTTGGCCAGGTTGGTACTCAAATAGAGTGGCATTCTGGTCGTATCAGCACTTCATATCTTCCTGGCTTGCTTCCAGGTTCTCTTGAGTTATCTTCCTGAAGCGAGCTGTCTGGTTCCTAAAAACCAGCATGTAACTAAATACATCATGGAGGGGCTTACTTGAGGCTTTCTCCAAGCCTTTCATAGCCAGACTCAAAGGTCCCCTAACAGGGTGGCCATACACTAACTCAAAGGGGCTAAATCCAAGACTCTTTTGAGGCACCTCCCTGTAGGCGAACAGATGGCATGGCAAGAGGACGTCACACTAATGCCTCAAGGGCTCTGACGGGGCCATGATCATGCCCTTCAAAATGCAGTTGAATCTTTCAACCAGACCGTTACTTTGGGGGTGGTAAGGAGTGGTGAACTTATATGTCACCCCACACTCCTTCCATAGAGACTTTATATAGGTTGATATGAAGTTGGTACCCCTATCAGATACCACCTCCTTGGGGAACACCAAGCGGGTAAAAAGTCTCATCATAGTAGGTCCCACCACAGGGGAGGTGATAAGAAATGGATTGTGGGTACTAGGTGGCATGGTCCACCAAGACCAGGATGAACCTGTTGCCCATGGCTGTCGTGGGATCCAGATGCCCCACAATGTCAATACAAACACATTCAAAGGGGGTGTTGACTACAGGAAAAGGTTAGAGGTGAGCCTTACATCTCCCCCGCACTCTTGCCACTTGCCTGACAAGTTTGGCAAGACCTACAGTGTGCATATGAGTGCCTACGAATTTGGGGCCAGTAAAAGTGGGTGACAAGCCGCTCAAAGGTCTTGTCCTGCCCCAAATGACCAGCTAAAGGCACATCATGAACCAGACCTAGAAGGAAGGCTTTGAAGCACTTGGGTACCACCAGCACACGAGCTGACCCAGGCTCAGAAACCTTAGGCTCATTATATAGGAGACCATCATCCCAGTAAATCAAGTGTGATCCAGGCTCCTTGCCAGACGCCTGGTCTGCAGCCTGCGGCGCAAACCCTCCAGAGTAGGGCATATCTTCAGTGCCTCACAGAATGCCTTCCTGGTGGGTCACCCCCTCCTGCTGCCACTGCATCAGCTCAGTGACAATCCCCAGTTTAGCCACTTGTACCCGTGTAGGCTCCTCCTGGACCATGGGAACATTTGGAGCGGGTATCCTGTGCTTCTTACCCTTCCTCCTTCTGGCAGACAACAGGGCCACTCTTTCAGGCTCCAGGGTCTCCTGATCACCCTGACAGGCAGCCATAAACCAAATGGACACACACACCCACCCAGGCAGACCCAACATCTCCAAGTGACACCTGCGTTACACCTCGTTCCAAGGAGAATCCTCCAGGTCATTGCCAAGCTGACAATCTACAGGCATGGTTGGACTCACAGCTACTCTCAAGGCACCTGAGCCCCCCCACCCAATTCAAGGGGAACCTGCGCCACTCTGCACAGGCCCTCTGAGTTGTCTACCACAACTGCTTGGTGAAGTACATGGGGATCTATCTGCTCTTCAGACACCAGGTGACTTCTCACAGTAGTCACACTGGCTCCTGTGTCTCCCAGAGCCTCCACCCTCTGTCCATTGATGGTCACCCTCTGCCTGTACTTCTTAGTGTTCTCTGGCACAAGGGTTTTCTGGACCATCTCACTGTCCCCTAGTGAGACAAGGGTCATCTCAGCTGGCTCCCACCCACCTGGAACCAAATCCTCCCCAAGCGCTATTCTGGCAAAGCCCTGTAACTGAGCACGAGTAGGTGCCTGTTTCCACTTTGGACATTTGGGGTCCCCCCTCACATGACCCACCTGGTCACATGTATAACATTTTCAGGAACCCCCCTCTGCAGATTTCCCTTTGGAAAACCAAGGGTTGTTTTTAACTGGGAGCTGGGAATCCTTACTCTGGGAACTAGGTTGGGGCCCTTTTGAGAACTCCCCCTGTTTACCCTTATTCCCTAATTCTTCTGAGAGGGACCCTGCCCACCCTTGGCATGGTCTCCCCCATACCTCTTCTGGACCCTGGTGCTCTCCCAACAGTCCGCTTCCTGTGCAAGCTTCCTGGGGTCAGTCAGCTTGCTGTCAATCAGGTGCTGGCGCAGCTCTGGAAAACACAGACTAAACAAATGCTCCCAAGC
Source organism: Pleurodeles waltl (assembly GCF_031143425.1). Lineage (NCBI taxonomy): Eukaryota > Metazoa > Chordata > Amphibia > Caudata > Salamandridae > Pleurodeles > Pleurodeles waltl. Next base: position 714,290,370 of record NC_090437.1, on the reverse strand, counting down.
AATCAAACTGTACGGCCCCTCAAATGTTGTAATCTTACTGCCCTTCACCCAACCATCCAATGACCTGCAAAAAGAGTCAGTACATTCCAACAATGCTTGGGATTCCTTCTTTTTGTAGGACCTAGAATTATCCTTATACTGCTCAGGGGTGAGTCCATACCTTGTGAGTAGAGTGCCCTTCATGATAGAGTAAGTGAGCCCCTGAGGATCCCCTAAGGATGTCAGAGTATCCCTCCCCTCTACGTCAAAGTGCTTCCACAGGCCCACCCCCCAATGTGTTTCAAGGACCAGATCCATGTGGAGAGCAGACTCATACCCCTTAAACCACAGATGTATGTCATCCTACCTCTTGTAATCCTTCACTAGGTCCTTTGGGATGTGCACCACCCTCTCAGGCTGCACTGATTTTCTACTGCCACCATCTCTACTAGAGTGGCTCCTCTGATCTAGTTCCCTCAAGCTCATGAGCCAGAAGCATCTTCTTCTCTTCTATGGCCATCCTGCGCTCCTCCATTTGCCTCTCCATTTTCATCCTAAGCTTCTCCAACTCCAACTGGTGAACTCTCTCTGCCTGTCTGTCCTACAACTCTTCAGGAGTCAGTCCCTTGGATGGCATACCGCTACCTGCCCTGGAGATCCTCCCCCTGGCATAACAGGTACATCCACTACACCACTGTGAATACTCTGCACATCCCTATCCTCATCCTCCTCATCTTTGTGCACCCCTGCCTCCTTGGCTGTCACCCAGGCCCTCAGTGCCTTTTGCAGCTCCTCCTTCCTGGTGGAACTCTTAATGGGGCAGGCAAGAACCTTACAGAACTGTTTCAGTTGAACAACTGTGTAACTTTCCAGTTTCCCTAACTCAAAAACAGCTCCAGCTGGTGTATCTCCAGATTGAGACATGATGACAAATAAAAAATGCAGCATTCCAAGGCAGAAAAAACAGAGTTCCCAATGAGAAGTTCAAGAATCAATAAAAAAGATCACCAAAAATATGGAAGCAGGAAAAAAGTCCAAAAAAGAGAAAAGGCTAAAACAATTAGTATTTGGTCACGTAATGGTCTGCACTGAAAACAGTATTGTACACCTAATCACTGTATGTCAAGTACGAATACAACTCCAATCCTCACCGCTGATCACCAATGTTAGAAATTGAGTTCTTTGCTTGGCAGTCAGGTTACCCCCTGACCAAGCAAAGACCCTCAATCTAGCCAGGGCAAAGGAGAAACACACCTGGTTAACCCGCATTCACTCCCTTGGTAGCTTGGCATGAGCAGCCAGGCTTAACTCAGAAGCAATGTGTAAAGTATTTGTACCAACACATACAGTAATACAGTGAAAACACTCCAAAATTGACACCACACCAGTTTAGAAAAATAGGTACTATTTATCTAAATCAAACAAGACCAAAATGACAAAAATACAACATACACAATCAAGATATGAATTTTCAAAAGAATAAGAGTCTTATTCTATAGAAAACAATGGAAACATTGATTTTACACAAAGTACCTAGTTTGCGTAAAAAATAAAGGCGTATGGGCGAGCGTGTGTCGGAAAAGTCAGCGATGCGTCAATTTCTTAATTGCAAGTGAGGTCATGTGTCATTTCTTCTCCGGTCGGGTCAGCAATGCGTCGTTTTTCTCCCTTGCAAGAGAGCGAAGCATCTATTTACGGACGGGGCACCTTGGATCTGCGCAGGGTCGGGATGATTTTTACGCCCAGAGACGATGAGTGAGAAATACAGTCGCATGGTGTTAGAAAACCACGCTGCATGGGGTTTGCGTCGCAATCAGCAGCCACAAGTGGGTGTTGCAGGATGCATCGATCCCTCAGCCGTGATGTAGGCGGAGCGTCGATTTGAGCCGCAAAGCCAGCTGTGCGTCACTTATCAGCCAGCTTTCACCCCTTTCTCCCCAGTCCGCCAACTCAGCATTAGCGGTCGGACTGCCATTTTTTGCTTGGTGGTAAGGCACATCCAAATCTTCACGGCTGTAAGGGTGGCTGGGGTCCTGCCAACATCCACTTTTTCCTTCTCCCGCCGTTGACGCAGGTGGTGTTTCTTGGCAGAGATGGCGATTTGAATGCGGGCTTTCGGCTATGGGACCACCAACATCTAAATACGGCGGATGGACCGTCACAGCGGCAGACGGGTTTACAGCCGAAAGATCGATGGCGGGACTGGATCCCAGGATGCTTGTTTCCGGTCCAGGGAGAACCTGGCCTGGCAGTTCGGGCTGGACTGTTCCCATGAGGAACAGGGTCAAGACTGATTTGCATATGGCTGGGTTCAAACTGGGGTGGCATGGTGAGCAAAATAATGGATGGATTAAACCCAGATCTGTGACTGGGGGTGAATCTTTGATTGGTTCCGCATTCCGTCCATCCAGTTACGCTATCCCACAGCGTTTGTGTTTTGCTTTGCTTTTGCCGCCCTAAGTGCGCCGGGTATGCCCAGACGTGGGTCCCGGGCTCACTGTGCCACTGGATTCAAGCTAGCCTGGCTGATGAGGGGTGAAACCCCGAAACCGGTCCCAGGATGCTTGTTTCCGGTCCAGGGAGAACCTGGCCTGGCAGTTCGGGCTGGACTGTTCCCATGAGGAACAGGGTCAAGACTGATTTGCATATGGCTGGGTTCAAACTGGGGTGGCATGGTGAGCAAAATAATGGATGGATTAAACCCAGATCTGTGACTGGGGGTGAATGTTTGATTGGTTCCGCATTCCGTCCATCCAGTTACGCTATCCCACAGCGTTTGTGTTTTGCTTTGCTTTTGCTGCCCTAAGTGCGCCGGGTATGCCCAGACGTGGGTCCCGGGCTCACTGTGCCACTGGATTCAAGCTAGCCTGGCTGATGAGGGGTGAAACCCCGAAACCGGTCCCAGGATGCTTGTTTCCGGTCCAGGGAGAACCTGGCCTGGCAGTTCGGGCTGGACTGTTCCCATGAGGAACAGGGTCAAGACCGATTTGCATATGGCTGGGTTCAAACTGGGGTGGCATGGTGAGCAAAATAATGGATGGATTAAACCCAGATCTGTGACTGGGGGTGAATGTTTGATTGGTTCCGCATTCCGTCCATCCAGTTACGCTATCCCACAGCGTTTGTGTTTTGCTTTGGGACTGTTACTGCCAACATCTAAATCAGGACCTTAGTCCTAATTGGAACTTAGTACCAATCCCAGTGCTCGAAGTGTACTTTTGAGCAAACGCTTAGGGAATGCGGGGCAGGGAGAATTTTTTGAGGGAAGACTGAAGTTTTTCAGGGAAACACCCAAAAAGATTAGGGGAACAATTAATAAATTACCATCATTCCCTCATGCAAATCATCATGGAGGCATCTAACCAGAGGTTACAATATTTTTCAATTTCACCTACTTGACTGCTTGCAGGGGTCTATGATGAAAACCTTATGTGGTCTATACCAAAAACTTACAATCTTAGACCCTGCCCATTGCCTGCCAACAATTACCATTAATGCCACTCTCATTTGCTTCCTTATTAATTGATGGCTTGTCTTCCTCTTTTTGAGTTTATCCCTCTCATGGAGCATAGCCTCTTACTTTCCTTTTGATTCACTAACTTGTACCCTTCCGCTGGTTACTTTCAGGGAACTACTTTTTCACTCCATGAGAATGAACGCGTTTTCAGCTCTCTCCCTTGTGTGCTTCTCCTCCTGCCAAA